>NC_139951.1:0-632500 GCF_963454915.1 Gymnoscopelus microlampas
CCTAACCCTAACCCTAACCCTAACCCTAACCCTAACCCTAACCCTAACCCTAACCCTAACCCTAACCCTAACCCTAACCCTACCCTAACCCTAACCCTAACCCTAACCCTAACCCTAACCCTAACCCTAACCCTAACCCTAACCCTAACCCTAACCCTAACCCTAACCCTAACCCTAACCCTAACCCTAACCCTAACCCTAACCCTAACCCTAACCCTAACCCTAACCCTAACCCTAACCTAACCCTAACCCTAACCCTAACCCTAACCCTAACCCTAACCCTAACCCTAACCCTAACCCTAACCTAACCCTAACCCTAACCCTAACCTAACCCTAACCCTAACCCTAACCCTAACCCTAACCCTAACCCTAACCCTAACCCTAACCCTAACCCTAACCCTAACCCTAACCCTAACCCTAACCCTAACCCTAACCCTAACCCTAACCCTAACCCTAACCCTAACCCTAACCCTAACCCTAACCCTAACCCTAACCCTAACCCTAACCCTAACCCTAACCCTAACCCTAACCCTAACCCTAACCCTAACCCTAACCCTAACCCTAACCCTAACCTAACCCTAACCCTAACCCTAACCCTAACCCTAACCCTAACCCTAACCCTAACCCTAACCCTAACCCTAACCCTAACCCTAACCCTAACCCTAACCCTAACCCTAACCCTAACCCTAACCCTAACCCTAACCCTAACCCTAACCCTAACCCTAACCCTAACCCTAACCCTAACCCTAACCTAACCCTAACCCTAACCCTAACCCTAACCCTAACCCTAACCCTAACCCTAACCCTAACCCTAACCCTAACCCTAACCCTAACCTAACCCTAACCCTAACCCTAACCCTAACCCTAACCCTAACCCTAACCCTAACCCTAACCCTAACCCTAACCCTAACCCTAACCCTAACCCTAACCCTAACCCTAACCCTAACCCTAACCCTAACCCTAACCCTAACCCTAACCCTAACCCTAACCCTAACCCTAACCCTAACCCTAACCCTAACCCTAACCCTAACCCTAACCCTAACCCTAACCCTAACCCTAACCCTAACCCTAACCCTAACCCTAACCCTAACCCTAACCCTAACCCTAACCCTAACCCTAACCCTAACCTAACCCTAACCCTAACCCTAACCCTAACCCTAACCCTAACCCTAACCCTAACCCTAACCCTAACCCTAACCCTAACCCTAACCTAACCCTAACCCTAACCCTAACCCTAACCCTAACCCTAACCCTAACCCTAACCCTAACCCTAACCCTAACCCTAACCCTAACCCTAACCCTAACCCTAACCCTAACCCTAACCCTAACCCTAACCCTAACCCTAACCCTAACCCTAACCCTAACCCTAACCCTAACCCTAACCCTAACCCTAACCCTAACCCTAACCCTAACCCTAACCCTAACCCTAACCCTAACCCTAACCCTAACCCTAACCCTAACCCTAACCCTAACCCTAACCCTAACCTAACCCTAACCCTAACCCTAACCCTAACCCTAACCCTAACCCTAACCCTAACCCTAACCCTAACCCTAACCCTAACCCTAACCCTAACCCTAACCCTAACCCTAACCCTAACCCTAACCCTAACCCTAACCCTAACCCTAACCTAACCCTAACCCTAACCCTAACCCTAACCCTAACCCTAACCCTAACCCTAACCCTAACCCTAACCCTAACCCTAACCCTAACCCTAACCCTAACCCTAACCCTAACCCTAACCCTAACCCTAACCCTAACCCTAACCCTAACCCTAACCTAACCCTAACCCTAACCCTAACCCTAACCCTAACCCTAACCCTAACCCTAACCCTAACCCTAACCCTAACCCTAACCCTAACCCTAACCCTAACCCTAACCCTAACCCTAACCCTAACCCTAACCCTAACCCTAACCCTAACCCTAACCCTAACCCTAACCCTAACCTAACCCTAACCCTAACCCTAACCCTAACCCTAACCCTACCCTAACCCTAACCCTAACCCTAACCTAACCCTAACCCTAACCCTAACCCTAACCCTAACCCTAACCCTAACCCTAACCCTAACCCTAACCCTAACCCTAACCCTAACCCTAACCCTAACCCTAACCCTAACCCTAACCCTAACCCTAACCCTAACCCTAACCCTAACCCTAACCCTAACCCTAACCCTAACCCTAACCCTAACCCTAACCCTAACCCTAACCCTAACCCTAACCCTAACCCTAACCCTAACCCTAACCCTAACCCTAACCCTAACCCTAACCCTAACCCTAACCCTAACCTAACCCTAACCCTAACCCTAACCCTAACCCTAACCCTAACCCTAACCCTAACCCTAACCCTAACCCTAACCCTAACCCTAACCCTAACCCTAACCCTAACCTAACCCTAACCCTAACCCTAACCCTAACCCTAACCCTAACCCTAACCCTAACCCTAACCCTAACCCTAACCCTAACCCTAACCCTAACCCTAACCCTAACCCTAACCCTAACCCTAACCCTAACCCTAACCCTAACCCTAACCCTAACCTAACCCTAACCCTAACCCTAACCCTAACCCTAACCCTAACCCTAACCCTAACCCTAACCCTAACCCTAACCCTAACCCTAACCCTAACCCTAACCCTAACCCTAACCCTAACCCTAACCCTAACCCTAACCCTAACCCTAACCCTAACCCTAACCCTAACCCTAACCCTAACCCTAACCCTAACCCTAACCCTAACCCTAACCCTAACCCTAACCCTAACCCTAACCCTAACCCTAACCCTAACCCTAACCCTAACCCTAACCCTAACCCTAACCTAACCCTAACCCTAACCCTAACCCTAACCCTAACCCTAACCCTAACCCTAACCCTAACCCTAACCCTAACCCTAACCCTAACCCTAACCCTAACCCTAACCCTAACCCTAACCCTAACCCTAACCCTAACCCTAACCCTAACCCTAACCCTAACCCTAACCCTAACCCTAACCCTAACCCTAACCCTAACCCTAACCCTAACCCTAACCCTAACCCTAACCTAACCCTAACCCTAACCCTAACCCTAACCCTAACCCTAACCCTAACCCTAACCCTAACCCTAACCCTAACCCTAACCCTAACCCTAACCCTAACCCTAACCCTAACCCTAACCTAACCCTAACCCTAACCCTAACCCTAACCCTAACCCTAACCCTAACCCTAACCCTAACCCTAACCCTAACCCTAACCCTAACCCTAACCCTAACCTAACCCTAACCCTAACCCTAACCCTAACCCTAACCCTAACCCTAACCCTAACCCTAACCCTAACCCTAACCCTAACCCTAACCCTAACCCTAACCCTAACCCTAACCCTAACCCTAACCCTAACCCTAACCCTAACCCTAACCCTAACCTAACCCTAACCCTAACCCTAACCCTAACCCTAACCCTAACCCTAACCCTAACCCTAACCCTAACCCTAACCCTAACCCTAACCCTAACCCTAACCCTAACCCTAACCCTAACCCTAACCCTAACCCTAACCCTAACCTAACCCTAACCCTAACCCTAACCCTAACCCTAACCTAACCCTAACCCTAACCCTAACCCTAACCCTAACCCTAACCCTAACCCTAACCCTAACCCTAACCCTAACCCTAACCCTAACCCTAACCCTAACCCTAACCCTAACCCTAACCCTAACCCTAACCCTAACCCTAACCCTAACCCTAACCCTAACCCTAACCCTAACCCTAACCCTAACCCTAACCCTAACCCTAACCCTAACCCTAACCCTAACCCTAACCCTAACCCTAACCCTAACCCTAACCCTAACCCTAACCCTAACCCTAACCCTAACCCTAACCCTAACCCTAACCCTAACCCTAACCCTAACCCTAACCCTAACCCTAACCCTAACCCTAACCCTAACCCTAACCCTAACCCTAACCCTAACCCTAACCCTAACCCTAACCCTAACCCTAACCCTAACCCTAACCCTAACCCTAACCCTAACCCTAACCCTAACCCTAACCCTAACCCTAACCCTAACCCTAACCCTAACCCTAACCCTAACCCTAACCCTAACCCTAACCCTAACCCTAACCCTAACCCTAACCCTAACCCTAACCCTAACCCTAACCCTAACCCTAACCCTAACCCTAACCCTAACCCTAACCCTAACCCTAACCCTAACCCTAACCCTAACCCTAACCCTAACCCTAACCCTAACCCTAACCCTAACCCTAACCCTAACCCTAACCCTAACCCTAACCCTAACCCTAACCCTAACCCTAACCCTAACCCTAACCCTAACCCTAACCCTAACCCTAACCCTAACCCTAACCCTAACCCTAACCCTAACCCTAACCCTAACCCTAACCCTAACCCTAACCCTAACCCTAACCCTAACCCTAACCCTAACCCTAACCTAACCCTAACCCTAACCCTAACCCTAACCCTAACCCTAACCCTAACCCTAACCCTAACCCTAACCCTAACCCTAACCCTAACCCTAACCCTAACCCTAACCCTAACCCTAACCCTAACCCTAACCCTAACCCTAACCCTAACCCTAACCCTAACCCTAACCCTAACCCTAACCCTAACCCTAACCCTAACCCTAACCCTAACCCTAACCCTAACCCTAACCCTAACCCTAACCCTAACCCTAACCCTAACCCTAACCCTAACCCTAACCCTAACCCTAACCCTAACCCTAACCCTAACCCTAACCCTAACCCTAACCCTAACCCTAACCCTAACCCTAACCCTAACCCTAACCCTAACCCTAACCCTAACCCTAACCCTAACCCTAACCCTAACCCTAACCCTAACCCTAACCCTAACCCTAACCCTAACCCTAACCCTAACCCTAACCCTAACCCTAACCCTAACCCTAACCCTAACCCTAACCCTAACCCTAACCCTAACCCTAACCCTAACCCTAACCCTAACCCTAACCCTAACCCTAACCCTAACCCTAACCCTAACCCTAACCCTAACCCTAACCCTAACCCTAACCCTAACCCTAACCCTAACCCTAACCCTAACCCTAACCCTAACCCTAACCCTAACCCTAACCCTAACCCTAACCCTAACCCTAACCCTAACCCTAACCCTAACCCTAACCCTAACCCTAACCCTAACCCTAACCCTAACCCTAACCCTAACCCTAACCCTAACCCTAACCCTAACCCTAACCCTAACCCTAACCCTAACCCTAACCCTAACCCTAACCCTAACCCTAACCCTAACCCTAACCCTAACCCTAACCCTAACCCTAACCCTAACCCTAACCCTAACCCTAACCCTAACCCTAACCCTAACCCTAACCCTAACCCTAACCCTAACCCTAACCCTAACCCTAACCCTAACCCTAACCCTAACCCTAACCCTAACCCTAACCCTAACCCTAACCCTAACCCTAACCCTAACCCTAACCCTAACCCTAACCCTAACCCTAACCCTAACCCTAACCCTAACCCTAACCCTAACCCTAACCCTAACCCTAACCCTAACCCTAACCCTAACCCTAACCCTAACCCTAACCCTAACCCTAACCCTAACCCTAACCCTAACCCTAACCCTAACCCTAACCCTAACCCTAACCCTAACCCTAACCCTAACCCTAACCCTAACCCTAACCCTAACCCTAACCCTAACCCTAACCCTAACCCTAACCCTAACCCTAACCCTAACCCTAACCCTAACCCTAACCCTAACCCTAACCCTAACCCTAACCCTAACCCTAACCCTAACCCTAACCCTAACCCTAACCCTAACCCTAACCCTAACCCTAACCCTAACCCTAACCCTAACCCTAACCCTAACCCTAACCCTAACCCTAACCCTAACCCTAACCCTAACCCTAACCCTAACCCTAACCCTAACCCTAACCCTAACCCTAACCCTAACCCTAACCCTAACCCTAACCCTAACCCTAACCCTAACCCTAACCCTAACCCTAACCCTAACCCTAACCCTAACCCTAACCCTAACCCTAACCCTAACCCTAACCCTAACCCTAACCCTAACCCTAACCCTAACCCTAACCCTAACCCTAACCCTAACCCTAACCCTAACCCTAACCCTAACCCTAACCCTAACCCTAACCCTAACCCTAACCCTAACCCTAACCCTAACCCTAACCCTAACCCTAACCCTAACCCTAACCCTAACCCTAACCCTAACCCTAACCCTAACCCTAACCCTAACCCTAACCCTAACCCTAACCCTAACCCTAACCCTAACCCTAACCCTAACCCTAACCCTAACCCTAACCCTAACCCTAACCCTAACCCTAACCCTAACCCTAACCCTAACCCTAACCCTAACCCTAACCCTAACCCTAACCCTAACCCTAACCCTAACCCTAACCCTAACCCTAACCCTAACCCTAACCCTAACCCTAACCCTAACCCTAACCCTAACCCTAACCCTAACCCTAACCCTAACCCTAACCCTAACCCTAACCCTAACCCTAACCCTAACCCTAACCCTAACCCTAACCCTAACCCTAACCCTAACCCTAACCCTAACCCTAACCCTAACCCTAACCCTAACCCTAACCCTAACCCTAACCCTAACCCTAACCCTAACCCTAACTTTTAAGAAATTGGGTGTCAGTTTAGTCATAAGGAAGGCCTTTGGGCTCATGTATTGTGGATTGGGCTTCTATTTGGCCATTTTTAGCCAAGTCACACAGTCAGCAGCTACTTAGACTGTACTGTGAACAAGTTATAGTTAAACGTCACCAAAGTGCTTCTCTCAGACTGAAAAGGCTATTTTGACCAATGATTTTTTTAAGAAAATGAGTGTCAGTTTTGTCATAAGGAAGGCATTTGGGCCCATGTATAGTGCATTGGGATTCTATTTGGGCACTTTTAGGTACAACACACAGTCACCAGCCACTCAGAATGTACTGGGAACAAGTTACAGCCAAATGTCACCAAAGTGCTTCTCTCAGCTTGAAAAGGCTATTTAGACCCATGATATTTTTAAGTAAGTGGGTGTCAGTTCAGTCATAAGGAAGGCCTCTGGGCTCATGTATTGTGGATTGGGCTTCTATTTGGGCACTTTTAGCCAAGTCACACAGTCAGCAGCTACATAGACTGTACTGGGAACAAGTTATAGTTAAACGTCACCAAAGTGCTTCTCTCAGCCTGAAAAGGCTATTTTGACCAATGATTTTTTAAAGAAAATGAGTGTCAGTTTTGTCATAAGGAAGGCATTTGGGCCCATGTATAGTGCATTTGGGCACTTTTAGGTACAACACACAGTCACCAGCCACTCAGAATGTACTGGGAACAAGTTACAACCAAATGTCACCAAAGTGCTTCTCTCAGCCTGAAAAGGCTATTTTGACCAATGATTTTTTAAAGAAAATGAGTGTCAGTTTTGTCATAAGGAAGGCATTTGGGCCCATGTATAGTGCATTGGGATTCTATTTGGGCACTTTTAGGTACAACACACAGTCACCAGCCACTCAGAATGTACTGGGAACAAGTTACAGCCAAATGTCACCAAAGTGCTTCTCTCAGCTTGAAAAGGCTATTTAGACCCATGATATTTTTAAGTAAGTGGGTGTCAGTTCAGTCATAAGGAAGGCCTCTGGGCTCATATATTGTGGATTGGGCTTCTATTTGGGCACTTTTAGCCAAGTCACACAGTCAGCAGCTACATAGACTGTACTGGGAACAAGTTATAGTTAAACGTCACCAAAGTGCTTCTCTCAGCCTGAAAAGGCTATTTTGACCAATGATTTTTTAAAGAAAATGAGTGTCAGTTTTGTCATAAGGAAGGCATTTGGGCCCATGTATAGTGCATTGGGATTCTATTTGGGCACTTTTAGGTACAACACACAGTCACCAGCCACTCAGAATGTACTGGGAACAAGTTACAACCAAATGTCACCAAAGTGCTTCTCTCAGCCTGAAAATGCTATTTTGACCAATGATTTTTTAAAGAAAATGAGTGTCAGTTTTGTCATAAGGAAGGCATTTGGGCCCATGTATAGTGCATTTGGGCACTTTTAGGTACAACACACACCAGCCACTCAGAATGTACTGGCAACAATTTAAAGCCAAATGTCACCAAAGTCCTTCTCTCAGCCTGAAAATGCTATTTAGACCCATGATACTTTTAAGAAAGTGGGTGTCAGTTTAGTCATAAGGAAGGCCTTTGGGCTCATGTATTGTGGATTGGGCTTCTATTTGGCAACTTTTAGCCAATTCACACAGTCAGCAGCCACTTAGACTGTACTGGGAACAAGTTATAGTTAAACGTCACCAAAGTGCTTCTCTCAGCCTGAACATGCTATTTTGACCAATGATTTTTTAAAGAAAATGAGTGTCAGTTTTGTCATAAGGAAGGCATTTGGGCCCATGTATAGTGCATTGGGATTCTATTTGAGCACTTTTAGGTACAACACACAGTCACCAGCCACTCAGAATGTGCTGGGAACAAGTTAAAGCCAAATGTCACCAAAGTGCTTCTCTCAGCCTGAAAAGGCTATTTTGACCAGTGATTTTTTTAGGAAAATGGGTGTCAGTTTTGTCATAAGGAAGGCATATAGGCCCATGTATAGTGCATTGGGATTCTATTTGGGCACTTTTAGCCACAACACACAGTCAGCAGCCACTCAGAATGTACTGGGAACAAGTTACAGTTAAACGTCACCAAAGTGCTTCTCTCGGCCTATCTTGACCAATGAATTTTTAAAGAAAATGGGTATCAGTTTTGTCATAAGGAAGGCATTTTGGGCCAGTGTATAGTGCATTGGGATTCTATTTGGGCACTTTTAGGTACAAAACACAGTCAACAGCCACTCAGAATGTACTGGGAACAAGTTACAGTTAAACGTCACCAAAGTGCTTCTCTCAGCCTGAAAATGCTATTTTGACCAATGATTTTTTAAAGTAAATGAGTGTCAGTTTTGTCATAAGGAAGGCATTTGGGCCCATGTATAGTGCATTTGGGCACTTTTAGGTACAACACACCAGCCACTCAGAATGTACTGGCAACAATTTACAGCCAAATGTCACCAAAGTGCTTCTCTCAGCCTGAAAATGCTATTTAGACCCATGATACTTTTAAGAAAGTGGGTGTCAGTTTAGTCATACGGAAGGCCTTTGGGCTCATGTATTGTGGATTGGGCTTCTATTTGGCCACTTTTAGCCAAGTCACACAGTCAGCAGCCACTTAGACTGTACTGGGAACAAGTTATAGTTAAACTCTCTCAGCCTGAAAAGGCTATTTTGACCAATGATTTTTTTAAGAAAATGAGTGTCAGTTTTGTCATAAGGAAGGCATTTGGGCCCATGTATAGTGCATTGGGATTCTATTTGGGCACTTTTAGGTACAACACACAGTCACCAGCCACTCAGAATGTACTGGGAACAAGTTACAGCCAAATGTCACCAACGTGCTTCTCTCAGCTTCAAAAGGCTATTTAGACCCATGATATTTTTAAGTAAGTGGGTGTCAGTTCAGTCATAAGGAAGGCCTTTGGGCTCATGTATTGTGGATTGGGCTTCTATTAGGACACTTTTAGCCAAGTCACACAGTCAGCAGCCACTTAGACTGTACTGGGAACAAGTTACAGTGAAACGTCACCAAAGTGCTTCTCTCTGCCTGAAAAGGCTATTTTGACCAATGACTTTTTAAAGAAAATGAGTGTCAGTTTTGTCATAAGGAAGGCATTTGGGCCCATGTATAGTGCATTGGGATTCTTGTTGGGCACTTTTAGGTACAACACACAGTCACCAGCCACTCAGAATGCACTGGGAACAAGTTAAAGCCAAATGTCACCAAAGTGCTTTTCTCAGCCTGAAAAGGCTATTTAGACCCATGATATTTTTAAGAAAGTGGGTGTCAGTTTAGTCATAAGGAAGGCCTTTGGGCTCATGTATTGTGGATTGGGCTTCTATTGGGACACTTTTAGCCAAGTCACACAGTCAGCAGCCACTTAGACTGTACTGGGAACAAGTTACAGTGAAACGTCACCAAAGTGCTTCTCTCTGCCTGAAAAGGCTATTTTGACCAATGATTTTTTTAAGAAAATGAGTGTCAGTTTTGTCATAAGGAAGGCATTTGGGCCCATGTATAGTGCATTGGGATTCTTGTTGGGCACTTTTAGGTACAACACACAGTCACCAGCCATTCAGAATGTACTGGGAACAAGTTACAGCCAAATGTCACCAAAGTGCTTTTCTCAGCCTGATAAGGCTATTTAGACCCAAGATATCTTTTAAGAAAGTGGGTGTCAGTTTAGTCATAAGGAAGGCCTTTGGGCTCATGTATTGTGGATTGGGCTTCTATTTGGCCACTTTTAACCAAGTCACACAGTCAGCAGCCACTTACACTGTACTGGGAACAAGTTACAGTGAAACGTCACCAAAGTGCTTCTCTCTGCCTGAAAAGGCTATTTTGACCAATGATTTTTTTAAGAAAATGAGTGTCAGTTTTGTCATAAGGAAGGCATTTGGGCCCATGTATAGTGCATTGGGATTCTTGTTGGGCACTTTTAGGTACAACACACAGTCACCAGCCACTCAGAATGCACTGGGAACAAGTTACAGCCAAATGTCACCAAAGTGCTTTTCTCAGCCTAAAATTGCTATTTAGACCTATGATATTTTTAAGAAAGTGGCTGTCAGTTTAGTCATAATAAGGCCTTTGGGCTCATTTATTGTGGATCGGGCTTCTATTTGGCCACTTTTACAACCAAGTCACACAGTCAGCAGCCACTTACACTGTACTGGGAACAAGTTTTACAGTGAAACGTCACCAAAGTGCTTCTCTCAGCCTGAAAAGGCTATTTTGACCAATAATTTTTAAAAAAAAATGAGTGTCAGTTTTGTCATAAGGAAGGCATTTGGGCCCATGTATAGTGCATTGGGATTCTTGTTGGGCACTTTTAGCTACATTACACAGTCACCAGCCACTCAGAATGCACTGGGAACAAGTTAAAGCCAAATGTCACCAAAGTGCTTTTCTCAGCCTGAAAAGGCTATTTAGACCCATGATATTTTTAAGAAAGTGGGTGTCAGTTTAGTCATAAGGAAGGCCTTTGGGCTCATGTATTGTGGATTGGGCTTCTATTAGGACACTTTTAGCCAAGTCACACAGTCAGCAGCCACTTACACTGTACTGGGAACAAGTTACAGTGAAACGTCACCAAAGTGCTTCTCTCAGCCTGAAAAGGCTACTTTGACAAATGATTTTTTTAAAGAAAATGAGTGTCAGTTTTGTCATAAGGAAGGCATTTTGGCCCATGTATAGTGCATTGGGATTCTTGTTGGGCACTTTTAGGTACAACACACAGTCACCAGCCACTCAGAATGCACTGGGAACAAGTTAAAGCCAAATGTCACCAAAGTGCTTTTCTCAGCCTGAAAAGGCTATTTAGACCCATGATATTTTTAAGAAAGTGGGTGTCAGTTTAGTCATAAGGAAGGCCTTTGGGCTCATGTATTGTGGATTGGGCTTCTATTAGGACACTTTTAGCCAAGTCACACAGTCAGCAGCCACTTAGACTGTACTGGGAACAAGTTACAGTGAAACGTCACCAAAGTGCTTCTCTCTGCCTGAAAAGGCTATTTTGACCAATGACTTTTTAAAGAAAATGAGTGTCAGTTTTGTCATAAGGAAGGCATTTGGGCCCATGTATAGTGCATTGGGATTCTTGTTGGGCACTTTTAGGTACAACACACAGTCACCAGCCACTCAGAATGTACTGGGAACAAGTTAAAGCCAAATGTCACCAAAGTGCTTTTCTCAGCCTGAAAAGGCTATCTAGACCCATGATATTTTTAAGAAAGTGGGTGTCAGTTTAGTCATAAGGAAGGCCTTTGGGCTCATGTATTGTGGATTGGGCTTCTATTAGGACACTTTTAGCCAAGTCACACAGTCAGCAGCCACTTAGACTGTACTGGGAACAAGTTACAGTGAAACGTCACCAAAGTGCTTCTCTCTGCCTGAAAAGGCTATTTTGACCAATGACTTTTTAAAGAAAATGAGTGTCAGTTTTGTCATAAGGAAGGCATTTGGGCCCATGTATAGTGCATTGGGATTCTTGTTGGGCACTTTTAGGTACAACACACAGTCACCAGCCACTCAGAATGCACTGGGAACAAGTTAAAGCCAAATGTCACCAAAGTGCTTTTCTCAGCCTGAAAAGGCTATTTAGACCCATGATATTTTTAAGAAAGTGGGTGTCAGTTTAGTCATAAGGAAGGCCTTTGGGCTCATGTATTGTGGATTGGGCTTCTATTAGGACACTTTTAGCCAAGTCACACAGTCAGCAGCCACTTAGACTGTACTGGGAACAAGTTACAGTGAAACGTCACCAAAGTGCTTCTCTCTGCCTGAAAAGGCTATTTTGACCAATGATTTTTTTAAGAAAATGAGTGTCAGTTTTGTCATAAGGAAGGCATTTGGGCCCATGTATAGTGCATTGGGATTCTTGTTGGGCACTTTTAGGTACAACACACAGTCACCAGCCATTCAGAATGTACTGGGAACAAGTTACAGCCAAATGTCACCAAAGTGCTTTTCTCAGCCTGATAAGGCTATTTAGACCCAAGATATCTTTTAAGAAAGTGGGTGTCAGTTTAGTCATAAGGAAGGCCTTTGGGCTCATGTATTGTGGATTGGGCTTCTATTTGGCCACTTTTAACCAAGTCACACAGTCAGCAGCCACTTACACTGTACTGGGAACAAGTTACAGTGAAACGTCACCAAAGTGCTTCTCTCTGCCTGAAAAGGCTATTTTGACCAATGATTTTTTTAAGAAAATGAGTGTCAGTTTTGTCATAAGGAAGGCATTTGGGCCCATGTATAGTGCATTGGGATTCTTGTTGGGCACTTTTAGGTACAACACACAGTCACCAGCCACTCAGAATGCACTGGGAACAAGTTACAGCCAAATGTCACCAAAGTGCTTTTCTCAGCCTAAAAAGGCTATTTAGACCTATGATATTTTTAAGAAAGTGGCTGTCAGTTTAGTCATAATAAGGCCTTTGGGCTCATTTATTGTGGATCGGGCTTCTATTTGGCCACTTTTACAACCAAGTCACACAGTCAGCAGCCACTTACACTGTACTGGGAACAAGTTTTACAGTGAAACGTCACCAAAGTGCTTCTCTCAGCCTGAAAAGGCTATTTTGACCAATAATTTTTTAAAAAAAATGAGTGTCAGTTTTGTCATAAGGAAGGCATTTGGGCCCATGTATAGTGCATTGGGATTCTTGTTGGGCACTTTTAGCTACATTACACAGTCACCAGCCACTCAGAATGCACTGGGAACAAGTTAAAGCCAAATGTCACCAAAGTGCTTTTCTCAGCCTGAAAAGGCTATTTAGACCCATGATATTTTTAAGAAAGTGGGTGTCAGTTTAGTCATAAGGAAGGCCTTTGGGCTCATGTATTGTGGATTGGGCTTCTATTAGGACACTTTTAGCCAAGTCACACAGTCAGCAGCCACTTACACTGTACTGGGAACAAGTTACAGTGAAACGTCACCAAAGTGCTTCTCTCAGCCTGAAAAGGCTACTTTGACAAATGATTTTTTTAAAGAAAATGAGTGTCAGTTTTGTCATAAGGAAGGCATTTTGGCCCATGTATAGTGCATTGGGATTCTTGTTGGGCACTTTTAGGTACAACACACAGTCACCAGCCACTCAGAATGCACTGGGAACAAGTTAAAGCCAAATGTCACCAAAGTGCTTTTCTCAGCCTGAAAAGGCTATTTAGACCCATGATATTTTTAAGAAAGTGGGTGTCAGTTTAGTCATAAGGAAGGCCTTTGGGCTCATGTATTGTGGATTGGGCTTCTATTAGGACACTTTTAGCCAAGTCACACAGTCAGCAGCCACTTAGACTGTACTGGGAACAAGTTACAGTGAAACGTCACCAAAGTGCTTCTCTCTGCCTGAAAAGGCTATTTTGACCAATGACTTTTTAAAGAAAATGAGTGTCAGTTTTGTCATAAGGAAGGCATTTGGGCCCATGTATAGTGCATTGGGATTCTTGTTGGGCACTTTTAGGTACAACACACAGTCACCAGCCACTCAGAATGTACTGGGAACAAGTTAAAGCCAAATGTCACCAAAGTGCTTTTCTCAGCCTGAAAAGGCTATCTAGACCCATGATATTTTTAAGAAAGTGGGTGTCAGTTTAGTCATAAGGAAGGCCTTTGGGCTCATGTATTGTGGATTGGGCTTCTATTAGGACACTTTTAGCCAAGTCACACAGTCAGCAGCCACTTAGACTGTACTGGGAACAAGTTACAGTGAAACGTCACCAAAGTGCTTCTCTCAGCCTGAAAATGCTATTTTGACCAATGATTTTTTAAAGAAAATGAGTGTCAGTTTTGTCATAAGGAAGGCATTTGGGCCCATGTATAGTGCATTTGGGCACTTTTAGGTACAACACACACCAGCCACTCAGAATGTACTGGCAACAATTTAAAGCCAAATGTCACCAAAGTCCTTCTCTCAGCCTGAAAATGCTATTTAGACCCATGATACTTTTAAGAAAGTGGGTGTCAGTTTAGTCATAAGGAAGGCCTTTGGGCTCATGTATTGTGGATTGGGCTTCTATTTGGCAACTTTTAGCCAATTCACACAGTCAGCAGCCACTTAGACTGTACTGGGAACAAGTTATAGTTAAACGTCACCAAAGTGCTTCTCTCAGCCTGAACATGCTATTTTGACCAATGATTTTTTAAAGAAAATGAGTGTCAGTTTTGTCATAAGGAAGGCATTTGGGCCCATGTATAGTGCATTGGGATTCTATTTGAGCACTTTTAGGTACAACACACAGTCACCAGCCACTCAGAATGTGCTGGGAACAAGTTAAAGCCAAATGTCACCAAAGTGCTTCTCTCAGCCTGAAAAGGCTATTTTGACCAGTGATTTTTTTAGGAAAATGGGTGTCAGTTTTGTCATAAGGAAGGCATATAGGCCCATGTATAGTGCATTGGGATTCTATTTGGGCACTTTTAGCCACAACACACAGTCAGCAGCCACTCAGAATGTACTGGGAACAAGTTACAGTTAAACGTCACCAAAGTGCTTCTCTCGGCCTATCTTGACCAATGAATTTTTAAAGAAAATGGGTATCAGTTTTGTCATAAGGAAGGCATTTTGGGCCAGTGTATAGTGCATTGGGATTCTATTTGGGCACTTTTAGGTACAAAACACAGTCAACAGCCACTCAGAATGTACTGGGAACAAGTTACAGTTAAACGTCACCAAAGTGCTTCTCTCAGCCTGAAAATGCTATTTTGACCAATGATTTTTTAAAGTAAATGAGTGTCAGTTTTGTCATAAGGAAGGCATTTGGGCCCATGTATAGTGCATTTGGGCACTTTTAGGTACAACACACCAGCCACTCAGAATGTACTGGCAACAATTTACAGCCAAATGTCACCAAAGTGCTTCTCTCAGCCTGAAAATGCTATTTAGACCCATGATACTTTTAAGAAAGTGGGTGTCAGTTTAGTCATACGGAAGGCCTTTGGGCTCATGTATTGTGGATTGGGCTTCTATTTGGCCACTTTTAGCCAAGTCACACAGTCAGCAGCCACTTAGACTGTACTGGGAACAAGTTATAGTTAAACTCTCTCAGCCTGAAAAGGCTATTTTGACCAATGATTTTTTTAAGAAAATGAGTGTCAGTTTTGTCATAAGGAAGGCATTTGGGCCCATGTATAGTGCATTGGGATTCTATTTGGGCACTTTTAGGTACAACACACAGTCACCAGCCACTCAGAATGTACTGGGAACAAGTTACAGCCAAATGTCACCAACGTGCTTCTCTCAGCTTCAAAAGGCTATTTAGACCCATGATATTTTTAAGTAAGTGGGTGTCAGTTCAGTCATAAGGAAGGCCTTTGGGCTCATGTATTGTGGATTGGGCTTCTATTA
Organism: Gymnoscopelus microlampas; assembly: GCF_963454915.1. NCBI lineage: Eukaryota > Metazoa > Chordata > Actinopteri > Myctophiformes > Myctophidae > Gymnoscopelus > Gymnoscopelus microlampas. Next base: position 15,907 of record NC_139951.1, read on the forward strand.
GGACACTTTTAGCCAAGTCACACAGTCAGCAGCCACTTAGACTGTACTGGGAACAAGTTACAGTGAAACGTCACCAAAGTGCTTCTCTCTGCCTGAAAAGGCTATTTTGACCAATGACTTTTTAAAGAAAATGAGTGTCAGTTTTGTCATAAGGAAGGCATTTGGGCCCATGTATAGTGCATTGGGATTCTTGTTGGGCACTTTTAGGTACAACACACAGTCACCAGCCACTCAGAATGCACTGGGAACAAGTTAAAGCCAAATGTCACCAAAGTGCTTTTCTCAGCCTGAAAAGGCTATTTAGACCCATGATATTTTTAAGAAAGTGGGTGTCAGTTTAGTCATAAGGAAGGCCTTTGGGCTCATGTATTGTGGATTGGGCTTCTATTGGGACACTTTTAGCCAAGTCACACAGTCAGCAGCCACTTAGACTGTACTGGGAACAAGTTACAGTGAAACGTCACCAAAGTGCTTCTCTCTGCCTGAAAAGGCTATTTTGACCAATGATTTTTTTAAGAAAATGAGTGTCAGTTTTGTCATAAGGAAGGCATTTGGGCCCATGTATAGTGCATTGGGATTCTTGTTGGGCACTTTTAGGTACAACACACAGTCACCAGCCATTCAGAATGTACTGGGAACAAGTTACAGCCAAATGTCACCAAAGTGCTTTTCTCAGCCTGATAAGGCTATTTAGACCCAAGATATCTTTTAAGAAAGTGGGTGTCAGTTTAGTCATAAGGAAGGCCTTTGGGCTCATGTATTGTGGATTGGGCTTCTATTTGGCCACTTTTAACCAAGTCACACAGTCAGCAGCCACTTACACTGTACTGGGAACAAGTTACAGTGAAACGTCACCAAAGTGCTTCTCTCTGCCTGAAAAGGCTATTTTGACCAATGATTTTTTTAAGAAAATGAGTGTCAGTTTTGTCATAAGGAAGGCATTTGGGCCCATGTATAGTGCATTGGGATTCTTGTTGGGCACTTTTAGGTACAACACACAGTCACCAGCCACTCAGAATGCACTGGGAACAAGTTACAGCCAAATGTCACCAAAGTGCTTTTCTCAGCCTAAAATTGCTATTTAGACCTATGATATTTTTAAGAAAGTGGCTGTCAGTTTAGTCATAATAAGGCCTTTGGGCTCATTTATTGTGGATCGGGCTTCTATTTGGCCACTTTTACAACCAAGTCACACAGTCAGCAGCCACTTACACTGTACTGGGAACAAGTTTTACAGTGAAACGTCACCAAAGTGCTTCTCTCAGCCTGAAAAGGCTATTTTGACCAATAATTTTTTAAAAAAAATGAGTGTCAGTTTTGTCATAAGGAAGGCATTTGGGCCCATGTATAGTGCATTGGGATTCTTGTTGGGCACTTTTAGCTACATTACACAGTCACCAGCCACTCAGAATGCACTGGGAACAAGTTAAAGCCAAATGTCACCAAAGTGCTTTTCTCAGCCTGAAAAGGCTATTTAGACCCATGATATTTTTAAGAAAGTGGGTGTCAGTTTAGTCATAAGGAAGGCCTTTGGGCTCATGTATTGTGGATTGGGCTTCTATTAGGACACTTTTAGCCAAGTCACACAGTCAGCAGCCACTTACACTGTACTGGGAACAAGTTACAGTGAAACGTCACCAAAGTGCTTCTCTCAGCCTGAAAAGGCTACTTTGACAAATGATTTTTTTAAAGAAAATGAGTGTCAGTTTTGTCATAAGGAAGGCATTTTGGCCCATGTATAGTGCATTGGGATTCTTGTTGGGCACTTTTAGGTACAACACACAGTCACCAGCCACTCAGAATGCACTGGGAACAAGTTAAAGCCAAATGTCACCAAAGTGCTTTTCTCAGCCTGAAAAGGCTATTTAGACCCATGATATTTTTAAGAAAGTGGGTGTCAGTTTAGTCATAAGGAAGGCCTTTGGGCTCATGTATTGTGGATTGGGCTTCTATTAGGACACTTTTAGCCAAGTCACACAGTCAGCAGCCACTTAGACTGTACTGGGAACAAGTTACAGTGAAACGTCACCAAAGTGCTTCTCTCTGCCTGAAAAGGCTATTTTGACCAATGACTTTTTAAAGAAAATGAGTGTCAGTTTTGTCATAAGGAAGGCATTTGGGCCCATGTATAGTGCATTGGGATTCTTGTTGGGCACTTTTAGGTACAACACACAGTCACCAGCCACTCAGAATGTACTGGGAACAAGTTAAAGCCAAATGTCACCAAAGTGCTTTTCTCAGCCTGAAAAGGCTATCTAGACCCATGATATTTTTAAGAAAGTGGGTGTCAGTTTAGTCATAAGGAAGGCCTTTGGGCTCATGTATTGTGGATTGGGCTTCTATTAGGACACTTTTAGCCAAGTCACACAGTCAGCAGCCACTTAGACTGTACTGGGAACAAGTTACAGTGAAACGTCACCAAAGTGCTTCTCTCTGCCTGAAAAGGCTATTTTGACCAATGACTTTTTAAAGAAAATGAGTGTCAGTTTTGTCATAAGGAAGGCATTTGGGCCCATGTATAGTGCATTGGGATTCTTGTTGGGCACTTTTAGGTACAACACACAGTCACCAGCCACTCAGAATGCACTGGGAACAAGTTACAGCCAAATGTCACCAAAGTGCTTTTCTCAGCCTGAAAAGGCTATTTAGACCCATGATATTTTTAAGAAAGTGGGTGTCAGTTTAGTCATAAGGAAGGCCTTTGGGCTCATGTATTGTGGATTGGGCTTCTATTAGGACACTTTTAGCCAAGTCACACAGTCAGCAGCCACTTAGACTGTACTGGGAACAAGTTACAGTGAAACGTCACCAAAGTGCTTCTCTCTGCCTGAAAAGGCTATTTTGACCAATGATTTTTTTAAGAAAATGAGTGTCAGTTTTGTCATAAGGAAGGCATTTGGGCCCATGTATAGTGCATTGGGATTCTTGTTGGGCACTTTTAGGTACAACACACAGTCACCAGCCATTCAGAATGTACTGGGAACAAGTTACAGCCAAATGTCACCAAAGTGCTTTTCTCAGCCTGATAAGGCTATTTAGACCCAAGATATCTTTTAAGAAAGTGGGTGTCAGTTTAGTCATAAGGAAGGCCTTTGGGCTCATGTATTGTGGATTGGGCTTCTATTTGGCCACTTTTAACCAAGTCACACAGTCAGCAGCCACTTACACTGTACTGGGAACAAGTTACAGTGAAACGTCACCAAAGTGCTTCTCTCTGCCTGAAAAGGCTATTTTGACCAATGATTTTTTTAAGAAAATGAGTGTCAGTTTTGTCATAAGGAAGGCATTTGGGCCCATGTATAGTGCATTGGGATTCTTGTTGGGCACTTTTAGGTACAACACACAGTCACCAGCCACTCAGAATGCACTGGGAACAAGTTACAGCCAAATGTCACCAAAGTGCTTTTCTCAGCCTAAAAAGGCTATTTAGACCTGAGATATTTTTAAGAAAGTGGCTGTCAGTTTAGTCATAATAAGGCCTTTGGGCTCATTTATTGTGGATCGGGCTTCTATTTGGCCACTTTTACAACCAAGTCACACAGTCAGCAGCCACTTACACTGTACTGGGAACAAGTTTTACAGTGAAACGTCACCAAAGTGCTTCTCTCAGCCTGAAAAGGCTATTTTGACCAATAATTTTTTAAAAAAAATGAGTGTCAGTTTTGTCATAAGGAAGGCATTTGGGCCCATGTATAGTGCATTGGGATTCTTGTTGGGCACTTTTAGCTACATTACACAGTCACCAGCCACTCAGAATGCACTGGGAACAAGTTAAAGCCAAATGTCACCAAAGTGCTTTTCTCAGCCTGAAAAGGCTATTTAGACCCATGATATTTTTAAGAAAGTGGGTGTCAGTTTAGTCATAAGGAAGGCCTTTGGGCTCATGTATTGTGGATTGGGCTTCTATTAGGACACTTTTAGCCAAGTCACACAGTCAGCAGCCACTTACACTGTACTGGGAACAAGTTACAGTGAAACGTCACCAAAGTGCTTCTCTCAGCCTGAAAAGGCTACTTTGACAAATGATTTTTTTAAAGAAAATGAGTGTCAGTTTTGTCATAAGGAAGGCATTTTGGCCCATGTATAGTGCATTGGGATTCTTGTTGGGCACTTTTAGGTACAACACACAGTCACCAGCCACTCAGAATGCACTGGGAACAAGTTAAAGCCAAATGTCACCAAAGTGCTTTTCTCAGCCTGAAAAGGCTATTTAGACCCATGATATTTTTAAGAAAGTGGGTGTCAGTTTAGTCATAAGGAAGGCCTTTGGGCTCATGTATTGTGGATTGGGCTTCTATTAGGACACTTTTAGCCAAGTCACACAGTCAGCAGCCACTTAGACTGTACTGGGAACAAGTTACAGTGAAACGTCACCAAAGTGCTTCTCTCTGCCTGAAAAGGCTATTTTGACCAATGACTTTTTAAAGAAAATGAGTGTCAGTTTTGTCATAAGGAAGGCATTTGGGCCCATGTATAGTGCATTGGGATTCTTGTTGGGCACTTTTAGGTACAACACACAGTCACCAGCCACTCAGAATGTACTGGGAACAAGTTAAAGCCAAATGTCACCAAAGTGCTTTTCTCAGCCTGAAAAGGCTATCTAGACCCATGATATTTTTAAGAAAGTGGGTGTCAGTTTAGTCATAAGGAAGGCCTTTGGGCTCATGTATTGTGGATTGGGCTTCTATTAGGACACTTTTAGCCAAGTCACACAGTCAGCAGCCACTTAGACTGTACTGGGAACAAGTTACAGTGAAACGTCACCAAAGTGCTTCTCTCTGCCTGAAAAGGCTATTTTGACCAATGACTTTTTAAAGAAAATGAGTGTCAGTTTTGTCATAAGGAAGGCATTTGGGCCCATGTATAGTGCATTGGGATTCTTGTTGGGCACTTTTAGGTACAACACACAGTCACCAGCCACTCAGAATGCACTGGGAACAAGTTAAAGCCAAATGTCACCAAAGTGCTTTTCTCAGCCTGAAAAGGCTATTTAGACCCATGATATTTTTAAGAAAGTGGGTGTCAGTTTAGTCATAAGGAAGGCCTTTGGGCTCATGTATTGTGGATTGGGCTTCTATTAGGACACTTTTAGCCAAGTCACACAGTCAGCAGCCACTTAGACTGTACTGGGAACAAGTTACAGTGAAACGTCACCAAAGTGCTTCTCTCTGCCTGAAAAGGCTATTTTGACCAATGATTTTTTTAAGAAAATGAGTGTCAGTTTTGTCATAAGGAAGGCATTTGGGCCCATGTATAGTGCATTGGGATTCTTGTTGGGCACATTTAGGTACAACACACAGTCACCAGCCATTCAGAATGTACTGGGAACAAGTTACAGCCAAATGTCACCAAAGTGCTTTTCTCAGCCTGATAAGGCTATTTAGACCCAAGATATCTTTTAAGAAAGTGGGTGTCAGTTTAGTCATAAGGAAGGCCTTTGGGCTCATGTATTGTGGATTGGGCTTCTATTTGGCCACTTTTAACCAAGTCACACAGTCAGCAGCCACTTACACTGTACTGGGAACAAGTTACAGTGAAACGTCACCAAAGTGCTTCTCTCAGGCTGAAAAGGCTATTTTGACCAATGATTTTTTTAAGAAAATGAGTGTCAGTTTTGTCATAAGGAAGGCATTTGGGCCCATGTATAGTGCATTGGGATTCTTGTTGGGCACTTTTAGGTACAACACACAGTCACCAGCCACTCAGAATGCACTGGGAACAAGTTACAGCCAAATGTCACCAAAGTGCTTTTCTCAGCCTAAAAAGGCTATTTAGACCTATGATATTTTTAAGAAAGTGGCTGTCAGTTTAGTCATAATAAGGCCTTTGGGCTCATTTATTGTGGATCGGGCTTCTATTTGGCCACTTTTACAACCAAGTCACACAGTCAGCAGCCACTTACACTGTACTGGGAACAAGTTTTACAGTGAAACGTCACCAAAGTGCTTCTCTCAGCCTGAAAAGGCTATTTTGACCAATAATTTTTTTAAGAAAATGAGTGTCAGTTTTGTCATAAGGAAGGCATTTGGGCCCATGTATAGTGCATTGGGATTCTTGTTGGGCACTTTTAGCTACATTACACAGTCACCAGCCACTCAGAATGCACTGGGAACAAGTTAAAGCCAAATGTCACCAAAGTGCTTTTCTCAGCCTGAAAAGGCTATTTAGACCCATGATATTTTTAAGAAAGTGGGTGTCAGTTTAGTCATAAGGAAGGCCTTTGGGCTCATGTATTGTGGATTGGGCTTCTATTAGGACACTTTTAGCCAAGTCACACAGTCAGCAGCCACTTACACTGTACTGGGAACAAGTTACAGTGAAACGTCACCAAAGTGCTTCTCTCAGCCTGAAAAGGCTACTTTGACAAATGATTTTTTTAAAGAAAATGAGTGTCAGTTTTGTCATAAGGAAGGCATTTTGGCCCATGTATAGTGCATTGGGATTCTTGTTGGGCACTGTTAGGTACAACACACAGTCACCAGCCACTCAGAATGCACTGGGAACAAGTTAAAGCCAAATGTCACCAAAGTGCTTTTCTCAGCCTGAAAAGGCTATTTAGACCCATGATATTTTTAAGAAAGTGGGTGTCAGTTTAGTCATAAGGAAGGCCTTTGGGCTCATGTATTGTGGATTGGGCTTCTATTAGGACACTTTTAGCCAAGTCACACAGTCAGCAGCCACTTAGACTGTACTGGGAACAAGTTACAGTGAAACGTCACCAAAGTGCTTCTCTCTGCCTGAAAAGGCTATTTTGACCAATGACTTTTTAAAGAAAATGAGTGTCAGTTTTGTCATAAGGAAGGCATTTGGGCCCATGTATAGTGCATTGGGATTCTTGTTGGGCACTTTTAGGTACAACACACAGTCACCAGCCACTCAGAATGCACTGGGAACAAGTTAAAGCCAAATGTCACCAAAGTGCTTTTCTCAGCCTGAAAAGGCTATTTAGACCCATGATATTTTTAAGAAAGTGGGTGTCAGTTTAGTCATAAGGAAGGCCTTTGGGCTCATGTATTGTGGATCGGGCTTCTATTAGGACACTTTTAGCCAAGTCACACAGTCAGCAGCCACTTAGACTGTACTGGGAACAAGTTACAGTGAAACGTCACCAAAGTGGTTCTCTCTGCCTGAAAAGGCTATTTTGACCAATGATTTTTTTAAGAAAATGAGTGTCAGTTTTGTCATAAGGAAGGCATTTGGGCCCATGTATAGTGCATTGGGATTCTTGTTGGGCACTTTTAGGTACAACACACAGTCACCAGCCATTCAGAATGTACTGGGAACAAGTTACAGCCAAATGTCACCAAAGTGCTTTTCTCAGCCTGATAAGGCTATTTAGACCCATGATATTTTTTAAGAAAGTGGGTGTCAGTTTAGTCATAAGGAAGGCCTTTGGGCTCATGTATTGTGGATTGGGCTTCTATTAGGACACTTTTAGCCAAGTCACACAGTCAGCAGCCACTTAGACTGTACTGGGAACAAGTTACAGTGAAACGTCACCAAAGTGCTTCTCTCTGCCTGAAAAGGCTATTTTGACCAATGACTTTTTAAAGAAAATGAGTGTCAGTTTTGTCATAAGGAAGGCATTTGGGCCCATGTATAGTGCATTGGGATTCTTGTTGGGCACTTTTAGGTACAACAAACAGTCACCAGCCACTCAGAATGCACTGGGAACAAGTTAAAGCCAAATGTCACCAAAGTGCTTTTCTCAGCCTGAAAAGGCTATTTAGACCCATGATATTTTTAAGAAAGTGGGTGTCAGTTTAGTCATAAGGAAGGCCTTTGGGCTCATGTATTGTGGATTGGGCTTCTATTAGGACACTTTTAGCCAAGTCACACAGTCAGCAGCCACTTAGACTGTACTGGGAACAAGTTACAGTGAAACGTCACCAAAGTGCTTCTCTCTGCCTGAAAAGGCTATTTTGACCAATGATTTTTTTAAGAAAATGAGTGTCAGTTTTGTCATAAGGAAGGCATTTGGGCCCATGTATAGTGCATTGGGATTCTTGTTGGGCACTTTTAGGTACAACACACAGTCACCAGCCACTCAGAATGCACTGGGAACAAGTTACAGCCAAATGTCACCAAAGTGCTTTTCTCAGCCTAAAAAGGCTATTTAGACCTATGATATTTTTAAGAAAGTGGCTGTCAGTTTAGTCATAATAAGGCCTTTGGGCTCATGTATTGTGGATCGGGCTTCTATTTGGCCACTTTTACAACCAAGTCACACAGTCAGCAGCCACTTACACTGTTCTGGGAACAAGTTTTACAGTGAAACGTCACCAAAGTGCTTCTCTCAGCCTGAAAAGGCTATTTTGACCAATATTTTTTTTAAGAAAATGAGTGTCAGTTTTGTCATAAGGAAGGCATTTGGGCCCATGTATAGTGCATTGGGATTCTTGTTGGGCACTTTTAGCTACATTACACAGTCACCAGCCACTCAGAATGCACTGGGAACAAGTTAAAGCCAAATGTCACCAAAGTGCTTTTCTCAGCCTGAAAAGGCTATTTAGACCCATGATAGTTTTTAAGAAAGTGGGTGTCAGTTTAGTCATAAGGAAGGCCTTTGGGCTCATGTATTGTGGATTGGGCTTCTATTAGGACACTTTTAGCCAAGTCACACAGTCAGCAGCCACTTAGACTGTACTGGGAACAAGTTACAGTGAAACGTCACCAAAGTGCTTCTCTCTGCCTGAAAAGGCTATATTGACCAATGACTTTTTAAAGAAAATGAGTGTCAGTTTTGTCATAAGGAAGGCATTTGGGCCCATGTATAGTGCATTGGGATTCTTGTTGGGCACTTTTAGGTACAACACACAGTCACCAGCCACTCAGAATGTACTGGGAACAAGTTACAGCCAAATGTCACCAAAGTGCTTTTCTCAGCCTGATAAGGCTATTTAGACCCATGATATTTTTTAAGAAAGTGGGTGTCAGTTTAGTCATAAGGAAGGCCTTTGGGCTCATGTATTGAGGATTGGGCTTCTATTTGGCCACTTTTAACCAAGTCACACAGTCAGCAGCCACTTACACTGTACTGGGAACAAGTTACAGTGAAACGTCACCAAAGTGCTTCTCTCAGCCTGAAAAGGTTACTTTGACCAATAATTTTTTTAAGAAAATGAGTGTCAGTTTTGTCATAAGGAAGGCATTTGGGCCCATGTATAGTGCATTGGGATTCTTGTTGGGCACTTTTAGGTACAACACACAGTCACCAGCCACTCAGAATGCACTGGGAACAAGTTACAGCCAAATGTCACCAAAGTGCTTTTCTCAGCCTGAAAAGGCTATTTAGACCCATGATATTTTTAAGAAAGTGGGTGTCAGTTTAGTCATAAGGAAGGCCTTTGGGCTCATGTATTGTGGATTGGGCTTCTATTAGGACACTTTTAGCCAAGTCACACAGTCAGCAGCCACTTACACTGTACTGGGAACAAGTTACAGTGAAACGTCACCAAAGTGCTTCTCTCAGCCTGAAAAGGCTACTTTGACAAATGATTTTTTTAAAGAAAATGAGTGTCAGTTTTGTCATAAGGAAGGCATTTTGGCCCATGTATAGTGCATTGGGATTCTTGTTGGGCACTTTTAGGTACAACACACAGTCACCAGCCACTCAGAATGCACTGGGAACAAGTTAAAGCCAAATGTCACCAAAGTGCTTTTCTCAGCCTGAAAAGGCTATTTAGACCCATGATATTTTTAAGAAAGTGGGTGTCAGTTTAGTCATAAGGAAGGCCTTTGGGCTCATGTATTGTGGATCGGGCTTCTATTAGGACACTTTTAGCCAAGTCACACAGTCAGCAGCCACTTAGACTGTACTGGGAACAAGTTACAGTGAAACGTCACCAAAGTGGTTCTCTCTGCCTGAAAAGGCTATTTTGACCAATGATTTTTTTAAGAAAATGAGTGTCAGTTTTGTCATAAGGAAGGCATTTGGGCCCATGTATAGTGCATTGGGATTCTTGTTGGGCACTTTTAGGTACAACACACAGTCACCAGCCATTCAGAATGTACTGGGAACAAGTTACAGCCAAATGTCACCAAAGTGCTTTTCTCAGCCTGATAAGGCTATTTAGACCCATGATATTTTTTAAGAAAGTGGGTGTCAGTTTAGTCATAAGGAAGGCCTTTGGGCTCATGTATTGTGGATTGGGCTTCTATTTGGCCACTTTTAACCAAGTCACACAGTCAGCAGCCACTTACACTGTACTGGAAACAAGTTACAGTGAAACGTCACCAAAGTGCTTCTCTCAGGCTGAAAAGGCTATTTTGACCAATGATTTTTTAAAGAAAATGAGTGTCAGTTTTGTCATAAGGAAGGCATTTGGGCCCATGTATAGTGCATTGGGATTCTTGTTGGGCACTTTTAGGTACAACACACAGTCACCAGCCACTCAGAATGTACTGGGAACAAGTTAAAGCCAAATGTCACCAAAGTGCTTTTCTCAGCCTGAAAAGGCTATTTAGACCCATGATATTTTTAAGAAAGTGGGTGTCAGTTTAGTCATAAGGAAGGCCTTTGGGCTCATGTATTGTGGATTGGGCTTCTATTAGGACACTTTTAGCCAAGTCACACAGTCAGCAGCCACTTAGACTGTACTGGGAACAAGTTACAGTGAAACGTCACCAAAGTGCTTCTCTCTGCCTGAAAAGGCTATTTTGACCAATGATTTTTTTAAGAAAATGAGTGTCAGTTTTGTCATAAGGAAGGCATTTGGGCCCATGTATAGTGCATTGGGATTCTTGTTGGGCACTTTTAGGTACAACACACAGTCACCAGCCATTCAGAATGTACTGGGAACAAGTTACAGCCAAATGTCACCAAAGTGCTTTTCTCAGCCTGATAAGGCTATTTAGACCCATGATATCTTTTAAGAAAGTGGGTGTCAGTTTAGTCATAAGGAAGGCCTTTGGGCTCATGTATTGTGGATTGGGCTTCTATTTGGCCACTTTTAACCAAGTCACACAGTCAGCAGCCACTTACACTGTACTGGGAACAAGTTACAATGAAACGTCACCAAAGTGCTTCTCTCAGGCTGAAAAGGCTATTTTGACCAATGATTTTTTTAAGAAAATGAGTGTCAGTTTTGTCATAAGGAAGGCATTTGGGCCCATGTATAGTGCATTGGGATTCTTGTTGGGCACTTTTAGGTACAACACACAGTCACCAGCCACTCAGAATGCACTGGGAACAAGTTACAGCCAAATGTCACCAAAGTGCTTTTCTCAGCCTGAAAAGGCTATTTAGACCCATGATATTTTTAAGAAAGTGGGTGTCAGTTTAGTCATAAGGAAGGCCTTTGGGCTCATGTATTGTGGATAGGGCTTCTATTTGGCCACTTTTAACCAAGTCACAAAGTCAGCAGCCACTTAGACTGTACTGGGAACAAGTTACAGTGAAACGTCACCAAAGTGCTTCTCTCTGCCTGAAAAGGCTATTTTGACCAATGACTTTTTAAAGAAAATGAGTGTCAGTTTTGTCATAAGGAAGGCATTTGGGCCCATGTATAGTGCATTGGGATTCTTGTTGGGCACTTTTAGGTACAACACACAGTCACCAGCCACTCAGAATGCACTGGGAACAAGTTAAAGCCAAATGTCACCAAAGTGCTTTTCTCAGCCTGAAAAGGCTATTTAGACCCATGATATTTTTAAGAAAGTGGGTGTCAGTTTAGTCATAAGGAAGGCCTTTGGGCTCATGTATTGTGGATCGGGCTTCTATTAGGACACTTTTAGCCAAGTCACACAGTCAGCAGCCACTTAGACTGTACTGGGAACAAGTTACAGTGAAACGTCACCAAAGTGGTTCTCTCTGCCTGAAAAGGCTATTTTGACCAATGATTTTTTTAAGAAAATGAGTGTCAGTTTTGTCATAAGGAAGGCATTTGGGCCCATGTATAGTGCATTGGGATTCTTGTTGGGCACTTTTAGGTACAACACACAGTCACCAGCCATTCAGAATGTACTGGGAACAAGTTACAGCCAAATGTCACCAAAGTGCTTTTCTCAGCCTGATAAGGCTATTTAGACCCATGATATTTTTTAAGAAAGTGGGTGTCAGTTTAGTCATAAGGAAGGCCTTTGGGCTCATGTATTGTGGATTGGGCTTCTATTTGGCCACTTTTAACCAAGTCACACAGTCAGCAGCCACTTACACTGTACTGGGAACAAGTTACAGTGAAACGTCACCAAAGTGCTTCTCTCAGGCTGAAAAGGCTATTTTGACCAATGATTTTTTAAAGAAAATGAGTGTCAGTTTTGTCATAAGGAAGGCATTTGGGCCCATGTATAGTGCATTGGGATTCTTGTTGGGCACTTTTAGGTACAACACACAGTCACCAGCCACTCAGAATGTACTGGGAACAAGTTAAAGCCAAATGTCACCAAAGTGCTTTTCTCAGCCTGAAAAGGCTATTTAGACCCATGATATTTTTAAGAAAGTGGGTGTCAGTTTAGTCATAAGGAAGGCCTTTGGGCTCATGTATTGTGGATTGGGCTTCTATTAGGACACTTTTAGCCAAGTCACACAGTCAGCAGCCACTTAGACTGTACTGGGAACAAGTTACAGTGAAACGTCACCAAAGTGCTTCTCTCAGGCTGAAAAGGCTATTTTGACCAATGATTTTTTAAAGAAAATGAATGTCAGTTTTGTCATAAGGAAGGCATTTGGGCCCATGTATAGTGCATTGGGATTCTTGTTGGGCACTTTTAGGTACAACACACAGTCACCAGCCACTCAGAATGTACTGGGAACAAGTTAAAGCCAAATGTCACCAAAGTGCTTTTCTCAGCCTGAAAAGGCTATTTAGACCCATGATATTTTTAAGAAAGTGGGTGTCAGTTTAGTCATAAGGAAGGCCTTTGGGCTCATGTATTGTGGATTGGGCTTCTATTAGGACACTTTTAGCCAAGTCACACAGTCAGCAGCCACTTAGACTGTACTGGGAACAAGTTACAGTGAAAAGTCACCAAAGTGCTTCTCTCTGCCTGAAAAGGCTATTTTGACCAATGACTTTTTAAAGAAAATGAGTGTCAGTTTTGTCATAAGGAAGGCATTTGGGCCCATGTATAGTGCATTGGGATTCTTGTTGGGCACTTTTAGGTACAACACACAGTCACCAGCCACTCAGAATGCACTGGGAACAAGTTAAAGCCAAATGTCACCAAAGTGCTTTTCTCAGCCTGAAAAGGCTATTTAGACCCATGATATTTTTAAGAAAGTGGGTGTCAGTTTAGTCATAAGGAAGGCCTTTGGGCTCATGTATTGTGGATTGGGCTTCTATTAGGACACTTTTAGCCAAGTCACACAGTCAGCAGCCACTTAGACTGTACTGGGAACAAGTTACAGTGAAACGTCACCAAAGTGCTTCTCTCTGCCTGAAAAGGCTATTTTGACCAATGATTTTTTTAAGAAAATGAGTGTCAGTTTTGTCATAAGGAAGGCATTTGGGCCCATGTATAGTGCATTGGGATTCTTGTTGGGCACTTTTAGGTACAACACACAGTCACCAGCCATTCAGAATGTACTGGGAACAAGTTACAGCCAAATGTCACCAAAGTGCTTTTCTCAGCCTGATAAGGCTATTTAGACCCATGATATCTTTTAAGAAAGTGGGTGTCAGTTTAGTCATAAGGAAGGCCTTTGGGCTCATGTATTGTGGATTGGGCTTCTATTTGGCCACTTTTAACCAAGTCACACAGTCAGCAGCCACTTACACTGTACTGGGAACAAGTTACAGTGAAACGTCACCAAAGTGCTTCTCTCAGGCTGAAAAGGCTATTTTGACCAATGATTTTTTAAAGAAAATGAGTGTCAGTTTTGTCATAAGGAAGGCATTTGGGCCCATGTATAGTGCATTGGGATTCTTGTTGGGCACTTTTAGGTACAACACACAGTCACCAGCCACTCAGAATGCACTGGGAACAAGTTAAAGCCAAATGTCACCAAAGTGCTTTTCTCAGCCTGAAAAGGCTATTTAGACCCATGATATTTTTAAGAAAGTGGGTGTCAGTTTAGTCATAAGGAAGGCCTTTGGGCTCATGTATTGTGGATCGGGCTTCTATTAGGACACTTTTAGCCAAGTCACACAGTCAGCAGCCACTTAGACTGTACTGGGAACAAGTTACAGTGAAACGTCACCAAAGTGGTTCTCTCTGCCTGAAAAGGCTATTTTGACCAATGATTTTTTTAAGAAAATGAGTGTCAGTTTTGTCATAAGGAAGGCATTTGGGCCCATGTATAGTGCATTGGGATTCTTGTTGGGCACTTTTAGGTACAACACACAGTCACCAGCCACTCAGAATGTACTGGGAACAAGTTAAAGCCAAATGTCACCAAAGTGCTTTTCTCAGCCTGAAAAGGCTATCTAGACCCATGATATTTTTAAGAAAGTGGGTGTCAGTTTAGTCATAAGGAAGGCCTTTGGGCTCATGTATTGTGGATTGGGCTTCTATTAGGACACTTTTAGCCAAGTCACACAGTCAGCAGCCACTTAGACTGTACTGGGAACAAGTTACAGTGAAACGTCACCAAAGTGCTTCTCTCTGCCTGAAAAGGCTATTTTGACCAATGACTTTTTAAAGAAAATGAGTGTCAGTTTTGTCATAAGGAAGGCATTTGGGCCCATGTATAGTGCATTGGGATTCTTGTTGGGCACTTTTAGGTACAACACACAGTCACCAGCCACTCAGAATGCACTGGGAACAAGTTAAAGCCAAATGTCACCAAAGTGCTTTTCTCAGCCTGAAAAGGCTATTTAGACCCATGATATTTTTAAGAAAGTGGGTGTCAGTTTAGTCATAAGGAAGGCCTTTGGGCTCATGTATTGTGGATTGGGCTTCTATTAGGACACTTTTAGCCAAGTCACACAGTCAGCAGCCACTTAGACTGTACTGGGAACAAGTTACAGTGAAACGTCACCAAAGTGCTTCTCTCTGCCTGAAAAGGCTATTTTGACCAATGATTTTTTTAAGAAAATGAGTGTCAGTTTTGTCATAAGGAAGGCATTTGGGCCCATGTATAGTGCATTGGGATTCTTGTTGGGCACTTTTAGGTACAACACACAGTCACCAGCCATTCAGAATGTACTGGGAACAAGTTACAGCCAAATGTCACCAAAGTGCTTTTCTCAGCCTGATAAGGCTATTTAGACCCAAGATATCTTTTAAGAAAGTGGGTGTCAGTTTAGTCATAAGGAAGGCCTTTGGGCTCATGTGTTGTGGATTGGGCTTCTATTTGGCCACTTTTAACCAAGTCACACAGTCAGCAGCCACTTACACTGTACTGGGAACAAGTTACAGTGAAACGTCACCAAAGTGCTTCTCTCAGGCTGAAAAGGCTATTTTGACCAATGATTTTTTTAAGAAAATGAGTGTCAGTTTTGTCATAAGGAAGGCATTTGGGCCCATGTATAGTGCATTGGGATTCTTGTTGGGCACTTTTAGGTACAACACACAGTCACCAGCCACTCAGAATGCACTGGGAACAAGTTACAGCCAAATGTCACCAAAGTGCTTTTCTCAGCCTAAAAAGGCTATTTAGACCTATGATATTTTTAAGAAAGTGGCTGTCAGTTTAGTCATAATAAGGCCTTTGGGCTCATTTATTGTGGATCGGGCTTCTATTTGGCCACTTTTACAACCAAGTCACACAGTCAGCAGCCACTTACACTGTACTGGGAACAAGTTTTACAGTGAAACGTCACCAAAGTGCTTCTCTCAGCCTGAAAAGGCTATTTTGACCAATAATTTTTTTAAGAAAATGAGTGTCAGTTTTGTCATAAGGAAGGCATTTGGGCCCATGTATAGTGCATTGGGATTCTTGTTGGGCACTTTTAGCTACATTACACAGTCACCAGCCACTCAGAATGCACTGGGAACAAGTTAAAGCCAAATGTCACCAAAGTGCTTTTCTCAGCCTGAAAAGGCTATTTAGACCCATGATATTTTTAAGAAAGTGGGTGTCAGTTTAGTCATAAGGAAGGCCTTTGGGCTCATGTATTGTGGATTGGGCTTCTATTAGGACACTTTTAGCCAAGTCACACAGTCAGCAGCCACTTACACTGTACTGGGAACAAGTTACAGTGAAACGTCACCAAAGTGCTTCTCTCAGCCTGAAAAGGCTACTTTGACAAATGATTTTTTTTAAAGAAAATGAGTGTCAGTTTTGTCATAAGGAAGGCATTTTGGCCCATGTATAGTGCATTGGGATTCTTGTTGGGCACTTTTAGGTACAACACACAGTCACCAGCCACTCAGAATGCACTGGGAACAAGTTAAAGCCAAATGTCACCAAAGTGCTTTTCTCAGCCTGAAAAGGCTATTTAGACCCATGATATTTTTAAGAAAGTGGGTGTCAGTTTAGTCATAAGGAAGGCCTTTGGGCTCATGTATTGTGGATTGGGCTTCTATTAGGACACTTTTAGCCAAGTCACACAGTCAGCAGCCACTTAGACTGTACTGGGAACAAGTTACAGTGAAACGTCACCAAAGTGCTTCTCTCTGCCTGAAAAGGCCATTTTGACCAATGACTTTTTAAAGAAAATGAGTGTCAGTTTTGTCATAAGGAAGGCATTTGGGCCCATGTATAGTGCATTGGGATTCTTGTTGGGCACTTTTAGGTACAACACACAGTCACCAGCCACTCAGAATGCACTGGGAACAAGTTAAAGCCAAATGTCACCAAAGTGCTTTTCTCAGCCTGAAAAGGCTATTTAGACCCATGATATTTTTAAGAAAGTGGGTGTCAGTTTAGTCATAAGGAAGGCCTTTGGGCTCATGTATTGTGGATCGGGCTTCTATTAGGACACTTTTAGCCAAGTCACACAGTCAGCAGCCACTTAGACTGTACTGGGAACAAGTTACAGTGAAACGTCACCAAAGTGGTTCTCTCTGCCTGAAAAGGCTATTTTGACCAATGATTTTTTTAAGAAAATGAGTGTCAGTTTTGTCATAAGGAAGGCATTTGGGCCCATGTATAGTGCATTGGGATTCTTGTTGGGCACTTTTAGGTACAACACACAGTCACCAGCCATTCAGAATGTACTGGGAACAAGTTACAGCCAAATGTCACCAAAGTGCTTTTCTCAGCCTGATAAGGCTATTTAGACCCATGATATTTTTTAAGAAAGTGGGTGTCAGTTTAGTCATAAGGAAGGCCTTTGGGCTCATGTATTGTGGATTGGGCTTCTATTAGGACACTTTTAGCCAAGTCACACAGTCAGCAGCCACTTAGACTGTACTGGGAACAAGTTACAGTGAAACGTCACCAAAGTGCTTCTCTCTGCCTGAAAAGGCTATTTTGACCAATGACTTTTTAAAGAAAATGAGTGTCAGTTTTGTCATAAGGAAGGCATTTGGGCCCATGTATAGTGCATTGGGATTCTTGTTGGGCACTTTTAGGTACAACACACAGTCACCAGCCACTCAGAATGCACTGGGAACAAGTTAAAGCCAAATGTCACCAAAGTGCTTTTCTCAGCCTGAAAAGGCTATTTAGACCCATGATATTTTTAAGAAAGTGGGTGTCAGTTTAGTCATAAGGAAGGCCTTTGGGCTCATGTATTGTGGATTGGGCTTCTATTAGGACACTTTTAGCCAAGTCACACAGTCAGCAGCCACTTAGACTGTACTGGGAACAAGTTACAGTGAAACGTCACCAAAGTGCTTCTCTCTGCCTGAAAAGGCTATTTTGACCAATGATTTTTTTAAGAAAATGAGTGTCAGTTTTGTCATAAGGAAGGCATTTGGGCCCATGTATAGTGCATTGGGATTCTTGTTGGGCACTTTTAGGTACAACACACAGTCACCAGCCATTCAGAATGTACTGGGAACAAGTTACAGCCAAATGTCACCAAAGTGCTTTTCTCAGCCTGATAAGGCTATTTAGACCCATGATATCTTTTAAGAAAGTGGGTGTCAGTTTAGTCATAAGGAAGGCCTTTGGGCTCATGTATTGTGGATTGGGCTTCTATTTGGCCACTTTTAACCAAGTCACACAGTCAGCAGCCACTTACACTGTACTGGGAACAAGTTACAGTGAAACGTCACCAAAGTGCTTCTCTCAGGCTGAAAAGGCTATTTTGACCAATGATTTTTTTAAGAAAATGAGTGTCAGTTTTGTCATAAGGAAGGCATTTGGGCCCATGTATAGTGCATTGGGATTCTTGTTGGGCACTTTTAGGTACAACACACAGTCACCAGCCACTCAGAATGCACTGGGAACAAGTTACAGCCAAATGTCACCAAAGTGCTTTTCTCAGCCTAAAAAGGCTATTTAGACCTATGATATTTTTAAGAAAGTGGCTGTCAGTTTAGTCATAATAAGGCCTTTGGGCTCATGTATTGTGGATCGGGCTTCTATTTGGCCACTTTTACAACCAAGTCACACAGTCAGCAGCCACTTACACTGTACTGGGAACAAGTTTTACAGTGAAACGTCACCAAAGTGCTTCTCTCAGCCTGAAAAGGCTATTTTGACCAATAATTTTTTTAAGAAAATGAGTGTCAGTTTTGTCATAAGGAAGGCATTTGGGCCCATGTATAGTGCATTGGGATTCTTGTTGGGCACTTTTAGCTACATTACACAGTCACCAGCCACTCAGAATGCACTGGGAACAAGTTAAAGCCAAATGTCACCAAAGTGCTTTTCTCAGCCTGAAAAGGCTATTTAGACCCATGATAGTTTTTAAGAAAGTGGGTGTCAGTTTAGTCATAAGGAAGGCCTTTGGGCTCATGTATTGTGGATTGGGCTTCTATTAGGACACTTTTAGCCAAGTCACACAGTCAGCAGCCACTTAGACTGTACTGGGAACAAGTTACAGTGAAACGTCACCAAAGTGCTTCTCTCTGCCTGAAAAGGCTATATTGACCAATGACTTTTTAAAGAAAATGAGTGTCAGTTTTGTCATAAGGAAGGCATTTGGGCCCATGTATAGTGCATTGGGATTCTTGTTGGGCACTTTTAGGTACAACACACAGTCACCAGCCACTCAGAATGTACTGGGAACAAGTTACAGCCAAATGTCACCAAAGTGCTTTTCTCAGCCTGATAAGGCTATTTAGACCCATGATATTTTTTAAGAAAGTGGGTGTCAGTTTAGTCATAAGGAAGGCCTTTGGGCTCATGTATTGAGGATTGGGCTTCTATTTGGCCACTTTTAACCAAGTCACACAGTCAGCAGCCACTTACACTGTACTGGGAACAAGTTACAGTGAAACGTCACCAAAGTGCTTCTCTCAGCCTGAAAAGGTTACTTTGACCAATAATTTTTTTAAGAAAATGAGTGTCAGTTTTGTCATAAGGAAGGCATTTGGGCCCATGTATAGTGCATTGGGATTCTTGTTGGGCACTTTTAGGTACAACACACAGTCACCAGCCACTCAGAATGCACTGGGAACAAGTTACAGCCAAATGTCACCAAAGTGCTTTTCTCAGCCTGAAAAGGCTATTTAGACCCATGATATTTTTAAGAAAGTGGGTGTCAGTTTAGTCATAAGGAAGGCCTTTGGGCTCATGTATTGTGGATTGGGCTTCTATTAGGACACTTTTAGCCAAGTCACACAGTCAGCAGCCACTTACACTGTACTGGGAACAAGTTACAGTGAAACGTCACCAAAGTGCTTCTCTCAGCCTGAAAAGGCTACTTTGACAAATGATTTTTTTAAAGAAAATGAGTGTCAGTTTTGTCATAAGGAAGGCAATTTGGCCCATGTATAGTGCATTGGGATTCTTGTTGGGCACTTTTAGGTACAACACACAGTCACCAGCCACTCAGAATGCACTGGGAACAAGTTAAAGCCAAATGTCACCAAAGTGCTTTTCTCAGCCTGAAAAGGCTATTTAGACCCATGATATTTTTAAGAAAGTGGGTGTCAGTTTAGTCATAAGGAAGGCCTTTGGGCTCATGTATTGTGGATTGGGCTTCTATTAGGACACTTTTAGCCAAGTCACACAGTCAGCAGCCACTTACACTGTACTGGGAACAAGTTACAGTGAAACGTCACCAAAGTGCTTCTCTCAGCCTGAAAAGGCTACTTTGACAAATGATTTTTTTTAAAGAAAATGAGTGTCAGTTTTGTCATAAGGAAGGCATTTTGGCCCATGTATAGTGCATTGGGATTCTTGTTGGGCACTTTTAGGTACAACACACAGTCACCAGCCACTCAGAATGCACTGGGAACAAGTTAAAGCCAAATGTCACCAAAGTGCTTTTCTCAGCCTGAAAAGGCTATTTAGACCCATGATATTTTTAAGAAAGTGGGTGTCAGTTTAGTCATAAGGAAGGCCTTTGGGCTCATGTATTGTGGATTGGGCTTCTATTAGGACACTTTTAGCCAAGTCACACAGTCAGCAGCCACTTAGACTGTACTGGGAACAAGTTACAGTGAAACGTCACCAAAGTGCTTCTCTCTGCCTGAAAAGGCCATTTTGACCAATGACTTTTTAAAGAAAATGAGTGTCAGTTTTGTCATAAGGAAGGCATTTGGGCCCATGTATAGTGCATTGGGATTCTTGTTGGGCACTTTTAGGTACAACACACAGTCACCAGCCACTCAGAATGCACTGGGAACAAGTTAAAGCCAAATGTCACCAAAGTGCTTTTCTCAGCCTGAAAAGGCTATTTAGACCCATGATATTTTTAAGAAAGTGGGTGTCAGTTTAGTCATAAGGAAGGCCTTTGGGCTCATGTATTGTGGATTGGGCTTCTATTAGGACACTTTTAGCCAAGTCACACAGTCAGCAGCCACTTAGACTGTACTGGGAACAAGTTACAGTGAAACGTCACCAAAGTGCTTCTCTCTGCCTGAAAAGGCTATTTTGACCAATGATTTTTTTAAGAAAATGAGTGTCAGTTTTGTCATAAGGAAGGCATTTGGGCCCATGTATAGTGCATTGGGATTCTTGTTGGGCACTTTTAGGTACAACACACAGTCACCAGCCATTCAGAATGTACTGGGAACAAGTTACAGCCAAATGTCACCAAAGTGCTTTTCTCAGCCTGATAAGGCTATTTAGACCCATGATATCTTTTAAGAAAGTGGGTGTCAGTTTAGTCATAAGGAAGGCCTTTGGGCTCATGTATTGTGGATTGGGCTTCTATTTGGCCACTTTTAACCAAGTCACACAGTCAGCAGCCACTTACACTGTACTGGGAACAAGTTACAGTGAAACGTCACCAAAGTGCTTCTCTCAGGCTGAAAAGGCTATTTTGACCAATGATTTTTTTAAGAAAATGAGTGTCAGTTTTGTCATAAGGAAGGCATTTGGGCCCATGTATAGTGCATTGGGATTCTTGTTGGGCACTTTTAGGTACAACACACAGTCACCAGCCACTCAGAATGCACTGGGAACAAGTTACAGCCAAATGTCACCAAAGTGCTTTTCTCAGCCTAAAAAGGCTATTTAGACCTATGATATTTTTAAGAAAGTGGCTGTCAGTTTAGTCATAATAAGGCCTTTGGGCTCATGTATTGTGGATCGGGCTTCTATTTGGCCACTTTTACAACCAAGTCACACAGTCAGCAGCCACTTACACTGTACTGGGAACAAGTTTTACAGTGAAACGTCACCAAAGTGCTTCTCTCAGCCTGAAAAGGCTATTTTGACCAATAATTTTTTTAAGAAAATGAGTGTCAGTTTTGTCATAAGGAAGGCATTTGGGCCCATGTATAGTGCATTGGGATTCTTGTTGGGCACTTTTAGCTACATTACACAGTCACCAGCCACTCAGAATGCACTGGGAACAAGTTAAAGCCAAATGTCACCAAAGTGCTTTTCTCAGCCTGAAAAGGCTATTTAGACCCATGATAGTTTTTAAGAAAGTGGGTGTCAGTTTAGTCATAAGGAAGGCCTTTGGGCTCATGTATTGTGGATTGGGCTTCTATTAGGACACTTTTAGCCAAGTCACACAGTCAGCAGCCACTTAGACTTTACTGGGAACAAGTTACAGTGAAACGTCACCAAAGTGCTTCTCTCTGCCTGAAAAGGCTATATTGACCAATGACTTTTTAAAGAAAATGAGTGTCAGTTTTGTCATAAGGAAGGCATTTGGGCCCATGTATAGTGCATTGGGATTCTTGTTGGGCACTTTTAGGTACAACACACAGTCACCAGCCACTCAGAATGTACTGGGAACAAGTTACAGCCAAATGTCACCAAAGTGCTTTTCTCAGCCTGATAAGGCTATTTAGACCCATGATATTTTTTAAGAAAGTGGGTGTCAGTTTAGTCATAAGGAAGGCCTTTGGGCTCATGTATTGAGGATTGGGCTTCTATTTGGCCACTTTTAACCAAGTCACACAGTCAGCAGCCACTTACACTGTACTGGGAACAAGTTACAGTGAAACGTCACCAAAGTGCTTCTCTCAGCCTGAAAAGGTTACTTTGACCAATAATTTTTTTAAGAAAATGAGTGTCAGTTTTGTCATAAGGAAGGCATTTGGGCCCATGTATAGTGCATTGGGATTCTTGTTGGGCACTTTTAGGTACAACACACAGTCACCAGCCACTCAGAATGCACTGGGAACAAGTTACAGCCAAATGTCACCAAAGTGCTTTTCTCGGCCTGAAAAGGCTATTTAGACCCATGATATTTTTAAGAAAGTGGGTGTCAGTTTAGTCATAAGGAAGGCCTTTGGGCTCATGTATTGTGGATTGGGCTTCTATTAGGACACTTTTAGCCAAGTCACACAGTCAGCAGCCACTTACACTGTACTGGGAACAAGTTACAGTGAAACGTCACCAAAGTGCTTCTCTCAGCCTGAAAAGGCTACTTTGACAAATGATTTTTTTAAAGAAAATGAGTGTCAGTTTTGTCATAAGGAAGGCATTTTGGCCCATGTATAGTGCATTGGGATTCTTGTTGGGCACTTTTAGGTACAACACACAGTCACCAGCCACTCAGAATGCACTGGGAACAAGTTAAAGCCAAATGTCACCAAAGTGCTTTTCTCAGCCTGAAAAGGCTATTTAGACCCATGATATTTTTAAGAAAGTGGGTGTCAGTTTAGTCATAAGGAAGGCCTTTGGGCTCATGTATTGTGGATTGGGCTTCTATTAGGACACTTTTAGCCAAGTCACACAGTCAGCAGCCACTTAGACTGTACTGGGAACAAGTTACAGTGAAACGTCACCAAAGTGCTTCTCTCTGCCTGAAAAGGCTATTTTGACCAATGACTTTTTAAAGAAAATGAGTGTCAGTTTTGTCATAAGGAAGGCATTTGGGCCCATGTATAGTGCATTGGGATTCTTGTTGGGCACTTTTAGGTACAACACACAGTCACCAGCCACTCAGAATGCACTGGGAACAAGTTAAAGCCAAATGTCACCAAAGTGCTTTTCTCAGCCTGAAAAGGCTATTTAGACCCATGATATTTTTAAGAAAGTGGGTGTCAGTTTAGTCATAAGGAAGGCCTTTGGGCTCATGTATTGTGGATCGGGCTTCTATTAGGACACTTTTAGCCAAGTCACACAGTCAGCAGCCACTTAGACTGTACTGGGAACAAGTTACAGTGAAACGTCACCAAAGTGGTTCTCTCTGCCTGAAAAGGCTATTTTGACCAATGATTTTTTTAAGAAAATGAGTGTCAGTTTTGTCATAAGGAAGGCATTTGGGCCCATGTATAGTGCATTGGGATTCTTGTTGGGCACTTTTAGGTACAACACACAGTCACCAGCCATTCAGAATGTACTGGGAACAAGTTACAGCCAAATGTCACCAAAGTGCTTTTCTCAGCCTGATAAGGCTATTTAGACCCATGATATTTTTTAAGAAAGTGGGTGTCAGTTTAGTCATAAGGAAGGCCTTTGGGCTCATGTATTGTGGATTGGGCTTCTATTTGGCCACTTTTAACCAAGTCACACAGTCAGCAGCCACTTACACTGTACTGGAAACAAGTTACAGTGAAACGTCACCAAAGTGCTTCTCTCAGGCTGAAAAGGCTATTTTGACCAATGATTTTTTAAAGAAAATGAGTGTCAGTTTTGTCATAAGGAAGGCATTTGGGCCCATGTATAGTGCATTGGGATTCTTGTTGGGCACTTTTAGGTACAACACACAGTCACCAGCCACTCAGAATGTACTGGGAACAAGTTAAAGCCAAATGTCACCAAAGTGCTTTTCTCAGCCTGAAAAGGCTATTTAGACCCATGATATTTTTAAGAAAGTGGGTGTCAGTTTAGTCATAAGGAAGGCCTTTGGGCTCATGTATTGTGGATTGGGCTTCTATTTGGCCACTTTTAACCAAGTCACACAGTCAGCAGCCACTTACACTGTACTGGGAACAAGTTACAGTGAAACGTCACCAAAGTGCTTCTCTCAGCCTGAAAAGGTTACTTTGACCAATAATTTTTTTAAGAAAATGAGTGTCAGTTTTGTCATAAGGAAGGCATTTGGGCCCATGTATAGTGCATTGGGATTCTTGTTGGGCACTTTTAGGTACAACACACAGTCACCAGCCACTCAGAATGCACTGGGAACAAGTTACAGCCAAATGTCACCAAAGTGCTTTTCTCAGCCTGAAAAGGCTATTTAGACCCATGATATTTTTAAGAAAGTGGGTGTCAGTTTAGTCATAAGGAAGGCCTTTGGGCTCATGTATTGTGGATTGGGCTTCTATTAGGACACTTTTAGCCAAGTCACACAGTCAGCAGCCACTTACACTGTACTGGGAACAAGTTACAGTGAAACGTCACCAAAGTGCTTCTCTCAGCCTGAAAAGGCTACTTTGACAAATGATTTTTTTAAAGAAAATGAGTGTCAGTTTTGTCATAAGGAAGGCATTTTGGCCCATGTATAGTGCATTGGGATTCTTGTTGGGCACTTTTAGGTACAACACACAGTCACCAGCCACTCAGAATGCACTGGGAACAAGTTAAAGCCAAATGTCACCAAAGTGCTTTTCTCAGCCTGAAAAGGCTATTTAGACCCATGATATTTTTAAGAAAGTGGGTGTCAGTTTAGTCATAAGGAAGGCCTTTGGGCTCATGTATTGTGGATTGGGCTTCTATTAGGACACTTTTAGCCAAGTCACACAGTCAGCAGCCACTTAGACTGTACTGGGAACAAGTTACAGTGAAACGTCACCAAAGTGCTTCTCTCTGCCTGAAAAGGCTATTTTGACCAATGACTTTTTAAAGAAAATGAGTGTCAGTTTTGTCATAAGGAAGGCATTTGGGCCCATGTATAGTGCATTGGGATTCTTGTTGGGCACTTTTAGGTACAACACACAGTCACCAGCCACTCAGAATGCACTGGGAACAAGTTAAAGCCAAATGTCACCAAAGTGCTTTTCTCAGCCTGAAAAGGCTATTTAGACCCATGATATTTTTAAGAAAGTGGGTGTCAGTTTAGTCATAAGGAAGGCCTTTGGGCTCATGTATTGTGGATCGGGCTTCTATTAGGACACTTTTAGCCAAGTCACACAGTCAGCAGCCACTTAGACTGTACTGGGAACAAGTTACAGTGAAACGTCACCAAAGTGGTTCTCTCTGCCTGAAAAGGCTATTTTGACCAATGATTTTTTTAAGAAAATGAGTGTCAGTTTTGTCATAAGGAAGGCATTTGGGCCCATGTATAGTGCATTGGGATTCTTGTTGGGCACTTTTAGGTACAACACACAGTCACCAGCCATTCAGAATGTACTGGGAACAAGTTACAGCCAAATGTCACCAAAGTGCTTTTCTCAGCCTGATAAGGCTATTTAGACCCATGATATTTTTTAAGAAAGTGGGTGTCAGTTTAGTCATAAGGAAGGCCTTTGGGCTCATGTATTGTGGATTGGGCTTCTATTTGGCCACTTTTAACCAAGTCACACAGTCAGCAGCCACTTACACTGTACTGGAAACAAGTTACAGTGAAACGTCACCAAAGTGCTTCTCTCAGGCTGAAAAGGCTATTTTGACCAATGATTTTTTAAAGAAAATGAGTGTCAGTTTTGTCATAAGGAAGGCATTTGGGCCCATGTATAGTGCATTGGGATTCTTGTTGGGCACTTTTAGGTACAACACACAGTCACCAGCCACTCAGAATGTACTGGGAACAAGTTAAAGCCAAATGTCACCAAAGTGCTTTTCTCAGCCTGAAAAGGCTATTTAGACCCATGATATTTTTAAGAAAGTGGGTGTCAGTTTAGTCATAAGGAAGGCCTTTGGGCTCATGTATTGTGGATTGGGCTTCTATTAGGACACTTTTAGCCAAGTCACACAGTCAGCAGCCACTTAGACTGTACTGGGAACAAGTTACAGTGAAACGTCACCAAAGTGCTTCTCTCTGCCTGAAAAGGCTATTTTGACCAATGATTTTTTTAAGAAAATGAGTGTCAGTTTTGTCATAAGGAAGGCATTTGGGCCCATGTATAGTGCATTGGGATTCTTGTTGGGCACTTTTAGGTACAACACACAGTCACCAGCCATTCAGAATGTACTGGGAACAAGTTACAGCCAAATGTCACCAAAGTGCTTTTCTCAGCCTGATAAGGCTATTTAGACCCATGATATCTTTTAAGAAAGTGGGTGTCAGTTTAGTCATAAGGAAGGCCTTTGGGCTCATGTATTGTGGATTGGGCTTCTATTTGGCCACTTTTAACCAAGTCACACAGTCAGCAGCCACTTACACTGTACTGGGAACAAGTTACAGTGAAACGTCACCAAAGTGCTTCTCTCAGGCTGAAAAGGCTATTTTGACCAATGATTTTTTTAAGAAAATGAGTGTCAGTTTTGTCATAAGGAAGGCATTTGGGCCCATGTATAGTGCATTGGGATTCTTGTTGGGCACTTTTAGGTACAACACACAGTCACCAGCCACTCAGAATGCACTGGGAACAAGTTACAGCCAAATGTCACCAAAGTGCTTTTCTCAGCCTGAAAAGGCTATTTAGACCCATGATATTTTTAAGAAAGTGGGTGTCAGTTTAGTCATAAGGAAGGCCTTTGGGCTCATGTATTGTGGATAGGGCTTCTATTTGGCCACTTTTAACCAAGTCACAAAGTCAGCAGCCACTTAGACTGTACTGGGAACAAGTTACAGTGAAACGTCACCAAAGTGCTTCTCTCTGCCTGAAAAGGCTATTTTGACCAATGACTTTTTAAAGAAAATGAGTGTCAGTTTTGTCATAAGGAAGGCATTTGGGCCCATGTATAGTGCATTGGGATTCTTGTTGGGCACTTTTAGGTACAACACACAGTCACCAGCCACTCAGAATGCACTGGGAACAAGTTAAAGCCAAATGTCACCAAAGTGCTTTTCTCAGCCTGAAAAGGCTATTTAGACCCATGATATTTTTAAGAAAGTGGGTGTCAGTTTAGTCATAAGGAAGGCCTTTGGGCTCATGTATTGTGGATCGGGCTTCTATTAGGACACTTTTAGCCAAGTCACACAGTCAGCAGCCACTTAGACTGTACTGGGAACAAGTTACAGTGAAACGTCACCAAAGTGGTTCTCTCTGCCTGAAAAGGCTATTTTGACCAATGATTTTTTTAAGAAAATGAGTGTCAGTTTTGTCATAAGGAAGGCATTTGGGCCCATGTATAGTGCATTGGGATTCTTGTTGGGCACTTTTAGGTACAACACACAGTCACCAGCCATTCAGAATGTACTGGGAACAAGTTACAGCCAAATGTCACCAAAGTGCTTTTCTCAGCCTGATAAGGCTATTTAGACCCATGATATTTTTTAAGAAAGTGGGTGTCAGTTTAGTCATAAGGAAGGCCTTTGGGCTCATGTATTGTGGATTGGGCTTCTATTTGGCCACTTTTAACCAAGTCACACAGTCAGCAGCCACTTACACTGTACTGGGAACAAGTTACAGTGAAACGTCACCAAAGTGCTTCTCTCAGGCTGAAAAGGCTATTTTGACCAATGATTTTTTAAAGAAAATGAGTGTCAGTTTTGTCATAAGGAAGGCATTTGGGCCCATGTATAGTGCATTGGGATTCTTGTTGGGCACTTTTAGGTACAACACACAGTCACCAGCCACTCAGAATGTACTGGGAACAAGTTAAAGCCAAATGTCACCAAAGTGCTTTTCTCAGCCTGAAAAGGCTATTTAGACCCATGATATTTTTAAGAAAGTGGGTGTCAGTTTAGTCATAAGGAAGGCCTTTGGGCTCATGTATTGTGGATTGGGCTTCTATTAGGACACTTTTAGCCAAGTCACACAGTCAGCAGCCACTTAGACTGTACTGGGAACAAGTTACAGTGAAACGTCACCAAAGTGCTTCTCTCAGGCTGAAAAGGCTATTTTGACCAATGATTTTTTAAAGAAAATGAATGTCAGTTTTGTCATAAGGAAGGCATTTGGGCCCATGTATAGTGCATTGGGATTCTTGTTGGGCACTTTTAGGTACAACACACAGTCACCAGCCACTCAGAATGTACTGGGAACAAGTTAAAGCCAAATGTCACCAAAGTGCTTTTCTCAGCCTGAAAAGGCTATTTAGACCCATGATATTTTTAAGAAAGTGGGTGTCAGTTTAGTCATAAGGAAGGCCTTTGGGCTCATGTATTGTGGATTGGGCTTCTATTAGGACACTTTTAGCCAAGTCACACAGTCAGCAGCCACTTAGACTGTACTGGGAACAAGTTACAGTGAAAAGTCACCAAAGTGCTTCTCTCTGCCTGAAAAGGCTATTTTGACCAATGACTTTTTAAAGAAAATGAGTGTCAGTTTTGTCATAAGGAAGGCATTTGGGCCCATGTATAGTGCATTGGGATTCTTGTTGGGCACTTTTAGGTACAACACACAGTCACCAGCCACTCAGAATGCACTGGGAACAAGTTAAAGCCAAATGTCACCAAAGTGCTTTTCTCAGCCTGAAAAGGCTATTTAGACCCATGATATTTTTAAGAAAGTGGGTGTCAGTTTAGTCATAAGGAAGGCCTTTGGGCTCATGTATTGTGGATTGGGCTTCTATTAGGACACTTTTAGCCAAGTCACACAGTCAGCAGCCACTTAGACTGTACTGGGAACAAGTTACAGTGAAACGTCACCAAAGTGCTTCTCTCTGCCTGAAAAGGCTATTTTGACCAATGATTTTTTTAAGAAAATGAGTGTCAGTTTTGTCATAAGGAAGGCATTTGGGCCCATGTATAGTGCATTGGGATTCTTGTTGGGCACTTTTAGGTACAACACACAGTCACCAGCCATTCAGAATGTACTGGGAACAAGTTACAGCCAAATGTCACCAAAGTGCTTTTCTCAGCCTGATAAGGCTATTTAGACCCATGATATCTTTTAAGAAAGTGGGTGTCAGTTTAGTCATAAGGAAGGCCTTTGGGCTCATGTATTGTGGATTGGGCTTCTATTTGGCCACTTTTAACCAAGTCACACAGTCAGCAGCCACTTACACTGTACTGGGAACAAGTTACAGTGAAACGTCACCAAAGTGCTTCTCTCAGGCTGAAAAGGCTATTTTGACCAATGATTTTTTAAAGAAAATGAGTGTCAGTTTTGTCATAAGGAAGGCATTTGGGCCCATGTATAGTGCATTGGGATTCTTGTTGGGCACTTTTAGGTACAACACACAGTCACCAGCCACTCAGAATGCACTGGGAACAAGTTAAAGCCAAATGTCACCAAAGTGCTTTTCTCAGCCTGAAAAGGCTATTTAGACCCATGATATTTTTAAGAAAGTGGGTGTCAGTTTAGTCATAAGGAAGGCCTTTGGGCTCATGTATTGTGGATCGGGCTTCTATTAGGACACTTTTAGCCAAGTCACACAGTCAGCAGCCACTTAGACTGTACTGGGAACAAGTTACAGTGAAACGTCACCAAAGTGGTTCTCTCTGCCTGAAAAGGCTATTTTGACCAATGATTTTTTTAAGAAAATGAGTGTCAGTTTTGTCATAAGGAAGGCATTTGGGCCCATGTATAGTGCATTGGGATTCTTGTTGGGCACTTTTAGGTACAACACACAGTCACCAGCCACTCAGAATGCACTGGGAACAAGTTAAAGCCAAATGTCACCAAAGTGCTTTTCTCAGCCTGAAAAGGCTATTTAGACCCATGATATTTTTAAGAAAGTGGGTGTCAGTTTAGTCATAAGGAAGGCCTTTGGGCTCATGTATTGTGGATCGGGCTTCTATTAGGACACTTTTAGCCAAGTCACACAGTCAGCAGCCACTTACACTGTACTGGGAACAAGTTACAGTGAAACGTCACCAAAGTGGTTCTCTCTGCCTGAAAAGGCTATTTTGACCAATGATTTTTTTAAGAAAATGAGTGTCAGTTTTGTCATAAGGAAGGCATTTGGGCCCATGTATAGTGCATTGGGATTCTTGTTGGGCACTTTTAGGTACAACACACAGTCACCAGCCATTCAGAATGTACTGGGAACAAGTTACAGCCAAATGTCACCAAAGTGCTTTTCTCAGCCTGATAAGGCTATTTAGACCCATGATATTTTTTAAGAAAGTGGGTGTCAGTTTAGTCATAAGGAAGGCCTTTGGGCTCATGTATTGTGGATTGGGCTTCTATTTGGCCACTTTTAACCAAGTCACACAGTCAGCAGCCACTTACACTGTACTGGGAACAAGTTACAGTGAAACGTCACCAAAGTGCTTCTCTCAGGCTGAAAAGGCTATTTTGACCAATGATTTTTTAAAGAAAATGAGTGTCAGTTTTGTCATAAGGAAGGCATTTGGGCCCATGTATAGTGCATTGGGATTCTTGTTGGGCACTTTTAGGTACAACACACAGTCACCAGCCACTCAGAATGTACTGGGAACAAGTTAAAGCCAAATGTCACCAAAGTGCTTTTCTCAGCCTGAAAAGGCTATTTAGACCCATGATATTTTTAAGAAAGTGGGTGTCAGTTTAGTCATAAGGAAGGCCTTTGGGCTCATGTATTGTGGATTGGGCTTCTATTAGGACACTTTTAGCCAAGTCACACAGTCAGCAGCCACTTAGACTGTACTGGGAACAAGTTACAGTGAAACGTCACCAAAGTGCTTCTCTCAGGCTGAAAAGGCTATTTTGACCAATGATTTTTTAAAGAAAATGAATGTCAGTTTTGTCATAAGGAAGGCATTTGGGCCCATGTATAGTGCATTGGGATTCTTGTTGGGCACTTTTAGGTACAACACACAGTCACCAGCCACTCAGAATGTACTGGGAACAAGTTAAAGCCAAATGTCACCAAAGTGCTTTTCTCAGCCTGAAAAGGCTATTTAGACCCATGATATTTTTAAGAAAGTGGGTGTCAGTTTAGTCATAAGGAAGGCCTTTGGGCTCATGTATTGTGGATTGGGCTTCTATTAGGACACTTTTAGCCAAGTCACACAGTCAGCAGCCACTTAGACTGTACTGGGAACAAGTTACAGTGAAAAGTCACCAAAGTGCTTCTCTCTGCCTGAAAAGGCTATTTTGACCAATGACTTTTTAAAGAAAATGAGTGTCAGTTTTGTCATAAGGAAGGCATTTGGGCCCATGTATAGTGCATTGGGATTCTTGTTGGGCACTTTTAGGTACAACACACAGTCACCAGCCACTCAGAATGCACTGGGAACAAGTTAAAGCCAAATGTCACCAAAGTGCTTTTCTCAGCCTGAAAAGGCTATTTAGACCCATGATATTTTTAAGAAAGTGGGTGTCAGTTTAGTCATAAGGAAGGCCTTTGGGCTCATGTATTGTGGATTGGGCTTCTATTAGGACACTTTTAGCCAAGTCACACAGTCAGCAGCCACTTAGACTGTACTGGGAACAAGTTACAGTGAAACGTCACCAAAGTGCTTCTCTCTGCCTGAAAAGGCTATTTTGACCAATGATTTTTTTAAGAAAATGAGTGTCAGTTTTGTCATAAGGAAGGCATTTGGGCCCATGTATAGTGCATTGGGATTCTTGTTGGGCACTTTTAGGTACAACACACAGTCACCAGCCATTCAGAATGTACTGGGAACAAGTTACAGCCAAATGTCACCAAAGTGCTTTTCTCAGCCTGATAAGGCTATTTAGACCCATGATATCTTTTAAGAAAGTGGGTGTCAGTTTAGTCATAAGGAAGGCCTTTGGGCTCATGTATTGTGGATTGGGCTTCTATTTGGCCACTTTTAACCAAGTCACACAGTCAGCAGCCACTTACACTGTACTGGGAACAAGTTACAGTGAAACGTCACCAAAGTGCTTCTCTCAGGCTGAAAAGGCTATTTTGACCAATGATTTTTTAAAGAAAATGAGTGTCAGTTTTGTCATAAGGAAGGCATTTGGGCCCATGTATAGTGCATTGGGATTCTTGTTGGGCACTTTTAGGTACAACACACAGTCACCAGCCACTCAGAATGCACTGGGAACAAGTTAAAGCCAAATGTCACCAAAGTGCTTTTCTCAGCCTGAAAAGGCTATTTAGACCCATGATATTTTTAAGAAAGTGGGTGTCAGTTTAGTCATAAGGAAGGCCTTTGGGCTCATGTATTGTGGATCGGGCTTCTATTAGGACACTTTTAGCCAAGTCACACAGTCAGCAGCCACTTAGACTGTACTGGGAACAAGTTACAGTGAAACGTCACCAAAGTGGTTCTCTCTGCCTGAAAAGGCTATTTTGACCAATGATTTTTTTAAGAAAATGAGTGTCAGTTTTGTCATAAGGAAGGCATTTGGGCCCATGTATAGTGCATTGGGATTCTTGTTGGGCACTTTTAGGTACAACACACAGTCACCAGCCACTCAGAATGTACTGGGAACAAGTTAAAGCCAAATGTCACCAAAGTGCTTTTCTCAGCCTGAAAAGGCTATCTAGACCCATGATATTTTTAAGAAAGTGGGTGTCAGTTTAGTCATAAGGAAGGCCTTTGGGCTCATGTATTGTGGATTGGGCTTCTATTAGGACACTTTTAGCCAAGTCACACAGTCAGCAGCCACTTAGACTGTACTGGGAACAAGTTACAGTGAAACGTCACCAAAGTGCTTCTCTCTGCCTGAAAAGGCTATTTTGACCAATGACTTTTTAAAGAAAATGAGTGTCAGTTTTGTCATAAGGAAGGCATTTGGGCCCATGTATAGTGCATTGGGATTCTTGTTGGGCACTTTTAGGTACAACACACAGTCACCAGCCACTCAGAATGCACTGGGAACAAGTTAAAGCCAAATGTCACCAAAGTGCTTTTCTCAGCCTGAAAAGGCTATTTAGACCCATGATATTTTTAAGAAAGTGGGTGTCAGTTTAGTCATAAGGAAGGCCTTTGGGCTCATGTATTGTGGATTGGGCTTCTATTAGGACACTTTTAGCCAAGTCACACAGTCAGCAGCCACTTAGACTGTACTGGGAACAAGTTACAGTGAAACGTCACCAAAGTGCTTCTCTCTGCCTGAAAAGGCTATTTTGACCAATGATTTTTTTAAGAAAATGAGTGTCAGTTTTGTCATAAGGAAGGCATTTGGGCCCATGTATAGTGCATTGGGATTCTTGTTGGGCACTTTTAGGTACAACACACAGTCACCAGCCATTCAGAATGTACTGGGAACAAGTTACAGCCAAATGTCACCAAAGTGCTTTTCTCAGCCTGATAAGGCTATTTAGACCCAAGATATCTTTTAAGAAAGTGGGTGTCAGTTTAGTCATAAGGAAGGCCTTTGGGCTCATGTGTTGTGGATTGGGCTTCTATTTGGCCACTTTTAACCAAGTCACACAGTCAGCAGCCACTTACACTGTACTGGGAACAAGTTACAGTGAAACGTCACCAAAGTGCTTCTCTCAGGCTGAAAAGGCTATTTTGACCAATGATTTTTTTAAGAAAATGAGTGTCAGTTTTGTCATAAGGAAGGCATTTGGGCCCATGTATAGTGCATTGGGATTCTTGTTGGGCACTTTTAGGTACAACACACAGTCACCAGCCACTCAGAATGCACTGGGAACAAGTTACAGCCAAATGTCACCAAAGTGCTTTTCTCAGCCTAAAAAGGCTATTTAGACCTATGATATTTTTAAGAAAGTGGCTGTCAGTTTAGTCATAATAAGGCCTTTGGGCTCATTTATTGTGGATCGGGCTTCTATTTGGCCACTTTTACAACCAAGTCACACAGTCAGCAGCCACTTACACTGTACTGGGAACAAGTTTTACAGTGAAACGTCACCAAAGTGCTTCTCTCAGCCTGAAAAGGCTATTTTGACCAATAATTTTTTTAAGAAAATGAGTGTCAGTTTTGTCATAAGGAAGGCATTTGGGCCCATGTATAGTGCATTGGGATTCTTGTTGGGCACTTTTAGCTACATTACACAGTCACCAGCCACTCAGAATGCACTGGGAACAAGTTAAAGCCAAATGTCACCAAAGTGCTTTTCTCAGCCTGAAAAGGCTATTTAGACCCATGATATTTTTAAGAAAGTGGGTGTCAGTTTAGTCATAAGGAAGGCCTTTGGGCTCATGTATTGTGGATTGGGCTTCTATTAGGACACTTTTAGCCAAGTCACACAGTCAGCAGCCACTTACACTGTACTGGGAACAAGTTACAGTGAAACGTCACCAAAGTGCTTCTCTCAGCCTGAAAAGGCTACTTTGACAAATGATTTTTTTTAAAGAAAATGAGTGTCAGTTTTGTCATAAGGAAGGCATTTTGGCCCATGTATAGTGCATTGGGATTCTTGTTGGGCACTTTTAGGTACAACACACAGTCACCAGCCACTCAGAATGCACTGGGAACAAGTTAAAGCCAAATGTCACCAAAGTGCTTTTATCAGCCTGAAAAGGCTATTTAGACCCATGATATTTTTAAGAAAGTGGGTGTCAGTTTAGTCATAAGGAAGGCCTTTGGGCTCATGTATTGTGGATTGGGCTTCTATTAGGACACTTTTAGCCAAGTCACACAGTCAGCAGCCACTTAGACTGTACTGGGAACAAGTTACAGTGAAACGTCACCAAAGTGCTTCTCTCTGCCTGAAAAGGCCATTTTGACCAATGACTTTTTAAAGAAAATGAGTGTCAGTTTTGTCATAAGGAAGGCATTTGGGCCCATGTATAGTGCATTGGGATTCTTGTTGGGCACTTTTAGGTACAACACACAGTCACCAGCCACTCAGAATGCACTGGGAACAAGTTAAAGCCAAATGTCACCAAAGTGCTTTTCTCAGCCTGAAAAGGCTATTTAGACCCATGATATTTTTAAGAAAGTGGGTGTCAGTTTAGTCATAAGGAAGGCCTTTGGGCTCATGTATTGTGGATCGGGCTTCTATTAGGACACTTTTAGCCAAGTCACACAGTCAGCAGCCACTTAGACTGTACTGGGAACAAGTTACAGTGAAACGTCACCAAAGTGGTTCTCTCTGCCTGAAAAGGCTATTTTGACCAATGATTTTTTTAAGAAAATGAGTGTCAGTTTTGTCATAAGGAAGGCATTTGGGCCCATGTATAGTGCATTGGGATTCTTGTTGGGCACTTTTAGGTACAACACACAGTCACCAGCCATTCAGAATGTACTGGGAACAAGTTACAGCCAAATGTCACCAAAGTGCTTTTCTCAGCCTGATAAGGCTATTTAGACCCATGATATTTTTTAAGAAAGTGGGTGTCAGTTTAGTCATAAGGAAGGCCTTTGGGCTCATGTATTGTGGATTGGGCTTCTATTAGGACACTTTTAGCCAAGTCACACAGTCAGCAGCCACTTAGACTGTACTGGGAACAAGTTACAGTGAAACGTCACCAAAGTGCTTCTCTCTGCCTGAAAAGGCTATTTTGACCAATGACTTTTTAAAGAAAATGAGTGTCAGTTTTGTCATAAGGAAGGCATTTGGGCCCATGTATAGTGCATTGGGATTCTTGTTGGGCACTTTTAGGTACAACACACAGTCACCAGCCACTCAGAATGTACTGGGAACAAGTTAAAGCCAAATGTCACCAAAGTGCTTTTCTCAGCCTGAAAAGGCTATTTAGACCCATGATATTTTTAAGAAAGTGGGTGTCAGTTTAGTCATAAGGAAGGCCTTTGGGCTCATGTATTGTGGATTGGGCTTCTATTAGGACACTTTTAGCCAAGTCACACAGTCAGCAGCCACTTAGACTGTACTGGGAACAAGTTACAGTGAAACGTCACCAAAGTGCTTCTCTCTGCCTGAAAAGGCTATTTTGACCAATGATTTTTTTAAGAAAATGAGTGTCAGTTTTGTCATAAGGAAGGCATTTGGGCCCATGTATAGTGCATTGGGATTCTTGTTGGGCACTTTTAGGTACAACACACAGTCACCAGCCATTCAGAATGTACTGGGAACAAGTTACAGCCAAATGTCACCAAAGTGCTTTTCTCAGCCTGATAAGGCTATTTAGACCCATGATATCTTTTAAGAAAGTGGGTGTCAGTTTAGTCATAAGGAAGGCCTTTGGGCTCATGTATTGTGGATTGGGCTTCTATTTGGCCACTTTTAACCAAGTCACACAGTCAGCAGCCACTTACACTGTACTGGGAACAAGTTACAGTGAAACGTCACCAAAGTGCTTCTCTCAGGCTGAAAAGGCTATTTTGACCAATGATTTTTTTAAGAAAATGAGTGTCAGTTTTGTCATAAGGAAGGCATTTGGGCCCATGTATAGTGCATTGGGATTCTTGTTGGGCACTTTTAGGTACAACACACAGTCACCAGCCACTCAGAATGCACTGGGAACAAGTTACAGCCAAATGTCACCAAAGTGCTTTTCTCAGCCTGAAAAGGCTATTTAGACCCATGATATTTTTAAGAAAGTGGGTGTCAGTTTAGTCATAAGGAAGGCCTTTGGGCTCATGTATTGTGGATAGGGCTTCTATTTGGCCACTTTTAACCAAGTCACAAAGTCAGCAGCCACTTAGACTGTACTGGGAACAAGTTACAGTGAAACGTCACCAAAGTGCTTCTCTCTGCCTGAAAAGGCTATTTTGACCAATGACTTTTTAAAGAAAATGAGTGTCAGTTTTGTCATAAGGAAGGCATTTGGGCCCATGTATAGTGCATTGGGATTCTTGTTGGGCACTTTTAGGTACAACACACAGTCACCAGCCACTCAGAATGCACTGGGAACAAGTTAAAGCCAAATGTCACCAAAGTGCTTTTCTCAGCCTGAAAAGGCTATTTAGACCCATGATATTTTTAAGAAAGTGGGTGTCAGTTTAGTCATAAGGAAGGCCTTTGGGCTCATGTATTGTGGATCGGGCTTCTATTAGGACACTTTTAGCCAAGTCACACAGTCAGCAGCCACTTAGACTGTACTGGGAACAAGTTACAGTGAAACGTCACCAAAGTGGTTCTCTCTGCCTGAAAAGGCTATTTTGACCAATGATTTTTTTAAGAAAATGAGTGTCAGTTTTGTCATAAGGAAGGCATTTGGGCCCATGTATAGTGCATTGGGATTCTTGTTGGGCACTTTTAGGTACAACACACAGTCACCAGCCATTCAGAATGTACTGGGAACAAGTTACAGCCAAATGTCACCAAAGTGCTTTTCTCAGCCTGATAAGGCTATTTAGACCCATGATATTTTTTAAGAAAGTGGGTGTCAGTTTAGTCATAAGGAAGGCCTTTGGGCTCATGTATTGTGGATTGGGCTTCTATTTGGCCACTTTTAACCAAGTCACACAGTCAGCAGCCACTTACACTGTACTGGGAACAAGTTACAGTGAAACGTCACCAAAGTGCTTCTCTCAGGCTGAAAAGGCTATTTTGACCAATGATTTTTTAAAGAAAATGAGTGTCAGTTTTGTCATAAGGAAGGCATTTGGGCCCATGTATAGTGCATTGGGATTCTTGTTGGGCACTTTTAGGTACAACACACAGTCACCAGCCACTCAGAATGTACTGGGAACAAGTTAAAGCCAAATGTCACCAAAGTGCTTTTCTCAGCCTGAAAAGGCTATTTAGACCCATGATATTTTTAAGAAAGTGGGTGTCAGTTTAGTCATAAGGAAGGCCTTTGGGCTCATGTATTGTGGATTGGGCTTCTATTAGGACACTTTTAGCCAAGTCACACAGTCAGCAGCCACTTAGACTGTACTGGGAACAAGTTACAGTGAAACGTCACCAAAGTGCTTCTCTCAGGCTGAAAAGGCTATTTTGACCAATGATTTTTTAAAGAAAATGAATGTCAGTTTTGTCATAAGGAAGGCATTTGGGCCCATGTATAGTGCATTGGGATTCTTGTTGGGCACTTTTAGGTACAACACACAGTCACCAGCCACTCAGAATGTACTGGGAACAAGTTAAAGCCAAATGTCACCAAAGTGCTTTTCTCAGCCTGAAAAGGCTATTTAGACCCATGATATTTTTAAGAAAGTGGGTGTCAGTTTAGTCATAAGGAAGGCCTTTGGGCTCATGTATTGTGGATTGGGCTTCTATTAGGACACTTTTAGCCAAGTCACACAGTCAGCAGCCACTTAGACTGTACTGGGAACAAGTTACAGTGAAAAGTCACCAAAGTGCTTCTCTCTGCCTGAAAAGGCTATTTTGACCAATGACTTTTTAAAGAAAATGAGTGTCAGTTTTGTCATAAGGAAGGCATTTGGGCCCATGTATAGTGCATTGGGATTCTTGTTGGGCACTTTTAGGTACAACACACAGTCACCAGCCACTCAGAATGCACTGGGAACAAGTTAAAGCCAAATGTCACCAAAGTGCTTTTCTCAGCCTGAAAAGGCTATTTAGACCCATGATATTTTTAAGAAAGTGGGTGTCAGTTTAGTCATAAGGAAGGCCTTTGGGCTCATGTATTGTGGATTGGGCTTCTATTAGGACACTTTTAGCCAAGTCACACAGTCAGCAGCCACTTAGACTGTACTGGGAACAAGTTACAGTGAAACGTCACCAAAGTGCTTCTCTCTGCCTGAAAAGGCTATTTTGACCAATGATTTTTTTAAGAAAATGAGTGTCAGTTTTGTCATAAGGAAGGCATTTGGGCCCATGTATAGTGCATTGGGATTCTTGTTGGGCACTTTTAGGTACAACACACAGTCACCAGCCATTCAGAATGTACTGGGAACAAGTTACAGCCAAATGTCACCAAAGTGCTTTTCTCAGCCTGATAAGGCTATTTAGACCCATGATATCTTTTAAGAAAGTGGGTGTCAGTTTAGTCATAAGGAAGGCCTTTGGGCTCATGTATTGTGGATTGGGCTTCTATTTGGCCACTTTTAACCAAGTCACACAGTCAGCAGCCACTTACACTGTACTGGGAACAAGTTACAGTGAAACGTCACCAAAGTGCTTCTCTCAGGCTGAAAAGGCTATTTTGACCAATGATTTTTTAAAGAAAATGAGTGTCAGTTTTGTCATAAGGAAGGCATTTGGGCCCATGTATAGTGCATTGGGATTCTTGTTGGGCACTTTTAGGTACAACACACAGTCACCAGCCACTCAGAATGCACTGGGAACAAGTTAAAGCCAAATGTCACCAAAGTGCTTTTCTCAGCCTGAAAAGGCTATTTAGACCCATGATATTTTTAAGAAAGTGGGTGTCAGTTTAGTCATAAGGAAGGCCTTTGGGCTCATGTATTGTGGATCGGGCTTCTATTAGGACACTTTTAGCCAAGTCACACAGTCAGCAGCCACTTAGACTGTACTGGGAACAAGTTACAGTGAAACGTCACCAAAGTGGTTCTCTCTGCCTGAAAAGGCTATTTTGACCAATGATTTTTTTAAGAAAATGAGTGTCAGTTTTGTCATAAGGAAGGCATTTGGGCCCATGTATAGTGCATTGGGATTCTTGTTGGGCACTTTTAGGTACAACACACAGTCACCAGCCACTCAGAATGTACTGGGAACAAGTTAAAGCCAAATGTCACCAAAGTGCTTTTCTCAGCCTGAAAAGGCTATCTAGACCCATGATATTTTTAAGAAAGTGGGTGTCAGTTTAGTCATAAGGAAGGCCTTTGGGCTCATGTATTGTGGATTGGGCTTCTATTAGGACACTTTTAGCCAAGTCACACAGTCAGCAGCCACTTAGACTGTACTGGGAACAAGTTACAGTGAAACGTCACCAAAGTGCTTCTCTCTGCCTGAAAAGGCTATTTTGACCAATGACTTTTTAAAGAAAATGAGTGTCAGTTTTATCATAAGGAAGGCATTTGGGCCCATGTATAGTGCATTGGGATTCTTGTTGGGCACTTTTAGGTACAACACACAGTCACCAGCCACTCAGAATGCACTGGGAACAAGTTAAAGCCAAATGTCACCAAAGTGCTTTTCTCAGCCTGAAAAGGCTATTTAGACCCATGATATTTTTAAGAAAGTGGGTGTCAGTTTAGTCATAAGGAAGGCCTTTGGGCTCATGTATTGTGGATTGGGCTTCTATTAGGACACTTTTAGCCAAGTCACACAGTCAGCAGCCACTTAGACTGTACTGGGAACAAGTTACAGTGAAACGTCACCAAAGTGCTTCTCTCTGCCTGAAAAGGCTATTTTGACCAATGATTTTTTTAAGAAAATGAGTGTCAGTTTTGTCATAAGGAAGGCATTTGGGCCCATGTATAGTGCATTGGGATTCTTGTTGGGCACTTTTAGGTACAACACACAGTCACCAGCCATTCAGAATGTACTGGGAACAAGTTACAGCCAAATGTCACCAAAGTGCTTTTCTCAGCCTGATAAGGCTATTTAGACCCAAGATATCTTTTAAGAAAGTGGGTGTCAGTTTAGTCATAAGGAAGGCCTTTGGGCTCATGTGTTGTGGATTGGGCTTCTATTTGGCCACTTTTAACCAAGTCACACAGTCAGCAGCCACTTACACTGTACTGGGAACAAGTTACAGTGAAACGTCACCAAAGTGCTTCTCTCAGGCTGAAAAGGCTATTTTGACCAATGATTTTTTTAAGAAAATGAGTGTCAGTTTTGTCATAAGGAAGGCATTTGGGCCCATGTATAGTGCATTGGGATTCTTGTTGGGCACTTTTAGGTACAACACACAGTCACCAGCCACTCAGAATGCAC
This sequence comes from Gymnoscopelus microlampas, assembly GCF_963454915.1. Classification (NCBI taxonomy): domain Eukaryota; kingdom Metazoa; phylum Chordata; class Actinopteri; order Myctophiformes; family Myctophidae; genus Gymnoscopelus; species Gymnoscopelus microlampas. Next base: position 56,777 of record NC_139951.1, read on the forward strand.
TGGGAACAAGTTACAGCCAAATGTCACCAAAGTGCTTTTCTCAGCCTAAAAAGGCTATTTAGACCTATGATATTTTTAAGAAAGTGGCTGTCAGTTTAGTCATAATAAGGCCTTTGGGCTCATTTATTGTGGATCGGGCTTCTATTTGGCCACTTTTACAACCAAGTCACACAGTCAGCAGCCACTTACACTGTACTGGGAACAAGTTTTACAGTGAAACGTCACCAAAGTGCTTCTCTCAGCCTGAAAAGGCTATTTTGACCAATAATTTTTTTAAGAAAATGAGTGTCAGTTTTGTCATAAGGAAGGCATTTGGGCCCATGTATAGTGCATTGGGATTCTTGTTGGGCACTTTTAGCTACATTACACAGTCACCAGCCACTCAGAATGCACTGGGAACAAGTTAAAGCCAAATGTCACCAAAGTGCTTTTCTCAGCCTGAAAAGGCTATTTAGACCCATGATATTTTTAAGAAAGTGGGTGTCAGTTTAGTCATAAGGAAGGCCTTTGGGCTCATGTATTGTGGATTGGGCTTCTATTAGGACACTTTTAGCCAAGTCACACAGTCAGCAGCCACTTACACTGTACTGGGAACAAGTTACAGTGAAACGTCACCAAAGTGCTTCTCTCAGCCTGAAAAGGCTACTTTGACAAATGATTTTTTTTAAAGAAAATGAGTGTCAGTTTTGTCATAAGGAAGGCATTTTGGCCCATGTATAGTGCATTGGGATTCTTGTTGGGCACTTTTAGGTACAACACACAGTCACCAGCCACTCAGAATGCACTGGGAACAAGTTAAAGCCAAATGTCACCAAAGTGCTTTTATCAGCCTGAAAAGGCTATTTAGACCCATGATATTTTTAAGAAAGTGGGTGTCAGTTTAGTCATAAGGAAGGCCTTTGGGCTCATGTATTGTGGATTGGGCTTCTATTAGGACACTTTTAGCCAAGTCACACAGTCAGCAGCCACTTAGACTGTACTGGGAACAAGTTACAGTGAAACGTCACCAAAGTGCTTCTCTCTGCCTGAAAAGGCCATTTTGACCAATGACTTTTTAAAGAAAATGAGTGTCAGTTTTGTCATAAGGAAGGCATTTGGGCCCATGTATAGTGCATTGGGATTCTTGTTGGGCACTTTTAGGTACAACACACAGTCACCAGCCACTCAGAATGCACTGGGAACAAGTTAAAGCCAAATGTCACCAAAGTGCTTTTCTCAGCCTGAAAAGGCTATTTAGACCCATGATATTTTTAAGAAAGTGGGTGTCAGTTTAGTCATAAGGAAGGCCTTTGGGCTCATGTATTGTGGATCGGGCTTCTATTAGGACACTTTTAGCCAAGTCACACAGTCAGCAGCCACTTAGACTGTACTGGGAACAAGTTACAGTGAAACGTCACCAAAGTGGTTCTCTCTGCCTGAAAAGGCTATTTTGACCAATGATTTTTTTAAGAAAATGAGTGTCAGTTTTGTCATAAGGAAGGCATTTGGGCCCATGTATAGTGCATTGGGATTCTTGTTGGGCACTTTTAGGTACAACACACAGTCACCAGCCACTCAGAATGTACTGGGAACAAGTTAAAGCCAAATGTCACCAAAGTGCTTTTCTCAGCCTGAAAAGGCTATCTAGACCCATGATATTTTTAAGAAAGTGGGTGTCAGTTTAGTCATAAGGAAGGCCTTTGGGCTCATGTATTGTGGATTGGGCTTCTATTAGGACACTTTTAGCCAAGTCACACAGTCAGCAGCCACTTAGACTGTACTGGGAACAAGTTACAGTGAAACGTCACCAAAGTGCTTCTCTCTGCCTGAAAAGGCTATTTTGACCAATGACTTTTTAAAGAAAATGAGTGTCAGTTTTATCATAAGGAAGGCATTTGGGCCCATGTATAGTGCATTGGGATTCTTGTTGGGCACTTTTAGGTACAACACACAGTCACCAGCCACTCAGAATGCACTGGGAACAAGTTAAAGCCAAATGTCACCAAAGTGCTTTTCTCAGCCTGAAAAGGCTATTTAGACCCATGATATTTTTAAGAAAGTGGGTGTCAGTTTAGTCATAAGGAAGGCCTTTGGGCTCATGTATTGTGGATTGGGCTTCTATTAGGACACTTTTAGCCAAGTCACACAGTCAGCAGCCACTTAGACTGTACTGGGAACAAGTTACAGTGAAACGTCACCAAAGTGCTTCTCTCTGCCTGAAAAGGCTATTTTGACCAATGATTTTTTTAAGAAAATGAGTGTCAGTTTTGTCATAAGGAAGGCATTTGGGCCCATGTATAGTGCATTGGGATTCTTGTTGGGCACTTTTAGGTACAACACACAGTCACCAGCCATTCAGAATGTACTGGGAACAAGTTACAGCCAAATGTCACCAAAGTGCTTTTCTCAGCCTGATAAGGCTATTTAGACCCAAGATATCTTTTAAGAAAGTGGGTGTCAGTTTAGTCATAAGGAAGGCCTTTGGGCTCATGTGTTGTGGATTGGGCTTCTATTTGGCCACTTTTAACCAAGTCACACAGTCAGCAGCCACTTACACTGTACTGGGAACAAGTTACAGTGAAACGTCACCAAAGTGCTTCTCTCAGGCTGAAAAGGCTATTTTGACCAATGATTTTTTTAAGAAAATGAGTGTCAGTTTTGTCATAAGGAAGGCATTTGGGCCCATGTATAGTGCATTGGGATTCTTGTTGGGCACTTTTAGGTACAACACACAGTCACCAGCCACTCAGAATGCACTGGGAACAAGTTACAGCCAAATGTCACCAAAGTGCTTTTCTCAGCCTAAAAAGGCTATTTAGACCTATGATATTTTTAAGAAAGTGGCTGTCAGTTTAGTCATAATAAGGCCTTTGGGCTCATTTATTGTGGATCGGGCTTCTATTTGGCCACTTTTACAACCAAGTCACACAGTCAGCAGCCACTTACACTGTACTGGGAACAAGTTTTACAGTGAAACGTCACCAAAGTGCTTCTCTCAGCCTGAAAAGGCTATTTTGACCAATAATTTTTTTAAGAAAATGAGTGTCAGTTTTGTCATAAGGAAGGCATTTGGGCCCATGTATAGTGCATTGGGATTCTTGTTGGGCACTTTTAGCTACATTACACAGTCACCAGCCACTCAGAATGCACTGGGAACAAGTTAAAGCCAAATGTCACCAAAGTGCTTTTCTCAGCCTGAAAAGGCTATTTAGACCCATGATATTTTTAAGAAAGTGGGTGTCAGTTTAGTCATAAGGAAGGCCTTTGGGCTCATGTATTGTGGATTGGGCTTCTATTAGGACACTTTTAGCCAAGTCACACAGTCAGCAGCCACTTACACTGTACTGGGAACAAGTTACAGTGAAACGTCACCAAAGTGCTTCTCTCAGCCTGAAAAGGCTACTTTGACAAATGATTTTTTTTAAAGAAAATGAGTGTCAGTTTTGTCATAAGGAAGGCATTTTGGCCCATGTATAGTGCATTGGGATTCTTGTTGGGCACTTTTAGGTACAACACACAGTCACCAGCCACTCAGAATGCACTGGGAACAAGTTAAAGCCAAATGTCACCAAAGTGCTTTTATCAGCCTGAAAAGGCTATTTAGACCCATGATATTTTTAAGAAAGTGGGTGTCAGTTTAGTCATAAGGAAGGCCTTTGGGCTCATGTATTGTGGATTGGGCTTCTATTAGGACACTTTTAGCCAAGTCACACAGTCAGCAGCCACTTAGACTGTACTGGGAACAAGTTACAGTGAAACGTCACCAAAGTGCTTCTCTCTGCCTGAAAAGGCCATTTTGACCAATGACTTTTTAAAGAAAATGAGTGTCAGTTTTGTCATAAGGAAGGCATTTGGGCCCATGTATAGTGCATTGGGATTCTTGTTGGGCACTTTTAGGTACAACACACAGTCACCAGCCACTCAGAATGCACTGGGAACAAGTTAAAGCCAAATGTCACCAAAGTGCTTTTCTCAGCCTGAAAAGGCTATTTAGACCCATGATATTTTTAAGAAAGTGGGTGTCAGTTTAGTCATAAGGAAGGCCTTTGGGCTCATGTATTGTGGATCGGGCTTCTATTAGGACACTTTTAGCCAAGTCACACAGTCAGCAGCCACTTAGACTGTACTGGGAACAAGTTACAGTGAAACGTCACCAAAGTGGTTCTCTCTGCCTGAAAAGGCTATTTTGACCAATGATTTTTTTAAGAAAATGAGTGTCAGTTTTGTCATAAGGAAGGCATTTGGGCCCATGTATAGTGCATTGGGATTCTTGTTGGGCACTTTTAGGTACAACACACAGTCACCAGCCATTCAGAATGTACTGGGAACAAGTTACAGCCAAATGTCACCAAAGTGCTTTTCTCAGCCTGATAAGGCTATTTAGACCCATGATATTTTTTAAGAAAGTGGGTGTCAGTTTAGTCATAAGGAAGGCCTTTGGGCTCATGTATTGTGGATTGGGCTTCTATTAGGACACTTTTAGCCAAGTCACACAGTCAGCAGCCACTTAGACTGTACTGGGAACAAGTTACAGTGAAACGTCACCAAAGTGCTTCTCTCTGCCTGAAAAGGCTATTTTGACCAATGACTTTTTAAAGAAAATGAGTGTCAGTTTTGTCATAAGGAAGGCATTTGGGCCCATGTATAGTGCATTGGGATTCTTGTTGGGCACTTTTAGGTACAACACACAGTCACCAGCCACTCAGAATGCACTGGGAACAAGTTAAAGCCAAATGTCACCAAAGTGCTTTTCTCAGCCTGAAAAGGCTATTTAGACCCATGATATTTTTAAGAAAGTGGGTGTCAGTTTAGTCATAAGGAAGGCCTTTGGGCTCATGTATTGTGGATTGGGCTTCTATTAGGACACTTTTAGCCAAGTCACACAGTCAGCAGCCACTTAGACTGTACTGGGAACAAGTTACAGTGAAACGTCACCAAAGTGCTTCTCTCTGCCTGAAAAGGCTATTTTGACCAATGATTTTTTTAAGAAAATGAGTGTCAGTTTTGTCATAAGGAAGGCATTTGGGCCCATGTATAGTGCATTGGGATTCTTGTTGGGCACTTTTAGGTACAACACACAGTCACCAGCCATTCAGAATGTACTGGGAACAAGTTACAGCCAAATGTCACCAAAGTGCTTTTCTCAGCCTGATAAGGCTATTTAGACCCATGATATCTTTTAAGAAAGTGGGTGTCAGTTTAGTCATAAGGAAGGCCTTTGGGCTCATGTATTGTGGATTGGGCTTCTATTTGGCCACTTTTAACCAAGTCACACAGTCAGCAGCCACTTACACTGTACTGGGAACAAGTTACAGTGAAACGTCACCAAAGTGCTTCTCTCAGGCTGAAAAGGCTATTTTGACCAATGATTTTTTTAAGAAAATGAGTGTCAGTTTTGTCATAAGGAAGGCATTTGGGCCCATGTATAGTGCATTGGGATTCTTGTTGGGCACTTTTAGGTACAACACACAGTCACCAGCCACTCAGAATGCACTGGGAACAAGTTACAGCCAAATGTCACCAAAGTGCTTTTCTCAGCCTAAAAAGGCTATTTAGACCTATGATATTTTTAAGAAAGTGGCTGTCAGTTTAGTCATAATAAGGCCTTTGGGCTCATGTATTGTGGATCGGGCTTCTATTTGGCCACTTTTACAACCAAGTCACACAGTCAGCAGCCACTTACACTGTACTGGGAACAAGTTTTACAGTGAAACGTCACCAAAGTGCTTCTCTCAGCCTGAAAAGGCTATTTTGACCAATAATTTTTTTAAGAAAATGAGTGTCAGTTTTGTCATAAGGAAGGCATTTGGGCCCATGTATAGTGCATTGGGATTCTTGTTGGGCACTTTTAGCTACATTACACAGTCACCAGCCACTCAGAATGCACTGGGAACAAGTTAAAGCCAAATGTCACCAAAGTGCTTTTCTCAGCCTGAAAAGGCTATTTAGACCCATGATAGTTTTTAAGAAAGTGGGTGTCAGTTTAGTCATAAGGAAGGCCTTTGGGCTCATGTATTGTGGATTGGGCTTCTATTAGGACACTTTTAGCCAAGTCACACAGTCAGCAGCCACTTAGACTGTACTGGGAACAAGTTACAGTGAAACGTCACCAAAGTGCTTCTCTCTGCCTGAAAAGGCTATATTGACCAATGACTTTTTAAAGAAAATGAGTGTCAGTTTTGTCATAAGGAAGGCATTTGGGCCCATGTATAGTGCATTGGGATTCTTGTTGGGCACTTTTAGGTACAACACACAGTCACCAGCCACTCAGAATGTACTGGGAACAAGTTACAGCCAAATGTCACCAAAGTGCTTTTCTCAGCCTGATAAGGCTATTTAGACCCATGATATTTTTTAAGAAAGTGGGTGTCAGTTTAGTCATAAGGAAGGCCTTTGGGCTCATGTATTGAGGATTGGGCTTCTATTTGGCCACTTTTAACCAAGTCACACAGTCAGCAGCCACTTACACTGTACTGGGAACAAGTTACAGTGAAACGTCACCAAAGTGCTTCTCTCAGCCTGAAAAGGTTACTTTGACCAATAATTTTTTTAAGAAAATGAGTGTCAGTTTTGTCATAAGGAAGGCATTTGGGCCCATGTATAGTGCATTGGGATTCTTGTTGGGCACTTTTAGGTACAACACACAGTCACCAGCCACTCAGAATGCACTGGGAACAAGTTACAGCCAAATGTCACCAAAGTGCTTTTCTCAGCCTGAAAAGGCTATTTAGACCCATGATATTTTTAAGAAAGTGGGTGTCAGTTTAGTCATAAGGAAGGCCTTTGGGCTCATGTATTGTGGATTGGGCTTCTATTAGGACACTTTTAGCCAAGTCACACAGTCAGCAGCCACTTACACTGTACTGGGAACAAGTTACAGTGAAACGTCACCAAAGTGCTTCTCTCAGCCTGAAAAGGCTACTTTGACAAATGATTTTTTTAAAGAAAATGAGTGTCAGTTTTGTCATAAGGAAGGCAATTTGGCCCATGTATAGTGCATTGGGATTCTTGTTGGGCACTTTTAGGTACAACACACAGTCACCAGCCACTCAGAATGCACTGGGAACAAGTTAAAGCCAAATGTCACCAAAGTGCTTTTCTCAGCCTGAAAAGGCTATTTAGACCCATGATATTTTTAAGAAAGTGGGTGTCAGTTTAGTCATAAGGAAGGCCTTTGGGCTCATGTATTGTGGATTGGGCTTCTATTAGGACACTTTTAGCCAAGTCACACAGTCAGCAGCCACTTACACTGTACTGGGAACAAGTTACAGTGAAACGTCACCAAAGTGCTTCTCTCAGCCTGAAAAGGCTACTTTGACAAATGATTTTTTTAAAGAAAATGAGTGTCAGTTTTGTCATAAGGAAGGCATTTTGGCCCATGTATAGTGCATTGGGATTCTTGTTGGGCACTTTTAGGTACAACACACAGTCACCAGCCACTCAGAATGCACTGGGAACAAGTTAAAGCCAAATGTCACCAAAGTGCTTTTCTCAGCCTGAAAAGGCTATTTAGACCCATGATATTTTTAAGAAAGTGGGTGTCAGTTTAGTCATAAGGAAGGCCTTTGGGCTCATGTATTGTGGATTGGGCTTCTATTAGGACACTTTTAGCCAAGTCACACAGTCAGCAGCCACTTAGACTGTACTGGGAACAAGTTACAGTGAAACGTCACCAAAGTGCTTCTCTCTGCCTGAAAAGGCCATTTTGACCAATGACTTTTTAAAGAAAATGAGTGTCAGTTTTGTCATAAGGAAGGCATTTGGGCCCATGTATAGTGCATTGGGATTCTTGTTGGGCACTTTTAGGTACAACACACAGTCACCAGCCACTCAGAATGCACTGGGAACAAGTTAAAGCCAAATGTCACCAAAGTGCTTTTCTCAGCCTGAAAAGGCTATTTAGACCCATGATATTTTTAAGAAAGTGGGTGTCAGTTTAGTCATAAGGAAGGCCTTTGGGCTCATGTATTGTGGATTGGGCTTCTATTAGGACACTTTTAGCCAAGTCACACAGTCAGCAGCCACTTAGACTGTACTGGGAACAAGTTACAGTGAAACGTCACCAAAGTGCTTCTCTCTGCCTGAAAAGGCTATTTTGACCAATGATTTTTTTAAGAAAATGAGTGTCAGTTTTGTCATAAGGAAGGCATTTGGGCCCATGTATAGTGCATTGGGATTCTTGTTGGGCACTTTTAGGTACAACACACAGTCACCAGCCATTCAGAATGTACTGGGAACAAGTTACAGCCAAATGTCACCAAAGTGCTTTTCTCAGCCTGATAAGGCTATTTAGACCCATGATATCTTTTAAGAAAGTGGGTGTCAGTTTAGTCATAAGGAAGGCCTTTGGGCTCATGTATTGTGGATTGGGCTTCTATTTGGCCACTTTTAACCAAGTCACACAGTCAGCAGCCACTTACACTGTACTGGGAACAAGTTACAGTGAAACGTCACCAAAGTGCTTCTCTCAGGCTGAAAAGGCTATTTTGACCAATGATTTTTTTAAGAAAATGAGTGTCAGTTTTGTCATAAGGAAGGCATTTGGGCCCATGTATAGTGCATTGGGATTCTTGTTGGGCACTTTTAGGTACAACACACAGTCACCAGCCACTCAGAATGCACTGGGAACAAGTTACAGCCAAATGTCACCAAAGTGCTTTTCTCAGCCTAAAAAGGCTATTTAGACCTATGATATTTTTAAGAAAGTGGCTGTCAGTTTAGTCATAATAAGGCCTTTGGGCTCATGTATTGTGGATCGGGCTTCTATTTGGCCACTTTTACAACCAAGTCACACAGTCAGCAGCCACTTACACTGTACTGGGAACAAGTTTTACAGTGAAACGTCACCAAAGTGCTTCTCTCAGCCTGAAAAGGCTATTTTGACCAATAATTTTTTAAAGAAAATGAGTGTCAGTTTTGTCATAAGGAAGGCATTTGGGCCCATGTATAGTGCATTGGGATTCTTGTTGGGCACTTTTAGCTACATTACACAGTCACCAGCCACTCAGAATGCACTGGGAACAAGTTAAAGCCAAATGTCACCAAAGTGCTTTTCTCAGCCTGAAAAGGCTATTTAGACCCATGATAGTTTTTAAGAAAGTGGGTGTCAGTTTAGTCATAAGGAAGGCCTTTGGGCTCATGTATTGTGGATTGGGCTTCTATTAGGACACTTTTAGCCAAGTCACACAGTCAGCAGCCACTTAGACTGTACTGGGAACAAGTTACAGTGAAACGTCACCAAAGTGCTTCTCTCTGCCTGAAAAGGCTATATTGACCAATGACTTTTTAAAGAAAATGAGTGTCAGTTTTGTCATAAGGAAGGCATTTGGGCCCATGTATAGTGCATTGGGATTCTTGTTGGGCACTTTTAGGTACAACACACAGTCACCAGCCACTCAGAATGTACTGGGAACAAGTTACAGCCAAATGTCACCAAAGTGCTTTTCTCAGCCTGATAAGGCTATTTAGACCCATGATATTTTTTAAGAAAGTGGGTGTCAGTTTAGTCATAAGGAAGGCCTTTGGGCTCATGTATTGAGGATTGGGCTTCTATTTGGCCACTTTTAACCAAGTCACACAGTCAGCAGCCACTTACACTGTACTGGGAACAAGTTACAGTGAAACGTCACCAAAGTGCTTCTCTCAGCCTGAAAAGGTTACTTTGACCAATAATTTTTTTAAGAAAATGAGTGTCAGTTTTGTCATAAGGAAGGCATTTGGGCCCATGTATAGTGCATTGGGATTCTTGTTGGGCACTTTTAGGTACAACACACAGTCACCAGCCACTCAGAATGCACTGGGAACAAGTTACAGCCAAATGTCACCAAAGTGCTTTTCTCAGCCTGAAAAGGCTATTTAGACCCATGATATTTTTAAGAAAGTGGGTGTCAGTTTAGTCATAAGGAAGGCCTTTGGGCTCATGTATTGTGGATTGGGCTTCTATTAGGACACTTTTAGCCAAGTCACACAGTCAGCAGCCACTTAGACTGTACTGGGAACAAGTTACAGTGAAACGTCACCAAAGTGGTTCTCTCTGCCTGAAAAGGCTATTTTGACCAATGATTTTTTTAAGAAAATGAGTGTCAGTTTTGTCATAAGGAAGGCATTTGGGCCCATGTATAGTGCATTGGGATTCTTGTTGGGCACTTTTAGGTACAACACACAGTCACCAGCCACTCAGAATGTACTGGGAACAAGTTAAAGCCAAATGTCACCAAAGTGCTTTTCTCAGCCTGAAAAGGCTATCTAGACCCATGATATTTTTAAGAAAGTGGGTGTCAGTTTAGTCATAAGGAAGGCCTTTGGGCTCATGTATTGTGGATTGGGCTTCTATTAGGACACTTTTAGCCAAGTCACACAGTCAGCAGCCACTTAGACTGTACTGGGAACAAGTTACAGTGAAACGTCACCAAAGTGCTTCTCTCTGCCTGAAAAGGCTATTTTGACCAATGACTTTTTAAAGAAAATGAGTGTCAGTTTTGTCATAAGGAAGGCATTTGGGCCCATGTATAGTGCATTGGGATTCTTGTTGGGCACTTTTAGGTACAACACACAGTCACCAGCCACTCAGAATGCACTGGGAACAAGTTAAAGCCAAATGTCACCAAAGTGCTTTTCTCAGCCTGAAAAGGCTATTTAGACCCATGATATTTTTAAGAAAGTGGGTGTCAGTTTAGTCATAAGGAAGGCCTTTGGGCTCATGTATTGTGGATTGGGCTTCTATTAGGACACTTTTAGCCAAGTCACACAGTCAGCAGCCACTTAGACTGTACTGGGAACAAGTTACAGTGAAACGTCACCAAAGTGCTTCTCTCTGCCTGAAAAGGCTATTTTGACCAATGATTTTTTTAAGAAAATGAGTGTCAGTTTTGTCATAAGGAAGGCATTTGGGCCCATGTATAGTGCATTGGGATTCTTGTTGGGCACTTTTAGGTACAACACACAGTCACCAGCCATTCAGAATGTACTGGGAACAAGTTACAGCCAAATGTCACCAAAGTGCTTTTCTCAGCCTGATAAGGCTATTTAGACCCAAGATATCTTTTAAGAAAGTGGGTGTCAGTTTAGTCATAAGGAAGGCCTTTGGGCTCATGTGTTGTGGATTGGGCTTCTATTTGGCCACTTTTAACCAAGTCACACAGTCAGCAGCCACTTACACTGTACTGGGAACAAGTTACAGTGAAACGTCACCAAAGTGCTTCTCTCAGGCTGAAAAGGCTATTTTGACCAATGATTTTTTTAAGAAAATGAGTGTCAGTTTTGTCATAAGGAAGGCATTTGGGCCCATGTATAGTGCATTGGGATTCTTGTTGGGCACTTTTAGGTACAACACACAGTCACCAGCCACTCAGAATGCACTGGGAACAAGTTACAGCCAAATGTCACCAAAGTGCTTTTCTCAGCCTAAAAAGGCTATTTAGACCTATGATATTTTTAAGAAAGTGGCTGTCAGTTTAGTCATAATAAGGCCTTTGGGCTCATTTATTGTGGATCGGGCTTCTATTTGGCCACTTTTACAACCAAGTCACACAGTCAGCAGCCACTTACACTGTACTGGGAACAAGTTTTACAGTGAAACGTCACCAAAGTGCTTCTCTCAGCCTGAAAAGGCTATTTTGACCAATAATTTTTTTAAGAAAATGAGTGTCAGTTTTGTCATAAGGAAGGCATTTGGGCCCATGTATAGTGCATTGGGATTCTTGTTGGGCACTTTTAGCTACATTACACAGTCACCAGCCACTCAGAATGCACTGGGAACAAGTTAAAGCCAAATGTCACCAAAGTGCTTTTCTCAGCCTGAAAAGGCTATTTAGACCCATGATATTTTTAAGAAAGTGGGTGTCAGTTTAGTCATAAGGAAGGCCTTTGGGCTCATGTATTGTGGATTGGGCTTCTATTAGGACACTTTTAGCCAAGTCACACAGTCAGCAGCCACTTACACTGTACTGGGAACAAGTTACAGTGAAACGTCACCAAAGTGCTTCTCTCAGCCTGAAAAGGCTACTTTGACAAATGATTTTTTTTAAAGAAAATGAGTGTCAGTTTTGTCATAAGGAAGGCATTTTGGCCCATGTATAGTGCATTGGGATTCTTGTTGGGCACTTTTAGGTACAACACACAGTCACCAGCCACTCAGAATGCACTGGGAACAAGTTAAAGCCAAATGTCACCAAAGTGCTTTTCTCAGCCTGAAAAGGCTATTTAGACCCATGATATTTTTAAGAAAGTGGGTGTCAGTTTAGTCATAAGGAAGGCCTTTGGGCTCATGTATTGTGGATTGGGCTTCTATTAGGACACTTTTAGCCAAGTCACACAGTCAGCAGCCACTTAGACTGTACTGGGAACAAGTTACAGTGAAACGTCACCAAAGTGCTTCTCTCTGCCTGAAAAGGCCATTTTGACCAATGACTTTTTAAAGAAAATGAGTGTCAGTTTTGTCATAAGGAAGGCATTTGGGCCCATGTATAGTGCATTGGGATTCTTGTTGGGCACTTTTAGGTACAACACACAGTCACCAGCCACTCAGAATGCACTGGGAACAAGTTAAAGCCAAATGTCACCAAAGTGCTTTTCTCAGCCTGAAAAGGCTATTTAGACCCATGATATTTTTAAGAAAGTGGGTGTCAGTTTAGTCATAAGGAAGGCCTTTGGGCTCATGTATTGTGGATTGGGCTTCTATTAGGACACTTTTAGCCAAGTCACACAGTCAGCAGCCACTTAGACTGTACTGGGAACAAGTTACAGTGAAACGTCACCAAAGTGCTTCTCTCTGCCTGAAAAGGCTATTTTGACCAATGACTTTTTAAAGAAAATGAGTGTCAGTTTTGTCATAAGGAAGGCATTTGGGCCCATGTATAGTGCATTGGGATTCTTGTTGGGCACTTTTAGGTACAACACACAGTCACCAGCCACTCAGAATGCACTGGGAACAAGTTAAAGCCAAATGTCACCAAAGTGCTTTTCTCAGCCTGAAAAGGCTATTTAGACCCATGATATTTTTAAGAAAGTGGGTGTCAGTTTAGTCATAAGGAAGGCCTTTGGGCTCATGTATTGTGGATTGGGCTTCTATTAGGACACTTTTAGCCAAGTCACACAGTCAGCAGCCACTTAGACTGTACTGGGAACAAGTTACAGTGAAACGTCACCAAAGTGCTTCTCTCTGCCTGAAAAGGCTATTTTGACCAATGATTTTTTTAAGAAAATGAGTGTCAGTTTTGTCATAAGGAAGGCATTTGGGCCCATGTATAGTGCATTGGGATTCTTGTTGGGCACTTTTAGGTACAACACACAGTCACCAGCCATTCAGAATGTACTGGGAACAAGTTACAGCCAAATGTCACCAAAGTGCTTTTCTCAGCCTGATAAGGCTATTTAGACCCATGATATCTTTTAAGAAAGTGGGTGTCAGTTTAGTCATAAGGAAGGCCTTTGGGCTCATGTATTGTGGATTGGGCTTCTATTTGGCCACTTTTAACCAAGTCACACAGTCAGCAGCCACTTACACTGTACTGGGAACAAGTTACAGTGAAACGTCACCAAAGTGCTTCTCTCAGGCTGAAAAGGCTATTTTGACCAATAATTTTTTTAAGAAAATGAGTGTCAGTTTTGTCATAAGGAAGGCATTTGGGCCCATGTATAGTGCATTGGGATTCTTGTTGGGCACTTTTAGCTACATTACACAGTCACCAGCCACTCAGAATGCACTGGGAACAAGTTAAAGCCAAATGTCACCAAAGTGCTTTTCTCAGCCTGAAAAGACTATTTAGACCCATGATAGTTTTTAAGAAAGTGGGTGTCAGTTTAGTCATAAGGAAGGCCTTTGGGCTCATGTATTGTGGATTGGGCTTCTATTAGGACACTTTTAGCCAAGTCACACAGTCAGCAGCCACTTAGACTGTACTGGGAACAAGTTACAGTGAAACGTCACCAAAGTGCTTCTCTCTGCCTGAAAAGGCTATATTGACCAATGACTTTTTAAAGAAAATGAGTGTCAGTTTTGTCATAAGGAAGGCATTTGGGCCCATGTATAGTGCATTGGGATTCTTGTTGGGCACTTTTAGGTACAACACACAGTCACCAGCCACTCAGAATGTACTGGGAACAAGTTACAGCCAAATGTCACCAAAGTGCTTTTCTCAGCCTGATAAGGCTATTTAGACCCATGATATTTTTTAAGAAAGTGGGTGTCAGTTTAGTCATAAGGAAGGCCTTTGGGCTCATGTATTGTGGATTGGGCTTCTATTTGGCCACTTTTAACCAAGTCACACAGTCAGCAGCCACTTACACTGTACTGGGAACAAGTTACAGTGAAACGTCACCAAAGTGCTTCTCTCAGGCTGAAAAGGCTATTTTGACCAATGATTTTTTTAAGAAAATGAGTGTCAGTTTTGTCATAAGGAAGGCATTTGGGCCCATGTATAGTGCATTGGGATTCTTGTTGGGCACTTTTAGGTACAACACACAGTCACCAGCCACTCAGAATGCACTGGGAACAAGTTACAGCCAAATGTCACCAAAGTGCTTTTCTCAGCCTAAAAAGGCTATTTAGACCTATGATATTTTTAAGAAAGTGGCTGTCAGTTTAGTCATAATAAGGCCTTTGGGCTCATGTATTGTGGATCGGGCTTCTATTTGGCCACTTTTACAACCAAGTCACACAGTCAGCAGCCACTTACACTGTACTGGGAACAAGTTTTACAGTGAAACGTCACCAAAGTGCTTCTCTCAGCCTGAAAAGGCTATTTTGACCAATAATTTTTTTAAGAAAATGAGTGTCAGTTTTGTCATAAGGAAGGCATTTGGGCCCATGTATAGTGCATTGGGATTCTTGTTGGGCACTTTTAGCTACATTACACAGTCACCAGCCACTCAGAATGCACTGGGAACAAGTTAAAGCCAAATGTCACCAAAGTGCTTTTCTCAGCCTGAAAAGGCTATTTAGACCCATGATAGTTTTTAAGAAAGTGGGTGTCAGTTTAGTCATAAGGAAGGCCTTTGGGCTCATGTATTGTGGATTGGGCTTCTATTAGGACACTTTTAGCCAAGTCACACAGTCAGCAGCCACTTAGACTGTACTGGGAACAAGTTACAGTGAAACGTCACCAAAGTGCTTCTCTCTGCCTGAAAAGGCTATATTGACCAATGACTTTTTAAAGAAAATGAGTGTCAGTTTTGTCATAAGGAAGGCATTTGGGCCCATGTATAGTGCATTGGGATTCTTGTTGGGCACTTTTAGGTACAACACACAGTCACCAGCCACTCAGAATGTACTGGGAACAAGTTACAGCCAAATGTCACCAAAGTGCTTTTCTCAGCCTGATAAGGCTATTTAGACCCATGATATTTTTTAAGAAAGTGGGTGTCAGTTTAGTCATAAGGAAGGCCTTTGGGCTCATGTATTGAGGATTGGGCTTCTATTTGGCCACTTTTAACCAAGTCACACAGTCAGCAGCCACTTACACTGTACTGGGAACAAGTTACAGTGAAACGTCACCAAAGTGCTTCTCTCAGCCTGAAAAGGTTACTTTGACCAATAATTTTTTTAAGAAAATGAGTGTCAGTTTTGTCATAAGGAAGGCATTTGGGCCCATGTATAGTGCATTGGGATTCTTGTTGGGCACTTTTAGGTACAACACACAGTCACCAGCCACTCAGAATGCACTGGGAACAAGTTACAGCCAAATGTCACCAAAGTGCTTTTCTCAGCCTGAAAAGGCTATTTAGACCCATGATATTTTTAAGAAAGTGGGTGTCAGTTTAGTCATAAGGAAGGCCTTTGGGCTCATGTATTGTGGATTGGGCTTCTATTAGGACACTTTTAGCCAAGTCACACAGTCAGCAGCCACTTACACTGTACTGGGAACAAGTTACAGTGAAACGTCACCAAAGTGCTTCTCTCAGCCTGAAAAGGCTACTTTGACAAATGATTTTTTTAAAGAAAATGAGTGTCAGTTTTGTCATAAGGAAGGCAATTTGGCCCATGTATAGTGCATTGGGATTCTTGTTGGGCACTTTTAGGTACAACACACAGTCACCAGCCACTCAGAATGCACTGGGAACAAGTTAAAGCCAAATGTCACCAAAGTGCTTTTCTCAGCCTGAAAAGGCTATTTAGACCCATGATATTTTTAAGAAAGTGGGTGTCAGTTTAGTCATAAGGAAGGCCTTTGGGCTCATGTATTGTGGATTGGGCTTCTATTAGGACACTTTTAGCCAAGTCACACAGTCAGCAGCCACTTACACTGTACTGGGAACAAGTTACAGTGAAACGTCACCAAAGTGCTTCTCTCAGCCTGAAAAGGCTACTTTGACAAATGATTTTTTTAAAGAAAATGAGTGTCAGTTTTGTCATAAGGAAGGCATTTTGGCCCATGTATAGTGCATTGGGATTCTTGTTGGGCACTTTTAGGTACAACACACAGTCACCAGCCACTCAGAATGCACTGGGAACAAGTTAAAGCCAAATGTCACCAAAGTGCTTTTCTCAGCCTGAAAAGGCTATTTAGACCCATGATATTTTTAAGAAAGTGGGTGTCAGTTTAGTCATAAGGAAGGCCTTTGGGCTCATGTATTGTGGATTGGGCTTCTATTAGGACACTTTTAGCCAAGTCACACAGTCAGCAGCCACTTAGACTGTACTGGGAACAAGTTACAGTGAAACGTCACCAAAGTGCTTCTCTCTGCCTGAAAAGGCCATTTTGACCAATGACTTTTTAAAGAAAATGAGTGTCAGTTTTGTCATAAGGAAGGCATTTGGGCCCATGTATAGTGCATTGGGATTCTTGTTGGGCACTTTTAGGTACAACACACAGTCACCAGCCACTCAGAATGCACTGGGAACAAGTTAAAGCCAAATGTCACCAAAGTGCTTTTCTCAGCCTGAAAAGGCTATTTAGACCCATGATATTTTTAAGAAAGTGGGTGTCAGTTTAGTCATAAGGAAGGCCTTTGGGCTCATGTATTGTGGATTGGGCTTCTATTAGGACACTTTTAGCCAAGTCACACAGTCAGCAGCCACTTAGACTGTACTGGGAACAAGTTACAGTGAAACGTCACCAAAGTGCTTCTCTCTGCCTGAAAAGGCTATTTTGACCAATGATTTTTTTAAGAAAATGAGTGTCAGTTTTGTCATAAGGAAGGCATTTGGGCCCATGTATAGTGCATTGGGATTCTTGTTGGGCACTTTTAGGTACAACACACAGTCACCAGCCATTCAGAATGTACTGGGAACAAGTTACAGCCAAATGTCACCAAAGTGCTTTTCTCAGCCTGATAAGGCTATTTAGACCCATGATATCTTTTAAGAAAGTGGGTGTCAGTTTAGTCATAAGGAAGGCCTTTGGGCTCATGTATTGTGGATTGGGCTTCTATTTGGCCACTTTTAACCAAGTCACACAGTCAGCAGCCACTTACACTGTACTGGGAACAAGTTACAGTGAAACGTCACCAAAGTGCTTCTCTCAGGCTGAAAAGGCTATTTTGACCAATGATTTTTTTAAGAAAATGAGTGTCAGTTTTGTCATAAGGAAGGCATTTGGGCCCATGTATAGTGCATTGGGATTCTTGTTGGGCACTTTTAGGTACAACACACAGTCACCAGCCACTCAGAATGCACTGGGAACAAGTTACAGCCAAATGTCACCAAAGTGCTTTTCTCAGCCTAAAAAGGCTATTTAGACCTATGATATTTTTAAGAAAGTGGCTGTCAGTTTAGTCATAATAAGGCCTTTGGGCTCATGTATTGTGGATCGGGCTTCTATTTGGCCACTTTTACAACCAAGTCACACAGTCAGCAGCCACTTACACTGTACTGGGAACAAGTTTTACAGTGAAACGTCACCAAAGTGCTTCTCTCAGCCTGAAAAGGCTATTTTGACCAATAATTTTTTTAAGAAAATGAGTGTCAGTTTTGTCATAAGGAAGGCATTTGGGCCCATGTATAGTGCATTGGGATTCTTGTTGGGCACTTTTAGCTACATTACACAGTCACCAGCCACTCAGAATGCACTGGGAACAAGTTAAAGCCAAATGTCACCAAAGTGCTTTTCTCAGCCTGAAAAGGCTATTTAGACCCATGATAGTTTTTAAGAAAGTGGGTGTCAGTTTAGTCATAAGGAAGGCCTTTGGGCTCATGTATTGTGGATTGGGCTTCTATTAGGACACTTTTAGCCAAGTCACACAGTCAGCAGCCACTTAGACTGTACTGGGAACAAGTTACAGTGAAACGTCACCAAAGTGCTTCTCTCTGCCTGAAAAGGCTATATTGACCAATGACTTTTTAAAGAAAATGAGTGTCAGTTTTGTCATAAGGAAGGCATTTGGGCCCATGTATAGTGCATTGGGATTCTTGTTGGGCACTTTTAGGTACAACACACAGTCACCAGCCACTCAGAATGTACTGGGAACAAGTTACAGCCAAATGTCACCAAAGTGCTTTTCTCAGCCTGATAAGGCTATTTAGACCCATGATATTTTTTAAGAAAGTGGGTGTCAGTTTAGTCATAAGGAAGGCCTTTGGGCTCATGTATTGAGGATTGGGCTTCTATTTGGCCACTTTTAACCAAGTCACACAGTCAGCAGCCACTTACACTGTACTGGGAACAAGTTACAGTGAAACGTCACCAAAGTGCTTCTCTCAGCCTGAAAAGGTTACTTTGACCAATAATTTTTTTAAGAAAATGAGTGTCAGTTTTGTCATAAGGAAGGCATTTGGGCCCATGTATAGTGCATTGGGATTCTTGTTGGGCACTTTTAGGTACAACACACAGTCACCAGCCACTCAGAATGCACTGGGAACAAGTTACAGCCAAATGTCACCAAAGTGCTTTTCTCAGCCTGAAAAGGCTATTTAGACCCATGATATTTTTAAGAAAGTGGGTGTCAGTTTAGTCATAAGGAAGGCCTTTGGGCTCATGTATTGTGGATTGGGCTTCTATTAGGACACTTTTAGCCAAGTCACACAGTCAGCAGCCACTTACACTGTACTGGGAACAAGTTACAGTGAAACGTCACCAAAGTGCTTCTCTCAGCCTGAAAAGGCTACTTTGACAAATGATTTTTTTAAAGAAAATGAGTGTCAGTTTTGTCATAAGGAAGGCATTTTGGCCCATGTATAGTGCATTGGGATTCTTGTTGGGCACTTTTAGGTACAACACACAGTCACCAGCCACTCAGAATGCACTGGGAACAAGTTAAAGCCAAATGTCACCAAAGTGCTTTTCTCAGCCTGAAAAGGCTATTTAGACCCATGATATTTTTAAGAAAGTGGGTGTCAGTTTAGTCATAAGGAAGGCCTTTGGGCTCATGTATTGTGGATCGGGCTTCTATTAGGACACTTTTAGCCAAGTCACACAGTCAGCAGCCACTTAGACTGTACTGGGAACAAGTTACAGTGAAACGTCACCAAAGTGGTTCTCTCTGCCTGAAAAGGCTATTTTGACCAATGATTTTTTTAAGAAAATGAGTGTCAGTTTTGTCATAAGGAAGGCATTTGGGCCCATGTATAGTGCATTGGGATTCTTGTTGGGCACTTTTAGGTACAACACACAGTCACCAGCCACTCAGAATGTACTGGGAACAAGTTAAAGCCAAATGTCACCAAAGTGCTTTTCTCAGCCTGAAAAGGCTATCTAGACCCATGATATTTTTAAGAAAGTGGGTGTCAGTTTAGTCATAAGGAAGGCCTTTGGGCTCATGTATTGTGGATTGGGCTTCTATTAGGACACTTTTAGCCAAGTCACACAGTCAGCAGCCACTTAGACTGTACTGGGAACAAGTTACAGTGAAACGTCACCAAAGTGCTTCTCTCTGCCTGAAAAGGCTATTTTGACCAATGACTTTTTAAAGAAAATGAGTGTCAGTTTTGTCATAAGGAAGGCATTTGGGCCCATGTATAGTGCATTGGGATTCTTGTTGGGCACTTTTAGGTACAACACACAGTCACCAGCCACTCAGAATGCACTGGGAACAAGTTAAAGCCAAATGTCACCAAAGTGCTTTTCTCAGCCTGAAAAGGCTATTTAGACCCATGATATTTTTAAGAAAGTGGGTGTCAGTTTAGTCATAAGGAAGGCCTTTGGGCTCATGTATTGTGGATTGGGCTTCTATTAGGACACTTTTAGCCAAGTCACACAGTCAGCAGCCACTTAGACTGTACTGGGAACAAGTTACAGTGAAACGTCACCAAAGTGCTTCTCTCTGCCTGAAAAGGCTATTTTGACCAATGATTTTTTTAAGAAAATGAGTGTCAGTTTTGTCATAAGGAAGGCATTTGGGCCCATGTATAGTGCATTGGGATTCTTGTTGGGCACTTTTAGGTACAACACACAGTCACCAGCCATTCAGAATGTACTGGGAACAAGTTACAGCCAAATGTCACCAAAGTGCTTTTCTCAGCCTGATAAGGCTATTTAGACCCAAGATATCTTTTAAGAAAGTGGGTGTCAGTTTAGTCATAAGGAAGGCCTTTGGGCTCATGTGTTGTGGATTGGGCTTCTATTTGGCCACTTTTAACCAAGTCACACAGTCAGCAGCCACTTACACTGTACTGGGAACAAGTTACAGTGAAACGTCACCAAAGTGCTTCTCTCAGGCTGAAAAGGCTATTTTGACCAATGATTTTTTTAAGAAAATGAGTGTCAGTTTTGTCATAAGGAAGGCATTTGGGCCCATGTATAGTGCATTGGGATTCTTGTTGGGCACTTTTAGGTACAACACACAGTCACCAGCCACTCAGAATGCACTGGGAACAAGTTACAGCCAAATGTCACCAAAGTGCTTTTCTCAGCCTAAAAAGGCTATTTAGACCTATGATATTTTTAAGAAAGTGGCTGTCAGTTTAGTCATAATAAGGCCTTTGGGCTCATTTATTGTGGATCGGGCTTCTATTTGGCCACTTTTACAACCAAGTCACACAGTCAGCAGCCACTTACACTGTACTGGGAACAAGTTTTACAGTGAAACGTCACCAAAGTGCTTCTCTCAGCCTGAAAAGGCTATTTTGACCAATAATTTTTTTAAGAAAATGAGTGTCAGTTTTGTCATAAGGAAGGCATTTGGGCCCATGTATAGTGCATTGGGATTCTTGTTGGGCACTTTTAGCTACATTACACAGTCACCAGCCACTCAGAATGCACTGGGAACAAGTTAAAGCCAAATGTCACCAAAGTGCTTTTCTCAGCCTGAAAAGGCTATTTAGACCCATGATATTTTTAAGAAAGTGGGTGTCAGTTTAGTCATAAGGAAGGCCTTTGGGCTCATGTATTGTGGATTGGGCTTCTATTAGGACACTTTTAGCCAAGTCACACAGTCAGCAGCCACTTACACTGTACTGGGAACAAGTTACAGTGAAACGTCACCAAAGTGCTTCTCTCAGCCTGAAAAGGCTACTTTGACAAATGATTTTTTTAAAAGAAAATGAGTGTCAGTTTTGTCATAAGGAAGGCATTTTGGCCCATGTATAGTGCATTGGGATTCTTGTTGGGCACTTTTAGGTACAACACACAGTCACCAGCCACTCAGAATGCACTGGGAACAAGTTAAAGCCAAATGTCACCAAAGTGCTTTTCTCAGCCTGAAAAGGCTATTTAGACCCATGATATTTTTAAGAAAGTGGGTGTCAGTTTAGTCATAAGGAAGGCCTTTGGGCTCATGTATTGTGGATTGGGCTTCTATTAGGACACTTTTAGCCAAGTCACACAGTCAGCAGCCACTTAGACTGTACTGGGAACAAGTTACAGTGAAACGTCACCAAAGTGCTTCTCTCTGCCTGAAAAGGCCATTTTGACCAATGACTTTTTAAAGAAAATGAGTGTCAGTTTTGTCATAAGGAAGGCATTTGGGCCCATGTATAGTGCATTGGGATTCTTGTTGGGCACTTTTAGGTACAACACACAGTCACCAGCCACTCAGAATGCACTGGGAACAAGTTAAAGCCAAATGTCACCAAAGTGCTTTTCTCAGCCTGAAAAGGCTATTTAGACCCATGATATTTTTAAGAAAGTGGGTGTCAGTTTAGTCATAAGGAAGGCCTTTGGGCTCATGTATTGTGGATCGGGCTTCTATTAGGACACTTTTAGCCAAGTCACACAGTCAGCAGCCACTTAGACTGTACTGGGAACAAGTTACAGTGAAACGTCACCAAAGTGGTTCTCTCTGCCTGAAAAGGCTATTTTGACCAATGATTTTTTTAAGAAAATGAGTGTCAGTTTTGTCATAAGGAAGGCATTTGGGCCCATGTATAGTGCATTGGGATTCTTGTTGGGCACTTTTAGGTACAACACACAGTCACCAGCCATTCAGAATGTACTGGGAACAAGTTACAGCCAAATGTCACCAAAGTGCTTTTCTCAGCCTGATAAGGCTATTTAGACCCATGATATTTTTTAAGAAAGTGGGTGTCAGTTTAGTCATAAGGAAGGCCTTTGGGCTCATGTATTGTGGATTGGGCTTCTATTAGGACACTTTTAGCCAAGTCACACAGTCAGCAGCCACTTAGACTGTACTGGGAACAAGTTACAGTGAAACGTCACCAAAGTGCTTCTCTCTGCCTGAAAAGGCTATTTTGACCAATGACTTTTTAAAGAAAATGAGTGTCAGTTTTGTCATAAGGAAGGCATTTGGGCCCATGTATAGTGCATTGGGATTCTTGTTGGGCACTTTTAGGTACAACACACAGTCACCAGCCACTCAGAATGCACTGGGAACAAGTTAAAGCCAAATGTCACCAAAGTGCTTTTCTCAGCCTGAAAAGGCTATTTAGACCCATGATATTTTTAAGAAAGTGGGTGTCAGTTTAGTCATAAGGAAGGCCTTTGGGCTCATGTATTGTGGATTGGGCTTCTATTAGGACACTTTTAGCCAAGTCACACAGTCAGCAGCCACTTAGACTGTACTGGGAACAAGTTACAGTGAAACGTCACCAAAGTGCTTCTCTCTGCCTGAAAAGGCTATTTTGACCAATGATTTTTTTAAGAAAATGAGTGTCAGTTTTGTCATAAGGAAGGCATTTGGGCCCATGTATAGTGCATTGGGATTCTTGTTGGGCACTTTTAGGTACAACACACAGTCACCAGCCATTCAGAATGTACTGGGAACAAGTTACAGCCAAATGTCACCAAAGTGCTTTTCTCAGCCTGATAAGGCTATTTAGACCCATGATATCTTTTAAGAAAGTGGGTGTCAGTTTAGTCATAAGGAAGGCCTTTGGGCTCATGTATTGTGGATTGGGCTTCTATTTGGCCACTTTTAACCAAGTCACACAGTCAGCAGCCACTTACACTGTACTGGGAACAAGTTACAGTGAAACGTCACCAAAGTGCTTCTCTCAGGCTGAAAAGGCTATTTTGACCAATGATTTTTTTAAGAAAATGAGTGTCAGTTTTGTCATAAGGAAGGCATTTGGGCCCATGTATAGTGCATTGGGATTCTTGTTGGGCACTTTTAGGTACAACACACAGTCACCAGCCACTCAGAATGCACTGGGAACAAGTTACAGCCAAATGTCACCAAAGTGCTTTTCTCAGCCTAAAAAGGCTATTTAGACCTATGATATTTTTAAGAAAGTGGCTGTCAGTTTAGTCATAATAAGGCCTTTGGGCTCATGTATTGTGGATCGGGCTTCTATTTGGCCACTTTTACAACCAAGTCACACAGTCAGCAGCCACTTAGACTGTACTGGGAACAAGTTACAGTGAAACGTCACCAAAGTGCTTCTCTCTGCCTGAAAAGGCTATATTGACCAATAATTTTTTTAAGAAAATGAGTGTCAGTTTTGTCATAAGGAAGGCATTTGGGCCCATGTATAGTGCATTGGGATTCTTGTTGGGCACTTTTAGGTACAACACACAGTCACCAGCCACTCAGAATGCACTGGGAACAAGTTACAGCCAAATGTCACCAAAGTGCTTTTCTCAGCCTGAAAAGGCTATTTAGACCCATGATATTTTTAAGAAAGTGGGTGTCAGTTTAGTCATAAGGAAGGCCTTTGGGCTCATGTATTGTGGATTGGGCTTCTATTAGGACACTTTTAGCCAAGTCACACAGTCAGCAGCCACTTACACTGTACTGGGAACAAGTTACAGTGAAACGTCACCAAAGTGCTTCTCTCAGCCTGAAAAGGCTACTTTGACAAATGATTTTTTTAAAGAAAATGAGTGTCAGTTTTGTCATAAGGAAGGCAATTTGGCCCATGTATAGTGCATTGGGATTCTTGTTGGGCACTTTTAGGTACAACACACAGTCACCAGCCACTCAGAATGCACTGGGAACAAGTTAAAGCCAAATGTCACCAAAGTGCTTTTCTCAGCCTGAAAAGGCTATTTAGACCCATGATATTTTTAAGAAAGTGGGTGTCAGTTTAGTCATAAGGAAGGCCTTTGGGCTCATGTATTGTGGATTGGGCTTCTATTAGGACACTTTTAGCCAAGTCACACAGTCAGCAGCCACTTACACTGTACTGGGAACAAGTTACAGTGAAACGTCACCAAAGTGCTTCTCTCAGCCTGAAAAGGCTACTTTGACAAATGATTTTTTTAAAGAAAATGAGTGTCAGTTTTGTCATAAGGAAGGCATTTTGGCCCATGTATAGTGCATTGGGATTCTTGTTGGGCACTTTTAGGTACAACACACAGTCACCAGCCACTCAGAATGCACTGGGAACAAGTTAAAGCCAAATGTCACCAAAGTGCTTTTCTCAGCCTGAAAAGGCTATTTAGACCCATGATATTTTTAAGAAAGTGGGTGTCAGTTTAGTCATAAGGAAGGCCTTTGGGCTCATGTATTGTGGATTGGGCTTCTATTAGGACACTTTTAGCCAAGTCACACAGTCAGCAGCCACTTAGACTGTACTGGGAACAAGTTACAGTGAAACGTCACCAAAGTGCTTCTCTCTGCCTGAAAAGGCCATTTTGACCAATGACTTTTTAAAGAAAATGAGTGTCAGTTTTGTCATAAGGAAGGCATTTGGGCCCATGTATAGTGCATTGGGATTCTTGTTGGGCACTTTTAGGTACAACACACAGTCACCAGCCACTCAGAATGCACTGGGAACAAGTTAAAGCCAAATGTCACCAAAGTGCTTTTCTCAGCCTGAAAAGGCTATTTAGACCCATGATATTTTTAAGAAAGTGGGTGTCAGTTTAGTCATAAGGAAGGCCTTTGGGCTCATGTATTGTGGATTGGGCTTCTATTAGGACACTTTTAGCCAAGTCACACAGTCAGCAGCCACTTAGACTGTACTGGGAACAAGTTACAGTGAAACGTCACCAAAGTGCTTCTCTCTGCCTGAAAAGGCTATTTTGACCAATGATTTTTTTAAGAAAATGAGTGTCAGTTTTGTCATAAGGAAGGCATTTGGGCCCATGTATAGTGCATTGGGATTCTTGTTGGGCACTTTTAGGTACAACACACAGTCACCAGCCATTCAGAATGTACTGGGAACAAGTTACAGCCAAATGTCACCAAAGTGCTTTTCTCAGCCTGATAAGGCTATTTAGACCCATGATATCTTTTAAGAAAGTGGGTGTCAGTTTAGTCATAAGGAAGGCCTTTGGGCTCATGTATTGTGGATTGGGCTTCTATTTGGCCACTTTTAACCAAGTCACACAGTCAGCAGCCACTTACACTGTACTGGGAACAAGTTACAGTGAAACGTCACCAAAGTGCTTCTCTCAGGCTGAAAAGGCTATTTTGACCAATGATTTTTTTAAGAAAATGAGTGTCAGTTTTGTCATAAGGAAGGCATTTGGGCCCATGTATAGTGCATTGGGATTCTTGTTGGGCACTTTTAGGTACAACACACAGTCACCAGCCACTCAGAATGCACTGGGAACAAGTTACAGCCAAATGTCACCAAAGTGCTTTTCTCAGCCTAAAAAGGCTATTTAGACCTATGATATTTTTAAGAAAGTGGCTGTCAGTTTAGTCATAATAAGGCCTTTGGGCTCATGTATTGTGGATCGGGCTTCTATTTGGCCACTTTTACAACCAAGTCACACAGTCAGCAGCCACTTACACTGTACTGGGAACAAGTTTTACAGTGAAACGTCACCAAAGTGCTTCTCTCAGCCTGAAAAGGCTATTTTGACCAATAATTATTTTAAGAAAATGAGTGTCAGTTTTGTCATAAGGAAGGCATTTGGGCCCATGTATAGTGCATTGGGATTCTTGTTGGGCACTTTTAGCTACATTACACAGTCACCAGCCACTCAGAATGCACTGGGAACAAGTTAAAGCCAAATGTCACCAAAGTGCTTTTCTCAGCCTGAAAAGGCTATTTAGACCCATGATAGTTTTTAAGAAAGTGGGTGTCAGTTTAGTCATAAGGAAGGCCTTTGGGCTCATGTATTGTGGATTGGGCTTCTATTAGGACACTTTTAGCCAAGTCACACAGTCAGCAGCCACTTAGACTGTACTGGGAACAAGTTACAGTGAAACGTCACCAAAGTGCTTCTCTCTGCCTGAAAAGGCTATATTGACCAATGACTTTTTAAAGAAAATGAGTGTCAGTTTTGTCATAAGGAAGGCATTTGGGCCCATGTATAGTGCATTGGGATTCTTGTTGGGCACTTTTAGGTACAACACACAGTCACCAGCCACTCAGAATGTACTGGGAACAAGTTACAGCCAAATGTCACCAAAGTGCTTTTCTCAGCCTGATAAGGCTATTTAGACCCATGATATTTTTTAAGAAAGTGGGTGTCAGTTTAGTCATAAGGAAGGCCTTTGGGCTCATGTATTGAGGATTGGGCTTCTATTTGGCCACTTTTAACCAAGTCACACAGTCAGCAGCCACTTACACTGTACTGGGAACAAGTTACAGTGAAACGTCACCAAAGTGCTTCTCTCAGCCTGAAAAGGTTACTTTGACCAATAATTTTTTTAAGAAAATGAGTGTCAGTTTTGTCATAAGGAAGGCATTTGGGCCCATGTATAGTGCATTGGGATTCTTGTTGGGCACTTTTAGGTACAACACACAGTCACCAGCCACTCAGAATGCACTGGGAACAAGTTACAGCCAAATGTCACCAAAGTGCTTTTCTCAGCCTGAAAAGGCTATTTAGACCCATGATATTTTTAAGAAAGTGGGTGTCAGTTTAGTCATAAGGAAGGCCTTTGGGCTCATGTATTGTGGATTGGGCTTCTATTAGGACACTTTTAGCCAAGTCACACAGTCAGCAGCCACTTACACTGTACTGGGAACAAGTTACAGTGAAACGTCACCAAAGTGCTTCTCTCAGCCTGAAAAGGCTACTTTGACAAATGATTTTTTTAAAGAAAATGAGTGTCAGTTTTGTCATAAGGAAGGCATTTTGGCCCATGTATAGTGCATTGGGATTCTTGTTGGGCACTTTTAGGTACAACACACAGTCACCAGCCACTCAGAATGCACTGGGAACAAGTTAAAGCCAAATGTCACCAAAGTGCTTTTCTCAGCCTGAAAAGGCTATTTAGACCCATGATATTTTTAAGAAAGTGGGTGTCAGTTTAGTCATAAGGAAGGCCTTTGGGCTCATGTATTGTGGATTGGGCTTCTATTAGGACACTTTTAGCCAAGTCACACAGTCAGCAGCCACTTACACTGTACTGGGAACAAGTTACAGTGAAACGTCACCAAAGTGCTTCTCTCAGCCTGAAAAGGCTACTTTGACAAATGATTTTTTTAAAGAAAATGAGTGTCAGTTTTGTCATAAGGAAGGCATTTTGGCCCATGTATAGTGCATTGGGATTCTTGTTGGGCACTTTTAGGTACAACACACAGTCACCAGCCACTCAGAATGCACTGGGAACAAGTTAAAGCCAAATGTCACCAAAGTGCTTTTCTCAGCCTGAAAAGGCTATTTAGACCCATGATATTTTTAAGAAAGTGGGTGTCAGTTTAGTCATAAGGAAGGCCTTTGGGCTCATGTATTGTGGATTGGGCTTCTATTAGGACACTTTTAGCCAAGTCACACAGTCAGCAGCCACTTACACTGTACTGGGAACAAGTTACAGTGAAACGTCACCAAAGTGCTTCTCTCAGCCTGAAAAGGCTACTTTGACAAATGATTTTTTTAAAGAAAATGAGTGTCAGTTTTGTCATAAGGAAGGCATTTTGGCCCATGTATAGTGCATTGGGATTCTTGTTGGGCACTTTTAGGTACAACACACAGTCACCAGCCACTCAGAATGCACTGGGAACAAGTTAAAGCCAAATGTCACCAAAGTGCTTTTCTCAGCCTAAAAAGGCTATTTAGACCCATGATATTTTTAAGAAAGTGGGTGTCAGTTTAGTCATAAGGAAGGCTTTTGGGCTCATGTATTGTGGATTGGGCTTCTATTAGGACACTTTTAGCCAAGTCACACAGTCAGCAGCCACTTAGACTGTACTGGGAACAAGTTACAGTGAAACGTCACCAAAGTGCTTCTCTCTGCCTGAAAAGGCCATTTTGACCAATGACTTTTTAAAGAAAATGAGTGTCAGTTTTGTCATAAGGAAGGCATTTGGGCCCATGTATAGTGCATTGGGATTCTTGTTGGGCACTTTTAGGTACAACACACAGTCACCAGCCACTCAGAATGCACTGGGAACAAGTTAAAGCCAAATGTCACCAAAGTGCTTTTCTCAGCCTGAAAAGGCTATTTAGACCCATGATATTTTTAAGAAAGTGGGTGTCAGTTTAGTCATAAGGAAGGCCTTTGGGCTCATGTATTGTGGATCGGGCTTCTATTAGGACACTTTTAGCCAAGTCACACAGTCAGCAGCCACTTAGACTGTACTGGGAACAAGTTACAGTGAAACGTCACCAAAGTGGTTCTCTCTGCCTGAAAAGGCTATTTTGACCAATGATTTTTTTAAGAAAATGAGTGTCAGTTTTGTCATAAGGAAGGCATTTGGGCCCATGTATAGTGCATTGGGATTCTTGTTGGGCACTTTTAGGTACAACACACAGTCACCAGCCATTCAGAATGTACTGGGAACAAGTTACAGCCAAATGTCACCAAAGTGCTTTTCTCAGCCTGATAAGGCTATTTAGACCCATGATATTTTTTAAGAAAGTGGGTGTCAGTTTAGTCATAAGGAAGGCCTTTGGGCTCATGTATTGTGGATTGGGCTTCTATTAGGACACTTTTAGCCAAGTCACACAGTCAGCAGCCACTTAGACTGTACTGGGAACAAGTTACAGTGAAACGTCACCAAAGTGCTTCTCTCTGCCTGAAAAGGCTATTTTGACCAATGACTTTTTAAAGAAAATGAGTGTCAGTTTTGTCATAAGGAAGGCATTTGGGCCCATGTATAGTGCATTGGGATTCTTGTTGGGCACTTTTAGGTACAACACACAGTCACCAGCCACTCAGAATGCACTGGGAACAAGTTAAAGCCAAATGTCACCAAAGTGCTTTTCTCAGCCTGAAAAGGCTATTTAGACCCATGATATTTTTAAGAAAGTGGGTGTCAGTTTAGTCATAAGGAAGGCCTTTGGGCTCATGTATTGTGGATTGGGCTTCTATTAGGACACTTTTAGCCAAGTCACACAGTCAGCAGCCACTTAGACTGTACTGGGAACAAGTTACAGTGAAACGTCACCAAAGTGCTTCTCTCTGCCTGAAAAGGCTATTTTGACCAATGATTTTTTTAAGAAAATGAGTGTCAGTTTTGTCATAAGGAAGGCATTTGGGCCCATGTATAGTGCATTGGGATTCTTGTTGGGCACTTTTAGGTACAACACACAGTCACCAGCCATTCAGAATGTACTGGGAACAAGTTACAGCCAAATGTCACCAAAGTGCTTTTCTCAGCCTGATAAGGCTATTTAGACCCATGATATCTTTTAAGAAAGTGGGTGTCAGTTTAGTCATAAGGAAGGCCTTTGGGCTCATGTATTGTGGATTGGGCTTCTATTTGGCCACTTTTAACCAAGTCACACAGTCAGCAGCCACTTACACTGTACTGGGAACAAGTTACAGTGAAACGTCACCAAAGTGCTTCTCAGGCTGAAAAGGCTATTTTGACCAATGATTTTTTTAAGAAAATGAGTGTCAGTTTTGTCATAAGGAAGGCATTTGGGCCCATGTATAGTGCATTGGGATTCTTGTTGGGCACTTTTAGGTACAACACACAGTCACCAGCCACTCAGAATGCACTGGGAACAAGTTACAGCCAAATGTCACCAAAGTGCTTTTCTCAGCCTAAAAAGGCTATTTAGACCTATGATATTTTTAAGAAAGTGGCTGTCAGTTTAGTCATAATAAGGCCTTTGGGCTCATGTATTGTGGATCGGGCTTCTATTTGGCCACTTTTACAACCAAGTCACACAGTCAGCAGCCACTTACACTGTACTGGGAACAAGTTTTACAGTGAAACGTCACCAAAGTGCTTCTCTCAGCCTGAAAAGGCTATTTTGACCAATAATTTTTTTAAGAAAATGAGTGTCAGTTTTGTCATAAGGAAGGCATTTGGGCCCATGTATAGTGCATTGGGATTCTTGTTGGGCACTTTTAGCTACATTACACAGTCACCAGCCACTCAGAATGCACTGGGAACAAGTTAAAGCCAAATGTCACCAAAGTGCTTTTCTCAGCCTGAAAAGGCTATTTAGACCCATGATAGTTTTTAAGAAAGTGGGTGTCAGTTTAGTCATAAGGAAGGCCTTTGGGCTCATGTATTGTGGATTGGGCTTCTATTAGGACACTTTTAGCCAAGTCACACAGTCAGCAGCCACTTAGACTGTACTGGGAACAAGTTACAGTGAAACGTCACCAAAGTGCTTCTCTCTGCCTGAAAAGGCTATATTGACCAATGACTTTTTAAAGAAAATGAGTGTCAGTTTTGTCATAAGGAAGGCATTTGGGCCCATGTATAGTGCATTGGGATTCTTGTTGGGCACTTTTAGGTACAACACACAGTCACCAGCCACTCAGAATGTACTGGG
The DNA here is from genome assembly GCF_963454915.1 of Gymnoscopelus microlampas. Classification (NCBI taxonomy): domain Eukaryota; kingdom Metazoa; phylum Chordata; class Actinopteri; order Myctophiformes; family Myctophidae; genus Gymnoscopelus; species Gymnoscopelus microlampas. Next base: position 87,664 of record NC_139951.1, read on the forward strand.
AACAAGTTACAGCCAAATGTCACCAAAGTGCTTTTCTCAGCCTGATAAGGCTATTTAGACCCATGATATTTTTTAAGAAAGTGGGTGTCAGTTTAGTCATAAGGAAGGCCTTTGGGCTCATGTATTGAGGATTGGGCTTCTATTTGGCCACTTTTAACCAAGTCACACAGTCAGCAGCCACTTACACTGTACTGGGAACAAGTTACAGTGAAACGTCACCAAAGTGCTTCTCTCAGCCTGAAAAGGTTACTTTGACCAATAATTTTTTTAAGAAAATGAGTGTCAGTTTTGTCATAAGGAAGGCATTTGGGCCCATGTATAGTGCATTGGGATTCTTGTTGGGCACTTTTAGGTACAACACACAGTCACCAGCCACTCAGAATGCACTGGGAACAAGTTAAAGCCAAATGTCACCAAAGTGCTTTTCTCAGCCTGAAAAGGCTATTTAGACCCATGATATTTTTAAGAAAGTGGGTGTCAGTTTAGTCATAAGGAAGGCCTTTGGGCTCATGTATTGTGGATTGGGCTTCTATTAGGACACTTTTAGCCAAGTCACACAGTCAGCAGCCACTTACACTGTACTGGGAACAAGTTACAGTGAAACGTCACCAAAGTGCTTCTCTCAGCCTGAAAAGGCTACTTTGACAAATGATTTTTTTAAAGAAAATGAGTGTCAGTTTTGTCATAAGGAAGGCATTTTGGCCCATGTATAGTGCATTGGGATTCTTGTTGGGCACTTTTAGGTACAACACACAGTCACCAGCCACTCAGAATGCACTGGGAACAAGTTAAAGCCAAATGTCACCAAAGTGCTTTTCTCAGCCTGAAAAGGCTATTTAGACCCATGATATTTTTAAGAAAGTGGGTGTCAGTTTAGTCATAAGGAAGGCCTTTGGGCTCATGTATTGTGGATTGGGCTTCTATTAGGACACTTTTAGCCAAGTCACACAGTCAGCAGCCACTTAGACTGTACTGGGAACAAGTTACAGTGAAACGTCACCAAAGTGCTTCTCTCTGCCTGAAAAGGCCATTTTGACCAATGACTTTTTAAAGAAAATGAGTGTCAGTTTTGTCATAAGGAAGGCATTTGGGCCCATGTATAGTGCATTGGGATTCTTGTTGGGCACTTTTAGGTACAACACACAGTCACCAGCCACTCAGAATGCACTGGGAACAAGTTAAAGCCAAATGTCACCAAAGTGCTTTTCTCAGCCTGAAAAGGCTATTTAGACCCATGATATTTTTAAGAAAGTGGGTGTCAGTTTAGTCATAAGGAAGGCCTTTGGGCTCATGTATTGTGGATTGGGCTTCTATTAGGACACTTTTAGCCAAGTCACACAGTCAGCAGCCACTTAGACTGTACTGGGAACAAGTTACAGTGAAACGTCACCAAAGCGCTTCTCTCTGCCTGAAAAGGCTATTTTGACCAATGACTTTTTAAAGAAAATGAGTGTCAGTTTTGTCATAAGGAAGGCATTTGGGCCCATGTATAGTGCATTGGGATTCTTGTTGGGCACTTTTAGGTACAACACACAGTCACCAGCCACTCAGAATGCACTGGGAACAAGTTAAAGCCAAATGTCACCAAAGTGCTTTTCTCAGCCTGAAAAGGCTATTTAGACCCATGATATTTTTAAGAAAGTGGGTGTCAGTTTAGTCATAAGGAAGGCCTTTGGGCTCATGTATTGTGGATTGGGCTTCTATTAGGACACTTTTAGCCAAGTCACACAGTCAGCAGCCACTTAGACTGTACTGGGAACAAGTTACAGTGAAACGTCACCAAAGTGCTTCTCTCTGCCTGAAAAGGCTATTTTGACCAATGATTTTTTTAAGAAAATGAGTGTCAGTTTTGTCATAAGGAAGGCATTTGGGCCCATGTATAGTGCATTGGGATTCTTGTTGGGCACTTTTAGGTACAACACACAGTCACCAGCCATTCAGAATGTACTGGGAACAAGTTACAGCCAAATGTCACCAAAGTGCTTTTCTCAGCCTGATAAGGCTATTTAGACCCATGATATCTTTTAAGAAAGTGGGTGTCAGTTTAGTCATAAGGAAGGCCTTTGGGCTCATGTATTGTGGATTGGGCTTCTATTTGGCCACTTTTAACCAAGTCACACAGTCAGCAGCCACTTACACTGTACTGGGAACAAGTTACAGTGAAACGTCACCAAAGTGCTTCTCAGGCTGAAAAGGCTATTTTGACCAATGATTTTTTTAAGAAAATGAGTGTCAGTTTTGTCATAAGGAAGGCATTTGGGCCCATGTATAGTGCATTGGGATTCTTGTTGGGCACTTTTAGGTACAACACACAGTCACCAGCCACTCAGAATGCACTGGGAACAAGTTACAGCCAAATGTCACCAAAGTGCTTTTCTCAGCCTAAAAAGGCTATTTAGACCTATGATATTTTTAAGAAAGTGGCTGTCAGTTTAGTCATAATAAGGCCTTTGGGCTCATGTATTGTGGATCGGGCTTCTATTTGGCCACTTTTACAACCAAGTCACACAGTCAGCAGCCACTTACACTGTACTGGGAACAAGTTTTACAGTGAAACGTCACCAAAGTGCTTCTCTCAGCCTGAAAAGGCTATTTTGACCAATAATTTTTTTAAGAAAATGAGTGTCAGTTTTGTCATAAGGAAGGCATTTGGGCCCATGTATAGTGCATTGGGATTCTTGTTGGGCACTTTTAGCTACATTACACAGTCACCAGCCACTCAGAATGCACTGGGAACAAGTTAAAGCCAAATGTCACCAAAGTGCTTTTCTCAGCCTGAAAAGGCTATTTAGACCCATGATAGTTTTTAAGAAAGTGGGTGTCAGTTTAGTCATAAGGAAGGCCTTTGGGCTCATGTATTGTGGATTGGGCTTCTATTAGGACACTTTTAGCCAAGTCACACAGTCAGCAGCCACTTAGACTGTACTGGGAACAAGTTACAGTGAAACGTCACCAAAGTGCTTCTCTCTGCCTGAAAAGGCTATATTGACCAATGACTTTTTAAAGAAAATGAGTGTCAGTTTTGTCATAAGGAAGGCATTTGGGCCCATGTATAGTGCATTGGGATTCTTGTTGGGCACTTTTAGGTACAACACACAGTCACCAGCCACTCAGAATGTACTGGGAACAAGTTACAGCCAAATGTCACCAAAGTGCTTTTCTCAGCCTGATAAGGCTATTTAGACCCATGATATTTTTTAAGAAAGTGGGTGTCAGTTTAGTCATAAGGAAGGCCTTTGGGCTCATGTATTGAGGATTGGGCTTCTATTTGGCCACTTTTAACCAAGTCACACAGTCAGCAGCCACTTACACTGTACTGGGAACAAGTTACAGTGAAACGTCACCAAAGTGCTTCTCTCAGCCTGAAAAGGTTACTTTGACCAATAATTTTTTTAAGAAAATGAGTGTCAGTTTTGTCATAAGGAAGGCATTTGGGCCCATGTATAGTGCATTGGGATTCTTGTTGGGCACTTTTAGGTACAACACACAGTCACCAGCCACTCAGAATGCACTGGGAACAAGTTAAAGCCAAATGTCACCAAAGTGCTTTTCTCAGCCTGAAAAGGCTATTTAGACCCATGATATTTTTAAGAAAGTGGGTGTCAGTTTAGTCATAAGGAAGGCCTTTGGGCTCATGTATTGTGGATTGGGCTTCTATTAGGACACTTTTAGCCAAGTCACACAGTCAGCAGCCACTTACACTGTACTGGGAACAAGTTACAGTGAAACGTCACCAAAGTGCTTCTCTCAGCCTGAAAAGGCTACTTTGACAAATGATTTTTTTAAAGAAAATGAGTGTCAGTTTTGTCATAAGGAAGGCATTTTGGCCCATGTATAGTGCATTGGGATTCTTGTTGGGCACTTTTAGGTACAACACACAGTCACCAGCCACTCAGAATGCACTGGGAACAAGTTAAAGCCAAATGTCACCAAAGTGCTTTTCTCAGCCTGAAAAGGCTATTTAGACCCATGATATTTTTAAGAAAGTGGGTGTCAGTTTAGTCATAAGGAAGGCCTTTGGGCTCATGTATTGTGGATTGGGCTTCTATTAGGACACTTTTAGCCAAGTCACACAGTCAGCAGCCACTTAGACTGTACTGGGAACAAGTTACAGTGAAACGTCACCAAAGTGCTTCTCTCTGCCTGAAAAGGCCATTTTGACCAATGACTTTTTAAAGAAAATGAGTGTCAGTTTTGTCATAAGGAAGGCATTTGGGCCCATGTATAGTGCATTGGGATTCTTGTTGGGCACTTTTAGGTACAACACACAGTCACCAGCCACTCAGAATGCACTGGGAACAAGTTAAAGCCAAATGTCACCAAAGTGCTTTTCTCAGCCTGAAAAGGCTATTTAGACCCATGATATTTTTAAGAAAGTGGGTGTCAGTTTAGTCATAAGGAAGGCCTTTGGGCTCATGTATTGTGGATTGGGCTTCTATTAGGACACTTTTAGCCAAGTCACACAGTCAGCAGCCACTTAGACTGTACTGGGAACAAGTTACAGTGAAACGTCACCAAAGCGCTTCTCTCTGCCTGAAAAGGCTATTTTGACCAATGACTTTTTAAAGAAAATGAGTGTCAGTTTTGTCATAAGGAAGGCATTTGGGCCCATGTATAGTGCATTGGGATTCTTGTTGGGCACTTTTAGGTACAACACACAGTCACCAGCCACTCAGAATGCACTGGGAACAAGTTAAAGCCAAATGTCACCAAAGTGCTTTTCTCAGCCTGAAAAGGCTATTTAGACCCATGATATTTTTAAGAAAGTGGGTGTCAGTTTAGTCATAAGGAAGGCCTTTGGGCTCATGTATTGTGGATTGGGCTTCTATTAGGACACTTTTAGCCAAGTCACACAGTCAGCAGCCACTTAGACTGTACTGGGAACAAGTTACAGTGAAACGTCACCAAAGTGCTTCTCTCTGCCTGAAAAGGCTATTTTGACCAATGATTTTTTTAAGAAAATGAGTGTCAGTTTTGTCATAAGGAAGGCATTTGGGCCCATGTATAGTGCATTGGGATTCTTGTTGGGCACTTTTAGGTACAACACACAGTCACCAGCCATTCAGAATGTACTGGGAACAAGTTACAGCCAAATGTCACCAAAGTGCTTTTCTCAGCCTGATAAGGCTATTTAGACCCATGATATCTTTTAAGAAAGTGGGTGTCAGTTTAGTCATAAGGAAGGCCTTTGGGCTCATGTATTGTGGATTGGGCTTCTATTTGGCCACTTTTAACCAAGTCACACAGTCAGCAGCCACTTACACTGTACTGGGAACAAGTTACAGTGAAACGTCACCAAAGTGCTTCTCAGGCTGAAAAGGCTATTTTGACCAATGATTTTTTTAAGAAAATGAGTGTCAGTTTTGTCATAAGGAAGGCATTTGGGCCCATGTATAGTGCATTGGGATTCTTGTTGGGCACTTTTAGGTACAACACACAGTCACCAGCCACTCAGAATGCACTGGGAACAAGTTACAGCCAAATGTCACCAAAGTGCTTTTCTCAGCCTAAAAAGGCTATTTAGACCTATGATATTTTTAAGAAAGTGGCTGTCAGTTTAGTCATAATAAGGCCTTTGGGCTCATGTATTGTGGATCGGGCTTCTATTTGGCCACTTTTACAACCAAGTCACACAGTCAGCAGCCACTTACACTGTACTGGGAACAAGTTTTACAGTGAAACGTCACCAAAGTGCTTCTCTCAGCCTGAAAAGGCTATTTTGACCAATAATTTTTTTAAGAAAATGAGTGTCAGTTTTGTCATAAGGAAGGCATTTGGGCCCATGTATAGTGCATTGGGATTCTTGTTGGGCACTTTTAGCTACATTACACAGTCACCAGCCACTCAGAATGCACTGGGAACAAGTTAAAGCCAAATGTCACCAAAGTGCTTTTCTCAGCCTGAAAAGGCTATTTAGACCCATGATAGTTTTTAAGAAAGTGGGTGTCAGTTTAGTCATAAGGAAGGCCTTTGGGCTCATGTATTGTGGATTGGGCTTCTATTAGGACACTTTTAGCCAAGTCACACAGTCAGCAGCCACTTAGACTGTACTGGGAACAAGTTACAGTGAAACGTCACCAAAGTGCTTCTCTCTGCCTGAAAAGGCTATATTGACCAATGACTTTTTAAAGAAAATGAGTGTCAGTTTTGTCATAAGGAAGGCATTTGGGCCCATGTATAGTGCATTGGGATTCTTGTTGGGCACTTTTAGGTACAACACACAGTCACCAGCCACTCAGAATGTACTGGGAACAAGTTACAGCCAAATGTCACCAAAGTGCTTTTCTCAGCCTGATAAGGCTATTTAGACCCATGATATTTTTTAAGAAAGTGGGTGTCAGTTTAGTCATAAGGAAGGCCTTTGGGCTCATGTATTGAGGATTGGGCTTCTATTTGGCCACTTTTAACCAAGTCACACAGTCAGCAGCCACTTACACTGTACTGGGAACAAGTTACAGTGAAACGTCACCAAAGTGCTTCTCTCAGCCTGAAAAGGTTACTTTGACCAATAATTTTTTTAAGAAAATGAGTGTCAGTTTTGTCATAAGGAAGGCATTTGGGCCCATGTATAGTGCATTGGGATTCTTGTTGGGCACTTTTAGGTACAACACACAGTCACCAGCCACTCAGAATGCACTGGGAACAAGTTAAAGCCAAATGTCACCAAAGTGCTTTTCTCAGCCTGAAAAGGCTATTTAGACCCATGATATTTTTAAGAAAGTGGGTGTCAGTTTAGTCATAAGGAAGGCCTTTGGGCTCATGTATTGTGGATTGGGCTTCTATTAGGACACTTTTAGCCAAGTCACACAGTCAGCAGCCACTTACACTGTACTGGGAACAAGTTACAGTGAAACGTCACCAAAGCGCTTCTCTCTGCCTGAAAAGGCTATTTTGACCAATGATTTTTTTAAGAAAATGAGTGTCAGTTTTGTCATAAGGAAGGCATTTGGGCCCATGTATAGTGCATTGGGATTCTTGTTGGGCACTTTTAGGTACAACACACAGTCACCAGCCATTCAGAATGTACTGGGAACAAGTTACAGCCAAATGTCACCAAAGTGCTTTTCTCAGCCTGATAAGGCTATTTAGACCCATGATATCTTTTAAGAAAGTGGGTGTCAGTTTAGTCATAAGGAAGGCCTTTGGGCTCATGTATTGTGGATTGGGCTTCTATTTGGCCACTTTTAACCAAGTCACACAGTCAGCAGCCACTTACACTGTACTGGGAACAAGTTACAGTGAAACGTCACCAAAGTGCTTCTCTCAGGCTGAAAAGGCTATTTTGACCAATGATTTTTTTAAGAAAATGAGTGTCAGTTTTGTCATAAGGAAGGCATTTGGGCCCATGTATAGTGCATTGGGATTCTTGTTGGGCACTTTTAGGTACAACACACAGTCACCAGCCACTCAGAATGCACTGGGAACAAGTTACAGCCAAATGTCACCAAAGTGCTTTTCTCAGCCTAAAAAGGCTATTTAGACCTATGATATTTTTAAGAAAGTGGCTGTCAGTTTAGTCATAATAAGGCCTTTGGGCTCATGTATTGTGGATCGGGCTTCTATTTGGCCACTTTTACAACCAAGTCACACAGTCAGCAGCCACTTACACTGTACTGGGAACAAGTTTTACAGTGAAACGTCACCAAAGTGCTTCTCTCAGCCTGAAAAGGCTATTTTGACCAATAATTTTTTTAAGAAAATGAGTGTCAGTTTTGTCATAAGGAAGGCATTTGGGCCCATGTATAGTGCATTGGGATTCTTGTTGGGCACTTTTAGCTACATTACACAGTCACCAGCCACTCAGAATGCACTGGGAACAAGTTAAAGCCAAATGTCACCAAAGTGCTTTTCTCAGCCTGAAAAGGCTATTTAGACCCATGATAGTTTTTAAGAAAGTGGGTGTCAGTTTAATCATAAGGAAGGCCTTTGGGCTCATGTATTGTGGATTGGGCTTCTATTAGGACACTTTTAGCCAAGTCACACAGTCAGCAGCCACTTAGACTGTACTGGGAACAAGTTACAGTGAAACGTCACCAAAGTGCTTCTCTCTGCCTGAAAAGGCTATATTGACCAATGACTTTTTAAAGAAAATGAGTGTCAGTTTTGTCATAAGGAAGGCATTTGGGCCCATGTATAGTGCATTGGGATTCTTGTTGGGCACTTTTAGGTACAACACGCAGTCACCAGCCACTCAGAATGTACTGGGAACAAGTTACAGCCAAATGTCACCAAAGTGCTTTTCTCAGCCTGATAAGGCTATTTAGACCCATGATATTTTTTAAGAAAGTGGGTGTCAGTTTAGTCATAAGGAAGGCCTTTGGGCTCATGTATTGAGGATTGGGCTTCTATTTGGCCACTTTTAACCAAGTCACACAGTCAGCAGCCACTTACACTGTACTGGGAACAAGTTACAGTGAAACGTCACCAAAGTGCTTCTCTCAGCCTGAAAAGGTTACTTTGACCAATAATTTTTTTAAGAAAATGAGTGTCAGTTTTGTCATAAGGAAGGCATTTGGGCCCATGTATAGTGCATTGGGATTCTTGTTGGGCACTTTTAGGTACAACACACAGTCACCAGCCACTCAGAATGCACTGGGAACAAGTTACAGCCAAATGTCACCAAAGTGCTTTTCTCAGCCTGAAAAGGCTATTTAGACCCATGATATTTTTAAGAAAGTGGGTGTCAGTTTAGTCATAAGGAAGGCCTTTGGGCTCATGTATTGTGGATTGGGCTTCTATTAGGACACTTTTAGCCAAGTCACACAGTCAGCAGCCACTTACACTGTACTGGGAACAAGTTACAGTGAAACGTCACCAAAGCGCTTCTCTCTGCCTGAAAAGGCTATTTTGACCAATGATTTTTTTAAGAAAATGAGTGTCAGTTTTGTCATAAGGAAGGCATTTGGGCCCATGTATAGTGCATTGGGATTCTTGTTGGGCACTTTTAGGTACAACACACAGTCACCAGCCATTCAGAATGTACTGGGAACAAGTTACAGCCAAATGTCACCAAAGTGCTTTTCTCAGCCTGATAAGGCTATTTAGACCCATGATATCTTTTAAGAAAGTGGGTGTCAGTTTAGTCATAAGGAAGGCCTTTGGGCTCATGTATTGTGGATTGGGCTTCTATTTGGCCACTTTTAACCAAGTCACACAGTCAGCAGCCACTTACACTGTACTGGGAACAAGTTACAGTGAAACGTCACCAAAGTGCTTCTCTCAGGCTGAAAAGGCTATTTTGACCAATGATTTTTTTAAGAAAATGAGTGTCAGTTTTGTCATAAGGAAGGCATTTGGGCCCATGTATAGTGCATTGGGATTCTTGTTGGGCACTTTTAGGTACAACACACAGTCACCAGCCACTCAGAATGCACTGGGAACAAGTTACAGCCAAATGTCACCAAAGTGCTTTTCTCAGCCTAAAAAGGCTATTTAGACCTATGATATTTTTAAGAAAGTGGCTGTCAGTTTAGTCATAATAAGGCCTTTGGGCTCATGTATTGTGGATCGGGCTTCTATTTGGCCACTTTTACAACCAAGTCACACAGTCAGCAGCCACTTACACTGTACTGGGAACAAGTTTTACAGTGAAACGTCACCAAAGTGCTTCTCTCAGCCTGAAAAGGCTATTTTGACCAATAATTTTTTTAAGAAAATGAGTGTCAGTTTTGTCATAAGGAAGGCATTTGGGCCCATGTATAGTGCATTGGGATTCTTGTTGGGCACTTTTAGCTACATTACACAGTCACCAGCCACTCAGAATGCACTGGGAACAAGTTAAAGCCAAATGTCACCAAAGTGCTTTTCTCAGCCTGAAAAGGCTATTTAGACCCATGATAGTTTTTAAGAAAGTGGGTGTCAGTTTAATCATAAGGAAGGCCTTTGGGCTCATGTATTGTGGATTGGGCTTCTATTAGGACACTTTTAGCCAAGTCACACAGTCAGCAGCCACTTAGACTGTACTGGGAACAAGTTACAGTGAAACGTCACCAAAGTGCTTCTCTCTGCCTGAAAAGGCTATATTGACCAATGACTTTTTAAAGAAAATGAGTGTCAGTTTTGTCATAAGGAAGGCATTTGGGCCCATGTATAGTGCATTGGGATTCTTGTTGGGCACTTTTAGGTACAACACGCAGTCACCAGCCACTCAGAATGTACTGGGAACAAGTTACAGCCAAATGTCACCAAAGTGCTTTTCTCAGCCTGATAAGGCTATTTAGACCCATGATATTTTTTAAGAAAGTGGGTGTCAGTTTAGTCATAAGGAAGGCCTTTGGGCTCATGTATTGAGGATTGGGCTTCTATTTGGCCACTTTTAACCAAGTCACACAGTCAGCAGCCACTTACACTGTACTGGGAACAAGTTACAGTGAAACGTCACCAAAGTGCTTCTCTCAGCCTGAAAAGGTTACTTTGACCAATAATTTTTTTAAGAAAATGAGTGTCAGTTTTGTCATAAGGAAGGCATTTGGGCCCATGTATAGTGCATTGGGATTCTTGTTGGGCACTTTTAGGTACAACACACAGTCACCAGCCACTCAGAATGCACTGGGAACAAGTTACAGCCAAATGTCACCAAAGTGCTTTTCTCAGCCTGAAAAGGCTATTTAGACCCATGATATTTTTAAGAAAGTGGGTGTCAGTTTAGTCATAAGGAAGGCCTTTGGGCTCATGTATTGTGGATTGGGCTTCTATTAGGACACTTTTAGCCAAGTCACACAGTCAGCAGCCACTTACACTGTACTGGGAACAAGTTACAGTGAAACGTCACCAAAGTGCTTCTCTCAGCCTGAAAAGGCTACTTTGACAAATGATTTTTTTAAAGAAAATGAGTGTCAGTTTTGTCATAAGGAAGGCATTTTGGCCCATGTATAGTGCATTGGGATTCTTGTTGGGCACTTTTAGGTACAACACACAGTCACCAGCCACTCAGAATGCACTGGGAACAAGTTAAAGCCAAATGTCACCAAAGTGCTTTTCTCAGCCTGAAAAGGCTATTTAGACCCATGATATTTTTAAGAAAGTGGGTGTCAGTTTAGTCATAAGGAAGGCCTTTGGGCTCATGTATTGTGGATTGGGCTTCTATTAGGACACTTTTAGCCAAGTCACACAGTCAGCAGCCACTTACACTGTACTGGGAACAAGTTACAGTGAAACGTCACCAAAGTGCTTCTCTCAGCCTGAAAAGGCTACTTTGACAAATGATTTTTTTAAAGAAAATGAGTGTCAGTTTTGTCATAAGGAAGGCATTTTGGCCCATGTATAGTGCATTGGGATTCTTGTTGGGCACTTTTAGGTACAACACACAGTCACCAGCCACTCAGAATGCACTGGGAACAAGTTAAAGCCAAATGTCACCAAAGTGCTTTTCTCAGCCTGAAAAGGCTATTTAGACCCATGATATTTTTAAGAAAGTGGGTGTCAGTTTAGTCATAAGGAAGGCCTTTGGGCTCATGTATTGTGGATTGGGCTTCTATTAGGACACTTTTAGCCAAGTCACACAGTCAGCAGCCACTTAGACTGTACTGGGAACAAGTTACAGTGAAACGTCACCAAAGTGCTTCTCTCTGCCTGAAAAGGCCATTTTGACCAATGACTTTTTAAAGAAAATGAGTGTCAGTTTTGTCATAAGGAAGGCATTTGGGCCCATGTATAGTGCATTGGGATTCTTGTTGGGCACTTTTAGGTACAACACACAGTCACCAGCCACTCAGAATGCACTGGGAACAAGTTAAAGCCAAATGTCACCAAAGTGCTTTTCTCAGCCTGAAAAGGCTATTTAGACCCATGATATTTTTAAGAAAGTGGGTGTCAGTTTAGTCATAAGGAAGGCCTTTGGGCTCATGTATTGTGGATCGGGCTTCTATTAGGACACTTTTAGCCAAGTCACACAGTCAGCAGCCACTTAGACTGTACTGGGAACAAGTTACAGTGAAACGTCACCAAAGTGGTTCTCTCTGCCTGAAAAGGCTATTTTGACCAATGATTTTTTTAAGAAAATGAGTGTCAGTTTTGTCATAAGGAAGGCATTTGGGCCCATGTATAGTGCATCGGGATTCTTGTTGGGCACTTTTAGGTACAACACACAGTCACCAGCCATTCAGAATGTACTGGGAACAAGTTACAGCCAAATGTCACCAAAGTGCTTTTCTCAGCCTGAAAAGGCTATTTAGACCCATGATATTTTTAAGAAAGTGGGTGTCAGTTTAGTCATAAGGAAGGCCTTTGGGCTCATGTATTGTGGATTGGGCTTCTATTAGGACACTTTTAGCCAAGTCACACAGTCAGCAGCCACTTACACTGTACTGGGAACAAGTTACAGTGAAACGTCACCAAAGTGCTTCTCTCAGCCTGAAAAGGCTACTTTGACAAATGATTTTTTTAAAGAAAATGAGTGTCAGTTTTGTCATAAGGAAGGCATTTTGGCCCATGTATAGTGCATTGGGATTCTTGTTGGGCACTTTTAGGTACAACACACAGTCACCAGCCACTCAGAATGCACTGGGAACAAGTTAAAGCCAAATGTCACCAAAGTGCTTTTCTCAGCCTGAAAAGGCTATTTAGACCCATGATATTTTTAAGAAAGTGGGTGTCAGTTTAGTCATAAGGAAGGCCTTTGGGCTCATGTATTGTGGATTGGGCTTCTATTAGGACACTTTTAGCCAAGTCACACAGTCAGCAGCCACTTAGACTGTACTGGGAACAAGTTACAGTGAAACGTCACCAAAGTGCTTCTCTCTGCCTGAAAAGGCCATTTTGACCAATGACTTTTTAAAGAAAATGAGTGTCAGTTTTGTCATAAGGAAGGCATTTGGGCCCATGTATAGTGCATTGGGATTCTTGTTGGGCACTTTTAGGTACAACACACAGTCACCAGCCACTCAGAATGCACTGGGAACAAGTTAAAGCCAAATGTCACCAAAGTGCTTTTCTCAGCCTGAAAAGGCTATTTAGACCCATGATATTTTTAAGAAAGTGGGTGTCAGTTTAGTCATAAGGAAGGCCTTTGGGCTCATGTATTGTGGATCGGGCTTCTATTAGGACACTTTTAGCCAAGTCACACAGTCAGCAGCCACTTAGACTGTACTGGGAACAAGTTACAGTGAAACGTCACCAAAGTGGTTCTCTCTGCCTGAAAAGGCTATTTTGACCAATGATTTTTTTAAGAAAATGAGTGTCAGTTTTGTCATAAGGAAGGCATTTGGGCCCATGTATAGTGCATTGGGATTCTTGTTGGGCACTTTTAGGTACAACACACAGTCACCAGCCATTCAGAATGTACTGGGAACAAGTTACAGCCAAATGTCACCAAAGTGCTTTTCTCAGCCTGATAAGGCTATTTAGACCCATGATATTTTTTAAGAAAGTGGGTGTCAGTTTAGTCATAAGGAAGGCCTTTGGGCTCATGTATTGTGGATTGGGCTTCTATTAGGACACTTTTAGCCAAGTCACACAGTCAGCAGCCACTTAGACTGTACTGGGAACAAGTTACAGTGAAACGTCACCAAAGTGCTTCTCTCTGCCTGAAAAGGCTATTTTGACCAATGACTTTTTAAAGAAAATGAGTGTCAGTTTTGTCATAAGGAAGGCATTTGGGCCCATGTATAGTGCATTGGGATTCTTGTTGGGCACTTTTAGGTACAACACACAGTCACCAGCCACTCAGAATGCACTGGGAACAAGTTAAAGCCAAATGTCACCAAAGTGCTTTTCTCAGCCTGAAAAGGCTATTTAGACCCATGATATTTTTAAGAAAGTGGGTGTCAGTTTAGTCATAAGGAAGGCCTTTGGGCTCATGTATTGTGGATTGGGCTTCTATTAGGACACTTTTAGCCAAGTCACACAGCCAGCAGCCACTTAGACTGTACTGGGAACAAGTTACAGTGAAACGTCACCAAAGTGCTTCTCTCTGCCTGAAAAGGCTATTTTGACCAATGATTTTTTTAAGAAAATGAGTGTCAGTTTTGTCATAAGGAAGGCATTTGGGCCCATGTATAGTGCATTGGGATTCTTGTTGGGCACTTTTAGGTACAACACACAGTCACCAGCCACTCAGAATGCACTGGGAACAAGTTAGAGCCAAATGTCACCAAAGTGCTTTTCTCAGCCTGAAAAGGCTATTTAGACCCATGATATTTTTTAAGAAAGTGGGTGTCAGTTTAGTCATAAGGAAGGCCTTTGGGCTCATGTATTGTGGATTGGGCTTCTATTAGGACACTTTTAGCCAAGTCACACAGTCAGCAGCTACTTAGACTGTACTGGGAACAAGTTACAGTGAAACGTCACCAAAGTGCTTCTCTCTGCCTGAAAAGGCTATTTTGACCAATGATTTTTTTAAGAAAATGAGTGTCAGTTTTGTCATAAGGAAGGCATTTGGGCCCATGTATAGTGCATTGGGATTCTTGTTGGGCACTTTTAGGTACAACACACAGTCACCAGCCACTCAGAATGCACTGGGAACAAGTTACAGCCAAATGTCGACAAAGTGCTTTTCTCAGCCTGAAAAGGCTATTTAGACCCATGATATTTTTAAGAAAGTGGGTGTCAGTTTAGTCATAAGGAAGGCCTTTGGGCTCATGTATTGTGGATAGGGCTTCTATTTGGCCACTTTTAACCAAGTCACAAAGTCAGCAGCCACTTAGACTGTACTGGGAACAAGTTACAGTGAAACGTCACCAAAGTGCTTCTCTCTGCCTGAAAAGGCTATTTTGAACAATGACTTTTTAAAGAAAATGAGTGTCAGTTTTGTCATAAGGAAGGCATTTGGGCCCATGTATAGTGCATTGGGATTCTTGTTGGGCACTTTTAGGTACAACACACAGTCACCAGCCACTCAGAATGCACTGGGAACAAGTTACAGCCAAATGTCACCAAAGTGCTTTTCTCAGCCTGAAAAGGCTATTTAGACCCATGATATTTTTAAGAAAGTGGGTGTCAGTTTAGTCATAAGGAAGGCCTTTGGGCTCATGTATTGTGGATAGGGCTTCTATTTGGCCACTTTTAACTAAGTCACAAAGTCAGCAGCCACTTAGACTGTACTGGGAACAAGTTACAGTGAAACGTCACCAAAGTGCTTCTCTCTGCCTGAAAAGGCTATTTTGACCAATGACTTTTTAAGGAAAATGAGTGTCAGTTTTGTCATAAGGAAGGCATTTGGGCCCATGTATAGTGCATTGGGATTCTTGTTGGGCACTTTTAGGTACAACACACAGTCACCAGCCACTCAGAATGCACTGGGAACAAGTTAAAGCCAAATGTCACCAAAGTGCTTTTCTCAGCCTGAAAAGGCTATTTAGACCCATGATATTTTTAAGAAAGTGGGTGTCAGTTTAGTCATAAGGAAGGCCTTTGGGCTCATGTATTGTGGATAGGGCTTCTATTTGGCCACTTTTAACCAAGTCACAAAGTCAGCAGCCACTTAGACTGTACTGGGAACAAGTTACAGTGAAACGTCACCAAAGTGCTTCTCTCTGCCTGAAAAGGCTATTTTGAACAATGACTTTTTAAAGAAAATGAGTGTCAGTTTTGTCATAAGGAAGGCATTTGGGCCCATGTATAGTGCATTGGGATTCTTGTTGGGCACTTTTAGGTACAACACACAGTCACCAGCCACTCAGAATGCACTGGGAACAAGTTAAAGCCAAATGTCACCAAAGTGCTTTTCTCAGCCTGAAAAGGCTATTTAGACCCATGATATTTTTAAGAAAGTGGGTGTCAGTTTAGTCATAAGGAAGGCCTTTGGGCTCATGTATTGTGGATTGGGCTTCTATTAGGACACTTTTAGCCAAGTCACACAGTCAGCAGCTACTTTGACTTCACTGGGAACAAGTTACAGTGAAACGTCACCAAAGTGCTTCTCTCTGCCTGAAAAGGCTATTTTGACCAATGATTTTTTTAAGAAAATGAGTGTCAGTTTTGTCATAAGGAAGGCATTTGGGCCCATGTATAGTGCATTGGGATTCTTGTTGGGCACTTTTAGGTACAACACACAGTCACCAGCCACTCAGAATGCACTGGGAACAAGTTAAAGCCAAATGTCACCAAAGTGCTTTTCTCAGCCTGAAAAGGCTATTTAGACCCATGATATTTTTAAGAAAGTGGGTGTCAGTTTAGTCATAAGGAAGGCCTTTGGGCTCATGTATTGTGGATTGGGCTTCTATTAGGACACTTTTAGCCAAGTCACACAGTCAGCAGCTACTTTGACTTCACTGGGAACAAGTTACAGTGAAACGTCACCAAAGTGCTTCTCTCTGCCTGAAAAGGCTATTTTGACCAATGATTTTTTTAAGAAAATGAGTGTCAGTTTTGTCATAAGGAAGGCATTTGGGCCCATGTATAGTGCATTGGGATTCTTGTTGGGCACTTTTAGGTACAACACACAGTCACCAGCCACTCAGAATGCACTGGGAACAAGTTACAGCCAAATGTCACCAAAGTGCTTTTCTCAGCCTGATAAGGCTATTTAGACCCATGATATCTTTTAAGAAAGTGGGTGTCAGTTTAGTCATAAGGATGGCCTTTGGGCTCATGTATTGTGGATTGGGCTTCTATTTGGCCACTTTTAACCAAGTCACACAGTCAGCAGCCACTTACACTGTACTGGGAACAAGTTACAGTGAAACGTCACCAAAGTGCTTCTCTCAGGCTGAAAAGGCTATTTTGACCAATGATTTTTTTAAGAAAATGAGTGTCAGTTTTGTCATAAGGAAGGCATTTGGGCCCATGTATAGTGCATTGGGATTCTTGTTGGGCACTTTTAGGTACAACACACAGTCACCAGCCACTCAGAATGCACTGGGAACAAGTTACAGCCAAATGTCACCAAAGTGCTTTTCTCAGCCTGAAAAGGCTATTTAGACCCATGATATTTTTAAGAAAGTGGGTGTCAGTTTAGTCATAAGGAAGGCCTTTGGGCTCATGTATTGTGGATAGGGCTTCTATTTGGCCACTTTTAACCAAGTCACAAAGTCAGCAGCCACTTAGACTGTACTGGGAACAAGTTACAGTGAAACGTCACCAAAGTGCTTCTCTCTGCCTGAAAAGGCTATTTTGACCAATGACTTTTTAAAGAAAATGAGTGTCAGTTTTGTCATAAGGAAGGCATTTGGGCCCATGTATAGTGCATTGGGATTCTTGTTGGGCACTTTTAGGTACAACACACAGTCACCAGCCACTCAGAATGCACTGGGAACAAGTTAAAGCCAAATGTCACCAAAGTGCTTTTCTCAGCCTGAAAAGGCTATTTAGACCCATGATATTTTTAAGAAAGTGGGTGTCAGTTTAGTCATAAGGAAGGCCTTTGGGCTCATGTATTGTGGATTGGGCTTCTATTAGGACACTTTTAGCCAAGTCACACAGCCAGCAGCCACTTAGACTGTACTGGGAACAAGTTACAGTGAAACGTCACCAAAGTGCTTCTCTCTGCCTGAAAAGGCTATTTTGACCAATGATTTTTTTAAGAAAATGAGTGTCAGTTTTGTCATAAGGAAGGCATTTGGGCCCATGTATAGTGCATTGGGATTCTTGTTGGGCACTTTTAGGTACAACACACAGTCACCAGCCACTCAGAATGCACTGGGAACAAGTTACAGCCAAATGTCACCAAAGTGCTTTTCTCAGCCTGAAAAGGCTATTTAGACCCATGATATTTTTAAGAAAGTGGGTGTCAGTTTAGTCATAAGGAAGGCCTTTGGGCTCATGTATTGTGGATAGGGCTTCTATTTGGCCACTTTTAACCAAGTCACAAAGTCAGCAGCCACTTAGACTGTACTGGGAACAAGTTACAGTGAAACGTCACCAAAGTGCTTCTCTCTGCCTGAAAAGGCTATTTTGACCAATGACTTTTTAAAGAAAATGAGTGTCAGTTTTGTCATAAGGAAGGCATTTGGGCCCATGTATAGTGCATTGGGATTCTTGTTGGGCACTTTTAGGTACAACACACAGTCACCAGCCACTCAGAATGCACTGGGAACAAGTTAAAGCCAAATGTCACCAAAGTGCTTTTCTCAGCCTGAAAAGGCTATTTAGACCCATGATATTTTTAAGAAAGTGGGTGTCAGTTTAGTCATAAGGAAGGCCTTTGGGCTCATGTATTGTGGATAGGGCTTCTATTTGGCCACTTTTAACCAAGTCACAAAGTCAGCAGCCACTTAGACTGTACTGGGAACAAGTTACAGTGAAACGTCACCAAAGTGCTTCTCTCTGCCTGAAAAGGCTATTTTGAACAATGACTTTTTAAAGAAAATGAGTGTCAGTTTTGTCATAAGGAAGGCATTTGGGCCCATGTATAGTGCATTGGGATTCTTGTTGGGCACTTTTAGGTACAACACACAGTCACCAGCCACTCAGAATGCACTGGGAACAAGTTAAAGCCAAATGTCACCAAAGTGCTTTTCTCAGCCTGAAAAGGCTATTTAGACCCATGATATTTTTAAGAAAGTGGGTGTCAGTTTAGTCATAAGGAAGGCCTTTGGGCTCATGTATTGTGGATTGGGCTTCTATTAGGACACTTTTAGCCAAGTCACACAGTCAGCAGCTACTTTGACTTCACTGGGAACAAGTTACAGTGAAACGTCACCAAAGTGCTTCTCTCTGCCTGAAAAGGCTATTTTGACCAATGATTTTTTTAAGAAAATGAGTGTCAGTTTTGTCATAAGGAAGGCATTTGGGCCCATGTATAGTGCATTGGGATTCTTGTTGGGCACTTTTAGGTACAACACACAGTCACCAGCCACTCAGAATGCACTGGGAACAAGTTAAAGCCAAATGTCACCAAAGTGCTTTTCTCAGCCTGAAAAGGCTATTTAGACCCATGATATTTTTAAGAAAGTGGGTGTCAGTTTAGTCATAAGGAAGGCCTTTGGGCTCATGTATTGTGGATTGGGCTTCTATTAGGACACTTTTAGCCAAGTCACACAGTCAGCAGCTACTTTGACTTCACTGGGAACAAGTTACAGTGAAACGTCACCAAAGTGCTTCTCTCTGCCTGAAAAGGCTATTTTGACCAATGATTTTTTTAAGAAAATGAGTGTCAGTTTTGTCATAAGGAAGGCATTTGGGCCCATGTATAGTGCATTGGGATTCTTGTTGGGCACTTTTAGGTACAACACACAGTCACCAGCCACTCAGAATGCACTGGGAACAAGTTACAGCCAAATGTCACCAAAGTGCTTTTCTCAGCCTGATAAGGCTATTTAGACCCATGATATCTTTTAAGAAAGTGGGTGTCAGTTTAGTCATAAGGATGGCCTTTGGGCTCATGTATTGTGGATTGGGCTTCTATTTGGCCACTTTTAACCAAGTCACACAGTCAGCAGCCACTTACACTGTACTGGGAACAAGTTACAGTGAAACGTCACCAAAGTGCTTCTCTCAGGCTGAAAAGGCTATTTTGACCAATGATTTTTTTAAGAAAATGAGTGTCAGTTTTGTCATAAGGAAGGCATTTGGGCCCATGTATAGTGCATTGGGATTCTTGTTGGGCACTTTTAGGTACAACACACAGTCACCAGCCACTCAGAATGCACTGGGAACAAGTTACAGCCAAATGTCACCAAAGTGCTTTTCTCAGCCTGAAAAGGCTATTTAGACCCATGATATTTTTAAGAAAGTGGGTGTCAGTTTAGTCATAAGGAAGGCCTTTGGGCTCATGTATTGTGGATAGGGCTTCTATTTGGCCACTTTTAACCAAGTCACAAAGTCAGCAGCCACTTAGACTGTACTGGGAACAAGTTACAGTGAAACGTCACCAAAGTGCTTCTCTCTGCCTGAAAAGGCTATTTTGACCAATGACTTTTTAAAGAAAATGAGTGTCAGTTTTGTCATAAGGAAGGCATTTGGGCCCATGTATAGTGCATTGGGATTCTTGTTGGGCACTTTTAGGTACAACACACAGTCACCAGCCACTCAGAATGCACTGGGAACAAGTTAAAGCCAAATGTCACCAAAGTGCTTTTCTCAGCCTGAAAAGGCTATTTAGACCCATGATATTTTTAAGAAAGTGGGTGTCAGTTTAGTCATAAGGAAGGCCTTTGGGCTCATGTATTGTGGATTGGGCTTCTATTAGGACACTTTTAGCCAAGTCACACAGCCAGCAGCCACTTAGACTGTACTGGGAACAAGTTACAGTGAAACGTCACCAAAGTGCTTCTCTCTGCCTGAAAAGGCTATTTTGACCAATGATTTTTTTAAGAAAATGAGTGTCAGTTTTGTCATAAGGAAGGCATTTGGGCCCATGTATAGTGCATTGGGATTCTTGTTGGGCACTTTTAGGTACAACACACAGTCACCAGCCACTCAGAATGCACTGGGAACAAGTTAGAGCCAAATGTCACCAAAGTGCTTTTCTCAGCCTGAAAAGGCTATTTAGACCCATGATATTTTTTAAGAAAGTGGGTGTCAGTTTAGTCATAAGGAAGGCCTTTGGGCTCATGTATTGTGGATTGGGCTTCTATTAGGACACTTTTAGCCAAGTCACACAGTCAGCAGCTACTTAGACTGTACTGGGAACAAGTTACAGTGAAACATCACCAAAGTGCTTCTCTCTGCCTGAAAAGGCTATTTTGACCAATGATTTTTTTAAGAAAATGAGTGTCAGTTTTGTCATAAGGAAGGCATTTGGGCCCATGTATAGTGCATTGGGATTCTTGTTGGGCACTTTTAGGTACAACACACAGTCACCAGCCACTCAGAATGCACTGGGAACAAGTTACAGCCAAATGTCACCAAAGTGCTTTTCTCAGCCTGAAAAGGCTATTTAGACCCATGATATTTTTAAGAAAGTGGGTGTCAGTTTAGTCATAAGGAAGGCCTTTGGGCTCATGTATTGTGGATAGGGCTTCTATTTGGCCACTTTTAACCAAGTCACAAAGTCAGCAGCCACTTAGACTGTACTGGGAACAAGTTACAGTGAAACGTCACCAAAGTGCTTCTCTCTGCCTGAAAAGGCTATTTTGACCAATGACTTTTTAAAGAAAATGAGTGTCAGTTTTGTCATAAGGAAGGCATTTGGGCCCATGTATAGTGCATTGGGATTCTTGTTGGGCACTTTTAGGTACAACACACAGTCACCAGCCACTCAGAATGCACTGGGAACAAGTTAAAGCCAAATGTCACCAAAGTGCTTTTCTCAGCCTGAAAAGGCTATTTAGACCCATGATATTTTTAAGAAAGTGGGTGTCAGTTTAGTCATAAGGAAGGCCTTTGGGCTCATGTATTGTGGATAGGGCTTCTATTTGGCCACTTTTAACCAAGTCACAAAGTCAGCAGCCACTTAGACTGTACTGGGAACAAGTTACAGTGAAACGTCACCAAAGTGCTTCTCTCTGCCTGAAAAGGCTATTTTGAACAATGACTTTTTAAAGAAAATGAGTGTCAGTTTTGTCATAAGGAAGGCATTTGGGCCCATGTATAGTGCATTGGGATTCTTGTTGGGCACTTTTAGGTACAACACACAGTCACCAGCCACTCAGAATGCACTGGGAACAAGTTAAAGCCAAATGTCACCAAAGTGCTTTTCTCAGCCTGAAAAGGCTATTTAGACCCATGATATTTTTAAGAAAGTGGGTGTCAGTTTAGTCATAAGGAAGGCCTTTGGGCTCATGTATTGTGGATTGGGCTTCTATTAGGACACTTTTAGCCAAGTCACACAGTCAGCAGCTACTTTGACTTCACTGGGAACAAGTTACAGTGAAACGTCACCAAAGTGCTTCTCTCTGCCTGAAAAGGCTATTTTGACCAATGATTTTTTTAAGAAAATGAGTGTCAGTTTTGTCATAAGGAAGGCATTTGGGCCCATGTATAGTGCATTGGGATTCTTGTTGGGCACTTTTAGGTACAACACACAGTCACCAGCCACTCAGAATGCACTGGGAACAAGTTAAAGCCAAATGTCACCAAAGTGCTTTTCTCAGCCTGAAAAGGCTATTTAGACCCATGATATTTTTAAGAAAGTGGGTGTCAGTTTAGTCATAAGGAAGGCCTTTGGGCTCATGTATTGTGGATTGGGCTTCTATTAGGACACTTTTAGCCAAGTCACACAGTCAGCAGCTACTTTGACTTCACTGGGAACAAGTTACAGTGAAACGTCACCAAAGTGCTTCTCTCTGCCTGAAAAGGCTATTTTGACCAATGATTTTTTTAAGAAAATGAGTGTCAGTTTTGTCATAAGGAAGGCATTTGGGCCCATGTATAGTGCATTGGGATTCTTGTTGGGCACTTTTAGGTACAACACACAGTCACCAGCCACTCAGAATGCACTGGGAACAAGTTAAAGCCAAATGTCACCAAAGTGCTTTTCTCAGCCTGAAAAGGCTATTTAGACCCATGATATTTTTAAGAAAGTGGGTGTCAGTTTAGTCATAAGGAAGGCCTTTGGGCTCATGTATTGTGGATTGGGCTTCTATTAGGACACTTTTAGCCAAGTCACACAGTCAGCAGCTACTTTGACTTCACTGGGAACAAGTTACAGTGAAACGTCACCAAAGTGCTTCTCTCTGCCTGAAAAGGCTATTTTGACCAATGATTTTTTTAAGAAAATGAGTGTCAGTTTTGTCATAAGGAAGGCATTTGTGCCCATGTATAGTGCATTGGGATTCTTGTTGGGCACTTTTATGTACAACACACAGTCACCAGCCACTCAGAATGCACTGGGAACAAGTTACAGCCAAATGTCACCAAAGTGCTTTTCTCAGCCTGATAAGGCTATTTAGACCCATGATATCTTTTAAGAAAGTGGGTGTCAGTTTAGTCATAAGGATGGCCTTTGGGCTCATGTATTGTGGATTGGGCTTCTATTTGGCCACTTTTAACCAAGTCACACAGTCAGCAGCCACTTACACTGTACTGGGAACAAGTTACAGTGAAACGTCACCAAAGTGCTTCTCTCAGGCTGAAAAGGCTATTTTGACCAATGATTTTTTTAAGAAAATGAGTGTCAGTTTTGTCATAAGGAAGGCATTTGGGCCCATGTATAGTGCATTGGGATTCTTGTTGGGCACTTTTAGGTACAACACACAGTCACCAGCCACTCAGAATGCACTGGGAACAAGTTACAGCCAAATGTCACCAAAGTGCTTTTCTCAGCCTGAAAAGGCTATTTAGACCCATGATATTTTTAAGAAAGTGGGTGTCAGTTTAGTCATAAGGAAGGCCTTTGGGCTCATGTATTGTGGATAGGGCTTCTATTTGGCCACTTTTAACCAAGTCACAAAGTCAGCAGCCACTTAGACTGTACTGGGAACAAGTTACAGTGAAACGTCACCAAAGTGCTTCTCTCTGCCTGAAAAGGCTATTTTGACCAATGACTTTTTAAAGAAAATGAGTGTCAGTTTTGTCATAAGGAAGGCATTTGGGCCCATGTATAGTGCATTGGGATTCTTGTTGGGCACTTTTAGGTACAATACACAGTCACCAGCCACTCAGAATGCACTGGGAACAAGTTAAAGCCAAATGTCACCAAAGTGCTTTTCTCAGCCTGAAAAGGCTATTTAGACCCATGATATTTTTAAGAAAGTGGGTGTCAGTTTAGTCATAAGGAAGGCCTTTGGGCTCATGTATTGTGGATTGGGCTTCTATTAGGACACTTTTAGCCAAGTCACACAGCCAGCAGCCACTTAGACTGTACTGGGAACAAGTTACAGTGAAACGTCACCAAAGTGCTTCTCTCTGCCTGAAAAGGCTATTTTGACCAATGATTTTTTTAAGAAAATGAGTGTCAGTTTTGTCATAAGGAAGGCATTTGGGCCCATGTATAGTGCATTGGGATTCTTGTTGGGCACTTTTAGGTACAACACACAGTCACCAGCCACTCAGAATGCACTGGGAACAAGTTAGAGCCAAATGTCACCAAAGTGCTTTTCTCAGCCTGAAAAGGCTATTTAGACCCATGATATTTTTTAAGAAAGTGGGTGTCAGTTTTGTCATAAGGAAGGCCTTTGGGCTCATGTATTGTGGATTGGGCTTCTATTAGGACACTTTTAGCCAAGTCACACAGTCAGCAGCTACTTAGACTGTACTGGGAACAAGTTACAGTGAAACGTCACCAAAGTGCTTCTCTCTGCCTGAAAAGGCTATTTTGACCAATGATTTTTTTAAGAAAATGAGTGTCAGTTTTGTCATAAGGAAGGCATTTGGGCCCATGTATAGTGCATTGGGATTCTTGTTGGGCACTTTTAGGTACAACACACAGTCACCAGCCACTCAGAATGCACTGGGAACAAGTTGCAGCCAAATGTCGACAAAGTGCTTTTCTCAGCCTGATAAGGCTATTTAGACCCATGATATCTTTTAAGAAAGTGGGTGTCAGTTTAGTCATAAGGATGGCCTTTGGGCTCATGTATTGTGGATTGTGCTTCTATTTGGCCACTTTTAACCAAGTCACACAGTCAGCAGCCACTTACACTGTACTGGGAACAAGTTACAGTGAAACGTCACCAAAGTGCTTCTCTCAGGCTGAAAAGGCTATTTTGACCAATGATTTTTTTAAGAAAATGAGTGTCAGTTTTGTCATAAGGAAGGCATTTGGGCCCATGTATAGTGCATTGGGATTCTTGTTGGGCACTTTTAGGTACAACACACAGTCACCAGCCACTCAGAATGCACTGGGAACAAGTTACAGCCAAATGTCACCAAAGTGCTTTTCTCAGCCTGAAAAGGCTATTTAGACCCATGATATTTTTAAGAAAGTGGGTGTCAGTTTAGTCATAAGGAAGGCCTTTGGGCTCATGTATTGTGGATAGGGCTTCTATTTGGCCACTTTTAACCAAGTCACAAAGTCAGCAGCCACTTAGACTGTACTGGGAACAAGTTACAGTGAAACGTCACCAAAGTGCTTCTCTCTGCCTGAAAAGGCTATTTTGACCAATGACTTTTTAAAGAAAATGAGTGTCAGTTTTGTCATAAGGAAGGCATTTGGGCCCATGTATAGTGCATTGGGATTCTTGTTGGGCACTTTTAGGTACAACACACAGTCACCAGCCACTCAGAATGCACTGGGAACAAGTTAAAGCCAAATGTCACCAAAGTGCTTTTCTCAGCCTGAAAAGGCTATTTAGACCCATGATATTTTTAAGAAAGTGGGTGTCAGTTTAGTCATAAGGAAGGCCTTTGGGCTCATGTATTGTGGATTGGGCTTCTATTAGGACACTTTTAGCCAAGTCACACAGCCAGCAGCCACTTAGACTGTACTGGGAACAAGTTACAGTGAAACGTCACCAAAGTGCTTCTCTCTGCCTGAAAAGGCTATTTTGACCAATGATTTTTTTAAGAAAATGAGTGTCAGTTTTGTCATAAGGAAGGCATTTGGGCCCATGTATAGTGCATTGGGATTCTTGTTGGGCACTTTTAGGTACAACACACAGTCACCAGCCACTCAGAATGCACTGGGAACAAGTTAGAGCCAAATGTCACCAAAGTGCTTTTCTCAGCCTGAAAAGGCTATTTAGACCCATGATATTTTTTAAGAAAGTGGGTGTCAGTTTAGTCATAAGGAAGGCCTTTGGGCTCATGTATTGTGGATTGGGCTTCTATTAGGACACTTTTAGCCAAGTCACACAGTCAGCAGCTACTTAGACTGTACTGGGAACAAGTTACAGTGAAACGTCACCAAAGTGCTTCTCTCTGCCTGAAAAGGCTATTTTGACCAATGATTTTTTTAAGAAAATGAGTGTCAGTTTTGTCATAAGGAAGGCATTTGGGCCCATGTATAGTGCATTGGGATTCTTGTTGGGCAATTTTAGGTACAACACACAGTCACCAGCCACTCAGAATGCACTGGGAACAAGTTACAGCCAAATGTCACCAAAGTGCTTTTCTCAGCCTGAAAAGGCTATTTAGACCCATGATATTTTTAAGAAAGTGGGTGTCAGTTTAGTCATAAGGAAGGCATTTGGGCCCATGTATAGTGCATTGGGATTCTTGTTGGGCACTTTTAGCTACAACACACAGTCACCAGCCACTCAGAATGTACTGGGAACAAGTTACAGCCAAATGTCACCAAAGTGCTTTTCTCAGCCTGATAAGGCTATTTAGACCCATGATATTTTTTAAGAAAGTGGGTGTCAGTTTAGTCATAAGGAAGGCCTTTGGGCTCATGTATTGTGGATTGGGCTTCTATTAGGACACTTTTAGCCAAGTCACACAGTCAGCAGCCACTTAGACTGTACTGGGAACAAGTTACAGTGAAACGTCACCAAAGTGCTTCTCTCTGCCTGAAAAGGCTATTTTGACCAATGATTTTTTTAAGAAAATGAGTGTCAGTTTTGTCATAAGGAAGGCATTTGGGCCCATGTATAGTGCATTGGGATTCTTGTTGGGCACTTTTAGGTACAACACACAGTCACCAGCCACTCAGAATGCACTGGGAACAAGTTACAGCCAAATGTCACCAAAGTGCTTTTCTCAGCCTGAAAAGGCTATTTAGACCCATGATATTTTTAAGAAAGTGGGTGTCAGTTTAGTCATAAGGAAGGCATTTGGGCCCATGTATAGTGCATTGGGATTCTTGTTGGGCACTTTTAGCTACAACACACAGTCACCAGCCACTAAGAATGTACTGGGAACAAGTTACAGCCAAATGTCACCAAAGTGCTTTTCTCAGCCTGATAAGGCTATTTAGACCCATGATATTTTTTAAGAAAGTGGGTGTCAGTTTAGTCATAAGGAAGGCCTTTGGGCTCATGTATTGTGGATTGGGCTTCTATTAGGACACTTTTAGCCAAGTCACACAGTCAGCAGCCACTTAGACTGTACTGGGAACAAGTTACAGTGAAACGTCACCAAAGTGCTTCTCTCTGCCTGAAAAGGCTATTTTGACCAATGATTTTTTTTAAGAAAATGAGTGTCAGTTTTGTCATAAGGAAGGCATTTGGGCCCATGTATAGTGCATTGGGATTCTTGTTGGGCACTTTTAGGTACAACACACAGTCACCAGCCACTCAGAATGCACTGGGAACAAGTTACAGCCAAATGTCACCAAAGTGCTTTTCTCAGCCTGATAAGGCTATTTAGACCCATGATATTTTTTAAGAAAGTGGGTGTCAGTTTAGTCATAAGGAAGGCCTTTGGGCTCATGTATTGTGGATTGGGCTTCTATTTGGCCACTTTTAACCAAGTCACACAGTCAGCAGCCACTTACACTGTACTGGGAACAAGTTACAGTGAAACGTCACCAAAGTGCTTCTCTCAGCCTGAAAAGGCTATTTTGACCAATGATTTTTTTAAGAAAATGAGTGTCAGTTTTGTCATAAGGAAGGCATTTGGGCCCATGTATAGTGCATTGGGATTCTTGTTGGGCACTTTTAGGTACAACACACAGTCACCAGCCACTCAGAATGTACTGGGAACAAGTTAAAGCCAAATGTCACCAAAGTGCTTTTCTCAGCCTGAAAAGGCTATTTAGACCCATGATATTTTTAAGAAAGTGGGTGTCAGTTTAGTCATAAGGAAGGCCTTTGGGCTCATGTATTGTGGATTGGGCTTCTATTAGGACACTTTTAGCCAAGTCACACAGTCAGCAGCCACTTAGACTGTACTGGGAACAAGTTACAGTGAAACGTCACCAAAGTGCTTCTCTCTGCCTGAAAAGGCTATTTTGACCAATGACTTTTTAAAGAAAATGAGTGTCAGTTTTGTCATAAGGAAGGCATTTGGGCCCATGTATAGTGCATTGGGATTCTTGTTGGGCACTTTTAGGTACAACACACAGTCACCAGCCACTCAGAATGCACTGGGAACAAGTTACAGCCAAATGTCACCAAAGTGCTTTTCTCAGCCTGAAAAGGCTATTTAGACCCATGATATTTTTAAGAAAGTGGGTGTCAGTTTAGTCATAAGGAAGGCCTTTGGGCTCATGTATTGTGGATAGGGCTTCTATTTGGCCACTTTTAACCAAGTCACAAAGTCAGCAGCCACTTAGACTGTACTGGGAACAAGTTACAGTGAAACGTCACCAAAGTGCTTCTCTCTGCCTGAAAAGGCTATTTTGACCAATGACTTTTTAAAGAAAATGAGTGTCAGTTTTGTCATAAGGAAGGCATTTGGGCCCATGTATAGTGCATTGGGATTCTTGTTGGGCACTTTTAGGTACAACACACAGTCACCAGCCACTCAGAATGCACTGGGAACAAGTTAAAGCCAAATGTCACCAAAGTGCTTTTCTCAGCCTGAAAAGGCTATTTAGACCCATGATATTTTTAAGAAAGTGGGTGTCAGTTTAGTCATAAGGAAGGCCTTTGGGCTCATGTATTGTGGATTGGGCTTCTATTAGGACACTTTTAGCCAAGTCACACAGTCAGCAGCCACTTAGACTGTACTGGGAACAAGTTACAGTGAAACGTCACCAAAGTGCTTCTCTCTGCCTGAAAAGGCTATTTTGACCAATGATTTTTTTAAGAAAATGAGCTATTTAGACCCATGATATTTTTTAAGAAAGTGGGTGTCAGTTTAGTCATAAGGAAGGCCTTTGGGCTCATGTATTGAGGATTGGGCTTCTATTTGGCCACTTTTAACCAAGTCACACAGTCAGCAGCCACTTACACTGTACTGGGAACAAGTTACAGTGAAACGTCACCAAAGTGCTTCTCTCTGCCTGAAAAGGCTATTTTGACCAATGACTTTTTAAAGAAAATGAGTGTCAGTTTTGTCATAAGGAAGGCATTTGGGCCCATGTATAGTGCATTGGGATTCTTGTTGGGCACTTTTAGGTACAACACACAGTCACCAGCCACTCAGAATGCACTGGGAACAAGTTAAAGCCAAATGTCACCAAAGTGCTTTTCTCAGCCTGAAAAGGCTATTTAGACCCATGATATTTTTAAAAAAGTGGGTGTCAGTTTAGTCATAAGGAAGGCCTTTGGGCTCATGTATTGTGGATTGGGCTTCTATTAGGACACTTTTAGCCAAGTCACACAGTCAGCAGCCACTTAGACTGTACTGGGAACAAGTTACAGTGAAACGTCACCAAAGTGCTTCTCTCTGCCTGAAAAGGCTATTTTGACCAATGATTTTTTTAAGAAAATGAGTGTCAGTTTTGTCATAAGGAAGGCATTTGGGCCCATGTATAGTGCATTGGGATTCTTGTTGGGCACTTTTAGGTACAACACACAGTCACCAGCCATTCAGAATGTACTGGGAACAAGTTACAGCCAAATGTCACCAAAGTGCTTTTCTCAGCCTGATAAGGCTATTTAGACCCATGATATTTTTTAAGAAAGTGGGTGTCAGTTTAGTCATAAGGAAGGCCTTTGGGCTCATGTATTGTGGATTGGGCTTCTATTTGGCCACTTTTAACCAAGTCACACAATCAGCAGCCACTTACACTGTACTGGGAACAAGTTACAGTGAAACGTCACCAAAGTGCTTCTCTCTGCCTGAAAAGGCTATTTTGACCAATGATTTTTTAAAGAAAATGAGTGTCAGTTTTGTCATAAGGAAGGCATTTGGGCCCATGTATAGTGCATTGGGATTCTTGTTGGGCACTTTTAGGTACAACACACAGTCACCAGCCACTCAGAATGTACTGGGAACAAGTTAAAGCCAAATGTCACCAAAGTGCTTTTCTCAGCCTGAAAAGGCTATTTAGACCCATGATATTTTTAAGAAAGTGGGTGTCAGTTTAGTCATAAGGAAGGCCTTTGGGCTCATGTATTGTGGATTGGGCTTCTATTAGGACACTTTTAGCCAAGTCATACAGTCAGCAGCCACTTAGACTGTACTGGGAACAAGTTACAGTGAAACGTCACCAAAGTGCTTCTCTCTGCCTGAAAAGGCTATTTTGACCAATGACTTTTTAAAGAAAATGAGTGTCAGTTTTGTCATAAGGAGGGCATTTGGGCCCATGTATAGTGCATTGGGATTCTTGTTGGGCACTTTTAGGTACAACACACAGTCACCAGCCACTCAGAATGCACTGGGAACAAGTTAAAGCCAAATTTCACCAAAGTGCTTTTCTCAGCCTGAAAAGGCTATTTAGACCCATGATATTTTTAAGAAAGTGGGTGTCAGTTTAGTCATAAGGAAGGCCTTTGGGCTCATGTATTGTGGATTGGGCTTCTATTAGGACACTTTTAGCCAAGTCACACAGTCAGCAGCCACTTAGACTGTACTGGGAACAAGTTACAGTGAAACGTCACCAAAGTGCTTCTCTCTGCCTGAAAAGGCTATTTTGACCAATGATTTTTTTAAGAAAATGAGTGTCAGTTTTGTCATAAGGAAGGCATTTGGGCCCATGTATAGTGCATCGGGATTCTTGTTGGGCACTTTTAGGTACAACACACAGTCACCAGCCATTCAGAATGTACTGGGAACAAGTTACAGCCAAATGTCACCAAAGTGCTTTTCTCAGCCTGATAAGGCTATTTAGACCCATGATAATTTTTAAGAAAGTGGGTGTCAGTTTAGTCATAAGGAAGGCCTTTGGGCTCATGTATTGTGGATTGGGCTTCTATTTGGCCACTTTTAACCAAGTCACACAGTCAGCAGCCACTTACACTGTACTGGGAACAAGTTACAGTGAAACGTCACCAAAGTGCTTCTCTCAGCCTGAAAAGGCTATTTTGACCAATGACTTTTTAAAGAAAATGAGTGTCAGTTTTGTCATAAGGAAGGCATTTGGGCCCATGTATAGTGCATTGGGATTCTTGTTGGGCACTTTTAGGTACAACACACAGTCACCAGCCACTCAGAATGCACTGGGAACAAGTTAAAGCCAAATGTCACCAAAGTGCTTTTCTCAGCCTGAAAAGGCTATTTAGACCCATGATATTTTTAAGAAAGTGGGTGTCAGTTTAGTCATAAGGAAGGCCTTTGGGCTCATGTATTGTGGATTGGGCTTCTATTAGGACACTTTTAGCCAAGTCACACAGTCAGCAGCCACTTAGACTGTACTGGGAACAAGTTACAGTGAAACGTCACCAAAGTGCTTCTCTCTGCCTGAAAAGGCTATTTTGACCAATGATTTTTTTAAGAAAATGAGTGTCAGTTTTGTCATAAGGAAGGCATTTGGGCCCATGTATAGTGCATTGGGATTCTTGTTGGGCACTTTTAGGTACAACACACAGTCACCAGCCATTCAGAATGTACTGGGAACAAGTTACAGCCAAATGTCACCAAAGTGCTTTTCTCAGCCTGATAAGGCTATTTAGACCCATGATATTTTTTAAGAAAGTGGGTGTCAGTTTAGTCATAAGGAAGGCCTTTGGGCTCATGTATTGTGGATTGGGCTTCTATTAGGACACTTTTAGCCAAGTCACACAGTCAGCAGCTACTTAGACTGTACTGGGAACAAGTTACAGTGAAACGTCACCAAAGTGCTTCTCTCTGCCTGAAAAGGCTATTTTGACCAATGATTTTTTTAAGAAAATGAGTGTCAGTTTTGTCATAAGGAAGGCATTTGGGCCCATGTATAGTGCATTGGGATTCTTGTTGGGCACTTTTAGCTACATTACACAGTCACCAGCCACTCAGAATGCACTGGGAACAAGTTAAAGCCAAATGTCACCAAAGTGCTTTTCTCAGCCTGAAATGGCTATTTAGACCCATGATATTTTTAAGAAAGTGGGTGTCAGTTTAGTCATAAGGAAGGCCTTTGGGCTCATGTATTGTGGATTGGGCTTCTATTAGGACACTTTTAGCCAAGTCACACAGTCAGCAGCCACTTAGACTGTACTGGGAACAAGTTACAGTGAAACGTCACCAAAGTGCTTCTCTCTGCCTGAAAAGGCTATATTGACCAATGACTTTTTAAAGAAAATGAGTGTCAGTTTTGTCATAAGGAAGGCATTTGGGCCCATGTATAGTGCATTGGAATTCTTGTTGGGCACTTTTAGGTACAACACACAGTCACCAGCCACTCAGAATGTACTGGGAACAAGTTACAGCCAAATGTCACCAAAGTGCTTTTCTCAGCCTGATAAGGCTATTTAGACCCATGATATTTTTAAGAAAGTGGGTGTCAGTTTAGTCATAAGGAAGGCCTTTGGGCTCATGTATTGTGGATAGGGCTTCTATTTGGCCACTTTTAACCAAGTCACAAAGTCAGCAGCCACTTAGACTGTACTGGGAACAAGTTACAGTGAAACGTCACCAAAGTGCTTCTCTCTGCCTGAAAAGGCTATTTTGACCAATGATTTTTTAAAGAAAATGAGTGTCAGTTTTGTCATAAGGAAGGCATTTGGGCCCATGTATAGTGCATTGGGATTCTTGTTGGGCACTTTTAGGTACAACACACAGTCACCAGCCACTCAGAATGTACTGGGAACAAGTTAAAGCCAAATGTCACCAAAGTGCTTTTCTCAGCCTGAAAAGGCTATTTAGACCCATGATATTTTTAAGAAAGTGGGTGTCAGTTTAGTCATAAGGAAGGCCTTTGGGCTCATGTATTGTGGATTGGGCTTCTATTAGGACACTTTTAGCCAAGTCACACAGTCAGCAGCCACTTAGACTGTACTGGGAACAAGTTACAGTGAAACGTCACCAAAGTGCTTCTCTCTGCCTGAAAAGGCTATTTTGACCAATGACTTTTTAAAGAAAATGAGTGTCAGTTTTGTCATAAGGAAGGCATTTGGGCCCATGTATAGTGCATTGGGATTCTTGTTGGGCACTTTTAGGTACAACACACAGTCACCAGCCACTCAGAATGCACTGGGAACAAGTTAAAGCCAAATGTCACCAAAGTGCTTTTCTCAGCCTGAAAAGGCTATTTAGACCCATGATATTTTTAAGAAAGTGGGTGTCAGTTTAGTCATAAGGAAGGCCTTTGGGCTCATGTATTGTGGATTGGGCTTCTATTAGGACACTTTTAGCCAAGTCACACAGTCAGCAGCCACTTAGACTGTACTGGGAACAAGTTACAGTGAAACGTCACCAAAGTGCTTCTCTCTGCCTGAAAAGGCTATTTTGACCAATGATTTTTTTAAGAAAATGAGTGTCAGTTTTGTCATGAGGAAGGCATTTGGGCCCATGTATAGTGCATTGGGATTCTTGTTGGGCACTTTTAGCTACAACACACAGTCACCAGCCATTCAGAATGTACTGGGAACAAGTTACAGCCAAATGTCACCAAAGTGCTTTTCTCAGCCTGATAAGGCTATTTAGACCCATGATATCTTTTAAGAAAGTGGGTGTCAGTTTAGTCATAAGGAAGGCCTTTGGGCTCATGTATTGTGGATTGGGCTTCTATTTGGCCACTTTTAACCAAGTCACACAGTCAGCAGCCACTTACACTGTACTGGGAACAAGTTACAGTGAAACGTCACCAAAGTGCTTCTCTCAGGCTGAAAAGGCTATTTTGACCAATGATTTTTTTAAGAAAATGAGTGTCAGTTTGGTCATAAGGAAGGCATTTGGGCCCATGTATAGTGCATTGGGATTCTTGTTGGGCACTTTTAGGTACAACACACAGTCACCAGCCACTCAGAATGCACTGGGAACAAGTTACAGCCAAATGTCACCAAAGTGCTTTTCTCAGCCTGAAAAGGCTATTTAGACCCATGATATTTTTAAGAAAGTGGGTGTCAGTTTAGTCATAAGGAAGGCCTTTGGGCTCATGTATTGTGGATAGGGCTTCTATTTGGCCACTTTTAACCAAGTCACAAAGTCAGCAGCCACTTAGACTGTACTGGGAACAAGTTACAGTGAAACGTCACCAAAGTGCTTCTCTCTGCCTGAAAAGGCTATTTTGACCAATGACTTTTTAAAGAAAATGAGTGTCAGTTTTGTCATAAGGAAGGCATTTGGGCCCATGTATAGTGCATTTGGATTCTTGTTGGGCACTTTTAGGTACAACACACAGTCAGCAGCCACTCAGAATGTACTGGGAACAAGTTACAGCCAAATGTCACCAAAGTGCTTTTCTCAGCCTGATAAGGCTATTTAGACCCATGATATTTTTTAAGAAAGTGGGTGTCAGTTTAGTCATAAGGAAGGCCTTTGGGCTCATGTATTGAGGATTGGGCTTCTATTTGGCCACTTTTAACCAAGTCACACAGTCAGCAGCCACTTACACTGTACTGGGAACAAGTTACAGTGAAACGTCACCAAAGTGCTTCTCTCTGCCTGAAAAGGCTATTTTGACCAATGACTTTTTAAAGAAAATGAGTGTCAGTTTTGTCATAAGGAAGGCATTTGGGCCCATGTATAGTGCATTGGGATTCTTGTTGGGCACTTTTAGGTACAACACACAGTCACCAGCCACTCAGAATGCACTGGGAACAAGTTAAAGCCAAATGTCACCAAAGTGCTTTTCTCAGCCTGAAAAGGCTATTTAGACCCATGATATTTTTAAGAAAGTGGGTGTCAGTTTAGTCATAAGGAAGGCCTTTGGGCTCATGTATTGTGGATTGGGCTTCTATTAGGACACTTTTAGCCAAGTCACACAGTCAGCAGCCACTTAGACTGTACTGGGAACAAGTTACAGTGAAACGTCACCAAAGTGCTTCTCTCTGCCTGAAAAGGCTATTTTGACCAATGATTTTTTAAAGAAAATGAGTGTCAGTTTTGTCATAAGGAAGGCATTTGGGCCCATGTATAGTGCATTGGGATTCTTGTTGGGCACTTTTAGCTACATTACACAGTCACCAGCCACTCAGAATGCACTGGGAACAAGTTAAAGCCAAATGTCACCAAAGTGCTTTTCTCAGCCTGAAATGGCTATTTAGACCCATGATATTTTTAAGAAAGTGGGTGTCAGTTTAGTCATAAGGAAGGCCTTTGGGCTCATGTATTGTGGATTGGGCTTCTATTAGGACACTTTTAGCCAAGTCACACAGTCAGCAGCCACTTAGACTGTACTGGGAACAAGTTACAGTGAAACGTCACCAAAGTGCTTCTCTCTGCCTGAAAAGGCTATATTGACCAATGACTTTTTAAAGAAAATGAGTGTCAGTTTTGTCATAAGGAAGGCATTTGGGCCCATGTATCGTGCATTGGAATTCTTGTTGGGCACTTTTAGGTACAACACACAGTCACCAGCCACTCAGAATGTACTGGGAACAAGTTACAGCCAAATGTCACCAAAGTGCTTTTCTCAGCCTGATAAGGCTATTTAGACCCATGATATTTTTAAGAAAGTGGGTGTCAGTTTAGTCATAAGGAAGGCCTTTGGGCTCATGTATTGTGGATAGGGCTTCTATTTGGCCACTTTTAACCAAGTCACAAAGTCAGCAGCCACTTAGACTGTACTGGGAACAAGTTACAGTGAAACGTCACCAAAGTGCTTCTCTCTGCCTGAAAAGGCTATTTTGACCAATGATTTTTTAAAGAAAATGAGTGTCAGTTTTGTCATAAGGAAGGCATTTGGGCCCATGTATAGTGCATTGGGATTCTTGTTGGGCACTTTTAGGTACAACACACAGTCACCAGCCACTCAGAATGTACTGGGAACAAGTTAAAGCCAAATGTCACCAAAGTGCTTTTCTCAGCCTGAAAAGGCTATTTAGACCCATGATATTTTTAAGAAAGTGGGTGTCAGTTTAGTCATA
Organism: Gymnoscopelus microlampas; assembly: GCF_963454915.1. NCBI lineage: Eukaryota > Metazoa > Chordata > Actinopteri > Myctophiformes > Myctophidae > Gymnoscopelus > Gymnoscopelus microlampas. The sequence goes on from NC_139951.1 coordinate 123,138, forward strand.
AGGAAGGCCTTTGGGCTCATGTATTGTGGATTGGGCTTCTATTAGGACACTTTTAGCCAAGTCACACAGTCAGCAGCCACTTAGACTGTACTGGGAACAAGTTACAGTGAAACGTCACCAAAGTGCTTCTCTCTGCCTGAAAAGGCTATTTTGACCAATGACTTTTTAAAGAAAATGAGTGTCAGTTTTGTCATAAGGAAGGCATTTGGGCCCATGTATAGTGCATTGGGATTCTTGTTGGGCACTTTTAGGTACAACACACAGTCACCAGCCACTCAGAATGCACTGGGAACAAGTTAAAGCCAAATGTCACCAAAGTGCTTTTCTCAGCCTGAAAAGGCTATTTAGACCCATGATATTTTTAAGAAAGTGGGTGTCAGTTTAGTCATAAGGAAGGCCTTTGGGCTCATGTATTGTGGATTGGGCTTCTATTAGGACACTTTTAGCCAAGTCACACAGTCAGCAGCCACTTAGACTGTACTGGGAACAAGTTACAGTGAAACGTCACCAAAGTGCTTCTCTCTGCCTGAAAAGGCTATTTTGACCAATGATTTTTTTAAGAAAATGAGTGTCAGTTTTGTCATGAGGAAGGCATTTGGGCCCATGTATAGTGCATTGGGATTCTTGTTGGGCACTTTTAGGTACAACACACAGTCACCAGCCATTCAGAATGTACTGGGAACAAGTTACAGCCAAATGTCACCAAAGTGCTTTTCTCAGCCTGATAAGGCTATTTAGACCCATGATATCTTTTAAGAAAGTGGGTGTCAGTTTAGTCATAAGGAAGGCCTTTGGGCTCATGTATTGTGGATTGGGCTTCTATTTGGCCACTTTTAACCAAGTCACACAGTCAGCAGCCACTTACACTGTACTGGGAACAAGTTACAGTGAAACGTCACCAAAGTGCTTCTCTCAGGCTGAAAAGGCTATTTTGACCAATGATTTTTTTAAGAAAATGAGTGTCAGTTTGGTCATAAGGAAGGCATTTGGGCCCATGTATAGTGCATTGGGATTCTTGTTGGGCACTTTTAGGTACAACACACAGTCACCAGCCACTCAGAATGCACTGGGAACAAGTTACAGCCAAATGTCACCAAAGTGCTTTTCTCAGCCTGAAAAGGCTATTTAGACCCATGATATTTTTAAGAAAGTGGGTGTCAGTTTAGTCATAAGGAAGGCCTTTGGGCTCATGTATTGTGGATAGGGCTTCTATTTGGCCACTTTTAACCAAGTCACAAAGTCAGCAGCCACTTAGACTGTACTGGGAACAAGTTACAGTGAAACGTCACCAAAGTGCTTCTCTCTGCCTGAAAAGGCTATTTTGACCAATGACTTTTTAAAGAAAATGAGTGTCAGTTTTGTCATAAGGAAGGCATTTGGGCCCATGTATAGTGCATTTGGATTCTTGTTGGGCACTTTTAGGTACAACACACAGTCAGCAGCCACTCAGAATGTACTGGGAACAAGTTACAGCCAAATGTCACCAAAGTGCTTTTCTCAGCCTGATAAGGCTATTTAGACCCATGATATTTTTTAAGAAAGTGGGTGTCAGTTTAGTCATAAGGAAGGCCTTTGGGCTCATGTATTGAGGATTGGGCTTCTATTTGGCCACTTTTAACCAAGTCACACAGTCAGCAGCCACTTACACTGTACTGGGAACAAGTTACAGTGAAACGTCACCAAAGTGCTTCTCTCTGCCTGAAAAGGCTATTTTGACCAATGACTTTTTAAAGAAAATGAGTGTCAGTTTTGTCATAAGGAAGGCATTTGGGCCCATGTATAGTGCATTGGGATTCTTGTTGGGCACTTTTAGGTACAACACACAGTCACCAGCCACTCAGAATGCACTGGGAACAAGTTAAAGCCAAATGTCACCAAAGTGCTTTTCTCAGCCTGAAAAGGCTATTTAGACCCATGATATTTTTAAGAAAGTGGGTGTCAGTTTAGTCATAAGGAAGGCCTTTGGGCTCATGTATTGTGGATTGGGCTTCTATTAGGACACTTTTAGCCAAGTCACACAGTCAGCAGCCACTTAGACTGTACTGGGAACAAGTTACAGTGAAACGTCACCAAAGTGCTTCTCTCTGCCTGAAAAGGCTATTTTGACCAATGATTTTTTTAAGAAAATGAGTGTCAGTTTTGTCATAAGGAAGGCATTTGGGCCCATGTATAGTGCATTGGGATTCTTGTTGGGCACTTTTAGCTACATTACACAGTCACCAGCCACTCAGAATGCACTGGGAACAAGTTAAAGCCAAATGTCACCAAAGTGCTTTTCTCAGCCTGAAATGGCTATTTAGACCCATGATATTTTTAAGAAAGTGGGTGTCAGTTTAGTCATAAGGAAGGCCTTTGGGCTCATGTATTGTGGATTGGGCTTCTATTAGGACACTTTTAGCCAAGTCACACAGTCAGCAGCCACTTAGACTGTACTGGGAACAAGTTACAGTGAAACGTCACCAAAGTGCTTCTCTCTGCCTGAAAAGGCTATATTGACCAATGACTTTTTAAAGAAAATGAGTGTCAGTTTTGTCATAAGGAAGGCATTTGGGCCCATGTATCGTGCATTGGAATTCTTGTTGGGCACTTTTAGGTACAACACACAGTCACCAGCCACTCAGAATGTACTGGGAACAAGTTACAGCCAAATGTCACCAAAGTGCTTTTCTCAGCCTGATAAGGCTATTTAGACCCATGATATTTTTAAGAAAGTGGGTGTCAGTTTAGTCATAAGGAAGGCCTTTGGGCTCATGTATTGTGGATAGGGCTTCTATTTGGCCACTTTTAACCAAGTCACAAAGTCAGCAGCCACTTAGACTGTACTGGGAACAAGTTACAGTGAAACGTCACCAAAGTGCTTCTCTCTGCCTGAAAAGGCTATTTTGACCAATGATTTTTTAAAGAAAATGAGTGTCAGTTTTGTCATAAGGAAGGCATTTGGGCCCATGTATAGTGCATTGGGATTCTTGTTGGGCACTTTTAGGTACAACACACAGTCACCAGCCACTCAGAATGTACTGGGAACAAGTTAAAGCCAAATGTCACCAAAGTGCTTTTCTCAGCCTGAAAAGGCTATTTAGACCCATGATATTTTTAAGAAAGTGGGTGTCAGTTTAGTCATAAGGAAGGCCTTTGGGCTCATGTATTGTGGATTGGGCTTCTATTAGGACACTTTTAGCCAAGTCACACAGTCAGCAGCCACTTAGACTGTACTGGGAACAAGTTACAGTGAAACGTCACCAAAGTGCTTCTCTCTGCCTGAAAAGGCTATTTTGACCAATGACTTTTTAAAGAAAATGAGTGTCAGTTTTGTCATAAGGAAGGCATTTGGGCCCATGTATAGTGCATTGGGATTCTTGTTGGGCACTTTTAGGTACAACACACAGTCACCAGCCACTCAGAATGCACTGGGAACAAGTTAAAGCCAAATGTCACCAAAGTGCTTTTCTCAGCCTGAAAAGGCTATTTAGACCCATGATATTTTTAAGAAAGTGGGTGTCAGTTTAGTCATAAGGAAGGCCTTTGGGCTCATGTATTGTGGATTGGGCTTCTATTAGGACACTTTTAGCCAAGTCACACAGTCAGCAGCCACTTAGACTGTACTGGGAACAAGTTACAGTGAAACGTCACCAAAGTGCTTCTCTCTGCCTGAAAAGGCTATTTTGACCAATGATTTTTTTAAGAAAATGAGTGTCAGTTTTGTCATAAGGAAGGCATTTGGGCCCATGTATAGTGCATTGGGATTCTTGTTGGGCACTTTTAGGTACAACACACAGTCACCAGCCATTCAGAATGTACTGGGAACAAGTTACAGCCAAATGTCACCAAAGTGCTTTTCTCAGCCTGATAAGGCTATTTAGACCCATGATATCTTTTAAGAAAGTGGGTGTCAGTTTAGTCATAAGGAAGGCCTTTGGGCTCATGTATTGTGGATTGGGCTTCTATTTGGCCACTTTTAACCAAGTCACACAGTCAGCAGCCACTTACACTGTACTGGGAACAAGTTACAGTGAAACGTCACCAAAGTGCTTCTCTCAGGCTGAAAAGGCTATTTTGACCAATGATTTTTTTAAGAAAATGAGTGTCAGTTTGGTCATAAGGAAGGCATTTGGGCCCATGTATAGTGCATTGGGATTCTTGTTGGGCACTTTTAGGTACAACACACAGTCACCAGCCACTCAGAATGCACTGGGAACAAGTTACAGCCAAATGTCACCAAAGTGCTTTTCTCAGCCTGAAAAGGCTATTTAGACCCATGATATTTTTAAGAAAGTGGGTGTCAGTTTAGTCATAAGGAAGGCCTTTGGGCTCATGTATTGTGGATAGGGCTTCTATTTGGCCACTTTTAACCAAGTCACAAAGTCAGCAGCCACTTAGACTGTACTGGGAACAAGTTACAGTGAAACGTCACCAAAGTGCTTCTCTCTGCCTGAAAAGGCTATTTTGACCAATGATTTTTTTAAGAAAATGAGTGTCAGTTTTGTCATAAGGAAGGCATTTGGGCCCATGTATAGTGCATTGGGATTCTTGTTGGGCACTTTTAGCTACATTACACAGTCACCAGCCACTCAGAATGCACTGGGAACAAGGTAAAGCCAAATGTCACCAAAGTGCTTTTCTCAGCCTGAAATGGCTATTTAGACCCATGATATTTTTAAGAAAGTGGGTGTCAGTTTAGTCATAAGGAAGGCCTTTGGGCTCATGTATTGTGGATTGGGCTTCTATTAGGACACTTTTAGCCAAGTCACACAGTCAGCAGCCACTTAGACTGTACTGGGAACAAGTTACAGTGAAACGTCACCAAAGTGCTTCTCTCTGCCTGAAAAGGCTATATTGACCAATGACTTTTTAAAGCAAATGAGTGTCAGTTTTGTCATAAGGAAGGCATTTGGGCCCATGTATCGTGCATTGGAATTCTTGTTGGGCACTTTTAGGTACAACACACAGTCACCAGCCACTCAGAATGTACTGGGAACAAGTTACAGCCAAATGTCACCAAAGTGCTTTTCTCAGCCTGATAAGGCTATTTAGACCCATGATATTTTTAAGAAAGTGGGTGTCAGTTTAGTCATAAGGAAGGCCTTTGGGCTCATGTATTGTGGATAGGGCTTCTATTTGGCCACTTTTAACCAAGTCACAAAGTCAGCAGCCACTTAGACTGTACTGGGAACAAGTTACAGTGAAACGTCACCAAAGTGCTTCTCTCTGCCTGAAAAGGCTATTTTGACCAATGATTTTTTAAAGAAAATGAGTGTCAGTTTTGTCATAAGGAAGGCATTTGGGCCCATGTATAGTGCATTGGGATTCTTGTTGGGCACTTTTAGGTACAACACACAGTCACCAGCCACTCAGAATGTACTGGGAACAAGTTAAAGCCAAATGTCACCAAAGTGCTTTTCTCAGCCTGAAAAGGCTATTTAGACCCATGATATTTTTAAGAAAGTGGGTGTCAGTTTAGTCATAAGGAAGGCCTTTGGGCTCATGTATTGTGGATTGGGCTTCTATTAGGACACTTTTAGCCAAGTCACACAGTCAGCAGCCACTTAGACTGTACTGGGAACAAGTTACAGTGAAACGTCACCAAAGTGCTTCTCTCTGCCTGAAAAGGCTATTTTGACCAATGACTTTTTAAAGAAAATGAGTGTCAGTTTTGTCATAAGGAAGGCATTTGGGCCCATGTATAGTGCATTGGGATTCTTGTTGGGCACTTTTAGGTACAACACACAGTCACCAGCCACTCAGAATGCACTGGGAACAAGTTAAAGCCAAATGTCACCAAAGTGCTTTTCTCAGCCTGAAAAGGCTATTTAGACCCATGATATTTTTAAGAAAGTGGGTGTCAGTTTAGTCATAAGGAAGGCCTTTGGGCTCATGTATTGTGGATTGGGCTTCTATTAGGACACTTTTAGCCAAGTCACACAGTCAGCAGCCACTTAGACTGTACTGGGAACAAGTTACAGTGAAACGTCACCAAAGTGCTTCTCTCAGGCTGAAAAGGCTATTTTGACCAATGATTTTTTTAAGAAAATGAGTGTCAGTTTGGTCATAAGGAAGGCATTTGGGCCCATGTATAGTGCATTGGGATTCTTGTTGGGCACTTTTAGGTACAACACACAGTCACCAGCCACTCAGAATGCACTGGGAACAAGTTACAGCCAAATGTCACCAAAGTGCTTTTCTCAGCCTGAAAAGGCTATTTAGACCCATGATATTTTTAAGAAAGTGGGTGTCAGTTTAGTCATAAGGAAGGCCTTTGGGCTCATGTATTGTGGATAGGGCTTCTATTTGGCCACTTTTAACCAAGTCACAAAGTCAGCAGCCACTTAGACTGTACTGGGAATAAGTTACAGTGAAACGTCACCAAAGTGCTTCTCTCTGCCTGAAAAGGCTATTTTGACCAATGACTTTTTAAAGAAAATGAGTGTCAGTTTTGTCATAAGGAAGGCATTTGGGCCCATGTATAGTGCATTGGGATTCTTGTTGGGCACTTTTAGGTACAACACACAGTCACCAGCCACTCAGAATGCACTGGGAACAAGTTAAAGCCAAATGTCACCAAAGTGCTTTTCTCAGCCTGAAAAGGCTATTTAGACCCCTGATATTTTTAAGAAAGTGGGTGTCAGTTTAGTCATAAGGAAGGCATTTGGGCCCATGTATAGTGCATTTGGATTCTTGTTGGGCACTTTTAGCTACAACACACAGTCACCAGCCACTCAGAATGTACTGGGAACAAGTTACAGCCAAATGTCACCAAAGTGCTTTTCTCAGCCTGATAAGGCTATTTAGACCCATGATATTTTTTAAGAAAGTGGGTGTCAGTTTAGTCATAAGGAAGGCCTTTGGGCTCATGTATTGAGGATTGGGCTTCTATTTGGCCACTTTTAACCAAGTCACACAGTCAGCAGCCACTTACACTGTACTGGGAACAAGTTACAGTGAAACGTCACCAAAGTGCTTCTCTCTGCCTGAAAAGGCTATTTTGACCAATGACTTTTTAAAGAAAATGAGTGTCAGTTTTGTCATAAGGAAGGCATTTGGGCCCATGTATAGTGCATTGGGATTCTTGTTGGGCACTTTTAGGTACAACACACAGTCACCAGCCACTCAGAATGCACTGGGAACAAGTTAAAGCCAAATGTCACCAAAGTGCTTTTCTCAGCCTGAAAAGGCTATTTAGACCCATGATATTTTTAAGAAAGTGGGTGTCAGTTTAGTCATAAGGAAGGCCTTTGGGCTCATGTATTGTGGATTGGGCTTCTATTTGGCCACTTTTAACCAAGTCACACAGTCAGCAGCCACTTACACTGTACTGGGAACAAGTTACAGTGAAACGTCACCAAAGTGCTTCTCTCAGGCTGAAAAGGCTATTTTGACCAATGATTTTTTTAAGAAAATGAGTGTCAGTTTGGTCATAAGGAAGGCATTTGGGCCCATGTATAGTGCATTGGGATTCTTGTTGGGCACTTTTAGGTACAACACACAGTCACCAGCCACTCAGAATGCACTGGGAACAAGTTACAGCCAAATGTCACCAAAGTGCTTTTCTCAGCCTGAAAAGGCTATTTAGACCCATGATATTTTTAAGAAAGTGGGTGTCAGTTTAGTCATAAGGAAGGCCTTTGGGCTCATGTATTGTGGATAGGGCTTCTATTTGGCCACTTTTAACCAAGTCACAAAGTCAGCAGCCACTTAGACTGTACTGGGAACAAGTTACAGTGAAACGTCACCAAAGTGCTTCTCTCTGCCTGAAAAGGCTATTTTGACCAATGACTTTTTAAAGAAAATGAGTGTCAGTTTTGTCATAAGGAAGGCATTTGGGCCCATGTATAGTGCATTGGGATTCTTGTTGGGCACTTTTAGGTACAACACACAGTCACCAGCCACTCAGAATGCACTGGGAACAAGTTAAAGCCAAATGTCACCAAAGTGCTTTTCTCAGCCTGAAAAGGCTATTTAGACCCCTGATATTTTTAAGAAAGTGGGTGTCAGTTTAGTCATAAGGAAGGCATTTGGGCCCATGTATAGTGCATTTGGATTCTTGTTGGGCACTTTTAGCTACAACACACAGTCACCAGCCACTCAGAATGTACTGGGAACAAGTTACAGCCAAATGTCACCAAAGTGCTTTTCTCAGCCTGATAAGGCTATTTAGACCCATGATATTTTTTAAGAAAGTGGGTGTCAGTTTAGTCATAAGGAAGGCCTTTGGGCTCATGTATTGAGGATTGGGCTTCTATTTGGCCACTTTTAACCAAGTCACACAGTCAGCAGCCACTTACACTGTACTGGGAACAAGTTACAGTGAAACGTCACCAAAGTGCTTCTCTCTGCCTGAAAAGGCTATTTTGACCAATGACTTTTTAAAGAAAATGAGTGTCAGTTTTGTCATAAGGAAGGCATTTGGGCCCATGTATAGTGCATTGGGATTCTTGTTGGGCACTTTTAGGTACAACACACAGTCACCAGCCACTCAGAATGCACTGGGAACAAGTTAAAGCCAAATGTCACCAAAGTGCTTTTCTCAGCCTGAAAAGGCTATTTAGACCCCTGATATTTTTAAGAAAGTGGGTGTCAGTTTAGTCATAAGGAAGGCATTTGGGCCCATGTATAGTGCATTTGGATTCTTGTTGGGCACTTTTAGCTACAACACACAGTCACCAGCCACTCAGAATGTACTGGGAACAAGTTACAGCCAAATGTCACCAAAGTGCTTTTCTCAGCCTGATAAGGCTATTTAGACCCATGATATTTTTTAAGAAAGTGGGTGTCAGTTTAGTCATAAGGAAGGCCTTTGGGCTCATGTATTGAGGATTGGGCTTCTATTTGGCCACTTTTAACCAAGTCACACAGTCAGCAGCCACTTACACTGTACTGGGAACAAGTTACAGTGAAACGTCACCAAAGTGCTTCTCTCTGCCTGAAAAGGCTATTTTGACCAATGACTTTTTAAAGAAAATGAGTGTCAGTTTTGTCATAAGGAAGGCATTTGGGCCCATGTATAGTGCATTGGGATTCTTGTTGGGCACTTTTAGGTACAACACACAGTCACCAGCCACTCAGAATGCACTGGGAACAAGTTAAAGCCAAATGTCACCAAAGTGCTTTTCTCAGCCTGAAAAGGCTATTTAGACCCATGATATTTTTAAGAAAGTGGGTGTCAGTTTAGTCATAAGGAAGGCCTTTGGGCTCATGTATTGTGGATTGGGCTTCTATTAGGACACTTTTAGCCAAGTCACACAGTCAGCAGCCACTTAGACTGTACTGGGAACAAGTTACAGTGAAACGTCACCAAAGTGCTTCTCTCTGCCTGAAAAGGCTATTTTGACCAATGATTTTTTTAAGAAAATGAGTGTCAGTTTTGTCATAAGGAAGGCATTTGGGCCCATGTATAGTGCATTGGGATTCTTGTTGGGCACTTTTAGGTACAACACACAGTCACCAGCCATTCAGAATGTACTGGGAACAAGTTACAGCCAAATGTCACCAAAGTGCTTTTCTCAGCCTGATAAGGCTATTTAGACCCATGATATTTTTTAAGAAAGTGGGTGTCAGTTTAGTCATAAGGAAGGCCTTTGGGCTCATGTATTGTGGATTGGGCTTCTATTTGGCCACTTTTAACCAAGTCACACAATCAGCAGCCACTTACACTGTACTGGGAACAAGTTACAGTGAAACGTCACCAAAGTGCTTCTCTCAGCCTGAAAAGGCTATTTTGACCAATGATTTTTTAAAGAAAATGAGTGTCAGTTTTGTCATAAGGAAGGCATTTGGGCCCATGTATAGTGCATTGGGATTCTTGTTGGGCACTTTTAGGTACAACACACAGTCACCAGCCACTCAGAATGTACTGGGAACAAGTTAAAGCCAAATGTCACCAAAGTGCTTTTCTCAGCCTGAAAAGGCTATTTAGACCCATGATATTTTTAAGAAAGTGGGTGTCAGTTTAGTCATAAGGAAGGCCTTTGGGCTCATGTATTGTGGATTGGGCTTCTATTAGGACACTTTTAGCCAAGTCACACAGTCAGCAGCCACTTAGACTGTACTGGGAACAAGTTACAGTGAAACGTCACCAAAGTGCTTCTCTCTGCCTGAAAAGGCTATATTGACCAATGACTTTTTAAAGAAAATGAGTGTCAGTTTTGTCATAAGGAAGGCATTTGGGCCCATGTATCGTGCATTGGAATTCTTGTTGGGCACTTTTAGGTACAACACACAGTCACCAGCCACTCAGAATGTACTGGGAACAAGTTACAGCCAAATGTCACCAAAGTGCTTTTCTCAGCCTGATAAGGCTATTTAGACCCATGATATTTTTAAGAAAGTGGGTGTCAGTTTAGTCATAAGGAAGGCCTTTGGGCTCATGTATTGTGGATAGGGCTTCTATTTGGCCACTTTTAACCAAGTCACAAAGTCAGCAGCCACTTAGACTGTACTGGGAACAAGTTACAGTGAAACGTCACCAAAGTGCTTCTCTCTGCCTGAAAAGGCTATTTTGACCAATGATTTTTTAAAGAAAATGAGTGTCAGTTTTGTCATAAGGAAGGCATTTGGGCCCATGTATAGTGCATTGGGATTCTTGTTGGGCACTTTTAGGTACAACACACAGTCACCAGCCACTCAGAATGTACTGGGAACAAGTTAAAGCCAAATGTCACCAAAGTGCTTTTCTCAGCCTGAAAAGGCTATTTAGACCCATGATATTTTTAAGAAAGTGGGTGTCAGTTTAGTCATAAGGAAGGCCTTTGGGCTCATGTATTGTGGATTGGGCTTCTATTAGGACACTTTTAGCCAAGTCACACAGTCAGCAGCCACTTAGACTGTACTGGGAACAAGTTACAGTGAAACGTCACCAAAGTGCTTCTCTCTGCCTGAAAAGGCTATTTTGACCAATGACTTTTTAAAGAAAATGAGTGTCAGTTTTGTCATAAGGAAGGCATTTGGGCCCATGTATAGTGCATTGGGATTCTTGTTGGGCACTTTTAGGTACAACACACAGTCACCAGCCACTCAGAATGCACTGGGAACAAGTTAAAGCCAAATGTCACCAAAGTGCTTTTCTCAGCCTGAAAAGGCTATTTAGACCCATGATATTTTTAAGAAAGTGGGTGTCAGTTTAGTCATAAGGAAGGCCTTTGGGCTCATGTATTGTGGATTGGGCTTCTATTAGGACACTTTTAGCCAAGTCACACAGTCAGCAGCCACTTAGACTGTACTGGGAACAAGTTACAGTGAAACGTCACCAAAGTGCTTCTCTCTGCCTGAAAAGGCTATTTTGACCAATGATTTTTTTAAGAAAATGAGTGTCAGTTTTGTCATAAGGAAGGCATTTGGGCCCATGTATAGTGCATTGGGATTCTTGTTGGGCACTTTTAGGTACAACACACAGTCACCAGCCATTCAGAATGTACTGGGAACAAGTTACAGCCAAATGTCACCAAAGTGCTTTTCTCAGCCTGATAAGGCTATTTAGACCCATGATATCTTTTAAGAAAGTGGGTGTCAGTTTAGTCATAAGGAAGGCCTTTGGGCTCATGTATTGTGGATTGGGCTTCTATTTGGCCACTTTTAACCAAGTCACACAGTCAGCAGCCACTTACACTGTACTGGGAACAAGTTACAGTGAAACGTCACCAAAGTGCTTCTCTCAGGCTGAAAAGGCTATTTTGACCAATGATTTTTTTAAGAAAATGAGTGTCAGTTTGGTCATAAGGAAGGCATTTGGGCCCATGTATAGTGCATTGGGATTCTTGTTGGGCACTTTTAGGTACAACACACAGTCACCAGCCACTCAGAATGCACTGGGAACAAGTTACAGCCAAATGTCACCAAAGTGCTTTTCTCAGCCTGAAAAGGCTATTTAGACCCCTGATATTTTTAAGAAAGTGGGTGTCAGTTTAGTCATAAGGAAGGCCTTTGGGCTCATGTATTGTGGATAGGGCTTCTATTTGGCCACTTTTAACCAAGTCACAAAGTCAGCAGCCACTTAGACTGTACTGGGAACAAGTTACAGTGAAACGTCACCAAAGTGCTTCTCTCTGCCTGAAAAGGCTATTTTGACCAATGATTTTTTTTAAGAAAATGAGTGTCAGTTTTGTCATAAGGAAGGCGTTTGGGCCCATGTATAGTGCATTGGGATTCTTGTTGGGCACTTTTAGCTACATTACACAGTCACCAGCCACTCAGAATGCACTGGGAACAAGTTAAAGCCAAATGTCACCAAAGTGCTTTTCTCAGCCTGAAATGGCTATTTAGACCCATGATATTTTTAAGAAAGTGGGTGTCAGTTTAGTCATAAGGAAGGCCTTTGGGCTCATGTATTGTGGATTGGGTTTCTATTAGGACACTTTTAGCCAAGTCACACAGTCAGCAGCCACTTAGACTGTACTGGGAACAAGTTACAGTGAAACGTCACCAAAGTGCTTCTCTCTGCCTGAAAAGGCTATATTGACCAATGACTTTTTAAAGAAAATGAGTGTCAGTTTTGTCATAAGGAAGGCATTTGGGCCCATGTATCGTGCATTGGAATTCTTGTTGGGCACTTTTAGGTACAACACACAGTCACCAGCCACTCAGAATGTACTGGGAACAAGTTACAGCCAAATGTCACCAAAGTGCTTTTCTCAGCCTGATAAGGCTATTTAGACCCATGATATTTTTAAGAAAGTGGGTGTCAGTTTAGTCATAAGGAAGGCCTTTGGGCTCATGTATTGTGGATAGGGCTTCTATTTGGCCACTTTTAACCAAGTCACAAAGTCAGCAGCCACTTAGACTGTACTGGGAACAAGTTACAGTGAAACGTCACCAAAGTGCTTCTCTCTGCCTGAAAAGGCTATTTTGACCAATGATTTTTTAAAGAAAATGAGTGTCAGTTTTGTCATAAGGAAGGCATTTGGGCCCATGTATAGTGCATTGGGATTCTTGTTGGGCACTTTTAGGTACAACACACAGTCACCAGCCATTCAGAATGTACTGGGAACAAGTTACAGCCAAATGTCACCAAAGTGCTTTTCTCAGCCTGATAAGGCTATTTAGACCCATGATATCTTTTAAGAAAGTGGGTGTCAGTTTAGTCATAAGGAAGGCCTTTGGGCTCATGTATTGTGGATTGGGCTTCTATTTGGCCACTTTTAACCAAGTCACACAGTCAGCAGCCACTTACACTGTACTGGGAACAAGTTACAGTGAAACGTCACCAAAGTGCTTCTCTCAGGCTGAAAAGGCTATTTTGACCAATGATTTTTTTAAGAAAATGAGTGTCAGTTTGGTCATAAGGAAGGCATTTGGGCCCATGTATAGTGCATTGGGATTCTTGTTGGGCACTTTTAGGTACAACACACAGTCACCAGCCACTCAGAATGCACTGGGAACAAGTTACAGCCAAATGTCACCAAAGTGCTTTTCTCAGCCTGAAAAGGCTATTTAGACCCCTGATATTTTTAAGAAAGTGGGTGTCAGTTTAGTCATAAGGAAGGCCTTTGGGCTCATGTATTGTGGATAGGGGTTCTATTTGGCCACTTTTAACCAAGTCACAAAGTCAGCAGCCACTTAGACTGTACTGGGAACAAGTTACAGTGAAACGTCACCAAAGTGCTTCTCTCTGCCTGAAAAGGCTATTTTGACCAATGATTTTTTTTAAGAAAATGAGTGTCAGTTTTGTCATAAGGAAGGCGTTTGGGCCCATGTATAGTGCATTGGGATTCTTGTTGGGCACTTTTAGCTACATTACACAGTCACCAGCCACTCAGAATGCACTGGGAACAAGTTAAAGCCAAATGTCACCAAAGTGCTTTTCTCAGCCTGAAATGGCTATTTAGACCCATGATATTTTTAAGAAAGTGGGTGTCAGTTTAGTCATAAGGAAGGCCTTTGGGCTCATGTATTGTGGATTGGGTTTCTATTAGGACACTTTTAGCCAAGTCACACAGTCAGCAGCCACTTAGACTGTACTGGGAACAAGTTACAGTGAAACGTCACCAAAGTGCTTCTCTCTGCCTGAAAAGGCTATATTGACCAATGACTTTTTAAAGAAAATGAGTGTCAGTTTTGTCATAAGGAAGGCATTTGGGCCCATGTATCGTGCATTGGAATTCTTGTTGGGCACTTTTAGGTACAACACACAGTCACCAGCCACTCAGAATGTACTGGGAACAAGTTACAGCCAAATGTCACCAAAGTGCTTTTCTCAGCCTGATAAGGCTATTTAGACCCATGATATTTTTAAGAAAGTGGGTGTCAGTTTAGTCATAAGGAAGGCCTTTGGGCTCATGTATTGTGGATAGGGCTTCTATTTGGCCACTTTTAACCAAGTCACAAAGTCAGCAGCCACTTAGACTGTACTGGGAACAAGTTACAGTGAAACGTCACCAAAGTGCTTCTCTCTGCCTGAAAAGGCTATTTTGACCAATGATTTTTTAAAGAAAATGAGTGTCAGTTTTGTCATAAGGAAGGCATTTGGGCCCATGTATAGTGCATTGGGATTCTTGTTGGGCACTTTTAGGTACAACACACAGTCACCAGCCATTCAGAATGTACTGGGAACAAGTTACAGCCAAATGTCACCAAAGTGCTTTTCTCAGCCTGAAAAGGCTATTTAGACCCATGATATTTTTAAGAAAGTGGGTGTCAGTTTAGTCATAAGGAAGGCCTTTGGGCTCATGTATTGTGGATTGGGCTTCTATTAGGACACTTTTAGCCAAGTCACACAGTCAGCAGCCACTTAGACTGTACTGGGAACAAGTTACAGTGAAACGTCACCAAAGTGCTTCTCTCTGCCTGAAAAGGCTATTTTGACCAATGACTTTTTAAAGAAAATGAGTGTCAGTTTTGTCATAAGGAAGGCATTTGGGCCCATGTATAGTGCATTGGGATTCTTGTTGGGCACTTTTAGGTACAACACACAGTCACCAGCCACTCAGAATGCACTGGGAACAAGTTAAAGCCAAATGTCACCAAAGTGCTTTTCTCAGCCTGAAAAGGCTATTTAGACCCATGATATTTTTAAGAAAGTGGGTGTCAGTTTAGTCATAAGGAAGGCCTTTGGGCTCATGTATTGTGGATTGGGCTTCTATTAGGACACTTTTAGCCAAGTCACACAGTCAGCAGCCACTTAGACTGTACTGGGAACAAGTTACAGTGAAACGTCACCAAAGTGCTTCTCTCTGCCTGAAAAGGCTATTTTGACCAATGATTTTTTTAAGAAAATGAGTGTCAGTTTTGTCATAAGGAAGGCATTTGGGCCCATGTATAGTGCATTGGGATTCTTGTTGGGCACTTTTAGGTACAACACACAGTCACCAGCCATTCAGAATGTACTGGGAACAAGTTACAGCCAAATGTCACCAAAGTGCTTTTCTCAGCCTGATAAGGCTATTTAGACCCATGATATTTTTAAGAAAGTGGGTGTCAGTTTAGTCATAAGGAAGGCCTTTGGGCTCATGTATTGTGGATAGGGCTTCTATTTGGCCACTTTTAACCAAGTCACAAAGTCAGCAGCCACTTAGACTGTACTGGGAACAAGTTACAGTGAAACGTCACCAAAGTGCTTCTCTCTGCCTGAAAAGGCTATTTTGACCAATGATTTTTTAAAGAAAATGAGTGTCAGTTTTGTCATAAGGAAGGCATTTGGGCCCATGTATAGTGCATTGGGATTCTTGTTGGGCACTTTTAGGTACAACACACAGTCACCAGCCACTCAGAATGTACTGGGAACAAGTTAAAGCCAAATGTCACCAAAGTGCTTTTCTCAGCCTGAAAAGGCTATTTAGACCCATGATATTTTTAAGAAAGTGGGTGTCAGTTTAGTCATAAGGAAGGCCTTTGGGCTCATGTATTGTGGATTGGGCTTCTATTAGGACACTTTTAGCCAAGTCACACAGTCAGCAGCCACTTAGACTGTACTGGGAACAAGTTACAGTGAAACGTCACCAAAGTGCTTCTCTCTGCCTGAAAAGGCTATTTTGACCAATGACTTTTTAAAGAAAATGAGTGTCAGTTTTGTCATAAGGAAGGCATTTGGGCCCATGTATAGTGCATTGGGATTCTTGTTGGGCACTTTTAGGTACAACACACAGTCACCAGCCACTCAGAATGCACTGGGAACAAGTTAAAGCCAAATGTCACCAAAGTGCTTTTCTCAGCCTGAAAAGGCTATTTAGACCCATGATATTTTTAAGAAAGTGGGTGTCAGTTTAGTCATAAGGAAGGCCTTTGGGCTCATGTATTGTGGATTGGGCTTCTATTAGGACACTTTTAGCCAAGTCACACAGTCAGCAGCCACTTAGACTGTACTGGGAACAAGTTACAGTGAAACGTCACCAAAGTGCTTCTCTCTGCCTGAAAAGGCTATTTTGACCAATGATTTTTTTAAGAAAATGAGTGTCAGTTTTGTCATAAGGAAGGCATTTGGGCCCATGTATAGTGCATTGGGATTCCTGTTGGGCACTTTTAGGTACAACACACAGTCACCAGACATTCAGAATGTACTGGGAACAAGTTACAGCCAAATGTCACCAAAGTGCTTTTCTCAGCCTGATAAGGCTATTTAGACCCATGATATCTTTTAAGAAAGTGGGTGTCAGTTTAGTCATAAGGAAGGCCTTTGGGCTCATGTATTGTGGATTGGGCTTCTATTTGGCCACTTTTAACCAAGTCACACAGTCAGCAGCCACTTACACTGTACTGGGAACAAGTTACAGTGAAACGTCACCAAAGTGCTTCTCTCAGGCTGAAAAGGCTATTTTGACCAATGATTTTTTTAAGAAAATGAGTGTCAGTTTGGTCATAAGGAAGGCATTTGGGCCCATGTATAGTGCATTGGGATTCTTGTTGGGCACTTTTAGGTACAACACACAGTCACCAGCCACTCAGAATGCACTGGGAACAAGTTACAGCCAAATGTCACCAAAGTGCTTTTCTCAGCCTGAAAAGGCTATTTAGACCCATGATATTTTTAAGAAAGTGGGTGTCAGTTTAGTCATAAGGAAGGCCTTTGGGCTCATGTATTGTGGATAGGGCTTCTATTTGGCCACTTTTAACCAAGTCACAAAGTCAGCAGCCACTTAGACTGTACTGGGAACAAGTTACAGTGAAACGTCACCAAAGTGCTTCTCTCTGCCTGAAAAGGCTATTTTGACCAATGACTTTTTAAAGAAAATGAGTGTCAGTTTTGTCATAAGGAAGGCATTTGGGCCCATGTATAGTGCATTGGGATTCTTGTTGGGCACTTTTAGGTACAACACACAGTCACCAGCCACTCAGAATGCACTGGGAACAAGTTAAAGCCAAATGTCACCAAAGTGCTTTTCTCAGCCTGAAAAGGCTATTTAGACCCCTGATATTTTTAAGAAAGTGGGTGTCAGTTTAGTCATAAGGAAGGCATTTGGGCCCATGTATAGTGCATTTGGATTCTTGTTGGGCACTTTTAGCTACAACACACAGTCACCAGCCACTCAGAATGTACTGGGAACAAGTTACAGCCAAATGTCACCAAAGTGCTTTTCTCAGCCTGATAAGGCTATTTAGACCCATGATATTTTTTAAGAAAGTGGGTGTCAGTTTAGTCATAAGGAAGGCCTTTGGGCTCATGTATTGAGGATTGGGCTTCTATTTGGCCACTTTTAACCAAGTCACACAGTCAGCAGCCACTTACACTGTACTGGGAACAAGTTACAGTGAAACGTCACCAAAGTGCTTCTCTCTGCCTGAAAAGGCTATTTTGACCAATGACTTTTTAAAGAAAATGAGTGTCAGTTTTGTCATAAGGAAGGCATTTGGGCCCATGTATAGTGCATTGGGATTCTTGTTGGGCACTTTTAGGTACAACACACAGTCACCAGCCACTCAGAATGCACTGGGAACAAGTTAAAGCCAAATGTCACCAAAGTGCTTTTCTCAGCCTGAAAAGGCTATTTAGACCCATGATATTTTTAAGAAAGTGGGTGTCAGTTTAGTCATAAGGAAGGCCTTTGGGCTCATGTATTGTGGATTGGGCTTCTATTAGGACACTTTTAGCCAAGTCACACAGTCAGCAGCCACTTAGACTGTACTGGGAACAAGTTACAGTGAAACGTCACCAAAGTGCTTCTCTCTGCCTGAAAAGGCTATTTTGACCAATGACTTTTTAAAGAAAATGAGTGTCAGTTTTGTCATAAGGAAGGCATTTGGGCCCATGTATAGTGCATTGGGATTCTTGTTGGGCACTTTTAGGTACAACACACAGTCACCAGCCACTCAGAATGCACTGGGAACAAGTTAAAGCCAAATGTCACCAAAGTGCTTTTCTCAGCCTGAAAAGGCTATTTAGACCCATGATATTTTTAAGAAAGTGGGTGTCAGTTTAGTCATAAGGAAGGCCTTTGGGCTCATGTATTGTGGATTGGGCTTCTATTAGGACACTTTTAGCCAAGTCACACAGTCAGCAGCCACTTAGACTGTACTGGGAACAAGTTACAGTGAAACGTCACCAAAGTGCTTCTCTCTGCCTGAAAAGGCTATTTTGACCAATGATTTTTTTAAGAAAATGAGTGTCAGTTTTGTCATAAGGAAGGCATTTGGGCCCATGTATAGTGCATTGGGATTCTTGTTGGGCACTTTTAGGTACAACACACAGTCACCAGCCATTCAGAATGCACTGGGAACAACTTACAGCCAAATGTCACCAAAGTGCTTTTCTCAGCCTGATAAGGCTATTTAGACCCATGATATTTTTAAGAAAGTGGGTGTCAGTTTAGTCATAAGGAAGGCCTTTGGGCTCATGTATTGTGGATAGGGCTTCTATTTGGCCACTTTTAACCAAGTCACACAGTCAGCAGCCACTTACACTGTACTGGGAACAAGTTTTACAGTGAAACGTCACCAAAGTGCTTCTCTCAGCCTGAAAAGGCTATTTTGACCAATAATTTTTTTAAGAAAATGAGTGTCAGTTTTGTCATAAGGAAGGCATTTGGGCCCATGTATAGTGCATTGGGATTCTTGTTGGGCACGTTTAGCTACATTACACAGTCACCAGCCACTCAGAATGCACTGGGAACAAGTTAAAGCCAAATGTCACCAAAGTGCTTTTCTCAGCCTGAAAGGCTATTTAGACCCATGATATTTTTAAGAAAGTGGGTGTCAGTTTAGTCATAAGGAAGGCCTTTGGGCTCATGTATTGTGGATTGGGCTTCTATTAGGACACTTTTAGCCAAGTCACACAGTCAGCAGCCACTTACACTGTACTGGGAACAAGTTACAGTGAAACGTCACCAAAGTGCTTCTCTCAGCCTGAAAAGGCTACTTTGACAACTGATTTTTTTAAAGAAAATGAGTGTCAGTTTTGTCATAAGGAAGGCATTTTGGCCCATGTATAGTGCATTGGGATTCTTGTTGGGCACTTTTAGGTACAACACACAGTCACCAGCCACTCAGAATGCACTGGGAACAAGTTAAAGCCAAATGTCACCAAAGTGCTTTTCTCAGCCTGAAAAGGCTATTTAGACCCATGATATTTTTAAGAAAGTGGGTGTCAGTTTAGTCATAAGGAAGGCCTTTGGGCTCATGTATTGTGGATTGGGCTTCTATTAGGACACTTTTAGCCAAGTCACACAGTCAGCAGCCACTTAGACTGTACTGGGAACAAGTTACAGTGAAACGTCACCAAAGTGCTTCTCTCTGCCTGAAAAGGCTATTTTGACCAATGACTTTTTAAAGAAAATGAGTGTCAGTTTTGTCATAAGGAAGGCATTTGGGCCCATGTATAGTGCATTGGGATTCTTGTTGGGCACTTTTAGGTACAACACACAGTCACCAGCCACTCAGAATGCACTGGGAACAAGTTAAAGCCAAATGTCACCAAAGTGCTTTTCTCAGCCTGAAAAGGCTATTTAGACCCATGATATTTTTAAGAAAGTGGGTGTCAGTTTAGTCATAAGGAAGGCCTTTGGGCTCATGTATTGTGGATCGGGCTTCTATTAGGACACTTTTAGCCAAGTCACACAGTCAGCAGCCACTTAGACTGTACTGGGAACAAGTTACAGTGAAACGTCACCAAAGTGGTTCTCTCTGCCTGAAAAGGCTATTTTGACCAATGATTTTTTTAAGAAAATGAGTGTCAGTTTTGTCATAAGGAAGGCATTTGGGCCCATGTATAGTGCATTAGGATTCTTGTTGGGCACTTTTAGGTACAACACACAGTCACCAGCCATTCAGAATGTACTGGGAACAAGTTACAGCCAAATGTCACCAAAGTGCTTTTCTCAGCCTGATAAGGCTATTTAGACCCATGATATTTTTTAAGAAAGTGGGTGTCAGTTTAGTCATAAGGAAGGCCTTTGGGCTCATGTATTGTGGATTGGGCTTCTATTAGGACACTTTTAGCCAAGTCACACAGTCAGCAGCCACTTAGACTGTACTGGGAACAAGTTACAGTGAAACGTCACCAAAGTGCTTCTCTCTGCCTGAAAAGGCTATTTTGACCAATGATTTTTTTAAGAAAATGAGTGTCAGTTTTGTCATAAGGAAGGCATTTGGGCCCATGTATAGTGCATTGGGATTCTTGTTGGGCACTTTTAGGTACAACACACAGTCACCAGCCATTCAGAATGTACTGGGAACAAGTTACAGCCAAATGTCACCAAAGTGCTTTTCTCAGCCTGATAAGGCTATTTAGACCCAAGATATCTTTTAAGAAAGTGGGTGTCAGTTTAGTCATAAGGAAGGCCTTTGGGCTCATGTATTGTGGATTGGGCTTCTATTTGGCCACTTTTAACCAAGTCACACAGTCAGCAGCCACTTACACTGTACTGGGAACAAGTTACAGTGAAACGTCACCAAAGTGCTTCTCTCTGCCTGAAAAGGCTATTTTGACCAATGACTTTTTAAAGAAAATGAGTGTCAGTTTTGTCATAAGGAAGGCATTTGGGCCCATGTATAGTGCATTGGGATTCTTGTTGGGCACTTTTAGGTACAACACACAGTCACCAGCCACTCAGAATGCACTGGGAACAAGTTAAAGCCAAATGTCACCAAAGTGCTTTTCTCAGCCTGAAAAGGCTATTTAGACCCCTGATATTTTTAAGAAAGTGGGTGTCAGTTTAGTCATAAGGAAGGCCTTTGGGCTCATGTATTGTGGATTGGGCTTCTATTAGGACACTTTTAGCCAAGTCACACAGTCAGCAGCCACTTAGACTGTACTGGGAACAAGTTACAGTGAAACGTCACCAAAGTGCTTCTCTCTGCCTGAAAAGGCTATTTTGACCAATGATTTTTTTAAGAAAATGAGTGTCAGTTTTGTCATAAGGAAGGCATTTGGGCCCATGTATAGTGCATTGGGATTCTTGTTGGGCACTTTTAGGTAAAATACACAGTCACCAGCCATTCAGAATGTACTGGGAACAAGTTACAGCCAAATGTCACCAAAGTGCTTTTCTCAGCCTGATAAGGCTATTTAGACCCAAGATATCTTTTAAGAAAGTGGGTGTCAGTTTAGTCATAAGGAAGGCCTTTGGGCTCATGTATTGTGGATTGGGCTTCTATTTGGCCACTTTTAACCAAGTCACACAGTCAGCAGCCACTTACACTGTACTGGGAACAAGTTACAGTGAAACGTCACCAAAGTGCTTCTCTCTGCCTGAAAAGGCTATTTTGACCAATGACTTTTTAAAGAAAATGAGTGTCAGTTTTGTCATAAGGAAGGCATTTGGGCCCATGTATAGTGCATTGGGATTCTTGTTGGGCACTTTTAGGTACAACACACAGTCACCAGCCACTCAGAATGCACTGGGAACAAGTTAAAGCCAAATGTCACCAAAGTGCTTTTCTCAGCCTGAAAAGGCTATTTAGACCCATGATATTTTTAAGAAAGTGGGTGTCAGTTTAGTCATAAGGAAGGCCTTTGGGCTCATGTATTGTGGATTGGGCTTCTATTAGGACACTTTTAGCCAAGTCACACAGTCAGCAGCCACTTAGACTGTACTGGGAACAAGTTACAGTGAAACGTCACCAAAGTGCTTCTCTCTGCCTGAAAAGGCTATTTTGACCAATGATTTTTTTAAGAAAATGAGTGTCAGTTTTGTCATAAGGAAGGCATTTGGGCCCATGTATAGTGCATTGGGATTCTTGTTGGGCACTTTTAGGTACAACACACAGTCACCAGCCATTCAGAATGTACTGGGAACAAGTTACAGCCAAATGTCACCAAAGTGCTTTTCTCAGCCTGATAAGGCTATTTAGACCCATGATATCTTTTAAGAAAGTGTGTGTCAGTTTAGTCATAAGGAAGGCCTTTGGGCTCATGTATTGTGGATTGGGCTTCTATTTGGCCACTTTTAACCAAGTCACACAGTCAGCAGCCACTTACACTGTACTGGGAACAAGTTACAGTGAAACGTCACCAAAGTGCTTCTCTCAGGCTGAAAAGGCTATTTTGACCAATGATTTTTTAAAGAAAATGAGTGTCAGTTTGGTCATAAGGAAGGCATTTGGGCCCATGTATAGTGCATTGGGATTCTTGTTGGGCACTTTTAGGTACAACACACAGTCACCAGCCACTCAGAATGCACTGGGAACAAGTTACAGCCAAATGTCACCAAAGTGCTTTTCTCAGCCTGAAAAGGCTATTTAGACCCATGATATTTTTAAGAAAGTGGGTGTCAGTTTAGTCATAAGGAAGGCCTTTGGGCTCATGTATTGTGGATAGGGCTTCTATTTGGCCACTTTTAACCAAGTCACAAAGTCAGCAGCCACTTAGACTGTACTGGGAACAAGTTACAGTGAAACGTCACCAAAGTGCTTCTCTCTGCCTGAAAAGGCTATTTTGACCAATGACTTTTTAAAGAAAATGAGTGTCAGTTTTGTCATAAGGAAGGCATTTGGGCCCATGTATAGTGCATTGGGATTCTTGTTGGGCACTTTTAGGTACAACACACAGTCACCAGCCACTCAGAATGCACTGGGAACAAGTTAAAGCCAAATGTCACCAAAGTGCTTTTCTCAGCCTGAAAAGGCTATTTAGACCCCTGATATTTTTAAGAAAGTGGGTGTCAGTTTAGTCATAAGGAAGGCATTTGGGCCCATGTATAGTGCATTTGGATTCTTGTTGGGCACTTTTAGCTACAACACACAGTCACCAGCCACTCAGAATGTACTGGGAACAAGTTACAGCCAAATGTCACCAAAGTGCTTTTCTCAGCCTGATAAGGCTATTTAGACCCATGATATTTTTTAAGAAAGTGGGTGTCAGTTTAGTCATAAGGAAGGCCTTTGGGCTCATGTATTGAGGATTGGGCTTCTATTTGGCCACTTTTAACCAAGTCACACAGTCAGCAGCCACTTACACTGTACTGGGAACAAGTTACAGTGAAACGTCACCAAAGTGCTTCTCTCTGCCTGAAAAGGCTATTTTGACCAATGACTTTTTAAAGAAAATGAGTGTCAGTTTTGTCATAAGGAAGGCATTTGGGCCCATGTATAGTGCATTGGGATTCTTGTTGGGCACTTTTAGGTACAACACACAGTCACCAGCCACTCAGAATGCACTGGGAACAAGTTAAAGCCAAATGTCACCAAAGTGCTTTTCTCAGCCTGAAAAGGCTATTTAGACCCATGATATTTTTAAGAAAGTGGGTGTCAGTTTAGTCATAAGGAAGGCCTTTGGGCTCATGTATTGTGGATTGGGCTTCTATTAGGACACTTTTAGCCAAGTCACACAGTCAGCAGCCACTTAGACTGTACTGGGAACAAGTTACAGTGAAACGTCACCAAAGTGCTTCTCTCTGCCTGAAAAGGCTATATTGACCAATGACTTTTTAAAGAAAATGAGTGTCAGTTTTGTCATAAGGAAGGCATTTGGGCCCATGTATAGTGCATTGGAATTCTTGTTGGGCACTTTTAGGTACAACACACAGTCACCAGCCACTCAGAATGTACTGGGAACAAGTTACAGCCAAATGTCACCAAAGTGCTTTTCTCAGCCTGATAAGGCTATTTAGACCCATGATATTTTTAAGAAAGTGGGTGTCAGTTTAGTCATAAGGAAGGCCTTTGGGCTCATGTATTGTGGATAGGGCTTCTATTTGGCCACTTTTAACCAAGTCACAAAGTCAGCAGCCACTTAGACTGTACTGGGAACAAGTTACAGTGAAACGTCACCAAAGTGCTTCTCTCTGCCTGAAAAGGCTATTTTGACCAATGATTTTTTAAAGAAAATGAGTGTCAGTTTTGTCATAAGGAAGGCATTTGGGCCCATGTATAGTGCATTGGGATTCTTGTTGGGCACTTTTAGGTACAACACACAGTCACCAGCCACTCAGAATGTACTGGGAACAAGTTAAAGCCAAATGTCACCAAAGTGCTTTTCTCAGCCTGAAAAGGCTATTTAGACCCATGATATTTTTAAGAAAGTGGGTGTCAGTTTAGTCATAAGGAAGGCCTTTGGGCTCATGTATTGTGGATTGGGCTTCTATTAGGACACTTTTAGCCAAGTCACACAGTCAGCAGCCACTTAGACTGTACTGGGAACAAGTTACAGTGAAACGTCACCAAAGTGCTTCTCTCTGCCTGAAAAGGCTATTTTGACCAATGACTTTTTAAAGAAAATGAGTGTCAGTTTTGTCATAAGGAAGGCATTTGGGCCCATGTATAGTGCATTGGGATTCTTGTTGGGCACTTTTAGGTACAACACACAGTCACCAGCCACTCAGAATGCACTGGGAACAAGTTAAAGCCAAATGTCACCAAAGTGCTTTTCTCAGCCTGAAAAGGCTATTTAGACCCATGATATTTTTAAGAAAGTGGGTGTCAGTTTAGTCATAAGGAAGGCCTTTGGGCTCATGTATTGTGGATTGGGCTTCTATTAGGACACTTTTAGCCAAGTCACACAGTCAGCAGCCACTTAGACTGTACTGGGAACAAGTTACAGTGAAACGTCACCAAAGTGCTTCTCTCTGCCTGAAAAGGCTATTTTGACCAATGATTTTTTTAAGAAAATGAGTGTCAGTTTTGTCATAAGGAAGGCATTTGGGCCCATGTATAGTGCATTGGGATTCTTGTTGGGCACTTTTAGGTACAACACACAGTCACCAGCCATTCAGAATGTACTGGGAACAAGTTACAGCCAAATGTCACCAAAGTGCTTTTCTCAGCCTGATAAGGCTATTTAGACCCATGATATCTTTTAAGAAAGTGGGTGTCAGTTTAGTCATAAGGAAGGCCTTTGGGCTCATGTATTGTGGATTGGGCTTCTATTTGGCCACTTTTAACCAAGTCACACAGTCAGCAGCCACTTACACTGTACTGGGAACAAGTTACAGTGAAACGTCACCAAAGTGCTTCTCTCAGGCTGAAAAGGCTATTTTGACCAATGATTTTTTTAAGAAAATGAGTGTCAGTTTGGTCATAAGGAAGGCATTTGGGCCCATGTATAGTGCATTGGGATTCTTGTTGGGCACTTTTAGGTACAACACACAGTCACCAGCCACTCAGAATGCACTGGGAACAAGTTACAGCCAAATGTCACCAAAGTGCTTTTCTCAGCCTGAAAAGGCTATTTAGACCCATGATATTTTTAAGAAAGTGGGTGTCAGTTTAGTCATAAGGAAGGCCTTTGGGCTCATGTATTGTGGATAGGGCTTCTATTTGGCCACTTTTAACCAAGTCACAAAGTCAGCAGCCACTTAGACTGTACTGGGAACAAGTTACAGTGAAACGTCACCAAAGTGCTTCTCTCTGCCTGAAAAGGCTATTTTGACCAATGACTTTTTAAAGAAAATGAGTGTCAGTTTTGTCATAAGGAAGGCATTTGGGCCCATGTATAGTGCATTGGGATTCTTGTTGGGCACTTTTAGGTACAACACACAGTCACCAGCCACTCAGAATGCACTGGGAACAAGTTAAAGCCAAATGTCACCAAAGTGCTTTTCTCAGCCTGAAAAGGCTATTTAGACCCATGATATTTTTAAGAAAGTGGGTGTCAGTTTAGTCATAAGGAAGGCCTTTGGGCTCATGTATTGTGGATCGGGCTTCTATTAGGACACTTTTAGCCAAGTCACACAGTCAGCAGCCACTTAGACTGTACTGGGAACAAGTTACAGTGAAACGTCACCAAAGTGGTTCTCTCTGCCTGAAAAGGCTATTTTGACCAATGATTTTTTTAAGAAAATGAGTGTCAGTTTTGTCATAAGGAAGGCATTTGGGCCCATGTATAGTGCATTAGGATTCTTGTTGGGCACTTTTAGGTACAACACACAGTCACCAGCCATTCAGAATGTACTGGGAACAAGTTACAGCCAAATGTCACCAAAGTGCTTTTCTCAGCCTGATAAGGCTATTTAGACCCATGATATTTTTTAAGAAAGTGGGTGTCAGTTTAGTCATAAGGAAGGCCTTTGGGCTCATGTATTGTGGATTGGGCTTCTATTAGGACACTTTTAGCCAAGTCACACAGTCAGCAGCCACTTAGACTGTACTGGGAACAAGTTACAGTGAAACGTCACCAAAGTGCTTCTCTCTGCCTGAAAAGGCTATTTTGACCAATGATTTTTTTAAGAAAATGAGTGTCAGTTTTGTCATAAGGAAGGCATTTGGGCCCATGTATAGTGCATTGGGATTCTTGTTGGGCACTTTTAGGTACAACACACAGTCACCAGCCATTCAGAATGTACTGGGAACAAGTTACAGCCAAATGTCACCAAAGTGCTTTTCTCAGCCTGATAAGGCTATTTAGACCCAAGATATCTTTTAAGAAAGTGGGTGTCAGTTTAGTCATAAGGAAGGCCTTTGGGCTCATGTATTGTGGATTGGGCTTCTATTTGGCCACTTTTAACCAAGTCACACAGTCAGCAGCCACTTACACTGTACTGGGAACAAGTTACAGTGAAACGTCACCAAAGTGCTTCTCTCTGCCTGAAAAGGCTATTTTGACCAATGACTTTTTAAAGAAAATGAGTGTCAGTTTTGTCATAAGGAAGGCATTTGGGCCCATGTATAGTGCATTGGGATTCTTGTTGGGCACTTTTAGGTACAACACACAGTCACCAGCCACTCAGAATGCACTGGGAACAAGTTAAAGCCAAATGTCACCAAAGTGCTTTTCTCAGCCTGAAAAGGCTATTTAGACCCCTGATATTTTTAAGAAAGTGGGTGTCAGTTTAGTCATAAGGAAGGCCTTTGGGCTCATGTATTGTGGATTGGGCTTCTATTAGGACACTTTTAGCCAAGTCACACAGTCAGCAGCCACTTAGACTGTACTGGGAACAAGTTACAGTGAAACGTCACCAAAGTGCTTCTCTCTGCCTGAAAAGGCTATTTTGACCAATGATTTTTTTAAGAAAATGAGTGTCAGTTTTGTCATAAGGAAGGCATTTGGGCCCATGTATAGTGCATTGGGATTCTTGTTGGGCACTTTTAGGTAAAATACACAGTCACCAGCCATTCAGAATGTACTGGGAACAAGTTACAGCCAAATGTCACCAAAGTGCTTTTCTCAGCCTGATAAGGCTATTTAGACCCAAGATATCTTTTAAGAAAGTGGGTGTCAGTTTAGTCATAAGGAAGGCCTTTGGGCTCATGTATTGTGGATTGGGCTTCTATTTGGCCACTTTTAACCAAGTCACACAGTCAGCAGCCACTTACACTGTACTGGGAACAAGTTACAGTGAAACGTCACCAAAGTGCTTCTCTCTGCCTGAAAAGGCTATTTTGACCAATGACTTTTTAAAGAAAATGAGTGTCAGTTTTGTCATAAGGAAGGCATTTGGGCCCATGTATAGTGCATTGGGATTCTTGTTGGGCACTTTTAGGTACAACACACAGTCACCAGCCACTCAGAATGCACTGGGAACAAGTTAAAGCCAAATGTCACCAAAGTGCTTTTCTCAGCCTGAAAAGGCTATTTAGACCCATGATATTTTTAAGAAAGTGGGTGTCAGTTTAGTCATAAGGAAGGCCTTTGGGCTCATGTATTGTGGATTGGGCTTCTATTAGGACACTTTTAGCCAAGTCACACAGTCAGCAGCCACTTAGACTGTACTGGGAACAAGTTACAGTGAAACGTCACCAAAGTGCTTCTCTCTGCCTGAAAAGGCTATTTTGACCAATGATTTTTTTAAGAAAATGAGTGTCAGTTTTGTCATAAGGAAGGCATTTGGGCCCATGTATAGTGCATTGGGATTCTTGTTGGGCACTTTTAGGTACAACACACAGTCACCAGCCATTCAGAATGTACTGGGAACAAGTTACAGCCAAATGTCACCAAAGTGCTTTTCTCAGCCTGATAAGGCTATTTAGACCCATGATATCTTTTAAGAAAGTGTGTGTCAGTTTAGTCATAAGGAAGGCCTTTGGGCTCATGTATTGTGGATTGGGCTTCTATTTGGCCACTTTTAACCAAGTCACACAGTCAGCAGCCACTTACACTGTACTGGGAACAAGTTACAGTGAAACGTCACCAAAGTGCTTCTCTCAGGCTGAAAAGGCTATTTTGACCAATGATTTTTTAAAGAAAATGAGTGTCAGTTTGGTCATAAGGAAGGCATTTGGGCCCATGTATAGTGCATTGGGATTCTTGTTGGGCACTTTTAGGTACAACACACAGTCACCAGCCACTCAGAATGCACTGGGAACAAGTTACAGCCAAATGTCACCAAAGTGCTTTTCTCAGCCTGAAAAGGCTATTTAGACCCATGATATTTTTAAGAAAGTGGGTGTCAGTTTAGTCATAAGGAAGGCCTTTGGGCTCATGTATTGTGGATAGGGCTTCTATTTGGCCACTTTTAACCAAGTCACAAAGTCAGCAGCCACTTAGACTGTACTGGGAACAAGTTACAGTGAAACGTCACCAAAGTGCTTCTCTCTGCCTGAAAAGGCTATTTTGACCAATGACTTTTTAAAGAAAATGAGTGTCAGTTTTGTCATAAGGAAGGCATTTGGGCCCATGTATAGTGCATTGGGATTCTTGTTGGGCACTTTTAGGTACAACACACAGTCACCAGCCACTCAGAATGCACTGGGAACAAGTTAAAGCCAAATGTCACCAAAGTGCTTTTCTCAGCCTGAAAAGGCTATTTAGACCCCTGATATTTTTAAGAAAGTGGGTGTCAGTTTAGTCATAAGGAAGGCATTTGGGCCCATGTATAGTGCATTTGGATTCTTGTTGGGCACTTTTAGCTACAACACACAGTCACCAGCCACTCAGAATGTACTGGGAACAAGTTACAGCCAAATGTCACCAAAGTGCTTTTCTCAGCCTGATAAGGCTATTTAGACCCATGATATTTTTTAAGAAAGTGGGTGTCAGTTTAGTCATAAGGAAGGCCTTTGGGCTCATGTATTGAGGATTGGGCTTCTATTTGGCCACTTTTAACCAAGTCACACAGTCAGCAGCCACTTACACTGTACTGGGAACAAGTTACAGTGAAACGTCACCAAAGTGCTTCTCTCTGCCTGAAAAGGCTATTTTGACCAATGACTTTTTAAAGAAAATGAGTGTCAGTTTTGTCATAAGGAAGGCATTTGGGCCCATGTATAGTGCATTGGGATTCTTGTTGGGCACTTTTAGGTACAACACACAGTCACCAGCCACTCAGAATGCACTGGGAACAAGTTAAAGCCAAATGTCACCAAAGTGCTTTTCTCAGCCTGAAAAGGCTATTTAGACCCATGATATTTTTAAGAAAGTGGGTGTCAGTTTAGTCATAAGGAAGGCCTTTGGGCTCATGTATTGTGGATTGGGCTTCTATTAGGACACTTTTAGCCAAGTCACACAGTCAGCAGCCACTTAGACTGTACTGGGAACAAGTTACAGTGAAACGTCACCAAAGTGCTTCTCTCTGCCTGAAAAGGCTATATTGACCAATGACTTTTTAAAGAAAATGAGTGTCAGTTTTGTCATAAGGAAGGCATTTGGGCCCATGTATAGTGCATTGGAATTCTTGTTGGGCACTTTTAGGTACAACACACAGTCACCAGCCACTCAGAATGTACTGGGAACAAGTTACAGCCAAATGTCACCAAAGTGCTTTTCTCAGCCTGATAAGGCTATTTAGACCCATGATATTTTTAAGAAAGTGGGTGTCAGTTTAGTCATAAGGAAGGCCTTTGGGCTCATGTATTGTGGATAGGGCTTCTATTTGGCCACTTTTAACCAAGTCACAAAGTCAGCAGCCACTTAGACTGTACTGGGAACAAGTTACAGTGAAACGTCACCAAAGTGCTTCTCTCTGCCTGAAAAGGCTATTTTGACCAATGATTTTTTAAAGAAAATGAGTGTCAGTTTTGTCATAAGGAAGGCATTTGGGCCCATGTATAGTGCATTGGGATTCTTGTTGGGCACTTTTAGGTACAACACACAGTCACCAGCCACTCAGAATGTACTGGGAACAAGTTAAAGCCAAATGTCACCAAAGTGCTTTTCTCAGCCTGAAAAGGCTATTTAGACCCATGATATTTTTAAGAAAGTGGGTGTCAGTTTAGTCATAAGGAAGGCCTTTGGGCTCATGTATTGTGGATTGGGCTTCTATTAGGACACTTTTAGCCAAGTCACACAGTCAGCAGCCACTTAGACTGTACTGGGAACAAGTTACAGTGAAACGTCACCAAAGTGCTTCTCTCTGCCTGAAAAGGCTATTTTGACCAATGACTTTTTAAAGAAAATGAGTGTCAGTTTTGTCATAAGGAAGGCATTTGGGCCCATGTATAGTGCATTGGGATTCTTGTTGGGCACTTTTAGGTACAACACACAGTCACCAGCCACTCAGAATGCACTGGGAACAAGTTAAAGCCAAATGTCACCAAAGTGCTTTTCTCAGCCTGAAAAGGCTATTTAGACCCATGATATTTTTAAGAAAGTGGGTGTCAGTTTAGTCATAAGGAAGGCCTTTGGGCTCATGTATTGTGGATTGGGCTTCTATTAGGACACTTTTAGCCAAGTCACACAGTCAGCAGCCACTTAGACTGTACTGGGAACAAGTTACAGTGAAACGTCACCAAAGTGCTTCTCTCTGCCTGAAAAGGCTATTTTGACCAATGATTTTTTTAAGAAAATGAGTGTCAGTTTTGTCATAAGGAAGGCATTTGGGCCCATGTATAGTGCATTGGGATTCTTGTTGGGCACTTTTAGGTACAACACACAGTCACCAGCCATTCAGAATGTACTGGGAACAAGTTACAGCCAAATGTCACCAAAGTGCTTTTCTCAGCCTGATAAGGCTATTTAGACCCATGATATCTTTTAAGAAAGTGGGTGTCAGTTTAGTCATAAGGAAGGCCTTTGGGCTCATGTATTGTGGATTGGGCTTCTATTTGGCCACTTTTAACCAAGTCACACAGTCAGCAGCCACTTACACTGTACTGGGAACAAGTTACAGTGAAACGTCACCAAAGTGCTTCTCTCAGGCTGAAAAGGCTATTTTGACCAATGATTTTTTTAAGAAAATGAGTGTCAGTTTGGTCATAAGGAAGGCATTTGGGCCCATGTATAGTGCATTGGGATTCTTGTTGGGCACTTTTAGGTACAACACACAGTCACCAGCCACTCAGAATGCACTGGGAACAAGTTACAGCCAAATGTCACCAAAGTGCTTTTCTCAGCCTGAAAAGGCTATTTAGACCCATGATATTTTTAAGAAAGTGGGTGTCAGTTTAGTCATAAGGAAGGCCTTTGGGCTCATGTATTGTGGATAGGGCTTCTATTTGGCCACTTTTAACCAAGTCACAAAGTCAGCAGCCACTTAGACTGTACTGGGAACAAGTTACAGTGAAACGTCACCAAAGTGCTTCTCTCTGCCTGAAAAGGCTATTTTGACCAATGACTTTTTAAAGAAAATGAGTGTCAGTTTTGTCATAAGGAAGGCATTTGGGCCCATGTATAGTGCATTGGGATTCTTGTTGGGCACTTTTAGGTAAAATACACAGTCACCAGCCATTCAGAATGTACTGGGAACAAGTTACAGCCAAATGTCACCAAAGTGCTTTTCTCAGCCTGATAAGGCTATTTAGACCCAAGATATCTTTTAAGAAAGTGGGTGTCAGTTTAGTCATAAGGAAGGCCTTTGGGCTCATGTATTGTGGATTGGGCTTCTATTTGGCCACTTTTAACCAAGTCACACAGTCAGCAGCCACTTACACTGTACTGGGAACAAGTTACAGTGAAACGTCACCAAAGTGCTTCTCTCTGCCTGAAAAGGCTATTTTGACCAATGACTTTTTAAAGAAAATGAGTGTCAGTTTTGTCATAAGGAAGGCATTTGGGCCCATGTATAGTGCATTGGGATTCTTGTTGGGCACTTTTAGGTACAACACACAGTCACCAGCCACTCAGAATGCACTGGGAACAAGTTAAAGCCAAATGTCACCAAAGTGCTTTTCTCAGCCTGAAAAGGCTATTTAGACCCATGATATTTTTAAGAAAGTGGGTGTCAGTTTAGTCATAAGGAAGGCCTTTGGGCTCATGTATTGTGGATTGGGCTTCTATTAGGACACTTTTAGCCAAGTCACACAGTCAGCAGCCACTTAGACTGTACTGGGAACAAGTTACAGTGAAACGTCACCAAAGTGCTTCTCTCTGCCTGAAAAGGCTATTTTGACCAATGATTTTTTAAAGAAAATGAGTGTCAGTTTTGTCATAAGGAAGGCATTTGGGCCCATGTATAGTGCATTGGGATTCTTGTTGGGCACTTTTAGGTACAACACACAGTCACCAGCCATTCAGAATGTACTGGGAACAAGTTACAGCCAAATGTCACCAAAGTGCTTTTCTCAGCCTGATAAGGCTATTTAGACCCATGATATCTTTTAAGAAAGTGTGTGTCAGTTTAGTCATAAGGAAGGCCTTTGGGCTCATGTATTGTGGATTGGGCTTCTATTTGGCCACTTTTAACCAAGTCACACAGTCAGCAGCCACTTACACTGTACTGGGAACAAGTTACAGTGAAACGTCACCAAAGTGCTTCTCTCAGGCTGAAAAGGCTATTTTGACCAATGATTTTTTAAAGAAAATGAGTGTCAGTTTGGTCATAAGGAAGGCATTTGGGCCCATGTATAGTGCATTGGGATTCTTGTTGGGCACTTTTAGGTACAACACACAGTCACCAGCCACTCAGAATGCACTGGGAACAAGTTACAGCCAAATGTCACCAAAGTGCTTTTCTCAGCCTGAAAAGGCTATTTAGACCCATGATATTTTTAAGAAAGTGGGTGTCAGTTTAGTCATAAGGAAGGCCTTTGGGCTCATGTATTGTGGATAGGGCTTCTATTTGGCCACTTTTAACCAAGTCACAAAGTCAGCAGCCACTTAGACTGTACTGGGAACAAGTTACAGTGAAACGTCACCAAAGTGCTTCTCTCTGCCTGAAAAGGCTATTTTGACCAATGACTTTTTAAAGAAAATGAGTGTCAGTTTTGTCATAAGGAAGGCATTTGGGCCCATGTATAGTGCATTGGGATTCTTGTTGGGCACTTTTAGGTACAACACACAGTCACCAGCCACTCAGAATGCACTGGGAACAAGTTAAAGCCAAATGTCACCAAAGTGCTTTTCTCAGCCTGAAAAGGCTATTTAGACCCCTGATATTTTTAAGAAAGTGGGTGTCAGTTTAGTCATAAGGAAGGCATTTGGGCCCATGTATAGTGCATTTGGATTCTTGTTGGGCACTTTTAGCTACAACACACAGTCACCAGCCACTCAGAATGTACTGGGAACAAGTTACAGCCAAATGTCACCAAAGTGCTTTTCTCAGCCTGATAAGGCTATTTAGACCCATGATATTTTTTAAGAAAGTGGGTGTCAGTTTAGTCATAAGGAAGGCCTTTGGGCTCATGTATTGAGGATTGGGCTTCTATTTGGCCACTTTTAACCAAGTCACACAGTCAGCAGCCACTTACACTGTACTGGGAACAAGTTACAGTGAAACGTCACCAAAGTGCTTCTCTCTGCCTGAAAAGGCTATTTTGACCAATGACTTTTTAAAGAAAATGAGTGTCAGTTTTGTCATAAGGAAGGCATTTGGGCCCATGTATAGTGCATTGGGATTCTTGTTGGGCACTTTTAGGTACAACACACAGTCACCAGCCACTCAGAATGCACTGGGAACAAGTTAAAGCCAAATGTCACCAAAGTGCTTTTCTCAGCCTGAAAAGGCTATTTAGACCCATGATATTTTTAAGAAAGTGGGTGTCAGTTTAGTCATAAGGAAGGCCTTTGGGCTCATGTATTGTGGATTGGGCTTCTATTAGGACACTTTTAGCCAAGTCACACAGTCAGCAGCCACTTAGACTGTACTGGGAACAAGTTACAGTGAAACGTCACCAAAGTGCTTCTCTCTGCCTGAAAAGGCTATATTGACCAATGACTTTTTAAAGAAAATGAGTGTCAGTTTTGTCATAAGGAAGGCATTTGGGCCCATGTATAGTGCATTGGAATTCTTGTTGGGCACTTTTAGGTACAACACACAGTCACCAGCCACTCAGAATGTACTGGGAACAAGTTACAGCCAAATGTCACCAAAGTGCTTTTCTCAGCCTGATAAGGCTATTTAGACCCATGATATTTTTAAGAAAGTGGGTGTCAGTTTAGTCATAAGGAAGGCCTTTGGGCTCATGTATTGTGGATAGGGCTTCTATTTGGCCACTTTTAACCAAGTCACAAAGTCAGCAGCCACTTAGACTGTACTGGGAACAAGTTACAGTGAAACGTCACCAAAGTGCTTCTCTCTGCCTGAAAAGGCTATTTTGACCAATGATTTTTTAAAGAAAATGAGTGTCAGTTTTGTCATAAGGAAGGCATTTGGGCCCATGTATAGTGCATTGGGATTCTTGTTGGGCACTTTTAGGTACAACACACAGTCACCAGCCACTCAGAATGTACTGGGAACAAGTTAAAGCCAAATGTCACCAAAGTGCTTTTCTCAGCCTGAAAAGGCTATTTAGACCCATGATATTTTTAAGAAAGTGGGTGTCAGTTTAGTCATAAGGAAGGCCTTTGGGCTCATGTATTGTGGATTGGGCTTCTATTAGGACACTTTTAGCCAAGTCACACAGTCAGCAGCCACTTAGACTGTACTGGGAACAAGTTACAGTGAAACGTCACCAAAGTGCTTCTCTCTGCCTGAAAAGGCTATTTTGACCAATGACTTTTTAAAGAAAATGAGTGTCAGTTTTGTCATAAGGAAGGCATTTGGGCCCATGTATAGTGCATTGGGATTCTTGTTGGGCACTTTTAGGTACAACACACAGTCACCAGCCACTCAGAATGCACTGGGAACAAGTTAAAGCCAAATGTCACCAAAGTGCTTTTCTCAGCCTGAAAAGGCTATTTAGACCCATGATATTTTTAAGAAAGTGGGTGTCAGTTTAGTCATAAGGAAGGCCTTTGGGCTCATGTATTGTGGATTGGGCTTCTATTAGGACACTTTTAGCCAAGTCACACAGTCAGCAGCCACTTAGACTGTACTGGGAACAAGTTACAGTGAAACGTCACCAAAGTGCTTCTCTCTGCCTGAAAAGGCTATTTTGACCAATGATTTTTTTAAGAAAATGAGTGTCAGTTTTGTCATAAGGAAGGCATTTGGGCCCATGTATAGTGCATTGGGATTCTTGTTGGGCACTTTTAGGTACAACACACAGTCACCAGCCATTCAGAATGTACTGGGAACAAGTTACAGCCAAATGTCACCAAAGTGCTTTTCTGAGCCTGATAAGGCTATTTAGACCCATGATATCTTTTAAGAAAGTGGGTGTCAGTTTAGTCATAAGGAAGGCCTTTGGGCTCATGTATTGTGGATTGGGCTTCTATTTGGCCACTTTTAACCAAGTCACACAGTCAGCAGCCACTTACACTGTACTGGGAACAAGTTACAGTGAAACGTCACCAAAGTGCTTCTCTCAGGCTGAAAAGGCTATTTTGACCAATGATTTTTTTAAGAAAATGAGTGTCAGTTTGGTCATAAGGAAGGCATTTGGGCCCATGTATAGTGCATTGGGATTCTTGTTGGGCACTTTTAGGTACAACACACAGTCACCAGCCACTCAGAATGCACTGGGAACAAGTTACAGCCAAATGTCACCAAAGTGCTTTTCTCAGCCTGAAAAGGCTATTTAGACCCATGATATTTTTAAGAAAGTGGGTGTCAGTTTAGTCATAAGGAAGGCCTTTGGGCTCATGTATTGTGGATAGGGCTTCTATTTGGCCACTTTTAACCAAGTCACAAAGTCAGCAGCCACTTAGACTGTACTGGGAACAAGTTACAGTGAAACGTCACCAAAGTGCTTCTCTCTGCCTGAAAAGGCTATTTTGACCAATGACTTTTTAAAGAAAATGAGTGTCAGTTTTGTCATAAGGAAGGCATTTGGGCCCATGTATAGTGCATTGGGATTCTTGTTGGGCACTTTTAGGTACAACACACAGTCACCAGCCACTCAGAATGCACTGGGAACAAGTTAAAGCCAAATGTCACCAAAGTGCTTTTCTCAGCCTGAAAAGGCTATTTAGACCCATGATATTTTTAAGAAAGTGGGTGTCAGTTTAGTCATAAGGAAGGCCTTTGGGCTCATGTATTGTGGATTGGGCTTCTATTAGGACACTTTTAGCCAAGTCACACAGTCAGCAGCCACTTAGACTGTACTGGGAACAAGTTACAGTGAAACGTCACCAAAGTGCTTCTCTCTGCCTGAAAAGGCTATTTTGACCAATGATTTTTTTAAGAAAATGAGTGTCAGTTTTGTCATAAGGAAGGCATTTGGGCCCATGTATAGTGCATTGGGATTCTTGTTGGGCACTTTTAGGTACAACACACAGTCACCAGCCATTCAGAATGTACTGGGAACAAGTTACAGCCAAATGTCACCAAAGTGCTTTTCTCAGCCTGATAAGGCTATTTAGACCCATGATATTTTTTAAGAAAGTGGGTGTCAGTTTAATCATAAGGAAGGCCTTTGGGCTCATGTATTGTGGATTGGGCTTCTATTTGGCCACTTTTAACCAAGTCACACAATCAGCAGCCACTTACACTGTACTGGGAACAAGTTACAGTGAAACGTCACCAAAGTGCTTCTCTCTGCCTGAAAAGGCTATTTTGACCAATGATTTTTTAAAGAAAATGAGTGTCAGTTTAGTCATAAGGAAGGCATTTGGGCCCATGTATAGTGCATTGGGATTCTTGTTGGGCACTTTTAGGTACAACACACAGTCACCAGCCACTCAGAATGTACTGGGAACAAGTTAAAGCCAAATGTCACCAAAGTGCTTTTCTCAGCCTGAAAAGGCTATTTAGACCCATGATATTTTTAAGAAAGTGGGTGTCAGTTTAGTCATAAGGAAGGCCTTTGGGCTCATGTATTGTGGATTGGGCTTCTATTAGGACACTTTTAGCCAAGTCACACAGTCAGCAGCCACTTAGACTGTACTGGGAACAAGTTACAGTGAAACGTCACCAAAGTGCTTCTCTCTGCCTGAAAAGGCTATATTGACCAATGACTTTTTAAAGAAAATGAGTGTCAGTTTTGTCATAAGGAAGGCATTTGGGCCCATGTATAGTGCATTGGGATTCTTGTTGGGCACTTTTAGCTACATTACACAGTCACCAGCCACTCAGAATGCACTGGGAACAAGTTAAAGCCAAATGTCACCAAAGTGCTTTTCTCAGCCTGAAATGGCTATTTAGACCCATGATATTTTTAAGAAAGTGGGTGTCAGTTTAGTCATAAGGAAGGCCTTTGGGCTCATGTATTGTGGATTGGGCTTCTATTAGGACACTTTTAGCCAAGTCACACAGTCAGCAGCCACTTAGACTGTACTGGGAACAAGTTACAGTGAAACGTCACCAAAGTGCTTCTCTCTGCCTGAAAAGGCTATATTGACCAATGACTTTTTAAAGAAAATGAGTGTCAGTTTTGTCATAAGGAAGGCATTTGGGCCCATGTATAGTGCATTGGAATTCTTGTTGGGCACTTTTAGGTACAACACACAGTCACCAGCCACTCAGAATGTACTGGGAACAAGTTACAGCCAAATGTCACCAAAGTGCTTTTCTCAGCCTGATAAGGCTATTTAGACCCATGATATTTTTAAGAAAGTGGGTGTCAGTTTAGTCATAAGGAAGGCCTTTGGGCTCA
This sequence comes from Gymnoscopelus microlampas, assembly GCF_963454915.1. NCBI lineage: Eukaryota > Metazoa > Chordata > Actinopteri > Myctophiformes > Myctophidae > Gymnoscopelus > Gymnoscopelus microlampas. Next base: position 161,214 of record NC_139951.1, read on the forward strand.
TGTATTGTGGATAGGGCTTCTATTTGGCCACTTTTAACCAAGTCACAAAGTCAGCAGCCACTTAGACTGTACTGGGAACAAGTTACAGTGAAACGTCACCAAAGTGCTTCTCTCTGCCTGAAAAGGCTATTTTGACCAATGATTTTTTAAAGAAAATGAGTGTCAGTTTTGTCATAAGGAAGGCATTTGGGCCCATGTATAGTGCATTGGGATTCTTGTTGGGCACTTTTAGGTACAACACACAGTCACCAGCCACTCAGAATGTACTGGGAACAAGTTAAAGCCAAATGTCACCAAAGTGCTTTTCTCAGCCTGAAAAGGCTATTTAGACCCATGATATTTTTAAGAAAGTGGGTGTCAGTTTAGTCATAAGGAAGGCCTTTGGGCTCATGTATTGTGGATTGGGCTTCTATTAGGACACTTTTAGCCAAGTCACACAGTCAGCAGCCACTTAGACTGTACTGGGAACAAGTTACAGTGAAACGTCACCAAAGTGCTTCTCTCTGCCTGAAAAGGCTATTTTGACCAATGACTTTTTAAAGAAAATGAGTGTCAGTTTTGTCATAAGGAAGGCATTTGGGCCCATGTATAGTGCATTGGGATTCTTGTTGGGCACTTTTAGGTACAACACACAGTCACCAGCCACTCAGAATGCACTGGGAACAAGTTAAAGCCAAATGTCACCAAAGTGCTTTTCTCAGCCTGAAAAGGCTATTTAGACCCATGATATTTTTAAGAAAGTGGGTGTCAGTTTAGTCATAAGGAAGGCCTTTGGGCTCATGTATTGTGGATTGGGCTTCTATTAGGACACTTTTAGCCAAGTCACACAGTCAGCAGCCACTTAGACTGTACTGGGAACAAGTTACAGTGAAACGTCACCAAAGTGCTTCTCTCTGCCTGAAAAGGCTATTTTGACCAATGATTTTTTTAAGAAAATGAGTGTCAGTTTTGTCATAAGGAAGGCATTTGGGCCCATGTATAGTGCATTGGGATTCTTGTTGGGCACTTTTAGGTACAACACACAGTCACCAGCCATTCAGAATGTACTGGGAACAAGTTACAGCCAAATGTCACCAAAGTGCTTTTCTCAGCCTGATAAGGCTATTTAGACCCATGATATCTTTTAAGAAAGTGGGTGTCAGTTTAGTCATAAGGAAGGCCTTTGGGCTCATGTATTGTGGATTGGGCTTCTATTTGGCCACTTTTAACCAAGTCACACAGTCAGCAGCCACTTACACTGTACTGGGAACAAGTTACAGTGAAACGTCACCAAAGTGCTTCTCTCAGGCTGAAAAGGCTATTTTGACCAATGATTTTTTTAAGAAAATGAGTGTCAGTTTGGTCATAAGGAAGGCATTTGGGCCCATGTATAGTGCATTGGGATTCTTGTTGGGCACTTTTAGGTACAACACACAGTCACCAGCCACTCAGAATGCACTGGGAACAAGTTACAGCCAAATGTCACCAAAGTGCTTTTCTCAGCCTGAAAAGGCTATTTAGACCCATGATATTTTTAAGAAAGTGGGTGTCAGTTTAGTCATAAGGAAGGCCTTTGGGCTCATGTATTGTGGATAGGGCTTCTATTTGGCCACTTTTAACCAAGTCACAAAGTCAGCAGCCACTTAGACTGTACTGGGAACAAGTTACAGTGAAACGTCACCAAAGTGCTTCTCTCTGCCTGAAAAGGCTATTTTGACCAATGACTTTTTAAAGAAAATGAGTGTCAGTTTTGTCATAAGGAAGGCATTTGGGCCCATGTATAGTGCATTGGGATTCTTGTTGGGCACTTTTAGGTACAACACACAGTCACCAGCCACTCAGAATGCACTGGGAACAAGTTAAAGCCAAATGTCACCAAAGTGCTTTTCTCAGCCTGAAAAGGCTATTTAGACCCCTGATATTTTTAAGAAAGTGGGTGTCAGTTTAGTCATAAGGAAGGCATTTGGGCCCATGTATAGTGCATTTGGATTCTTGTTGGGCACTTTTAGGTACAACACACAGTCACCAGCCACTCAGAATGTACTGGGAACAAGTTACAGCCAAATGTCACCAAAGTGCTTTTCTCAGCCTGATAAGGCTATTTAGACCCATGATATTTTTTAAGAAAGTGGGTGTCAGTTTAGTCATAAGGAAGGCCTTTGGGCTCATGTATTGTGGATTGGGCTTCTATTAGGACACTTTTAGCCAAGTCACACAGTCAGCAGCCACTTAGACTGTACTGGGAACAAGTTAAAGCCAAACGTCACCAAAGTGCTTCTCTCTGCCTGAAAAGGCTATTTTGACCAATGATTTTTTTAAGAAAATGAGTGTCAGTTTTGTCATAAGGAAGGCATTTGGGCCCATGTATAGTGCATTGGGATTCTTGTTGGGCACTTTTAGGTACAACACACAGTCACCAGCCATTCAGAATGTACTGGGAACAAGTTACAGCCAAATGTCACCAAAGTGCTTTTCTCAGCCTGATAAGGCTATTTAGACCCATGATATTTTTTAAGAAAGTGGGTGTCAGTTTAATCATAAGGAAGGCCTTTGGGCTCATGTATTGTGGATTGGGCTTCTATTTGGCCACTTTTAACCAAGTCACACAATCAGCAGCCACTTACACTGTACTGGGAACAAGTTACAGTGAAACGTCACCAAAGTGCTTCTCTCTGCCTGAAAAGGCTATTTTGACCAATGATTTTTTAAAGAAAATGAGTGTCAGTTTAGTCATAAGGAAGGCATTTGGGCCCATGTATAGTGCATTGGGATTCTTGTTGGGCACTTTTAGGTACAACACACAGTCACCAGCCACTCAGAATGTACTGGGAACAAGTTAAAGCCAAATGTCACCAAAGTGCTTTTCTCAGCCTGAAAAGGCTATTTAGACCCATGATATTTTTAAGAAAGTGGGTGTCAGTTTAGTCATAAGGAAGGCCTTTGGGCTCATGTATTGTGGATTGGGCTTCTATTAGGACACTTTTAGCCAAGTCATACAGTCAGCAGCCACTTAGACTGTACTGGGAACAAGTTACAGTGAAACGTCACCAAAGTGCTTCTCTCTGCCTGAAAAGGCTATTTTGACCAATGACTTTTTAAAGAAAATGAGTGTCAGTTTTGTCATAAGGAAGGCATTTGGGCCCATGTATAGTGCATTGGGATTCTTGTTGGGCACTTTTAGGTACAACACACAGTCACCAGCGACTCAGAATGCACTGGGAACAAGTTAAAGCCAAATGTCACCAAAGTGCTTTTCTCAGCCTGAAAAGGCTATTTAGACCCATGATATTTTTAAGAAAGTGGGTGTCAGTTTAGTCATAAGGAAGGCCTTTGGGCTCATGTATTGTGGATTGGGCTTCTATTAGGACACTTTTAGCCAAGTCACACAGTCAGCAGCCACTTAGACTGTACTGGGAACAAGTTACAGTGAAACGTCACCAAAGTGCTTCTCTCTGCCTGAAAAGGCTATTTTGACCAATGATTTTTTTAAGAAAATGAGTGTCAGTTTTGTCATAAGGAAGGCATTTGGGCCCATGTATAGTGCATTGGGATTCTTGTTGGGCACTTTTAGGTACAACACACAGTCACCAGCCATTCAGAATGTACTGGGAACAAGTTACAGCCAAATGTCACCAAAGTGCTTTTCTCAGCCTGATAAGGCTATTTAGACCCATGATATCTTTTAAGAAAGTGGGTGTCAGTTTAGTCATAAGGAAGGCCTTTGGGCTCATGTATTGTGGATTGGGCTTCTATTTGGCCACTTTTAACCAAGTCACACAGTCAGCAGCCACTTACACTGTACTGGGAACAAGTTACAGTGAAACGTCACCAAAGTGCTTCTCTCAGCCTGAAAAGGCTATTTTGACCAATGACTTTTTAAAGAAAATGAGTGTCAGTTTTGTCATAAGGAAGGAATTTGGGCCCATGTATAGTGCATTGGGATTCTTGTTGGGCACTTTTAGGTACAACACACAGTCACCAGCCACTCAGAATGCACTGGGAACAAGTTAAAGCCAAATGTCACCAAAGTGCTTTTCTCAGCCTGAAAAGGCTATTTAGACCCATGATATTTTTAAGAAAGTGGGTGTCAGTTTAGTCATAAGGAAGGCCTTTGGGCTCATGTATTGTGGATTGGGCTTCTATTAGGACACTTTTAGCCAAGTCACACAGTCAGCAGCCACTTAGACTGTACTGGGAACAAGTTACAGTGAAACGTCACCAAAGTGCTTCTCTCTGCCTGAAAAGGCTATTTTGACCAATGATTTTTTTAAGAAAATGAGTGTCAGTTTTGTCATAAGGAAGGCATTTGGGCCCATGTATAGTGCATTGGGATTCTTGTTGGGCACTTTTAGGTACAACACACAGTCACCAGCCATTCAGAATGTACTGGGAACAAGTTACAGCCAAATGTCACCAAAGTGCTTTTCTCAGCCTGATAAGGCTATTTAGACCCATGATATTTTTTAAGAAAGTGGGTGTCAGTTTAGTCATAAGGAAGGCCTTTGGGCTCATGTATTGTGGATTGGGCTTCTATTAGGACACTTTTAGCCAAGTCACACAGTCAGCAGCTACTTAGACTGTACTGGGAACAAGTTACAGTGAAACGTCACCAAAGTGCTTCTCTCTGCCTGAAAAGGCTATTTTGACCAATGATTTTTTTAAGAAAATGAGTGTCAGTTTTGTCATAAGGAAGGCATTTGGGCCCATGTATAGTGCATTGGGATTCTTGTTGGGCACTTTTAGCTACATTACACAGTCACCAGCCACTCAGAATGCACTGGGAACAAGTTAAAGCCAAATGTCACCAAAGTGCTTTTCTCAGCCTGAAATGGCTATTTAGACCCATGATATTTTTAAGAAAGTGGGTGTCAGTTTAGTCATAAGGAAGGCCTTTGGGCTCATGTATTGTGGATTGGGCTTCTATTAGGACACTTTTAGCCAAGTCACACAGTCAGCAGCCACTTAGACTGTACTGGGAACAAGTTACAGTGAAACGTCACCAAAGTGCTTCTCTCTGCCTGAAAAGGCTATATTGACCAATGACTTTTTAAAGAAAATGAGTGTCAGTTTTGTCATAAGGAAGGCATTTGGGCCCATGTATAGTGCATTGGGATTCTTGTTGGGCACTTTTAGGTACAACACACAGTCACCAGCCACTCAGAATGTACTGGGAACAAGTTACAGCCAAATGTCACCAAAGTGCTTTTCTCAGCCTGATAAGGCTATTTAGACCCATGATATTTTTTAAGAAAGTGGGTGTCAGTTTAGTCATAAGGAAGGCCTTTGGGCTCATGTATTGAGGATTGTGCTTCTATTTGGCCACTTTTAACCAAGTCACACAGTCAGCAGCCACTTACACTGTACTGGGAACAAGTTACAGTGAAACGTCACCAAAGTGCTTCTCTCAGCCTGAAAAGGTTACTTTGACAAATGATTTTTTTAAGAAAATGAGTGTCAGTTTTGTCATAAGGAAGGCATTTTGGCCCATGTATAGTGCATTGGGATTCTTGTTGGGCACTTTTAGGTACAACACACAGTCACCAGCCACTCAGAATGCACTGGGAACAAGTTACAGCCAAATGTCACCAAAGTACTTTTCTCAGCCTAAAAAGGCTATTTAGACCTATGATATTTTTAAGAAAGTGGCTGTCAGTTTAGTCATAATAAGGCCTTTGGGCTCATGTATTGTGGATCGGGCTTCTATTTGGCCACTTTTACAACCAAGTCACACAGTCAGCAGCCACTTACACTGTACTGGGAACAAGTTTTACAGTGAAACGTCACCAAAGTGCTTCTCTCAGCCTGAAAAGGCTATTTTGACCAATAATTTTTTTAAGAAAATGAGTGTCAGTTTTGTCATAAGGAAGGCATTTGGGCCCATGTATAGTGCATTGGGATTCTTGTTGGGCACTTTTAGGTACAACACACAGTCACCAGCCACTCAGAATGCACTGGGAACAAGTTACAGCCAAATGTCACCAAAGTGCTTTTCTCAGCCTGAAAAGGCTATTTAGACCCATGATATTTTTCAAGAAAGTGGGTGTCAGTTTAGTCATAAGGAAGGCCTTTGGGCTCATGTATTGTGGATTGGGCTTCTATTAGGACACTTTTAGCCAAGTCACACAGTCAGCAGCCACTTACACTGTACTGGGAACAAGTTACAGTGAAACGTCACCAAAGTGCTTCTCTCAGCCTGAAAAGGCTACTTTGACAAATGATTTTTTTAAAGAAAATGAGTGTCAGTTTTGTCATAAGGAAGGCATTTTGGCCCATGTATAGTGCATTGGGATTCTTGTTGGGCACTTTTAGGTACAACACACAGTCACCAGCCACTCAGAATGCACTGGGAACAAGTTAAAGCCAAATGTCACCAAAGTGCTTTTCTCAGCCTGAAAAGGCTATTTAGACCCATGATATTTTTAAGAAAGTGGGTGTCAGTTTAGTCATAAGGAAGGCCTTTGGGCTCATGTATTGTGGATTGGGCTTCTATTAGGACACTTTTAGCCAAGTCACACAGTCAGCAGCCACTTAGACTGTACTGGGAACAAGTTACAGTGAAACGTCACCAAAGTGCTTCTCTCTGCCTGAAAAGGCTATTTTGACCAATGACTTTTTAAAGAAAATGAGTGTCAGTTTTGTCATAAGGAAGGCATTTGGGCCCATGTATAGTGCATTGGGATTCTTGTTGGGCACTTTTAGGTACAACACACAGTCACCAGCCACTCAGAATGCACTGGGAACAAGTTAAAGCCAAATGTCACCAAAGTGCTTTTCTCAGCCTGAAAAGGCTATTTAGACCCATGATATTTTTAAGAAAGTGGGTGTCAGTTTAGTCATAAGGAAGGCCTTTGGGCTCATGTATTGTGGATTGGGCTTCTATTAGGACACTTTTAGCCAAGTCACACAGTCAGCAGCCACTTAGACTGTACTGGGAACAAGTTACAGTGAAACGTCACCAAAGTGCTTCTCTCTGCCTGAAAAGGCTATTTTGACCAATGATTTTTTTAAGAAAATGAGTGTCAGTTTTGTCATAAGGAAGGCATTTGGGCGCATGTATAGTGCATTGGGATTCTTGTTGGGCACTTTTAGGTACAACACACAGTCACCAGCCATTCAGAATGCACTGGGAACAACTTACAGCCAAATGTCACCAAAGTGCTTTTCTCAGCCTGATAAGGCTATTTAGACCCATGATATTTTTAAGAAAGTGGGTGTCAGTTTAGTCATAAGGAAGGCCTTTGGGCTCATGTATTGTGGATAGGGCTTCTATTTGGCCACTTTTAACCAAGTCACACAGTCAGCAGCCACTTACACTGTACTGGGAACAAGTTACAGTGAAACGTCACCAAAGTGCTTCTCTCTGCCTGAAAAGGCTATTTTGACCAATGATTTTTTAAAGAAAATGAGTGTCAGTTTTGTCATAAGGAAGGCATTTGGGCCCATGTATAGTGCATTGGGATTCTTGTTGGGCACTTTTAGGTACAACACACAGTCACCAGCCACTCAGAATGCACTGGGAACAAGTTAAAGCCAAATGTCACCAAAGTGCTTTTCTCAGCCTGAAAAGGCTATTTAGACCCATGATATTTTTAAGAAAGTGGGTGTCAGTTTAGTCATAAGGAAGGCCTTTGGGCTCATGTATTGTGGATTGGGCTTCTATTAGGACACTTTTAGCCAAGTCACACAGTCAGCAGCCACTTAGACTGTACTGGGAACAAGTTACAGTGAAACGTCACCAAAGTGCTTCTCTCTGCCTGAAAAGGCTATTTTGACCAATGATTTTTTTAAGAAAATGAGTGTCAGTTTTGTCATAAGGAAGGCATTTGGGCGCATGTATAGTGCATTGGGATTCTTGTTGGGCACTTTTAGGTACAACACACAGTCACCAGCCATTCAGAATGCACTGGGAACAACTTACAGCCAAATGTCACCAAAGTGCTTTTCTCAGCCTGATAAGGCTATTTAGACCCATGATATTTTTAAGAAAGTGGGTGTCAGTTTAGTCATAAGGAAGGCCTTTGGGCTCATGTATTGTGGATAGGGCTTCTATTTGGCCACTTTTAACCAAGTCACACAGTCAGCAGCCACTTACACTGTATTGGGAACAAGTTACAGTGAAACGTCACCAAAGTGCTTCTCTCTGCCTGAAAAGGCTATTTTGACCAATGATTTTTTAAAGAAAATGAGTGTCAGTTTTGTCATAAGGAAGGCATTTGGGCCCATGTATAGTGCATTGGGATTCTTGTTGGGCACTTTTAGGTACAACACACAGTCACCAGCCACTCAGAATGTACTGGGAACAAGTTAAAGCCAAATGTCACCAAAGTGCTTTTCTCAGCCTGAAAAGGCTATCTAGACCCATGATATTTTTAAGAAAGTGGGTGTCAGTTTAGTCATAAGGAAGGCCTTTGGGCTCATGTATTGTGGATTGGGCTTCTATTAGGACACTTTTAGCCAAGTCACACAGTCAGCAGCCACTTAGACTGTACTGGGAACAAGTTACAGTGAAACGTCACCAAAGTGCTTCTCTCTGCCTGAAAAGGCTATTTTGACCAATGACTTTTTAAAGAAAATGAGTGTCAGTTTTGTCATAAGGAAGGCATTTGGGCCCATGTATAGTGCATTGGGATTCTTGTTGGGCACTTTTAGGTACAACACACAGTCACCAGCCACTCAGAATGTACTGGGAACAAGTTAAAGCCAAATGTCACCAAAGTGCTTTTCTCAGCCTGAAAAGGCTATCTAGACCCATGATATTTTTAAGAAAGTGGGTGTCAGTTTAGTCATAAGGAAGGCCTTTGGGCTCATGTATTGTGGATTGGGCTTCTATTAGGACACTTTTAGCCAAGTCACACAGTCAGCAGCCACTTAGACTGTACTGGGAACAAGTTACAGTGAAACGTCACCAAAGTGCTTCTCTCTGCCTGAAAAGGCTATTTTGACCAATGACTTTTTAAAGAAAATGAGTGTCAGTTTTGTCATAAGGAAGGCATTTGGGCCCATGTATAGTGCATTGGGATTCTTGTTGGGCACTTTTAGGTACAACACACAGTCACCAGCCACTCAGAATGCACTGGGAACAAGTTAAAGCCAAATGTCACCAAAGTGCTTTTCTCAGCCTGAAAAGGCTATTTAGACCCATGATATTTTTAAGAAAGTGGGTGTCAGTTTAGTCATAAGGAAGGCCTTTGGGCTCATGTATTGTGGATTGGGCTTCTATTAGGACACTTTTAGCCAAGTCACACAGTCAGCAGCCACTTAGACTGTACTGGGAACAAGTTACAGTGAAACGTCACCAAAGTGCTTCTCTCTGCCTGAAAAGGCTATTTTGACCGATGATTTTTTTAAGAAAATGAGTGTCAGTTTTGTCATAAGGAAGGCATTTGGGCCCATGTATAGTGCATTGGGATTCTTGTTGGGCACTTTTAGGTACAACACACAGTCACCAGCCATTCAGAATGTACTGGGAACAAGTTACAGCCAAATGTCACCAAAGTGCTTTTCTCAGCCTGATAAGGCTATTTAGACCCAAGATATCTTTTAAGAAAGTGGGTGTCAGTTTAGTCATAAGGAAGGCCTTTGGGCTCATGTATTGTGGATTGGGCTTCTATTTGGCCACTTTTAACCAAGTCACACAGTCAGCAGCCACTTACACTGTACTGGGAACAAGTTACAGTGAAACGTCACCAAAGCGCTTCTCTCAGGCTGAAAAGGCTATTTTGACCAATGATTTTTTTAAGAAAATGAGTGTCAGTTTTGTCATAAGGAAGGCATTTGGGCCCATGTATAGTGCATTGGGATTCTTGTTGGGCACTTTTAGGTACAACACACAGTCACCAGCCACTCAGAATGCACTGGGAACAAGTTACAGCCAAATGTCACCAAAGTGCTTTTCTCAGCCTAAAAAGGCTATTTAGACCTATGATATTTTTAAGAAAGTGGCTGTCAGTTTAGTCATGATAAGGCCTTTGGGCTCATTTATTGTGGATCGGGCTTCTATTTGGCCACTTTTACAACCAAGTCACACAGTCAGCAGCCACTTACACTGTACTGGGAACAAGTTTTACAGTGAAACGTCACCAAAGTGCTTCTCTCAGCCTGAAAAGGCTATTTTGACCAATAATTTTTTTAAGAAAATGAGTGTCAGTTTTGTCATAAGGAAGGCATTTGGGCCCATGTATAGTGCATTGGGATTCTTGTTGGGCACTTTTAGCTACATTACACAGTCACCAGCCACTCAGAATGCACTGGGAACAAGTTAAAGCCAAATGTCACCAAAGTGCTTTTCTCAGCCTGAAAAGGCTATTTAGACCCATGATATTTTTAAGAAAGTGGGTGTCAGTTTAGTCATAAGGAAGGCCTTTGGGCTCATGTATTGTGGATTGGGCTTCTATTAGGACACTTTTAGCCAAGTCACACAGTCAGCAGCCACTTACACTGTACTGGGAACAAGTTACAGTGAAACGTCACCAAAGTGCTTCTCTCAGCCTGAAAAGGCTACTTTGACAACTGATTTTTTTAAAGAAAATGAGTGTCAGTTTTGTCATAAGGAAGGCATTTTGGCCCATGTATAGTGCATTGGGATTCTTGTTGGGCACTTTTAGGTACAACACACAGTCACCAGCCACTCAGAATGCACTGGGAACAAGTTAAAGCCAAATGTCACCAAAGTGCTTTTCTCAGCCTGAAAAGGCTATTTAGACCCATGATATTTTTAAGAAAGTGGGTGTCAGTTTAGTCATAAGGAAGGCCTTTGGGCTCATGTATTGTGGATTGGGCTTCTATTAGGACACTTTTAGCCAAGTCACACAGTCAGCAGCCACTTAGACTGTACTGGGAACAAGTTACAGTGAAACGTCACCAAAGTGCTTCTCTCTGCCTGAAAAGGCTATTTTGACCAATGACTTTTTAAAGAAAATGAGTGTCAGTTTTGTCATAAGGAAGGCATTTGGGCCCATGTATAGTGCATTGGGATTCTTGTTGGGCACTTTTAGGTACAACACACAGTCACCAGCCACTCAGAATGCACTGGGAACAAGTTAAAGCCAAATGTCACCAAAGTGCTTTTCTCAGCCTGAAAAGGCTATTTAGACCCATGATATTTTTAAGAAAGTGGGTGTCAGTTTAGTCATAAGGAAGGCCTTTGGGCTCATGTATTGTGGATCGGGCTTCTATTAGGACACTTTTAGCCAAGTCACACAGTCAGCAGCCACTTAGACTGTACTGGGAACAAGTTACAGTGAAACGTCACCAAAGTGCTTCTCTCTGCCTGAAAAGGCTATTTTGACCAATGATTTTTTTAAGAAAATGAGTGTCAGTTTTGTCATAAGGAAGGCATTTGGGCCCATGTATAGTGCATTGGGATTCTTGTTGGGCACTTTTAGGTACAACACACAGTCACCAGCCATTCAGAATGTACTGGGAACAAGTTACAGCCAAATGTCACCAAAGTGCTTTTCTCAGCCTGATAAGGCTATTTAGACCCAAGATATCTTTTAAGAAAGTGGGTGTCAGTTTAGTCATAAGGAAGGCCTTTGGGCTCATGTATTGTGGATTGGGCTTCTATTTGGCCACTTTTAACCAAGTCACACAGTCAGCAGCCACTTACACTGTACTGGGAACAAGTTACAGTGAAACGTCACCAAAGTGCTTCTCTCAGGCTGAAAAGGCTATTTTGACCAATGATTTTTTTAAGAAAATGAGTGTCAGTTTTGTCATAAGGAAGGCATTTGGGCCCATGTATAGTGCATTGGGATTCTTGTTGGGCACTTTTAGGTACAACACACAGTCACCAGCCACTCAGAATGCACTGGGAACAAGTTACAGCCAAATGTCACCAAAGTGCTTTTCTCAGCCTAAAAAGGCTATTTAGACCTATGATATTTTTAAGAAAGTGGCTGTCAGTTTAGTCATAATAAGGCCTTTGGGCTCATTTATTGTGGATCGGGCTTCTATTTGGCCACTTTTACAACCAAGTCACACAGTCAGCAGCCACTTACACTGTACTGGGAACAAGTTTTACAGTGAAACGTCACCAAAGTGCTTCTCTCAGCCTGAAAAGGCTATTTTGACCAATAATTTTTTTAAGAAAATGAGTGTCAGTTTTGTCATAAGGAAGGCATTTGGGCCCATGTATAGTGCATTGGGATTCTTGTTGGGCACTTTTAGCTACATTACACAGTCACCAGCCACTCAGAATGCACTGGGAACAAGTTAAAGCCAAATGTCACCAAAGTGCTTTTCTCAGCCTGAAAAGGCTATTTAGACCCATGATATTTTTAAGAAAGTGGGTGTCAGTTTAGTCATAAGGAAGGCCTTTGGGCTCATGTATTGTGGATTGGGCTTCTATTAGGACACTTTTATTCAAGTCACACAGTCAGCAGCCACTTACACTGTACTGGGAACAAGTTACAGTGAAACGTCACCAAAGTGCTTCTCTCAGCCTGAAAAGGCTACTTTGACAAATGATTTTTTTAAAGAAAATGAGTGTCAGTTTTGTCATAAGGAAGGCATTTTGGCCCATGTATAGTGCATTGGGATTCTTGTTGGGCACTTTTAGGTACAACACACAGTCACCAGCCACTCAGAATGCACTGGGAACAAGTTAAAGCCAAATGTCACCAAAGTGCTTTTCTCAGCCTGAAAAGGCTATTTAGACCCATGATATTTTTAAGAAAGTGGGTGTCAGTTTAGTCATAAGGAAGGCCTTTGGGCTCATGTATTGTGGATTGGGCTTCTATTAGGACACTTTTAGCCAAGTCACACAGTCAGCAGCCACTTAGACTGTACTGGGAACAAGTTACAGTGAAACGTCACCAAAGTGCTTCTCTCAGCCTGAAAAGGCTACTTTGACAAATGATTTTTTTAAAGAAAATGAGTGTCAGTTTTGTCATAAGGAAGGCATTTTGGCCCATGTATAGTGCATTGGGATTCTTGTTGGGCACTTTTAGGTACAACACACAGTCACCAGCCACTCAGAATGCACTGGGAACAAGTTAAAGCCAAATGTCACCAAAGTGCTTTTCTCAGCCTGAAAAGGCTATTTAGACCAATGATATTTTTAAGAAAGTGGGTGTCAGTTTAGTCATAAGGAAGGCCTTTGGGCTCATGTATTGTGGATTGGGCTTCTATTAGGACACTTTTAGCCAAGTCACACAGTCAGCAGCCACTTAGACTGTACTGGGAACAAGTTACAGTGAAACTTCACCAAAGTGCTTCTCTCTGCCTGAAAAGGCTATTTTGACCAATGACTTTTTAAAGAAAATGAGTGTCAGTTTTGTCATAAGGAAGGCATTTGGGCCCATGTATAGTGCATTGGGATTCTTGTTGGGCACTTTTAGGTACAACACACAGTCACCAGCCACTCAGAATGCACTGGGAACAAGTTAAAGCCAAATGTCACCAAAGTGCTTTTCTCAGCCTGAAAAGGCTATTTAGACCCATGATATTTTTAAGAAAGTGGGTGTCAGTTTAGTCATAAGGAAGGCCTTTGGGCTCATGTATTGTGGATCGGGCTTCTATTAGGACACTTTTAGCCAAGTCACACAGTCAGCAGCCACTTAGACTGTACTGGGAACAAGTTACAGTGAAACGTCACCAAAGTGGTTCTCTCTGCCTGAAAAGGCTATTTTGACCAATGATTTTTTTAAGAAAATGAGTGTCAGTTTTGTCATAAGGAAGGCATTTGGGCCCATGTATAGTGCATTGGGATTCTTGTTGGGCACTTTTAGGTACAACATACAGTCACCAGCCATTCAGAATGTACTGGGAACAAGTTACAGCCAAATGTCACCAAAGTGCTTTTCTCAGCCTGATAAGGCTATTTAGACCCATGATATTTTTTAAGAAAGTGGGTGTCAGTTTAGTCATAAGGAAGGCCTTTGGGCTCATGTATTGTGGATTGGGCTTCTATTAGGACACTTTTAGCCAAGTCACACAGTCAGCAGCCACTTAGACTGTACTGGGAACAAGTTACAGTGAAACGTCACCAAAGTGCTTCTCTCTGCCTGAAAAGGCTATTTTGACCAATGATTTTTTTAAGAAAATGAGTGTCAGTTTTGTCATAAGGAAGGCATTTGGGCCCATGTATAGTGCATTGGGATTCTTGTTGGGCACTTTTAGGTACAACACACAGTCACCAGCCACTCAGAATGCACTGGGAACAAGTTACAGCCAAATGTCACCAAAGTGCTTTTCTCAGCCTGATAAGGCTATTTAGACCCATGATATTTTTTAAGAAAGTGGGTGTCAGTTTAGTCATAAGGAAGGCCTTTGGGCTCATGTATTGTGGATTGGGCTTCTATTAGGACACTTTTAGCCAAGTCACACAGTCAGCAGCCACTTAGACTGTACTGGGAACAAGTTACAGTGAAACGTCACCAAAGTGCTTCTCTCTGCCTGAAAAGGCTATTTTGACCAATGACTTTTTAAAGAAAATGAGTGTCAGTTTTGTCATAAGGAAGGCATTTGGGCCCATGAATAGTGCATTGGGATTCTTGTTGGGCACTTTTAGGTACAACACACAGTCACCAGCCACTCAGAATGCACTGGGAACAAGTTAAAGCCAAATGTCACCAAAGTGCTTTTCTCAGCCTGAAAAGGCTATTTAGACCCATGATATTTTTAAGAAAGTGGGTGTCAGTTTAGTCATAAGGAAGGCCTTTGGGCTCATGTATTGTGGATTGGGCTTCTATTAGGACACTTTTAGCCAAGTCACACAGTCAGCAGCCACTTAGACTGTACTGGGAACAAGTTACAGTGAAACGTCACCAAAGTGCTTCTCTCTGCCTGAAAAGGCTATTTTGACCAATGATTTTTTTAAGAAAATGAGTGTCAGTTTTGTCATAAGGAAGGCATTGGGATTCTTGTTGGGCACTTTTAGGTACAACACACAGTCACCAGCCATTCAGAATGTACTGGGAACAAGTTACAGCCAAATGTCACCAAAGTGCTTTTCTCAGCCTGATAAGGCTATTTAGACCCATGATATCTTTTAAGAAAGTGGGTGTCAGTTTAGTCATAAGGAAGGCCTTTGGGCTCATGTATTGTGGATTGGGCTTCTATTTGGACACTTTTAACCAAGTCACACAGTCAGCAGCCACTTACACTGTACTGGGAACAAGTTACAGTGAAACGTCACCAAAGTGCTTCTCTCAGGCTGAAAAGGCTATTTTGACCAATGATTTTTTTAAGAAAATGAGTGTCAGTTTTGTCATAAGGAAGGCATTTGGGCCCATGTATAGTGCATTGGGATTCTTGTTGGGCACTTTTAGGTACAACACACAGTCACCAGCCACTCAGAATGCACTGGGAACAAGTTACAGCCAAATGTCACCAAAGTGCTTTTCTCAGCCTAAAAAGGCTATTTAGACCTATGATATTTTTAAGAAAGTGGCTGTCAGTTTAGTCATAATAAGGCCTTTGGGCTCATGTATTGTGGATCGGGCTTCTATTTGGCCACTTTTACAACCAAGTCACACAGTCAGCAGCCACTTACACTGTACTGGGAACAAGTTACAGTGAAACGTCACCAAAGTGCTTCTCTCAGCCTGAAAAGGCTATTTTGACCAATATTTTTTTTAAGAAAATGAGTGTCAGTTTTGTCATAAGGAAGGCATTTGGGCCCATGTATAGTGCATTGGGATTCTTGTTGGGCACTTTTAGCTACATTACACAGTCACCAGCCACTCAGAATGCACTGGGAACAAGTTAAAGCCAAATGTCACCAAAGTGCTTTTCTCAGCCTGAAAAGGCTATTTAGACCCATGATAGTTTTTAAGAAAGTGGGTGTCAGTTTAGTCATAAGGAAGGCCTTTGGGCTCATGTATTGTGGATTGGGCTTCTATTAGGACACTTTTAGCCAAGTCACACAGTCAGCAGCCACTTAGACTGTACTGGGAACAAGTTACAGTGAAACGTCACCAAAGTGCTTCTCTCTGCCTGAAAAGGCTATATTGACCAATGACTTTTTAAAGAAAATGAGTGTCAGTTTTGTCATAAGGAAGGCATTTGGGCCCATGTATAGTGCATTGGGATTCTTGTTGGGCACTTTTAGGTACAACACACAGTCACCAGCCACTCAGAATGTACTGGGAACAAGTTACAGCCAAATGTCACCAAAGTGCTTTTCTCAGCCTGATAAGGCTATTTAGACCCATGATATTTTTTAAGAAAGTGGGTGTCAGTTTAGTCATAAGGAAGGCCTTTGGGCTCATGTATTGAGGATTGGGCTTCTATTTGGCCACTTTTAACCAAGTCACACAGTCAGCAGCCACTTACACTGTACTGGGAACAAGTTACAGTGAAACGTCACCAAAGTGCTTCTCTCAGCCTGAAAAGGTTACTTTGACCAATACTTTTTTTTAAGAAAATGAGTGTCAGTTTTGTCATAAGGAAGGCATTTGGGCCCATGTATAGTGCATTGGGATTCTTGTTGGGCACTTTTAGGTACAACACACAGTCACCAGCCACTCAGAATGCACTGGGAACAAGTTAAAGCCAAATGTCACCAAAGTGCTTTTCTCAGCCTGAAAAGGCTATTTAGACCCATGATATTTTTAAGAAAGTGGGTGTCAGTTTAGTCATAAGGAAGGCCTTTGGGCTCATGTATTGTGGATTGGGCTTCTATTAGGACACTTTTAGCCAAGTCACACAGTCAGCAGCCACTTAGACTGTACTGGGAACAAGTTACAGTGAAACGTCACCAAAGTGCTTCTCTCTGCCTGAAAAGGCTATTTTGACCAATGACTTTTTAAAGAAAATGAGTGTCAGTTTTGTCATAAGGAAGGCATTTGGGCCCATGTATAGTGCATTGGGATTCTTGTTGGGCACTTTTAGGTACAACACACAGTCACCAGCCACTCAGAATGCACTGGGAACAAGTTAAAGCCAAATGTCACCAAAGTGCTTTTCTCAGCCTGAAAAGGCTATTTAGACCCATGATATTTTTAAGAAAGTGGGTGTCAGTTTAGTCATAAGGAAGGCCTTTGGGCTCATGTATTGTGGATCGGGCTTCTATTAGGACACTTTTAGCCAAGTCACACAGTCAGCAGCCAATTAGACTGTACTGGGAACAAGTTACAGTGAAAAGTCACCAAAGTGGTTCTCTCTGCCTGAAAAGGCTATTTTGACCAATGATTTTTTTAAGAAAATGAGTGTCAGTTTTGTCATAAGGAAGGCATTTGGGCCCATGTATAGTGCATTGGGATTCTTGTTGGGCACTTTTAGGTACAACACACAGTCACCAGCCATTCAGAATGTACTGGGAACAAGTTACAGCCAAATGTCACCAAAGTGCTTTTCTCAGCCTGATAAGGCTATTTAGACCCATGATATTTTTTAAGAAAGTGGGTGTCAGTTTAGTCATAAGGAAGGCCTTTGGGCTCATGTATTGTGGATTGGGCTTCTATTTGGCCACTTTTAACCAAGTCACACAGTCAGCAGCCACTTACACTGTACTGGGAACAAGTTACAGTGAAACGTCACCAAAGTGCTTCTCTCAGGCTGAAAAGGCTATTTTGACCAATGATTTTTTAAAGAAAATGAGTGTCAGTTTTGTCATAAGGAAGGCATTTGGGCCCATGTATAGTGCATTGGGATTCTTGTTGGGCACTTTTAGGTACAACACACAGTCACCAGCCATTCAGAATGTACTGGGAACAAGTTACAGCCAAATGTCACCAAAGTGCTTTTCTCAGCCTGATAAGGCTATTTAGACCCAAGATATCTTTTAAGAAAGTGGGTGTCAGTTTAGTCATAAGGAAGGCCTTTGGGCTCATGTATTGTGGATTGGGCTTCTATTTGGCCACTTTTAACCAAGTCACACAGTCAGCAGCCACTTACACTGTACTGGGAACAAGTTACAGTGAAACGTCACCAAAGTGCTTCTCTCAGGCTGAAAAGGCTATTTTGACCAATGATTTTTTTAAGAAAATGAGTGTCAGTTTTGTCATAAGGAAGGCATTTGGGCCCATGTATAGTGCATTGGGATTCTTGTTGGGCACTTTTAGGTACAACACACAGTCACCAGCCACTCAGAATGCACTGGGAACAAGTTACAGCCAAATGTCACCAAAGTGCTTTTCTCAGCCTAAAAAGGCTATTTAGACCTATGATATTTTTAAGAAAGTGGCTGTCAGTTTAGTCATAATAAGGCCTTTGGGCTCATTTATTGTGGATCGGGCTTCTATTTGGCCACTTTTACAACCAAGTCACACAGTCAGCAGCCACTTACACTGTACTGGGAACAAGTTTTACAGTGAAACGTCACCAAAGTGCTTCTCTCAGCCTGAAAAGGCTATTTTGACCAATGATTTTTTTAAGAAAATTAGTGTCAGTTTTGTCATAAGGAAGGCATTTGGGCCCATGTATAGTGCATTGGGATTCTTGTTGGGCACTTTTAGCTACATTACACAGTCACCAGCCACTCAGAATGCACTGGGAACAAGTTAAAGCCAAATGTCACCAAAGTGCTTTTCTCAGCCTGAAAAGGCTATTTAGACCCATGATATTTTTAAGAAAGTGGGTGTCAGTTTAGTCATAAGGAAGGCCTTTGGGCTCATGTATTGTGGATTGGGCCTCTATTAGGACACTTTTAGCCAAGTCACACAGTCAGCAGCCACTTACACTGTACTGGGAACAAGTTACAGTGAAACGTCACCAAAGTGCTTCTCTCAGCCTGAAAAGGCTACTTTGACAAATGATTTTTTTAAAGTAAATGAGTGTCAGTTTTGTCATAAGGAAGGCATTTTGGCCCATGTATAGTGCATTGGGATTCTTGTTGGGCACTTTTAGGTACAACACACAGTCACCAGCCACTCAGAATGCACTGGGAACAAGTTAAAGCCAAATGTCACCAAAGTGCTTTTCTCAGCCTGAAAAGGCTATTTAGACCCATGATATTTTTAAGAAAGTGGGTGTCAGTTTAGTCATAAGGAAGGCCTTTGGGCTCATGTATTGTGGATTGGGCTTCTATTAGGACACTTTTAGCCAAGTCACACAGTCAGCAGCCACTTAGACTGTACTGGGAACAAGTTACAGTGAAACGTCACCAAAGTGCTTCTCTCTGCCTGAAAAGGCTATTTTGACCAATGACTTTTTAAAGAAAATGAGTGTCAGTTTTGTCATAAGGAAGGCATTTGGGCCCATGTATAGTGCATTGGGATTCTTGTTGGGCACTTTTAGGTACAACACACAGTCACCAGCCACTCAGAATGCACTGGGAACAAGTTAAAGCCAAATGTCACCAAAGTGCTTTTCTCAGCCTGAAAAGGCTATTTAGACCCATGATATTTTTAAGAAAGTGGGTGTCAGTTTAGTCATAAGGAAGGCCTTTGGGCTCATGTATTGTGGATCGGGCTTCTATTAGGACACTTTTAGCCAAGTCACACAGTCAGCAGCCACTTAGACTGTACTGGGAACAAGTTACAGTGAAACGTCACCAAAGTGGTTCTCTCTGCCTGAAAAGGCTATTTTGACCAATGATTTTTTTAAGAAAATGAGTGTCAGTTTTGTCATAAGGAAGGCATTTGGGCCCATGTATAGTGCATTGGGATTCTTGTTGGGCACTTTTAGGTACAACACACAGTCACCAGCCATTCAGAATGTACTGGGAACAAGTTACAGCCAAATGTCACCAAAGTGCTTTTCTCAGCCTGATAAGGCTATTTAGACCCATGATATTTTTTAAGAAAGTGGGTGTCAGTTTAGTCATAAGGAAGGCCTTTGGGCTCATGTATTGTGGATTGGGCTTCTATTAGGACACTTTTAGCCAAGTCACACAGTCAGCAGCCACTTACACTGTACTGGGAACAAGTTACAGTGAAACGTCACCAAAGTGCTTCTCTCAGCCTGAAAAGGCTACTTTGACAAATGATTTTTTTAAAGAAAATGAGTTCCAGTTTTGTCATAAGGAAGGCATTTTGGCCCATGTATAGTGCATTGGGATTCTTGTTGGGCACTTTTAGGTACAACACACAGTCACCAGCCACTCAGAATGCACTGGGAACAAGTTAAAGCCAAATGTCACCAAAGTGCTTTTCTCAGCCTGAAAAGGCTATTTAGACCCATGATATTTTTAAGAAAGTGGGTGTCAGTTTAGTCATAAGGAAGGCCTTTGGGCTCATGTATTGTGGATTGGGCTTCTATTAGGACACTTTTAGCCAAGTCACACAGTCAGCAGCCACTTAGACTGTACTGGGAACAAGTTACAGTGAAACGTCACCAAAGTGCTTCTCTCTGCCTGAAAAGGCTATTTTGACCAATGACTTTTTAAAGAAAATGAGTGTCAGTTTTGTCATAAGGAAGGCATTTGGGCCCATGTATAGTGCATTGGGATTCTTGTTGGGCACTTTTAGGTACAACACACAGTCACCAGCCACTCAGAATGCACTGGGAACAAGTTAAAGCCAAATGTCACCAAAGTGCTTTTCTCAGCCTGAAAAGGCTATTTAGACCCATGATATTTTTAAGAAAGTGGGTGTCAGTTTAGTCATAAGGAAGGCCTTTGGGCTCATGTATTGTGGATCGGGCTTCTATTAGGACACTTTTAGCCAAGTCACACAGTCAGCAGCCACTTAGACTGTACTGGGAACAAGTTACAGTGAAAGGTCACCAAAGTGGTTCTCTCTGCCTGAAAAGGCTATTTTGACCAATGATTTTTTTAAGAAAATGAGTGTCAGTTTTGTCATAAGGAAGGCATTTGGGCCCATGTATAGTGCATTGGGATTCTTGTTGGGCACTTTTAGGTACAACACACAGTCACCAGCCATTCAGAATGTACTGGGAACAAGTTACAGCCAAATGTCACCAAAGTGCTTTTCTCAGCCTGATAAGGCTATTTAGACCCATGATATTTTTTAAGAAAGTGGGTGTCAGTTTAGTCATAAGGAAGGCCTTTGGGCTCATGTATTGTGGATTGGGCTTCTATTAGGACACTTTTAGCCAAGTCACACAGTCAGCAGCCACTTACACTGTACTGGGAACAAGTTACAGTGAAACGTCACCAAAGTGCTTCTCTCAGCCTGAAAAGGCTACTTTGACAAATGATTTTTTTAAAGAAAATGAGTTCCAGTTTTGTCATAAGGAAGGCATTTTGGCCCATGTATAGTGCATTGGGATTCTTGTTGGGCACTTTTAGGTACAACACACAGTCACCAGCCACTCAGAATGCACTGGGAACAAGTTAAAGCCAAATGTCACCAAAGTGCTTTTCTCAGCCTGAAAAGGCTATTTAGACCCATGATATTTTTAAGAAAGTGGGTGTCAGTTTAGTCATAAGGAAGGCCTTTGGGCTCATGTATTGTGGATTGGGCTTCTATTAGGACACTTTTAGCCAAGTCACACAGTCAGCAGCCACTTAGACTGTACTGGGAACAAGTTACAGTGAAACGTCACCAAAGTGCTTCTCTCTGCCTGAAAAGGCTATTTTGACCAATGACTTTTTAAAGAAAATGAGTGTCAGTTTTGTCATAAGGAAGGCATTTGGGCCCATGTATAGTGCATTGGGATTCTTGTTGGGCACTTTTAGGTACAACACACAGTCACCAGCCACTCAGAATGCACTGGGAACAAGTTAAAGCCAAATGTCACCAAAGTGCTTTTCTCAGCCTGAAAAGGCTATTTAGACCCATGATATTTTTAAGAAAGTGGGTGTCAGTTTAGTCATAAGGAAGGCCTTTGGGCTCATGTATTGTGGATCGGGCTTCTATTAGGACACTTTTAGCCAAGTCACACAGTCAGCAGCCACTTAGACTGTACTGGGAACAAGTTACAGTGAAAGGTCACCAAAGTGGTTCTCTCTGCCTGAAAAGGCTATTTTGACCAATGATTTTTTTAAGAAAATGAGTGTCAGTTTTGTCATAAGGAAGGCATTTGGGCCCATGTATAGTGCATTGGGATTCTTGTTGGGCACTTTTAGGTACAACACACAGTCACCAGCCATTCAGAATGTACTGGGAACAAGTTACAGCCAAATGTCACCAAAGTGCTTTTCTCAGCCTGATAAGGCTATTTAGACCCATGATATTTTTTAAGAAAGTGGGTGTCAGTTTAGTCATAAGGAAGGCCTTTGGGCTCATGTATTGTGGATTGGGCTTCTATTTGGCCACTTTTAACCAAGTCACACAGTCAGCAGCCACTTACACTGTACTGGGAACAAGTTACAGTGAAACGTCACCAAAGTGCTTCTCTCAGGCTGAAAAGGCTATTTTGACCAATGATTTTTTAAAGAAAATGAGTGTCAGTTTTGTCATAAGGAAGGCATTTGGGCCCATGTATAGTGCATTGGGATTCTTGTTGGGCACTTTTAGGTACAACACACAGTCACCAGCCATTCAGAATGTACTGGGAACAAGTTACAGCCAAATGTCACCAAAGTGCTTTTCTCAGCCTGATAAGGCTATTTAGACCCAAGATATCTTTTAAGAAAGTGGGTGTCAGTTTAGTCATAAGGAAGGCCTTTGGGCTCATGTATTGTGGATTGGGCTTCTATTTGGCCACTTTTAACCAAGTCACACAGTCAGCAGCCACTTACACTGTACTGGGAACAAGTTACAGTGAAACGTCACCAAAGTGCTTCTCTCTGCCTGAAAAGGCTATTTTGACCAATGATTTTTTTAAGAAAATGAGTGTCAGTTTTGTCATAAGGAAGGCATTTGGGCCCATGTATAGTGCATTGGGATTCTTGTTGGGCACTTTTAGGTACAACACACAGTCACCAGCCATTCAGAATGTACTGGGAACAAGTTACAGCCAAATGTCACCAAAGTGCTTTTCTCAGCCTGATAAGGCTATTTAGACCCATGATATCTTTTAAGAAAGTGGGTGTCAGTTTAGTCATAAGGAAGGCCTTTGGGCTCATGTATTGTGGATTGGGCTTCTATTTGGCCACTTTTAACCAAGTCACACAGTCAGCAGCCACTTACACTGTACTGGGAACAATTTACAGTGAAACGTCACCAAAGTGCTTCTCTCAGGCTGAAAAGGCTATTTTGACCAATGATTTTTTTAAGAAAATGAGTGTCAGTTTTGTCATAAGGAAGGCATTTGGGCCCATGTATAGTGCATTGGGATTCTTGTTGGGCACTTTTAGCTACATTACACAGTCACCAGCCACTCAGAATGCACTGGGAACAAGTTAAAGCCAAATGTCACCAAAGTGCTTTTCTCAGCCTGAAAAGGCTATTTAGACCCATGATATTTTTAAGAAAGTGGGTGTCAGTTTAGTCATAAGGAAGGCCTTTGGGCTCATGTATTGTGGATTGGGCTTCTATTAGGACACTTTTAGCCAAGTCACACAGTCAGCAGCCACTTACACTGTACTGGGAACAAGTTACAGTGAAACGTCACCAAAGTGCTTCTCTCAGCCTGAAAAGGCTACTTTGACAAATGATTTTTTTAAAGAAAATGAGTTCCAGTTTTGTCATAAGGAAGGCATTTTGGCCCATGTATAGTGCATTGGGATTCTTGTTGGGCACTTTTAGGTACAACACACAGTCACCAGCCACTCAGAATGCACTGGGAACAAGTTAAAGCCAAATGTCACCAAAGTGCTTTTCTCAGCCTGAAAAGGCTATTTAGACCCATGATATTTTTAAGAAAGTGGGTGTCAGTTTAGTCATAAGGAAGGCCTTTGGGCTCATGTATTGTGGATCGGGCTTCTATTAGGACACTTTTAGCCAAGTCACACAGTCAGCAGCCACTTAGACTGTACTGGGAACAAGTTACAGTGAAAGGTCACCAAAGTGGTTCTCTCTGCCTGAAAAGGCTATTTTGACCAATGATTTTTTAAAGAAAATGAGTGTCAGTTTTGTCATAAGGAAGGCATTTGGGCCCATGTATAGTGCATTGGGATTCTTGTTGGGCACTTTTAGGTACAACACACAGTCACCAGCCATTCAGAATGTACTGGGAACAAGTTACAGCCAAATGTCACCAAAGTGCTTTTCTCAGCCTGATAAGGCTATTTAGACCCATGATATTTTTTAAGAAAGTGGGTGTCAGTTTAGTCATAAGGAAGGCCTTTGGGCTCATGTATTGTGGATTGGGCTTCTATTTGGCCACTTTTAACCAAGTCACACAGTCAGCAGCCACTTACACTGTACTGGGAACAAGTTACAGTGAAACGTCACCAAAGTGCTTCTCTCAGGCTGAAAAGGCTATTTTGACCAATGATTTTTTAAAGAAAATGAGTGTCAGTTTTGTCATAAGGAAGGCATTTGGGCCCATGTATAGTGCATTGGGATTCTTGTTGGGCACTTTTAGGTACAACACACAGTCACCAGCCATTCAGAATGTACTGGGAACAAGTTACAGCCAAATGTCACCAAAGTGCTTTTCTCAGCCTGATAAGGCTATTTAGACCCAAGATATCTTTTAAGAAAGTGGGTGTCAGTTTAGTCATAAGGAAGGCCTTTGGGCTCATGTATTGTGGATTGGGCTTCTATTTGGCCACTTTTAACCAAGTCACACAGTCAGCAGCCACTTACACTGTACTGGGAACAAGTTACAGTGAAACGTCACCAAAGTGCTTCTCTCTGCCTGAAAAGGCTATTTTGACCAATGATTTTTTTAAGAAAATGAGTGTCAGTTTTGTCATAAGGAAGGCATTTGGGCCCATGTATAGTGCATTGGGATTCTTGTTGGGCACTTTTAGGTACAACACACAGTCACCAGCCATTCAGAATGTACTGGGAACAAGTTACAGCCAAATGTCACCAAAGTGCTTTTCTCAGCCTGATAAGGCTATTTAGACCCATGATATCTTTTAAGAAAGTGGGTGTCAGTTTAGTCATAAGGAAGGCCTTTGGGCTCATGTATTGTGGATTGGGCTTCTATTTGGCCACTTTTAACCAAGTCACACAGTCAGCAGCCACTTACACTGTACTGGGAACAATTTACAGTGAAACGTCACCAAAGTGCTTCTCTCAGGCTGAAAAGGCTATTTTGACCAATGATTTTTTTAAGAAAATGAGTGTCAGTTTTGTCATAAGGAAGGCATTTGGGCCCATGTATAGTGCATTGGGATTCTTGTTGGGCACTTTTAGCTACATTACACAGTCACCAGCCACTCAGAATGCACTGGGAACAAGTTAAAGCCAAATGTCACCAAAGTGCTTTTCTCAGCCTGAAAAGGCTATTTAGACCCATGATATTTTTAAGAAAGTGGGTGTCAGTTTAGTCATAAGGAAGGCCTTTGGGCTCATGTATTGTGGATTGGGCTTCTATTAGGACACTTTTAGCCAAGTCACACAGTCAGCAGCCACTTAGACTGTACTGGGAACAAGTTACAGTGAAACGTCACCAAAGTGCTTCTCTCTGCCTGAAAAGGCTATTTTGACCAATGACTTTTTAAAGAAAATGAGTGTCAGTTTTGTCATAAGGAAGGCATTTGGGCCCATGTATAGTGCATTGGGATTCTTGTTGGGCACTTTTAGGTACAACACACAGTCACCAGCCACTCAGAATGCACTGGGAACAAGTTAAAGCCAAATGTCACCAAAGTGCTTTTCTCAGCCTGAAAAGGCTATTTAGACCCATGATATTTTTAAGAAAGTGGGTGTCAGTTTAGTCATAAGGAAGGCCTTTGGGCTCATGTATTGTGGATCGGGCTTCTATTAGGACACTTTTAGCCAAGTCACACAGTCAGCAGCGACTTAGACTGTACTGGGAACAAGTTACAGTGAAAGGTCACCAAAGTGGTTCTCTCTGCCTGAAAAGGCTATTTTGACCAATGATTTTTTTAAGAAAATGAGTGTCAGTTTTGTCATAAGGAAGGCATTTGGGCCCATGTATAGTGCATTGGGATTCTTGTTGGGCACTTTTAGGTACAACACACAGTCACCAGCCATTCAGAATGTACTGGGAACAAGTTACAGCCAAATGTCACCAAAGTGCTTTTCTCAGCCTGATAAGGCTATTTAGACCCATGATATTTTTTAAGAAAGTGGGTGTCAGTTTAGTCATAAGGAAGGCCTTTGGGCTCATGTATTGTGGATTGGGCTTCTATTTGGACACTTTTAACCAAGTCACACAGTCAGCAGCCACTTACACTGTAGTGGGAACAATTTACAGTGAAACGTCACCAAAGTGCTTCTCTCAGGCTGAAAAGGCTATTTTGACCAATGATTTTTTTAAGAAAATGAGTGTCAGTTTTGTCATAAGGAAGGCATTTGGGCCCATGTATAGTGCATTGGGATTCTTGTTGGGCACTTTTAGGTACAACACACAGTCACCAGCCACTCAGAATGCACTGGGAACAAGTTACAGCCAAATGTCACCAAAGTGCTTTTCTCAGCCTAAAAAGGCTATTTAGACCTATGATATTTTTAAGAAAGTGGCTGTCAGTTTAGTCATAATAAGGCCTTTGGGCTCATGTATTGTGGATCGGGCTTCTATTTGGCCACTTTTACAACCAAGTCACACAGTCAGCAGCCACTTACACTGTACTGGGAACAAGTTACAGTGAAACGTCACCAAAGTGCTTCTCTCAGCCTGAAAAGGCTATTTTGACCAATATTTTTTTTAAGAAAATGAGTGTCAGTTTTGTCATAAGGAAGGCATTTGGGCCCATGTATAGTGCATTGGGATTCTTGTTGGGCACTTTTAGCTACATTACACAGTCACCAGCCACTCAGAATGCACTGGGAACAAGTTAAAGCCAAATGTCACCAAAGTGCTTTTCTCAGCCTGAAAAGGCTATTTAGACCCATGATAGTTTTTAAGAAAGTGGGTGTCAGTTTAGTCATAAGGAAGGCCTTTGGGCTCATGTATTGTGGATTGGGCTTCTATTAGGACACTTTTAGCCAAGTCACACAGTCAGCAGCCACTTAGACTGTACTGGGAACAAGTTACAGTGAAACGTCACCAAAGTGCTTCTCTCTGCCTGAAAAGGCTATATTGACCAATGACTTTTTAAAGAAAATGAGTGTCAGTTTTGTCATAAGGAAGGCATTTGGGCCCATGTATAGTGCATTGGGATTCTTGTTGGGCACTTTTAGGTACAACACACAGTCACCAGCCACTCAGAATGTACTGGGAACAAGTTACAGCCAAATGTCACCAAAGTGCTTTTCTCAGCCTGATAAGGCTATTTAGACCCATGATATTTTTTAAGAAAGTGGGTGTCAGTTTAGTCATAAGGAAGGCCTTTGGGCTCATGTATTGAGGATTGGGCTTCTATTTGGCCACTTTTAACCAAGTCACACAGTCAGCAGCCACTTACACTGTACTGGGAACAAGTTACAGTGAAACGTCACCAAAGTGCTTCTCTCAGCCTGAAAAGGTTACTTTGACCAATACTTTTTTTTAAGAAAATGAGTGTCAGTTTTGTCATAAGGAAGGCATTTTGGCCCATGTATAGTGCATTGGGATTCTTGTTGGGCACTTTTAGGTACAACACACAGTCACCAGCCACTCAGAATGCACTGGGAACAAGTTAAAGCCAAATGTCACCAAAGTGCTTTTCTCAGCCTGAAAAGGCTATTTAGACCCATGATAGTTTTTAAGAAAGTGGGTGTCAGTTTAGTCATAAGGAAGGCCTTTGGGCTCATGTATTGTGGATTGGGCTTCTATTAGGACACTTTTAGCCAAGTCACACAGTCAGCAGCCACTTAGACTGTACTGGGAACAAGTTACAGTGAAACGTCACCAAAGTGCTTCTCTCTGCCTGAAAAGGCTATATTGACCAATGACTTTTTAAAGAAAATGAGTGTCAGTTTTGTCATAAGGAAGGCATTTGGGCCCATGTATAGTGCATTGGGATTCTTGTTGGGCACTTTTAGGTACAACACACAGTCACCAGCCACTCAGAATGTACTGGGAACAAGTTACAGCCAAATGTCACCAAAGTGCTTTTCTCAGCCTGATAAGGCTATTTAGACCCATGATATTTTTTAAGAAAGTGGGTGTCAGTTTAGTCATAAGGAAGGCCTTTGGGCTCATGTATTGAGGATTGGGCTTCTATTTGGCCACTTTTAACCAAGTCACACAGTCAGCAGCCACTTACACTGTACTGGGAACAAGTTACAGTGAAACGTCACCAAAGTGCTTCTCTCAGCCTGAAAAGGTTACTTTGACCAATACTTTTTTTTAAGAAAATGAGTGTCAGTTTTGTCATAAGGAAGGCATTTTGGCCCATGTATAGTGCATTGGGATTCTTGTTGGGCACTTTTAGGTACAACACACAGTCACCAGCCACTCAGAATGCACTGGGAACAAGTTAAAGCCAAATGTCACCAAAGTGCTTTTCTCAGCCTGAAAAGGCTATTTAGACCCATAATATTTTTAAGAAAGTGGGTGTCAGTTTAGTCATAAGGAAGGCCTTTGGGCTCATGTATTGTGGATTGGGCTTCTATTAGGACACTTTTAGCCAAGTCACACAGTCAGCAGCCACTTAGACTGTACTGGGAACAAGTTACAGTGAAACGTCACCAAAGTGCTTCTCTCTGCCTGAAAAGGCTATTTTGACCAATGACTTTTTAAAGAAAATGAGTGTCAGTTTTGTCATAAGGAAGGCATTTGGGCCCATGTATAGTGCATTGGGATTCTTGTTGGGCACTTTTAGGTACAACACACAGTCACCAGCCACTCAGAATGCACTGGGAACAAGTTAAAGCCAAATGTCACCAAAGTGCTTTTCTCAGCCTGAAAAGGCTATTTAGACCCATGATATTTTTAAGAAAGTGGGTGTCAGTTTAGTCATAAGGAAGGCCTTTGGGCTCATGTATTGTGGATCGGGCTTCTATTAGGACACTTTTAGCCAAGTCACACAGTCAGCAGCCAATTAGACTGTACTGGGAACAAGTTACAGTGAAAAGTCACCAAAGTGGTTCTCTCTGCCTGAAAAGGCTATTTTGACCAATGATTTTTTTAAGAAAATGAGTGTCAGTTTTGTCATAAGGAAGGCATTTGGGCCCATGTATAGTGCATTGGGATTCTTGTTGGGCACTTTTAGGTACAACACACAGTCACCAGCCATTCAGAATGTACTGGGAACAAGTTACAGCCAAATGTCACCAAAGTGCTTTTCTCAGCCTGATAAGGCTATTTAGACCCATGATATTTTTTAAGAAAGTGGGTGTCAGTTTAGTCATAAGGAAGGCCTTTGGGCTCATGTATTGTGGATTGGGCTTCTATTTGGCCACTTTTAACCAAGTCACACAGTCAGCAGCCACTTACACTGTACTGGGAACAAGTTACAGTGAAACGTCACCAAAGTGCTTCTCTCAGGCTGAAAAGGCTATTTTGACCAATGATTTTTTAAAGAAAATGAGTGTCAGTTTTGTCATAAGGAAGGCATTTGGGCCCATGTATAGTGCATTGGGATTCTTGTTGGGCACTTTTAGGTACAACACACAGTCACCAGCCACTCAGAATGCACTGGGAACAAGTTACAGCCAAATGTCACCAAAGTGCTTTTCTCAGCCTAAAAAGGCTATTTAGACCTATGATATTTTTAAGAAAGTGGCTGTCAGTTTAGTCATAATAAGGCCTTTGGGCTCATTTATTGTGGATCGGGCTTCTATTTGGCCACTTTTACAACCAAGTCACACAGTCAGCAGCCACTTACACTGTACTGGGAACAAGTTTTACAGTGAAACGTCACCAAAGTGCTTCTCTCAGCCTGAAAAGGCTATTTTGACCAATGATTTTTTTAAGAAAATTAGTGTCAGTTTTGTCATAAGGAAGGCATTTGGGCCCATGTATAGTGCATTGGGATTCTTGTTGGGCACTTTTAGCTACATTACACAGTCACCAGCCACTCAGAATGCACTGGGAACAAGTTAAAGCCAAATGTCACCAAAGTGCTTTTCTCAGCCTGAAAAGGCTATTTAGACCCATGATATTTTTAAGAAAGTGGGTGTCAGTTTAGTCATAAGGAAGGCCTTTGGGCTCATGTATTGTGGATTGGGCCTCTATTAGGACACTTTTAGCCAAGTCACACAGTCAGCAGCCACTTACACTGTACTGGGAACAAGTTACAGTGAAACGTCACCAAAGTGCTTCTCTCAGCCTGAAAAGGCTACTTTGACAAATGATTTTTTTAAAGAAAATGAGTGTCAGTTTTGTCATAAGGAAGGCATTTTGGCCCATGTATAGTGCATTGGGATTCTTGTTGGGCACTTTTAGGTACAACACACAGTCACCAGCCACTCAGAATGCACTGGGAACAAGTTAAAGCCAAATGTCACCAAAGTGCTTTTCTCAGCCTGAAAAGGCTATTTAGACCCATGATATTTTTAAGAAAGTGGGTGTCAGTTTAGTCATAAGGAAGGCCTTTGGGCTCATGTATTGTGGATTGGGCTTCTATTAGGACACTTTTAGCCAAGTCACACAGTCAGCAGCCACTTAGACTGTACTGGGAACAAGTTACAGTGAAACGTCACCAAAGTGCTTCTCTCTGCCTGAAAAGGCTATTTTGACCAATGACTTTTTAAAGAAAATGAGTGTCAGTTTTGTCATAAGGAAGGCATTTGGGCCCATGTATAGTGCATTGGGATTCTTGTTGGGCACTTTTAGGTACAACACACAGTCACCAGCCACTCAGAATGCACTGGGAACAAGTTAAAGCCAAATGTCACCAAAGTGCTTTTCTCAGCCTGAAAAGGCTATTTAGACCCATGATATTTTTAAGAAAGTGGGTGTCAGTTTAGTCATAAGGAAGGCCTTTGGGCTCATGTATTGTGGATCGGGCTTCTATTAGGACACTTTTAGCCAAGTCACACAGTCAGCAGCCACTTAGACTGTACTGGGAACAAGTTACAGTGAAACGTCACCAAAGTGGTTCTCTCTGCCTGAAAAGGCTATTTTGACCAATGATTTTTTTAAGAAAATGAGTGTCAGTTTTGTCATAAGGAAGGCATTTGGGCCCATGTATAGTGCATTGGGATTCTTGTTGGGCACTTTTAGGTACAACACACAGTCACCAGCCATTCAGAATGTACTGGGAACAAGTTACAGCCAAATGTCACCAAAGTGCTTTTCTCAGCCTGATAAGGCTATTTAGACCCATGATATTTTTTAAGAAAGTGGGTGTCAGTTTAGTCATAAGGAAGGCCTTTGGGCTCATGTATTGTGGATTGGGCTTCTATTAGGACACTTTTAGCCAAGTCACACAGTCAGCAGCCACTTACACTGTACTGGGAACAAGTTACAGTGAAACGTCACCAAAGTGCTTCTCTCAGCCTGAAAAGGCTACTTTGACAAATGATTTTTTTAAAGAAAATGAGTTCCAGTTTTGTCATAAGGAAGGCATTTTGGCCCATGTATAGTGCATTGGGATTCTTGTTGGGCACTTTTAGGTACAACACACAGTCACCAGCCACTCAGAATGCACTGGGAACAAGTTAAAGCCAAATGTCACCAAAGTGCTTTTCTCAGCCTGAAAAGGCTATTTAGACCCATGATATTTTTAAGAAAGTGGGTGTCAGTTTAGTCATAAGGAAGGCCTTTGGGCTCATGTATTGTGGATTGGGCTTCTATTAGGACACTTTTAGCCAAGTCACACAGTCAGCAGCCACTTAGACTGTACTGGGAACAAGTTACAGTGAAACGTCACCAAAGTGCTTCTCTCTGCCTGAAAAGGCTATTTTGACCAATGACTTTTTAAAGAAAATGAGTGTCAGTTTTGTCATAAGGAAGGCATTTGGGCCCATGTATAGTGCATTGGGATTCTTGTTGGGCACTTTTAGGTACAACACACAGTCACCAGCCACTCAGAATGTACTGGGAACAAGTTACAGCCAAATGTCACCAAAGTGCTTTTCTCAGCCTGATAAGGCTATTTAGACCCATGATATTTTTTAAGAAAGTGGGTGTCAGTTTAGTCATAAGGAAGGCCTTTGGGCTCATGTATTGTGGATTGGGCTTCTATTTGGCCACTTTTAACCAAGTCACACAGTCAGCAGCCACTTACACTGTACTGGGAACAAGTTACAGTGAAACGTCACCAAAGTGCTTCTCTCAGGCTGAAAAGGCTATTTTGACCAATGATTTTTTAAAGAAAATGAGTGTCAGTTTTGTCATAAGGAAGGCATTTGGGCCCATGTATAGTGCATTGGGATTCTTGTTGGGCACTTTTAGGTACAACACACAGTCACCAGCCATTCAGAATGTACTGGGAACAAGTTACAGCCAAATGTCACCAAAGTGCTTTTCTCAGCCTGATAAGGCTATTTAGACCCAAGATATCTTTTAAGAAAGTGGGTGTCAGTTTAGTCATAAGGAAGGCCTTTGGGCTCATGTATTGTGGATTGGGCTTCTATTTGGCCACTTTTAACCAAGTCACACAGTCAGCAGCCACTTACACTGTACTGGGAACAAGTTACAGTGAAACGTCACCAAAGTGCTTCTCTCTGCCTGAAAAGGCTATTTTGACCAATGATTTTTTTAAGAAAATGAGTGTCAGTTTTGTCATAAGGAAGGCATTTGGGCCCATGTATAGTGCATTGGGATTCTTGTTGGGCACTTTTAGGTACAACACACAGTCACCAGCCATTCAGAATGTACTGGGAACAAGTTACAGCCAAATGTCACCAAAGTGCTTTTCTCAGCCTGATAAGGCTATTTAGACCCATGATATCTTTTAAGAAAGTGGGTGTCAGTTTAGTCATAAGGAAGGCCTTTGGGCTCATGTATTGTGGATTGGGCTTCTATTTGGCCACTTTTAACCAAGTCACACAGTCAGCAGCCACTTACACTGTACTGGGAACAATTTACAGTGAAACGTCACCAAAGTGCTTCTCTCAGGCTGAAAAGGCTATTTTGACCAATGATTTTTTTAAGAAAATGAGTGTCAGTTTTGTCATAAGGAAGGCATTTGGGCCCATGTATAGTGCATTGGGATTCTTGTTGGGCACTTTTAGCTACATTACACAGTCACCAGCCACTCAGAATGCACTGGGAACAAGTTAAAGCCAAATGTCACCAAAGTGCTTTTCTCAGCCTGAAAAGGCTATTTAGACCCATGATATTTTTAAGAAAGTGGGTGTCAGTTTAGTCATAAGGAAGGCCTTTGGGCTCATGTATTGTGGAT
The DNA here is from genome assembly GCF_963454915.1 of Gymnoscopelus microlampas. Classification (NCBI taxonomy): domain Eukaryota; kingdom Metazoa; phylum Chordata; class Actinopteri; order Myctophiformes; family Myctophidae; genus Gymnoscopelus; species Gymnoscopelus microlampas. Next base: position 194,224 of record NC_139951.1, read on the forward strand.
TGGGCTTCTATTAGGACACTTTTAGCCAAGTCACACAGTCAGCAGCCACTTAGACTGTACTGGGAACAAGTTACAGTGAAACGTCACCAAAGTGCTTCTCTCTGCCTGAAAAGGCTATTTTGACCAATGACTTTTTAAAGAAAATGAGTGTCAGTTTTGTCATAAGGAAGGCATTTGGGCCCATGTATAGTGCATTGGGATTCTTGTTGGGCACTTTTAGGTACAACACACAGTCACCAGCCACTCAGAATGCACTGGGAACAAGTTAAAGCCAAATGTCACCAAAGTGCTTTTCTCAGCCTGAAAAGGCTATTTAGACCCATGATATTTTTAAGAAAGTGGGTGTCAGTTTAGTCATAAGGAAGGCCTTTGGGCTCATGTATTGTGGATCGGGCTTCTATTAGGACACTTTTAGCCAAGTCACACAGTCAGCAGCGACTTAGACTGTACTGGGAACAAGTTACAGTGAAAGGTCACCAAAGTGGTTCTCTCTGCCTGAAAAGGCTATTTTGACCAATGATTTTTTTAAGAAAATGAGTGTCAGTTTTGTCATAAGGAAGGCATTTGGGCCCATGTATAGTGCATTGGGATTCTTGTTGGGCACTTTTAGGTACAACACACAGTCACCAGCCATTCAGAATGTACTGGGAACAAGTTACAGCCAAATGTCACCAAAGTGCTTTTCTCAGCCTGATAAGGCTATTTAGACCCATGATATTTTTTAAGAAAGTGGGTGTCAGTTTAGTCATAAGGAAGGCCTTTGGGCTCATGTATTGTGGATTGGGCTTCTATTTGGCCACTTTTAACCAAGTCACACAGTCAGCAGCCACTTACACTGTACTGGGAACAAGTTACAGTGAAACGTCACCAAAGTGCTTCTCTCAGGCTGAAAAGGCTATTTTGACCAATGATTTTTTAAAGAAAATGAGTGTCAGTTTTGTCATAAGCAAGGCATTTGGGCCCATGTATAGTGCATTGTGATTCTTGTTGGGCACTTTTAGGTACAACACACAGTCACCAGCCATTCAGAATGTACTGGGAACAAGTTACAGCCAAATGTCACCAAAGTGCTTTTCTCAGCCTGATAAGGCTATTTAGACCCAAGATATCTTTTAAGAAAGTGGGTGTCAGTTTAGTCATAAGGAAGGCCTTTGGGCTCATGTATTGTGGATTGGGCTTCTATTTGGCCACTTTTAACCAAGTCACACAGTCAGCAGCCACTTACACTGTACTGGGAACAAGTTACAGTGAAACGTCACCAAAGTGCTTCTCTCTGCCTGAAAAGGCTATTTTGACCAATGATTTTTTTAAGAAAATGAGTGTCAGTTTTGTCATAAGGAAGGCATTTGGGCCCATGTATAGTGCATTGGGATTCTTGTTGGGCACTTTTAGGTACAACACACAGTCACCAGCCATTCAGAATGTACTGGGAACAAGTTACAGCCAAATGTCACCAAAGTGCTTTTCTCAGCCTGATAAGGCTATTTAGACCCATGATATCTTTTAAGAAAGTGGGTGTCAGTTTAGTCATAAGGAAGGCCTTTGGGCTCATGTATTGTGGATTGGGCTTCTATTTGGCCACTTTTAACCAAGTCACACAGTCAGCAGCCACTTACACTGTACTGGGAACAAGTTACAGTGAAACGTCACCAAAGTGCTTCTCTCAGGCTGAAAAGGCTATTTTGACCAATGATTTTTTTAAGAAAATGAGTGTCAGTTTTGTCATAAGGAAGGCATTTGGGCCCATGTATAGTGCATTGGGATTCTTGTTGGGCACTTTTAGCTACATTACACAGTCACCAGCCACTCAGAATGCACTGGGAACAAGTTAAAGCCAAATGTCACCAAAGTGCTTTTCTCAGCCTGAAAAGGCTATTTAGACCCATGATATTTTTAAGAAAGTGGGTGTCAGTTTAGTCATAAGGAAGGCCTTTGGGCTCATGTATTGTGGATTGGGCCTCTATTAGGACACTTTTAGCCAAGTCACACAGTCAGCAGCCACTTAGACTGTACTGGGAACAAGTTACAGTGAAACGTCACCAAAGTGCTTCTCTCTGCCTGAAAAGGCTATTTTGACCAATGACTTTTTAAAGAAAATGAGTGTCAGTTTTGTCATAAGGAAGGCATTTGGGCCCATGTATAGTGCATTGGGATTCTTGTTGGGCACTTTTAGGTACAACACACAGTCACCAGCCATTCAGAATGTACTGGGAACAAGTTACAGCCAAATGTCACCAAAGTGCTTTTCTCAGCCTGATAAGGCTATTTAAACCCATGATATTTTTTAAGAAAGTGGGTGTCAGTTTAGTCATAAGGAAGGCCTTTGGGCTCATGTATTGTGGATTGGGCTTCTATTAGGACACTTTTAGCCAAGTCACACAGTCAGCAGCCACTTAGACTGTACTGGGAACAAGTTACAGTGAAACGTCACCAAAGTGCTTCTCTCTGCCTGAAAAGGCTATTTTGACCAATGACTTTTTAAAGAAAATGAGTGTCAGTTTTGTCATAAGGAAGGCATTTGGGCCCATGAATAGTGCATTGGGATTCTTGTTGGGCACTTTTAGGTACAACACACAGTCACCAGCCACTCAGAATGCACTGGGAACAAGTTAAAGCCAAATGTCACCAAAGTGCTTTTCTCAGCCTGAAAAGGCTATTTAGACCCATGATATTTTTAAGAAAGTGGGTGTCAGTTTAGTCATAAGGAAGGCCTTTGGGCTCATGTATTGTGGATTGGGCTTCTATTAGGACACTTTTAGCCAAGTCACACAGTCAGCAGCCACTTAGACTGTACTGGGAACAAGTTACAGTGAAACTTCACCAAAGTGCTTCTCTCTGCCTGAAAAGGCTATTTTGACCAATGACTTTTTAAAGAAAATGAGTGTCAGTTTTGTCATAAGGAAGGCATTTGGGCCCATGTATAGTGCATTGGGATTCTTGTTGGGCACTTTTAGGTACAACACACAGTCACCAGCCACTCAGAATGCACTGGGAACAAGTTAAAGCCAAATGTCACCAAAGTGCTTTTCTCAGCCTGATAAGGCTATTTAGACCCATGATATTTTTAAGAAAGTGGGTGTCAGTTTAGTCATAAGGAAGGCCTTTGGGCTCATGTATTGTGGATCGGGCTTCTATTAGGACACTTTTAGCCAAGTCACACAGTCAGCAGCCACTTAGACTGTACTGGGAACAAGTTACAGTGAAACGTCACCAAAGTGGTTCTCTCTGCCTGAAAAGGCTATTTTGACCAATGATTTTTTTAAGAAAATGAGTGTCAGTTTTGTCATAAGGAAGGCATTTGGGCCCATGTATAGTGCATTGGGATTCTTGTTGGGCACTTTTAGGTACAACACACAGTCACCAGCCATTCAGAATGTACTGGGAACAAGTTACAGCCAAATGTCACCAAAGTGCTTTTCTCAGCCTGATAAGGCTATTTAGACCCATGATATTTTTTAAGAAAGTGGGTGTCAGTTTAGTCATAAGGAAGGCCTTTGGGCTCATGTATTGTGGATTGGGCTTCTATTAGGACACTTTTAGCCAAGTCACACAGTCAGCAGCCACTTAGACTGTACTGGGAACAAGTTACAGTGAAACGTCACCAAAGTGCTTCTCTCTGCCTGAAAAGGCTATTTTGACCAATGATTTTTTTAAGAAAATGAGTGTCAGTTTTGTCATAAGGAAGGCATTTGGGCCCATGTATAGTGCATTGGGATTCTTGTTGGGCACTTTTAGGTACAACACACAGTCACCAGCCATTCAGAATGTACTGGGAACAAGTTACAGCCAAATGTCACCAAAGTGCTTTTCTCAGCCTAAAAAGGCTATTTAGACCTATGATATTTTTAAGAAAGTGGCTGTCAGTTTAGTCATAATAAGGCCTTTGGGCTCATTTATTGTGGATCGGGCTTCTATTTGGCCACTTTTACAACCAAGTCACACAGTCAGCAGCCACTTACACTGTACTGGGAACAAGTTACAGTGAAACGTCACCAAAGTGCTTCTCTCAGGCTGAAAAGGCTATTTTGACCAATGATTTTTTTAAGAAAATGAGTGTCAGTTTTGTCATAAGGAAGGCATTTGGGCCCATGTACAGTGCATTGGGATTCTTGTTGGGCACTTTTAGGTACAACACACAGTCACCAGCCACTCAGAATGCACTGGGAACAAGTTACAGCCAAATGTCACCAAAGTGCTTTTCTCAGCCTAAAAAGGCTATTTAGACCTATGATATTTTTAAGAAAGTGGCTGTCAGTTTAGTCATAATAAGGCCTTTGGGCTCATTTATTGTGGATCGGGCTTCTATTTGGCCACTTTTACAACCAAGTCACACAGTCAGCAGCCACTTACACTGTACTGGGAACAAGTTTTACAGTGAAACGTCACCAAAGTGCTTCTCTCAGCCTGAAAAGGCTATTTTGACCAATCATTTTTTTAAGAAAATGAGTGTCAGTTTTGTCATAAGGAAGGCATTTGGGCCCATGTATAGTGCATTGGGATTCTTGTTGGGCACTTTTAGCTACATTACACAGTCACCAGCCACTCAGAATGCACTGGGAACAAGTTAAAGCCAAATGTCACCAAAGTGCTTTTCTCAGCCTGAAAAGGCTATTTAGACCCATGATATTTTTAAGAAAGTGGGTGTCAGTTTAGTCATAAGGAAGGCCTTTGGGCTCATGTATTGTGGATTGGGCTTCTATTAGGACACTTTTAGCCAAGTCACACAGTCAGCAGCCACTTACACTGTACTGGGAACAAGTTACAGTGAAACGTCACCAAAGTGCTTCTCTCAGCCTGAAAAGGTTACTTTGACAAATGATTTTTTTAAAGAAAATGAGTGTCAGTTTTGTCATAAGGAAGGCATTTTGGCCCATGTATAGTGCATTGGGATTCTTGTTGGGCACTTTTAGGTACAACACACAGTCACCAGCCACTCAGAATGCACTGGGAACAAGTTAAAGCCAAATGTCACCAAAGTGCTTTTCTCAGCCTGAAAAGGCTATTTAGACCCATGATATTTTTAAGAAAGTGGGTGTCAGTTTAGTCATAAGGAAGGCCTTTGGGCTCATGTATTGTGGATTGGGCTTCTATTAGGACACTTTTAGCCAAGTCACACAGTCAGCAGCCACTTAGACTGTACTGGGAACAAGTTACAGTGAAACGTCACCAAAGTGCTTCTCTCTGCCTGAAAAGGCTATTTTGACCAATGACTTTTTAAAGAAAATGAGTGTCAGTTTTGTCATAAGGAAGGCATTTGGGCCCATGTATAGTGCATTGGGATTCTTGTTGGGCACTTTTAGGTACAACACACAGTCACCAGCCACTCAGAATGCACTGGGAACAAGTTAAAGCCAAATGTCACCAAAGTGCTTTTCTCAGCCTGAAAAGGCTATTTAGACCCATGATATTTTTAAGAAAGTGGGTGTCAGTTTAGTCATAAGGAAGGCCTTTGGGCTCATGTATTGTGGATCGGGCTTCTATTAGGACACTTTTAGCCAAGTCACACAGTCAGCAGCCACTTAGACTGTACTGGGAACAAGTTACAGTGAAACGTCACCAAAGTGGTTCTCTCTGCCTGAAAAGGCTATTTTGACCAATGATTTTTTTAAGAAAATGAGTGTCAGTTTTGTCATAAGGAAGGCATTTGGGCCCATGTATAGTGCATTGGGATTCTTGTTGGGCACTTTTAGGTACAACACACAGTCACCAGCCATTCAGAATGTACTGGGAACAAGTTACAGCCAAATGTCACCAAAGTGCTTTTCTCAGCCTGATAAGGCTATTTAGACCCATGATATTTTTTAAGAAAGTGGGTGTCAGTTTAGTCATAAGGAAGGCCTTTGGGCTCATGTATTGTGGATTGGGCTTCTATTAGGACACTTTTAGCCAAGTCACACAGTCAGCAGCCACTTAGACTGTACTGGGAACAAGTTACAGTGAAACGTCACCAAAGTGCTTCTCTCTGCCTGAAAAGGCTATTTTGACCAATGACTTTTTAAAGAAAATGAGTGTCAGTTTTGTCATAAGGAAGGCATTTGGGCCCATGAATAGTGCATTGGGATTCTTGTTGGGCACTTTTAGGTACAACACACAGTCACCAGCCACTCAGAATGCACTGGGAACAAGTTAAAGCCAAATGTCACCAAAGTGCTTTTCTCAGCCTGAAAAGGCTATTTAGACCCATGATATTTTTAAGAAAGTGGGTGTCAGTTTAGTCATAAGGAAGGCCTTTGGGCTCATGTATTGTGGATCGGGCTTCTATTAGGACACTTTTAGCCAAGTCACACAGTCAGCAGCCACTTAGACTGTACTGGGAACAAGTTACAGTGAAACGTCACCAAAGTGGTTCTCTCTGCCTGAAAAGGCTATTTTGACCAATGATTTTTTTAAGAAAATGAGTGTCAGTTTTGTCATAAGGAAGGCATTTGGGCCCATGTATAGTGCATTGGGATTCTTGTTGGGCACTTTTAGGTACAACACACAGTCACCAGCCATTCAGAATGTACTGGGAACAAGTTACAGCCAAATGTCACCAAAGTGCTTTTCTCAGCCTGATAAGGCTATTTAGACCCATGATATTTTTTAAGAAAGTGGGTGTCAGTTTAGTCATAAGGAAGGCCTTTGGGCTCATGTATTGTGGATTGGGCTTCTATTAGGACACTTTTAGCCAAGTCACACAGTCAGCAGCCACTTAGACTGTACTGGGAACAAGTTACAGTGAAACGTCACCAAAGTGCTTCTCTCTGCCTGAAAAGGCTATTTTGACCAATGACTTTTTAAAGAAAATGAGTGTCAGTTTTGTCATAAGGAAGGCATTTGGGCCCATGAATAGTGCATTGGGATTCTTGTTGGGCACTTTTAGGTACAACACACAGTCACCAGCCACTCAGAATGCACTGGGAACAAGTTAAAGCCAAATGTCACCAAAGTGCTTTTCTCAGCCTGAAAAGGCTATTTAGACCCATGATATTTTTAAGAAAGTGGGTGTCAGTTTAGTCATAAGGAAGGCCTTTGGGCTCATGTATTGTGGATTGGGCTTCTATTAGGACACTTTTAGCCAAGTCACACAGTCAGCAGCCACTTAGACTGTACTGGGAACAAGTTACAGTGAAACGTCACCAAAGTGCTTCTCTCTGCCTGAAAAGGCTATTTTGACCAATGATTTTTTTAAGAAAATGAGTGTCAGTTTTGTCATAAGGAAGGCATTGGGATTCTTGTTGGGCACTTTTAGGTACAACACACAGTCACCAGCCATTCAGAATGTACTGGGAACAAGTTACAGCCAAATGTCACCAAAGTGCTTTTCTCAGCCTGATAAGGCTATTTAGACCCATGATATCTTTTAAGAAAGTGGGTGTCAGTTTAGTCATAAGGAAGGCCTTTGGGCTCATGTATTGTGGATTGGGCTTCTATTTGGCCACTTTTAACCAAGTCACACAGTCAGCAGCCACTTACACTGTACTGGGAACAATTTACAGTGAAACGTCACCAAAGTGCTTCTCTCAGGCTGAAAAGGCTATTTTGACCAATGATTTTTTTAAGAAAATGAGTGTCAGTTTTGTCATAAGGAAGGCATTTGGGCCCATGTATAGTGCATTGGGATTCTTGTTGGGCACTTTTAGGTACAACACACAGTCACCAGCCACTCAGAATGCACTGGGAACAAGTTACAGCCAAATGTCACCAAAGTGCTTTTCTCAGCCTAAAAAGGCTATTTAGACCTATGATATTTTTAAGAAAGTGGCTGTCAGTTTAGTCATAATAAGGCCTTTGGGCTCATGTATTGTGGATCGGGCTTCTATTTGGCCACTTTTACAACCAAGTCACACAGTCAGCAGCCACTTACACTGTACTGGCAACAAGTTACAGTGAAACGTCACCAAAGTGCTTCTCTCAGCCTGAAAAGGCTATTTTGACCAATATTTTTTTTAAGAAAATGAGTGTCAGTTTTGTCATAAGGAAGGCATTTGGGCCCATGTATAGTGCATTGGGATTCTTGTTGGGCACTTTTAGGTACAACACACAGTCACCAGCCACTCAGAATGCACTGGGAACAAGTTACAGCCAAATGTCACCAAAGTGCTTTTCTCAGCCTAAAAAGGCTATTTAGACCTATGATATTTTTAAGAAAGTGGCTGTCAGTTTAGTCATAATAAGGCCTTTGGGCTCATTTATTGTGGATCGGGCTTCTATTTGGCCACTTTTACAACCAAGTCACACAGTCAGCAGCCACTTACACTGTACTGGGAACAAGTTACAGTGAAACGTCACCAAAGTGCTTCTCTCAGGCTGAAAAGGCTATTTTGACCAATGATTTTTTTAAGAAAATGAGTGTCAGTTTTGTCATAAGGAAGGCATTTGGGCCCATGTACAGTGCATTGGGATTCTTGTTGGGCACTTTTAGGTACAACACACAGTCACCAGCCACTCAGAATGCACTGGGAACAAGTTACAGCCAAATGTCACCAAAGTGCTTTTCTCAGCCTAAAAAGGCTATTTAGACCTATGATATTTTTAAGAAAGTGGCTGTCAGTTTAGTCATAATAAGGCCTTTGGGCTCATTTATTGTGGATCGGGCTTCTATTTGGCCACTTTTACAACCAAGTCACACAGTCAGCAGCCACTTACACTGTACTGGGAACAAGTTTTACAGTGAAACGTCACCAAAGTGCTTCTCTCAGCCTGAAAAGGCTATTTTGACCAATCATTTTTTTAAGAAAATGAGTGTCAGTTTTGTCATAAGGAAGGCATTTGGGCCCATGTATAGTGCATTGGGATTCTTGTTGGGCACTTTTAGCTACATTACACAGTCACCAGCCACTCAGAATGCACTGGGAACAAGTTAAAGCCAAATGTCACCAAAGTGCTTTTCTCAGCCTGAAAAGGCTATTTAGACCCATGATATTTTTAAGAAAGTGGGTGTCAGTTTAGTCATAAGGAAGGCCTTTGGGCTCATGTATTGTGGATTGGGCTTCTATTAGGACACTTTTAGCCAAGTCACACAGTCAGCAGCCACTTACACTGTACTGGGAACAAGTTACAGTGAAACGTCACCAAAGTGCTTCTCTCAGCCTGAAAAGGTTACTTTGACAAATGATTTTTTTAAAGAAAATGAGTGTCAGTTTTGTCATAAGGAAGGCATTTTGGCCCATGTATAGTGCATTGGGATTCTTGTTGGGCACTTTTAGGTACAACACACAGTCACCAGCCACTCAGAATGCACTGGGAACAAGTTAAAGCCAAATGTCACCAAAGTGCTTTTCTCAGCCTGAAAAGGCTATTTAGACCCATGATATTTTTAAGAAAGTGGGTGTCAGTTTAGTCATAAGGAAGGCCTTTGGGCTCATGTATTGTGGATTGGGCTTCTATTAGGACACTTTTAGCCAAGTCACACAGTCAGCAGCCACTTAGACTGTACTGGGAACAAGTTACAGTGAAACGTCACCAAAGTGCTTCTCTCTGCCTGAAAAGGCTATTTTGACCAATGACTTTTTAAAGAAAATGAGTGTCAGTTTTGTCATAAGGAAGGCATTTGGGCCCATGTATAGTGCATTGGGATTCTTGTTGGGCACTTTTAGGTACAACACACAGTCACCAGCCACTCAGAATGCACTGGGAACAAGTTAAAGCCAAATGTCACCAAAGTGCTTTTCTCAGCCTGAAAAGGCTATTTAGACCCATGATATTTTTAAGAAAGTGGGTGTCAGTTTAGTCATAAGGAAGGCCTTTGGGCTCATGTATTGTGGATCGGGCTTCTATTAGGACACTTTTAGCCAAGTCACACAGTCAGCAGCCACTTAGACTGTACTGGGAACAAGTTACAGTGAAACGTCACCAAAGTGGTTCTCTCTGCCTGAAAAGGCTATTTTGACCAATGATTTTTTTAAGAAAATGAGTGTCAGTTTTGTCATAAGGAAGGCATTTGGGCCCATGTATAGTGCATTGGGATTCTTGTTGGGCACTTTTAGGTACAACACACAGTCACCAGCCATTCAGAATGTACTGGGAACAAGTTACAGCCAAATGTCACCAAAGTGCTTTTCTCAGCCTGATAAGGCTATTTAGACCCATGATATTTTTTAAGAAAGTGGGTGTCAGTTTAGTCATAAGGAAGGCCTTTGGGCTCATGTATTGTGGATTGGGCTTCTATTAGGACACTTTTAGCCAAGTCACACAGTCAGCAGCCACTTAGACTGTACTGGGAACAAGTTACAGTGAAACGTCACCAAAGTGCTTCTCTCTGCCTGAAAAGGCTATTTTGACCAATGACTTTTTAAAGAAAATGAGTGTCAGTTTTGTCATAAGGAAGGCATTTGGGCCCATGAATAGTGCATTGGGATTCTTGTTGGGCACTTTTAGGTACAACACACAGTCACCAGCCACTCAGAATGCACTGGGAACAAGTTAAAGCCAAATGTCACCAAAGTGCTTTTCTCAGCCTGAAAAGGCTATTTAGACCCATGATATTTTTAAGAAAGTGGGTGTCAGTTTAGTCATAAGGAAGGCCTTTGGGCTCATGTATTGTGGATCGGGCTTCTATTAGGACACTTTTAGCCAAGTCACACAGTCAGCAGCCACTTAGACTGTACTGGGAACAAGTTACAGTGAAACGTCACCAAAGTGGTTCTCTCTGCCTGAAAAGGCTATTTTGACCAATGATTTTTTTAAGAAAATGAGTGTCAGTTTTGTCATAAGGAAGGCATTTGGGCCCATGTATAGTGCATTGGGATTCTTGTTGGGCACTTTTAGGTACAACACACAGTCACCAGCCATTCAGAATGTACTGGGAACAAGTTACAGCCAAATGTCACCAAAGTGCTTTTCTCAGCCTGATAAGGCTATTTAGACCCATGATATTTTTTAAGAAAGTGGGTGTCAGTTTAGTCATAAGGAAGGCCTTTGGGCTCATGTATTGTGGATTGGGCTTCTATTAGGACACTTTTAGCCAAGTCACACAGTCAGCAGCCACTTAGACTGTACTGGGAACAAGTTACAGTGAAACGTCACCAAAGTGCTTCTCTCTGCCTGAAAAGGCTATTTTGACCAATGACTTTTTAAAGAAAATGAGTGTCAGTTTTGTCATAAGGAAGGCATTTGGGCCCATGAATAGTGCATTGGGATTCTTGTTGGGCACTTTTAGGTACAACACACAGTCACCAGCCACTCAGAATGCACTGGGAACAAGTTAAAGCCAAATGTCACCAAAGTGCTTTTCTCAGCCTGAAAAGGCTATTTAGACCCATGATATTTTTAAGAAAGTGGGTGTCAGTTTAGTCATAAGGAAGGCCTTTGGGCTCATGTATTGTGGATTGGGCTTCTATTAGGACACTTTTAGCCAAGTCACACAGTCAGCAGCCACTTAGACTGTACTGGGAACAAGTTACAGTGAAACGTCACCAAAGTGCTTCTCTCTGCCTGAAAAGGCTATTTTGACCAATGATTTTTTTAAGAAAATGAGTGTCAGTTTTGTCATAAGGAAGGCATTGGGATTCTTGTTGGGCACTTTTAGGTACAACACACAGTCACCAGCCATTCAGAATGTACTGGGAACAAGTTACAGCCAAATGTCACCAAAGTGCTTTTCTCAGCCTGATAAGGCTATTTAGACCCATGATATCTTTTAAGAAAGTGGGTGTCAGTTTAGTCATAAGGAAGGCCTTTGGGCTCATGTATTGTGGATTGGGCTTCTATTTGGCCACTTTTAACCAAGTCACACAGTCAGCAGCCACTTACACTGTACTGGGAACAATTTACAGTGAAACGTCACCAAAGTGCTTCTCTCAGGCTGAAAAGGCTATTTTGACCAATGATTTTTTTAAGAAAATGAGTGTCAGTTTTGTCATAAGGAAGGCATTTGGGCCCATGTATAGTGCATTGGGATTCTTGTTGGGCACTTTTAGGTACAACACACAGTCACCAGCCACTCAGAATGCACTGGGAACAAGTTACAGCCAAATGTCACCAAAGTGCTTTTCTCAGCCTAAAAAGGCTATTTAGACCTATGATATTTTTAAGAAAGTGGCTGTCAGTTTAGTCATAATAAGGCCTTTGGGCTCATGTATTGTGGATCGGGCTTCTATTTGGCCACTTTTACAACCAAGTCACACAGTCAGCAGCCACTTACACTGTACTGGCAACAAGTTACAGTGAAACGTCACCAAAGTGCTTCTCTCAGCCTGAAAAGGCTATTTTGACCAATATTTTTTTTAAGAAAATGAGTGTCAGTTTTGTCATAAGGAAGGCATTTGGGCCCATGTATAGTGCATTGGGATTCTTGTTGGGCACTTTTAGCTACATTACACAGTCACCAGCCACTCAGAATGCACTGGGAACAAGTTAAAGCCAAATGTCACCAAAGTGCTTTTCTCAGCCTGAAAAGGCTATTTAGACCCATGATAGTTTTTAAGAAAGTGGGTGTCAGTTTAGTCATAAGGAAGGCCTTTGGGCTCATGTATTGTGGATTGGGCTTCTATTAGGACACTTTTAGCCAAGTCACACAGTCAGCAGCCACTTAGACTGTACTGGGAACAAGTTACAGTGAAACGTCACCAAAGTGCTTCTCTCTGCCTGAAAAGGCTATATTGACCAATGACTTTTTAAAGAAAATGAGTGTCAGTTTTGTCATAAGGAAGGCATTTGGGCCCATGTATAGTGCATTGGGATTCTTGTTGGGCACTTTTAGGTACAACACACAGTCACCAGCCACTCAGAATGTACTGGGAACAAGTTACAGCCAAATGTCACCAAAGTGCTTTTCTCAGCCTGATAAGGCTATTTAGACCCATGATATTTTTTAAGAAAGTGGGTGTCAGTTTAGTCATAAGGAAGGCCTTTGGGCTCATGTATTGAGGATTGGGCTTCTATTTGGCCACTTTTAACCAAGTCACACAGTCAGCAGCCACTTACACTGTACTGGGAACAAGTTACAGTGAAACGTCACCAAAGTGCTTCTCTCAGCCTGAAAAGGTTACTTTGACCAATACTTTTTTTTAAGAAAATGAGTGTCAGTTTTGTCATAAGGAAGGCATTTGGGCCCATGTATAGTGCATTGGGATTCTTGTTGGGCACTTTTAGGTACAACACACAGTCACCAGCCACTCAGAATGCACTGGGAACAAGTTAAAGCCAAATGTCACCAAAGTGCTTTTCTCAGCCTGAAAAGGCTATTTAGACCCATGATATTTTTAAGAAAGTGGGTGTCAGTTTAGTCATAAGGAAGGCCTTTGGGCTCATGTATTGTGGATTGGGCTTCTATTAGGACACTTTTAGCCAAGTCACACAGTCAGCAGCCACTTAGACTGTACTGGGAACAAGTTACAGTGAAACGTCACCAAAGTGCTTCTCTCTGCCTGAAAAGGCTATTTTGACCAATGACTTTTTAAAGAAAATGAGTGTCAGTTTTGTCATAAGGAAGGCATTTGGGCCCATGTATAGTGCATTGGGATTCTTGTTGGGCACTTTTAGGTACAACACACAGTCACCAGCCACTCAGAATGCACTGGGAACAAGTTAAAGCCAAATGTCACCAAAGTGCTTTTCTCAGCCTGAAAAGGCTATTTAGACCCATGATATTTTTAAGAAAGTGGGTGTCAGTTTAGTCATAAGGAAGGCCTTTGGGCTCATGTATTGTGGATCGGGCTTCTATTAGGACACTTTTAGCCAAGTCACACAGTCAGCAGCCACTTAGACTGTACTGGGAACAAGTTACAGTGAAACGTCACCAAAGTGGTTCTCTCTGCCTGAAAAGGCTATTTTGACCAATGATTTTTTTAAGAAAATGAGTGTCAGTTTTGTCATAAGGAAGGCATTTGGGCCCATGTATAGTGCATTGGGATTCTTGTTGGGCACTTGTAGGTACAACACACAGTCACCAGCCATTCAGAATGTACTGGGAACAAGTTAAAGCCAAATGTCACCAAAGTGCTTTTCTCAGCCTGATAAGGCTATTTAGACCCATGATATTTTTTAAGAAAGTGGGTGTCAGTTTAGTCATAAGGAAGGCCTTTGGGCTCATGTATTGTGGATTGGGCTTCTATTTGGCCACTTTTAACCAAGTCACACAGTCAGCAGCCACTTACACTGTACTGGGAACAAGTTACAGTGAAACGTCACCAAAGTGCTTCTCTCAGGCTGAAAAGGCTATTTTGACCAATGATTTTTTAAAGAAAATGAGTGTCAGTTTTGTCATAAGGAAGGCATTTGGGCCCATGTATAGTGCATTGGGATTCTTGTTGGGCACTTTTAGGTACAACACACAGTCACCAGCCATTCAGAATGTACTGGGAACAAGTTACAGCCAAATGTCACCAAAGTGCTTTTCTCAGCCTGATAAGGCTATTTAGACCCAAGATATCTTTTAAGAAAGTGGGTGTCAGTTTAGTCATAAGGAAGGCCTTTGGGCTCATGTATTGTGGATTGGGCTTCTATTTGGCCACTTTTACAACCAAGTCACACAGTCAGCAGCCACTTAGACTGTACTGGGAACAAGTTACAGTGAAACGTCACCAAAGTGCTTCTCTCTGCCTGAAAAGGCTATTTTGACCAATGACTTTTTAAAGAAAATGAGTGTCAGTTTTGTCATAAGGAAGGCATTTGGGCCCATGTATAGTGCATTGGGATTCTTGTTGGGCACTTTTAGGTACAACACACAGTCACCAGCCACTCAGAATGCACTGGGAACAAGTTAAAGCCAAATGTCACCAAAGTGCTTTTCTCAGCCTGAAAAGGCTATTTAGACCCATGATATTTTTAAGAAAGTGGGTGTCAGTTTAGTCATAAGGAAGGCCTTTGGGCTCATGTATTGTGGATCGGGCTTCTATTAGGACACTTTTAGCCAAGTCACACAGTCAGCAGCCACTTAGACTGTACTGGGAACAAGTTACAGTGAAACGTCACCAAAGTGGTTCTCTCTGCCTGAAAAGGCTATTTTGACCAATGATTTTTTTAAGAAAATGAGTGTCAGTTTTGTCATAAGGAAGGCATTTGGGCCCATGTATAGTGCATTGGGATTCTTGTTGGGCACTTTTAGGTACAACACACAGTCACCAGCCATTCAGAATGTACTGGGAACAAGTTACAGCCAAATGTCACCAAAGTGCTTTTCTCAGCCTGATAAGGCTATTTAAACCCATGATATTTTTTAAGAAAGTGGGTGTCAGTTTAGTCATAAGGAAGGCCTTTGGGCTCATGTATTGTGGATTGGGCTTCTATTAGGACACTTTTAGCCAAGTCACACAGTCAGCAGCCACTTAGAGTGTACTGGGAACAAGTTACAGTGAAACGTCACCAAAGTGCTTCTCTCTGCCTGAAAAGGCTATTTTGACCAATGACTTTTTAAAGAAAATGAGTGTCAGTTTTGTCATAAGGAAGGCATTTGGGCCCATGAATAGTGCATTGGGATTCTTGTTGGGCACTTTTAGGTACAACACACAGTCACCAGCCACTCAGAATGCACTGGGAACAAGTTAAAGCCAAATGTCACCAAAGTGCTTTTCTCAGCCTGAAAAGGCTATTTAGACCCATGATATTTTTAAGAAAGTGGGTGTCAGTTTAGTCATAAGGAAGGCCTTTGGGCTCATGTATTGTGGATTGGGCTTCTATTAGGACACTTTTAGCCAAGTCACACAGTCAGCAGCCACTTAGACTGTACTGGGAACAAGTTACAGTGAAACGTCACCAAAGTGCTTCTCTCTGCCTGAAAAGGCTATTTTGACCAATGATTTTTTTAAGAAAATGAGTGTCAGTTTTGTCATAAGGAAGGCATTTGGGCCCATGTATAGTGCATTGGGATTCTTGTTGGGCACTTTTAGGTACAACACACAGTCACCAGCCATTCAGAATGTACTGGGAACAAGTTACAGCCAAATGTCACCAAAGTGCTTTTCTCAGCCTGATAAGGCTATTTAGACCCAAGATATCTTTTAAGAAAGTGGGTGTCAGTTTAGTCATAAGGAAGGCCTTTGGGCTCATGTATTGTGGATTGGGCTTCTATTTGGCCACTTTTAACCAAGTCACACAGTCAGCAGCCACTTACACTGTACTGGGAACAAGTTACAGTGAAACGTCACCAAAGTGCTTCTCTCAGGCTGAAAAGGCTATTTTGACCAATGATTTTTTTAAGAAAATGAGTGTCAGTTTTGTCATAAGGAAGGCATTTGGGCCCATGTATAGTGCATTGGGATTCTTGTTGGGCACTTTTAGGTACAACACACAGTCACCAGCCACTCAGAATGCACTGGGAACAAGTTACAGCCAAATGTCACCAAAGTGCTTTTCTCAGCCTAAAAAGGCTATTTAGACCTATGATATTTTTAAGAAAGTGGCTGTCAGTTTAGTCATAATAAGGCCTTTGGGCTCATTTATTGTGGATCGGGCTTCTATTTGGCCACTTTTACAACCAAGTCACACAGTCAGCAGCCACTTACACTGTACTGGGAACAAGTTTTACAGTGAAACGTCACCAAAGTGCTTCTCTCAGCCTGAAAAGGCTATTTTGACCAATAATTTTTTTAAGAAAATGAGTGTCAGTTTTGTCATAAGGAAGGCATTTGGGCCCATGTATAGTGCATTGGGATTCTTGTTGGGCACTTTTAGCTACATTACACAGTCACCAGCCACTCAGAATGCACTGGGAACAAGTTAAAGCCAAATGTCACCAAAGTGCTTTTCTCAGCCTGAAAAGGCTATTTAGACCCATGATATTTTTAAGAAAGTGGGTGTCAGTTTAGTCATAAGGAAGGCCTTTGGGCTCATGTATTGTGGATTGGGCTTCTATTAGGACACTTTTAGCCAAGTCACACAGTCAGCAGCCACTTACACTGTACTGGGAACAAGTTACAGTGAAACGTCACCAAAGTGCTTCTCTCAGCCTGAAAAGGCTACTTTGACAAATGATTTTTTTAAAGAAAATGAGTGTCAGTTTTGTCATAAGGAAGGCATTTTGGCCCATGTATAGTGCATTGGGATTCTTGTTGGGCACTTTTAGGTACAACACACAGTCACCAGCCACTCAGAATGCACTGGGAACAAGTTAAAGCCAAATGTCACCAAAGTGCTTTTCTCAGCCTGAAAAGGCTATTTAGACCCATGATATTTTTAAGAAAGTGGGTGTCAGTTTAGTCATAAGGAAGGCCTTTGGGCTCATGTATTGTGGATTGGGCTTCTATTAGGACACTTTTAGCCAAGTCACACAGTCAGCAGCCACTTAGACTGTACTGGGAACAAGTTACAGTGAAACGTCACCAAAGTGCTTCTCTCTGCCTGAAAAGGCTATTTTGACCAATGACTTTTTAAAGAAAATGAGTGTCAGTTTTGTCATAAGGAAGGCATTTGGGCCCATGTATAGTGCATTGGGATTCTTGTTGGGCACTTTTAGGTACAACACACAGTCACCAGCCACTCAGAATGCACTGGGAACAAGTTAAAGCCAAATGTCACCAAAGTGCTTTTCTCAGCCTGAAAAGGCTATTTAGACCCATGATATTTTTAAGAAAGTGGGTGTCAGTTTAGTCATAAGGAAGGCCTTTGGGCTCATGTATTGTGGATCGGGCTTCTATTAGGACACTTTTAGCCAAGTCACACAGTCAGCAGCCACTTACACTGTACTGGGAACAAGTTACAGTGAAACGTCACCAAAGTGGTTCTCTCTGCCTGAAAAGGCTATTTTGACCAATGATTTTTTTAAGAAAATGAGTGTCAGTTTTGTCATAAGGAAGGCATTTGGGCCCATGTATAGTGCATTGGGATTCTTGTTGGGCACTTTTAGGTACAACACACAGTCACCAGCCATTCAGAATGTACTGGGAACAAGTTACAGCCAAATGTCACCAAAGTGCTTTTCTCAGCCTGATAAGGCTATTTAGACCCATGATATTTTTTAAGAAAGTGGGTGTCAGTTTAGTCATAAGGAAGGCCTTTGGGCTCATGTATTGTGGATTGGGCTTCTATTAGGACACTTTTAGCCAAGTCACACAGTCAGCAGCCACTTAGACTGTACTGGGAACAAGTTACAGTGAAACGTCACCAAAGTGCTTCTCTCTGCCTGAAAAGGCTATTTTGACCAATGACTTTTTAAAGAAAATGAGTGTCAGTTTTGTCATAAGGAAGGCATTTGGGCCCATGAATAGTGCATTGGGATTCTTGTTGGGCACTTTTAGGTACAACACACAGTCACCAGCCACTCAGAATGCACTGGGAACAAGTTAAAGCCAAATGTCACCAAAGTGCTTTTCTCAGCCTGAAAAGGCTATTTAGACCCATGATATTTTTAAGAAAGTGGGTGTCAGTTTAGTCATAAGGAAGGCCTTTGGGCTCATGTATTGTGGATTGGGCTTCTATTAGGACACTTTTAGCCAAGTCACACAGTCAGCAGCCACTTAGACTGTACTGGGAACAAGTTACAGTGAAACGTCACCAAAGTGCTTCTCTCTGCCTGAAAAGGCTATTTTGACCAATGATTTTTTTAAGAAAATGAGTGTCAGTTTTGTCATAAGGAAGGCATTGGGATTCTTGTTGGGCACTTTTAGGTACAACACACAGTCACCAGCCATTCAGAATGTACTGGGAACAAGTTACAGCCAAATGTCACCAAAGTGCTTTTCTCAGCCTGATAAGGCTATTTAGACCCATGATATCTTTTAAGAAAGTGGGTGTCAGTTTAGTCATAAGGAAGGCCTTTGGGCTCATGTATTGTGGATTGGGCTTCTATTTGGCCACTTTTAACCAAGTCACACAGTCAGCAGCCACTTACACTGTACTGGGAACAATTTACAGTGAAACGTCACCAAAGTGCTTCTCTCAGGCTGAAAAGGCTATTTTGACCAATGATTTTTTTAAGAAAATGAGTGTCAGTTTTGTCATAAGGAAGGCATTTGGGCCCATGTATAGTGCATTGGGATTCTTGTTGGGCACTTTTAGGTACAACACACAGTCACCAGCCACTCAGAATGCACTGGGAACAAGTTACAGCCAAATGTCACCAAAGTGCTTTTCTCAGCCTAAAAAGGCTATTTAGACCTATGATATTTTTAAGAAAGTGGCTGTCAGTTTAGTCATAATAAGGCCTTTGGGCTCATGTATTGTGGATCGGGCTTCTATTTGGCCACTTTTACAACCAAGTCACACAGTCAGCAGCCACTTAGACTGTACTGGGAACAAGTTACAGTGAAACGTCACCAAAGTGCTTCTCTCAGCCTGAAAAGGCTATTTTGACCAATATTTTTTTTAAGAAAATGAGTGTCAGTTTTGTCATAAGGAAGGCATTTGGGCCCATGTATAGTGCATTGGGATTCTTGTTGGGCACTTTTAGCTACATTACACACTCACCAGCCACTCAGAATGCACTGGGAACAAGTTAAAGCCAAATGTCACCAAAGTGCTTTTCTCAGCCTGAAAAGGCTATTTAGACCCATGATAGTTTTTAAGAAAGTGGGTGTCAGTTTAGTCATAAGGAAGGCCTTTGGGCTCATGTATTGTGGATTGGGCTTCTATTAGGACACTTTTAGCCAAGTCACACAGTCAGCAGCCACTTAGACTGTACTGGGAACAAGTTACAGTGAAACGTCACCAAAGTGCTTCTCTCTGCCTGAAAAGGCTATTTTGACCAATGACTTTTTAAAGAAAATGAGTGTCAGTTTTGTCATAAGGAAGGCATTTGGGCCCATGTATAGTGCATTGGGATTCTTGTTGGGCACTTTTAGGTACAACACACAGTCACCAGCCACTCAGAATGTACTGGGAACAAGTTACAGCCAAATGTCACCAAAGTGCTTTTCTCAGCCTGATAAGGCTATTTAGACCCATGATATTTTTTAAGAAAGTGGGTGTCAGTTTAGTCATAAGGAAGGCCTTTGGGCTCATGTATTGAGGATTGGGCTTCTATTTGGCCACTTTTAACCAAGTCACACAGTCAGCAGCCACTTACACTGTACTGGGAACAAGTTACAGTGAAACGTCACCAAAGTGCTTCTCTCAGCCTGAAAAGGTTACTTTGACCAATACTTTTTTTTAAGAAAATGAGTGTCAGTTTTGTCATAAGGAAGGCATTTGGGCCCATGTATAGTGCATTGGGATTCTTGTTGGGCACTTTTAGGTACAACACACAGTCACCAGCCACTCAGAATGCACTGGGAACAAGTTAAAGCCAAATGTCACCAAAGTGCTTTTCTCAGCCTGAAAAGGCTATTTAGACCCATGATATTTTTAAGAAAGTGGGTGTCAGTTTAGTCATAAGGAAGGCCTTTGGGCTCATGTATTGTGGATTGGGCTTCTATTAGGACACTTTTAGCCAAGTCACACAGTCAGCAGCCACTTAGACTGTACTGGGAACAAGTTACAGTGAAACGTCACCAAAGTGCTTCTCTCTGCCTGAAAAGGCTATTTTGACCAATGACTTTTTAAAGAAAATGAGTGTCAGTTTTGTCATAAGGAAGGCATTTGGGCCCATGTATAGTGCATTGGGATTCTTGTTGGGCACTTTTAGGTACAACACACAGTCACCAGCCACTCAGAATGCACTGGGAACAAGTTAAAGCCAAATGTCACCAAAGTGCTTTTCTCAGCCTGAAAAGGCTATTTAGACCCATGATATTTTTAAGAAAGTGGGTGTCAGTTTAGTCATAAGGAAGGCCTTTGGGCTCATGTATTGTGGATCGGGCTTCTATTAGGACACTTTTAGCCAAGTCACACAGTCAGCAGCCACTTAGACTGTACTGGGAACAAGTTACAGTGAAAAGTCACCAAAGTGGTTCTCTCTGCCTGAAAAGGCTATTTTGACCAATGATTTTTTTAAGAAAATGAGTGTCAGTTTTGTCATAAGGAAGGCATTTGGGCCCATGTATAGTGCATTGGGATTCTTGTTGGGCACTTTTAGGTACAACACACAGTCACCAGCCATTCAGAATGTACTGGGAACAAGTTACAGCCAAATGTCACCAAAGTGCTTTTCTCAGCCTGATAAGGCTATTTAGACCCATGATATTTTTTAAGAAAGTGGGTGTCAGTTTAGTCATAAGGAAGGCCTTTGGGCTCATGTATTGTGGATTGGGCTTCTATTTGGCCACTTTTAACCAAGTCACACAGTCAGCAGCCACTTACACTGTACTGGGAACAAGTTACAGTGAAACGTCACCAAAGTGCTTCTCTCAGGCTGAAAAGGCTATTTTGACCAATGATTTTTTAAAGAAAATGAGTGTCAGTTTTGTCATAAGGAAGGCATTTGGGCCCATGTATAGTGCATTGGGATTCTTGTTGGGCACTTTTAGGTACAACACACAGTCACCAGCCATTCAGAATGTACTGGGAACAAGTTACAGCCAAATGTCACCAAAGTGCTTTTCTCAGCCTGATAAGGCTATTTAGACCCAAGATATCTTTTAAGAAAGTGGGTGTCAGTTTAGTCATAAGGAAGGCCTTTGGGCTCATGTATTGTGGATTGGGCTTCTATTTGGCCACTTTTAACCAAGTCACACAGTCAGCAGCCACTTACACTGTACTGGGAACAAGTTACAGTGAAACGTCACCAAAGTGCTTCTCTCAGGCTGAAAAGGCTATTTTGACCAATGATTTTTTTAAGAAAATGAGTGTCAGTTTTGTCATAAGGAAGGCATTTGGGCCCATGTATAGTGCATTGGGATTCTTGTTGGGCACTTTTAGGTACAACACACAGTCACCAGCCACTCAGAATGCACTGGGAACAAGTTACAGCCAAATGTCACCAAAGTGCTTTTCTCAGCCTAAAAAGGCTATTTAGACCTATGATATTTTTAAGAAAGTGGCTGTCAGTTTAGTCATAATAAGGCCTTTGGGCTCATTTATTGTGGATCGGGCTTCTATTTGGCCACTTTTACAACCAAGTCACACAGTCAGCAGCCACTTACACTGTACTGGGAACAAGTTTTACAGTGAAACGTCACCAAAGTGCTTCTCTCAGCCTGAAAAGGCTATTTTGACCAATAATTTTTTTAAGAAAATGAGTGTCAGTTTTGTCATAAGGAAGGCATTTGGGCCCATGTATAGTGCATTGGGATTCTTGTTGGGCACTTTTAGCTACATTACACACTCACCAGCCACTCAGAATGCACTGGGAACAAGTTAAAGCCAAATGTCACCAAAGTGCTTTTCTCAGCCTGAAAAGGCTATTTAGACCCATGATAGTTTTTAAGAAAGTGGGTGTCAGTTTAGTCATAAGGAAGGCCTTTGGGCTCATGTATTGTGGATTGGGCTTCTATTAGGACACTTTTAGCCAAGTCACACAGTCAGCAGCCACTTAGACTGTACTGGGAACAAGTTACAGTGAAACGTCACCAAAGTGCTTCTCTCTGCCTGAAAAGGCTATATTGACCAATGACTTTTTAAAGAAAATGAGTGTCAGTTTTGTCATAAGGAAGGCATTTGGGCCCATGTATAGTGCATTGGGATTCTTGTTGGGCACTTTTAGGTACAACACACAGTCACCAGCCACTCAGAATGTACTGGGAACAAGTTACAGCCAAATGTCACCAAAGTGCTTTTCTCAGCCTGATAAGGCTATTTAGACCCATGATATTTTTTAAGAAAGTGGGTGTCAGTTTAGTCATAAGGAAGGCCTTTGGGCTCATGTATTGAGGATTGGGCTTCTATTTGGCCACTTTTAACCAAGTCACACAGTCAGCAGCCACTTACACTGTACTGGGAACAAGTTACAGTGAAACGTCACCAAAGTGCTTCTCTCAGCCTGAAAAGGTTACTTTGACCAATACTTTTTTTTAAGAAAATGAGTGTCAGTTTTGTCATAAGGAAGGCATTTGGGCCCATGTATAGTGCATTGGGATTCTTGTTGGGCACTTTTAGGTACAACACACAGTCACCAGCCACTCAGAATGCACTGGGAACAAGTTAAAGCCAAATGTCACCAAAGTGCTTTTCTCAGCCTGAAAAGGCTATTTAGACCCATGATATTTTTAAGAAAGTGGGTGTCAGTTTAGTCATAAGGAAGGCCTTTGGGCTCATGTATTGTGGATTGGGCTTCTATTAGGACACTTTTAGCCAAGTCACACAGTCAGCAGCCACTTAGACTGTACTGGGAACAAGTTACAGTGAAACGTCACCAAAGTGCTTCTCTCTGCCTGAAAAGGCTATTTTGACCAATGACTTTTTAAAGAAAATGAGTGTCAGTTTTGTCATAAGGAAGGCATTTGGGCCCATGTATAGTGCATTGGGATTCTTGTTGGGCACTTTTAGGTACAACACACAGTCACCAGCCACTCAGAATGCACTGGGAACAAGTTAAAGCCAAATGTCACCAAAGTGCTTTTCTCAGCCTGAAAAGGCTATTTAGACCCATGATATTTTTAAGAAAGTGGGTGTCAGTTTAGTCATAAGGAAGGCCTTTGGGCTCATGTATTGTGGATCGGGCTTCTATTAGGACACTTTTAGCCAAGTCACACAGTCAGCAGCCACTTAGACTGTACTGGGAACAAGTTACAGTGAAAAGTCACCAAAGTGGTTCTCTCTGCCTGAAAAGGCTATTTTGACCAATGATTTTTTTAAGAAAATGAGTGTCAGTTTTGTCATAAGGAAGGCATTTGGGCCCATGTATAGTGCATTGGGATTCTTGTTGGGCACTTTTAGGTACAACACACAGTCACCAGCCATTCAGAATGTACTGGGAACAAGTTACAGCCAAATGTCACCAAAGTGCTTTTCTCAGCCTGATAAGGCTATTTAGACCCATGATATTTTTTAAGAAAGTGGGTGTCAGTTTAGTCATAAGGAAGGCCTTTGGGCTCATGTATTGTGGATTGGGCTTCTATTTGGCCACTTTTAACCAAGTCACACAGTCAGCAGCCACTTACACTGTACTGGGAACAAGTTACAGTGAAACGTCACCAAAGTGCTTCTCTCAGGCTGAAAAGGCTATTTTGACCAATGATTTTTTAAAGAAAATGAGTGTCAGTTTTGTCATAAGGAAGGCATTTGGGCCCATGTATAGTGCATTGGGATTCTTGTTGGGCACTTTTAGGTACAACACACAGTCACCAGCCATTCAGAATGTACTGGGAACAAGTTACAGCCAAATGTCACCAAAGTGCTTTTCTCAGCCTGATAAGGCTATTTAGACCCAAGATATCTTTTAAGAAAGTGGGTGTCAGTTTAGTCATAAGGAAGGCCTTTGGGCTCATGTATTGTGGATTGGGCTTCTATTTGGCCACTTTTAACCAAGTCACACAGTCAGCAGCCACTTACACTGTACTGGGAACAAGTTACAGTGAAACGTCACCAAAGTGCTTCTCTCAGGCTGAAAAGGCTATTTTGACCAATGATTTTTTTAAGAAAATGAGTGTCAGTTTTGTCATAAGGAAGGCATTTGGGCCCATGTATAGTGCATTGGGATTCTTGTTGGGCACTTTTAGGTACAACACACAGTCACCAACCACTCAGAATGCACTGGGAACAAGTTACAGCCAAATGTCACCAAAGTGCTTTTCTCAGCCTAAAAAGGCTATTTAGACCTATGATATTTTTAAGAAAGTGGCTGTCAGTTTAGTCATAATAAGGCCTTTGGGCTCATTTATTGTGGATCGGGCTTCTATTTGGCCACTTTTACAACCAAGTCACACAGTCAGCAGCCACTTACACTGTACTGGGAACAAGTTTTACAGTGAAACGTCACCAAAGTGCTTCTCTCAGCCTGAAAAGGCTATTTTGACCAATGATTTTTTTAAGAAAATGAGTGTCAGTTTTGTCATAAGGAAGGCATTTGGGCCCATGTATAGGGCATTGGGATTCTTGTTGGGCACTTTTAGCTACATTACACAGTCACCAGCCACTCAGAATGCACTGGGAACAAGTTAAAGCCAAATGTCACCAAAGTGCTTTTCTCAGCCTGAAAAGGCTATTTAGACCCATGATATTTTTAAGAAAGTGGGTGTCAGTTTAGTCATAAGGAAGGCCTTTGGGCTCATGTATTGTGGATTGGGCCTCTATTAGGACACTTTTAGCCAAGTCACACAGTCAGCAGCCACTTACACTGTACTGGGAACAAGTTACAGTGAAACGTCACCAAAGTGCTTCTCTCAGCCTGAAAAGGCTACTTTGACAAATGATTTTTTTAAAGAAAATGAGTGTCAGTTTTGTCATAAGGAAGGCATTTTGGCCCATGTATAGTGCATTGGGATTCTTGTTGGGCACTTTTAGGTACAACACACAGTCACCAGCCACTCAGAATGCACTGGGAACAAGTTAAAGCCAAATGTCACCAAAGTGCTTTTCTCAGCCTGAAAAGGCTATTTAGACCCATGATATTTTTAAGAAAGTGGGTGTCAGTTTAGTCATAAGGAAGGCCTTTGGGCTCATGTATTGTGGATTGGGCTTCTATTAGGACACTTTTAGCCAAGTCACACAGTCAGCAGCCACTTAGACTGTACTGGGAACAAGTTACAGTGAAACGTCACCAAAGTGCTTCTCTCTGCCTGAAAAGGCTATTTTGACCAATGACTTTTTAAAGAAAATGAGTGTCAGTTTTGTCATAAGGAAGGCATTTGGACCCATGTATAGTGCATTGGGATTCTTGTTGGGCACTTTTAGGTACAACACACAGTCACCAGCCACTCAGAATGCACTGGGAACAAGTTAAAGCCAAATGTCACCAAAGTGCTTTTCTCAGCCTGAAAAGGCTATTTAGACCCATGATATTTTTAAGAAAGTGGGTGTCAGTTTAGTCATAAGGAAGGCCTTTGGGCTCATGTATTGTGGATCGGGCTTCTATTAGGACACTTTTAGCCAAGTCACACAGTCAGCAGCCACTTAGACTGTACTGGGAACAAGTTACAGTGAAACGTCACCAAAGTGGTTCTCTCTGCCTGAAAAGGCTATTTTGACCAATGATTTTTTTAAGAAAATGAGTGTCAGTTTTGTCATAAGGAAGGCATTTGGGCCCATGTATAGTGCATTGGGATTCTTGTTGGGCACTTTTAGGTACAACACACAGTCACCAGCCATTCAGAATGTACTGGGAACAAGTTACAGCCAAATGTCACCAAAGTGCTTTTCTCAGCCTGATAAGGCTATTTAGACCCATGATATTTTTTAAGAAAGTGGGTGTCAGTTTAGTCATAAGGAAGGCCTTTGGGCTCATGTATTGTGGATTGGGCTTCTATTAGGACACTTTTAGCCAAGTCACACAGTCAGCAGCCACTTACACTGTACTGGGAACAAGTTACAGTGAAACGTCACCAAAGTGCTTCTCTCAGCCTGAAAAGGCTACTTTGACAAATGATTTTTTTAAAGAAAATGAGTGTCAGTTTTGTCATAAGGAAGGCATTTTGGCCCATGTATAGTGCATTGGGATTCTTGTTGGGCACTTTTAGGTACAACACACAGTCACCAGCCACTCAGAATGCACTGGGAACAAGTTAAAGCCAAATGTCACCAAAGTGCTTTTCTCAGCCTGAAAAGGCTATTTAGACCCATGATATTTTTAAGAAAGTGGGTGTCAGTTTAGTCATAAGGAAGGCCTTTGGGCTCATGTATTGTGGATTGGGCTTCTATTAGGACACTTTTAGCCAAGTCACACAGTCAGCAGCCACTTAGACTGTACTGGGAACAAGTTACAGTGAAACGTCACCAAAGTGGTTCTCTCTGCCTGAAAAGGCTATTTTGACCAATGATTTTTTTAAGAAAATGAGTGTCAGTTTTGTCATAAGGAAGGCATTTGGGCCCATGTATAGTGCATTGGGATTCTTGTTGGGCACTTTTAGGTACAACACACAGTCACCAGCCATTCAGAATGTACTGGGAACAAGTTACAGCCAAATGTCACCAAAGTGCTTTTCTCAGCCTGATAAGGCTATTTAGACCCATGATATTTTTTAAGAAAGTGGGTGTCAGTTTAGTCATAAGGAAGGCCTTTGGGCTCATGTATTGTGGATTGGGCTTCTATTAGGACACTTTTAGCCAAGTCACACAGTCAGCAGCCACTTACACTGTACTGGGAACAAGTTACAGTGAAACGTCACCAAAGTGCTTCTCTCAGCCTGAAAAGGCTACTTTGACAAATTATTTTTTTAAAGAAAATGAGTGTCAGTTTTGTCATAAGGAAGGCATTTTGGCCCATGTATAGTGCATTGGGATTCTTGTTGGGCACTTTTAGGTACAACACACAGTCACCAGCCACTCAGAATGCACTGGGAACAAGTTAAAGCCAAATGTCACCAAAGTGCTTTTCTCAGCCTGAAAAGGCTATTTAGACCCATGATATTTTTAAGAAAGTGGGTGTCAGTTTAGTCATAAGGAAGGCCTTTGGGCTCATGTATTGTGGATTGGGCTTCTATTAGGACACTTTTAGCCAAGTCACACAGTCAGCAGCCACTTAGACTGTACTGGGAACAAGTTACAGTGAAACGTCACCAAAGTGCTTCTCTCTGCCTGAAAAGGCTATTTTGACCAATGACTTTTTAAAGAATATCAGTGTCAGTTTTGTCATAAGGAAGGCATTTGGGCCCATGTATAGTGCATTGGGATTCTTGTTGGGCACTTTTAGGTACAACACACAGTCACCAGCCACTCAGAATGCACTGGGAACAAGTTAAAGCCAAATGTCACCAAAGTGCTTTTCTCAGCCTGAAAAGGCTATTTAGACCCATGATATTTTTAAGAAAGTGGGTGTCAGTTTAGTCATAAGGAAGGCCTTTGGGCTCATGTATTGTGGATCGGGCTTCTATTAGGACACTTTTAGCCAAGTCACACAGTCAGCAGCCACTTAGACTGTACTGGGAACAAGTTACAGTGAAAGGACACCAAAGTGGTTCTCTCTGCCTGAAAAGGCTATTTTGACCAATGATTTTTTTAAGAAAATGAGTGTCAGTTTTGTCATAAGGAAGGCATTTGGGCCCATGTATAGTGCATTGGGATTCTTGTTGGGCACTTTTAGGTACAACACACAGTCACCAGCCATTCAGAATGTACTGGGAACAAGTTACAGCCAAATGTCACCAAAGTGCTTTTCTCAGCCTGATAAGGCTATTTAGACCCAAGATATCTTTTAAGAAAGTGGGTGTCAGTTTAGTCATAAGGAAGGCCTTTGGGCTCATGTATTGTGGATTGGGCTTCTATTTGGGCACTTTTAACCAAGTCACACAGTCAGCAGCCACTTACACTGTACTGGGAACAAGTTACAGTGAAACGTCACCAAAGTGCTTCTCTCAGGCTGAAAAGGCTATTTTGACCAATGATTTTTTTAAGAAAATGAGTGTCAGTTTTGTCATAAGGAAGGCATTTGGGCCCATGTATAGTGCATTGGGATTCTTGTTGGGCACTTTTAGGTACAACACACAGTCACCAGCCACTCAGAATGCACTGGGAACAAGTTACAGCCAAATGTCACCAAAGTGCTTTTCTCAGCCTAAAAAGGCTATTTAGACCTATGATATTTTTAAGAAAGTGGCTGTCAGTTTAGTCATAATAAGGCCTTTGGGCTCATTTATTGTGGATCGGGCTTCTATTTGGCCACTTTTACAACCAAGTCACACAGTCAGCAGCCACTTACACTGTACTGGGAACAAGTTTTACAGTGAAACGTCACCAAAGTGCTTCTCTCAGCCTGAAAAGGCTATTTTGACCAATGATTTTTTTAAGAAAATGAGTGTCAGTTTTGTCATAAGGAAGGCATTTGGGCCCATGTATAGGGCATTGGGATTCTTGTTGGGCACTTTTAGCTACATTACACAGTCACATGCCACTCAGAATGCACTGGGAACAAGTTAAAGCCAAATGTCACCAAAGTGCTTTTCTCAGCCTGAAAAGGCTATTTAGACCCATGATATTTTTAAGAAAGTGGGTGTCAGTTTAGTCATAAGGAAGGCCTTTGGGCTCATGTATTGTGGATTGGGCCTCTATTAGGACACTTTTAGCCAAGTCACACAGTCAGCAGCCACTTACACTGTACTGGGAACAAGTTACAGTGAAACGTCACCAAAGTGCTTCTCTCAGCCTGAAAAGGCTACTTTGACAAATGATTTTTTTAAAGAAAATGAGTGTCAGTTTTGTCATAAGGAAGGCATTTTGGCCCATGTATAGTGCATTGGGATTCTTGTTGGGCACTTTTAGGTACAACACACAGTCACCAGCCACTCAGAATGCACTGGGAACAAGTTAAAGCCAAATGTCACCAAAGTGCTTTTCTCAGCCTGAAAAGGCTATTTAGACCCATGATATTTTTAAGAAAGTGGGTGTCAGTTTAGTCATAAGGAAGGCCTTTGGGCTCATGTATTGTGGATTGGGCTTCTATTAGGACACTTTTAGCCAAGTCACACAGTCAGCAGCCACTTAGACTGTACTGGGAACAAGTTACAGTGAAACGTCACCAAAGTGCTTCTCTCTGCCTGAAAAGGCTATTTTGACCAATTACTTTTTAAAGAAAATGAGTGTCAGTTTTGTCATAAGGAAGGCATTTGGGCCCATGTATAGTGCATTGGGATTCTTGTTGGGCACTTTTAGGTACAACACACAGTCACCAGCCACTCAGAATGCACTGGGAACAAGTTAAAGCCAAATGTCACCAAAGTGCTTTTCTCAGCCTGAAAAGGCTATTTAGACCCATGATATTTTTAAGAAAGTGGGTGTCAGTTTAGTCATAAGGAAGGCCTTTGGGCTCATGTATTGTGGATCAGGCTTCTATTAGGACACTTTTAGCCAAGTCACACAGTCAGCAGCCACTTAGACTGTACTGGGAACAAGTTACAGTGAAACGTCACCAAAGTGGTTCTCTCTGCCTGAAAAGGCTATTTTGACCAATGATTTTTTTAAGAAAATGAGTGTCAGTTTTGTCATAAGGAAGGCATTTGGGCCCATGTATAGTGCATTGGGATTCTTGTTGGGCACTTTTAGGTACAACACACAGTCACCAGCCATTCTGAATGTACTGGGAACAAGTTACAGCCAAATGTCACCAAAGTGCTTTTCTCAGCCTGATAAGGCTATTTAGACCCATGATATTTTTTAAGAAAGTGGGTGTCAGTTTAGTCATAAGGAAGGCCTTTGGGCTCATGTATTGTGGATTGGGCTTCTATTAGGACACTTTTAGCCAAGTCACACAGTCAGCAGCCACTTACACTGTACTGGGAACAAGTTACAGTGAAACGTCACCAAAGTGCTTCTCTCAGCCTGAAAAGGCTACTTTGACAAATGATTTTTTTTAAAGAAAATTAGTGTCAGTTTTGTCATAAGGAAGGCATTTTGGCCCATGTATAGTGCATTGGGATTCTTGTTGGGCACTTTTAGGTACAACACACAGTCACCAGCCACTCAGAATGCACTGGGAACAAGTTAAAGCCAAATGTCACCAAAGTGCTTTTCTCAGCCTGAAAAGTCTATTTAGACCCATGATATTTTTAAGAAAGTGGGTGTCAGTTTAGTCATAAGGAAGGCCTTTGGGCTCATGTATTGTGGATTGGGCTTCTATTAGGACACTTTTAGCCAAGTCACACAGTCAGCAGCCACTTAGACTGTACTGGGAACAAGTTACAGTGAAACGTCACCAAAGTGCTTCTCTCTGCCTGAAAAGGCTATTTTGACCAATGACTTTTTAAAGAAAATGAGTGTCAGTTTTGTCATAAGGAAGGCATTTGGGCCCATGTATAGTGCATTGGGATTCTTGTTGGGCACTTTTAGGTACAACACACAGTCACCAGCCACTCAGAATGCACTGGGAACAAGTTAAAGCCAAATGTCACGAAAGTGCTTTTCTCAGCCTGAAAAGGCTATTTAGACCCATGATATTTTTAAGAAAGTGGGTGTCAGTTTAGTCATAAGGAAGGCCTTTGGGCTCATGTATTGTGGATCGGGCTTCTATTAGGACACTTTTAGCCAAGTCACACAGTCAGCAGCCACTTAGACTGTACTGGGAACAAGTTACAGTGAAAGGTCACCAAAGTGGTTCTCTCTGCCTGAAAAGGCTATTTTGACCAATGATTTTTTTAAGAAAATGAGTGTCAGTTTTGTCATAAGGAAGGCATTTGGGCCCATGTATAGTGCATTGGGATTCTTGTTGGGCATTTTTAGGTACAACACACAGTCACCAGCCATTCAGAATGTACTGGGAACAAGTTACAGCCAAATGTCACCAAAGTGCTTTTCTCAGCCTGATAAGGCTATTTAGACCCATGATATTTTTTAAGAAAGTGGGTGTCAGTTTAGTCATAAGGAAGGCCTTTGGGCTCATGTATTGTGGATTGGGCTTCTATTTGGCCACTTTTAACCAAGTCACACAGTCAGCAGCCACTTACACTGTACTGGGAACAAGTTACAGTGAAACGTCACCAAAGTGCTTCTCTCAGGCTGAAAAGGCTATTTTGACCAATGATTTTTTAAAGAAAATGAGTGTCAGTTTTGTCATAAGGAAGGCATTTGGGCCCATGTATAGTGCATTGGGATTCTTGTTGGGCACTTTTAGGTACAACACACAGTCACCAGCCATTCTGAATGTACTGGGAACAAGTTACAGCCAAATGTCACCAAAGTGCTTTTCTCAGCCTGATAAGGCTATTTAGACCCAAGATATCTTTTAAGAAAGTGGGTGTCAGTTTAGTCATAAGGAAGGCCTTTGGGCTCATGTATTGTGGATTGGGCTTCTATTTGGCCACTTTTAACCAAGTCACACAGTCAGCAGCCACTTACACTGTACTGGGAACAAGTTACAGTGAAACGTCACCAAAGTGCTTCTCTCAGGCTGAAAAGGCTATTTTGACCAATGATTTTTTTAAGAAAATGAGTGTCAGTTTTGTCATAAGGAAGGCATTTGGGCCCATGTATAGTGCATTGGGATTCTTGTTGGGCACTTTTAGGTACAACACACAGTCACCAACCACTCAGAATGCACTGGGAACAAGTTACAGCCAAATGTCACCAAAGTGCTTTTCTCAGCCTAAAAAGGCTATTTAGACCTATGATATTTTTAAGAAAGTGGCTGTCAGTTTAGTCATAATAAGGCCTTTGGGCTCATTTATTGTGGATCGGGCTTCTATTTGGCCACTTTTACAACCAAGTCACACAGTCAGCAGCCACTTACACTGTACTGGGAACAAGTTTTACAGTGAAACGTCACCAAAGTGGTTCTCTCTGCCTGAAAAGGCTATTTTGACCAATGACTTTTTAAAGAAAATGAGTGTCAGTTTTGTCATAAGGAAGGCATTTGGGCCCATGTATAGGGCATTGGGATTCTTGTTGGGCACTTTTAGCTAAATTACACAGTCACATGCCACTCAGAATGCACTGGGAACAAGTTAAAGCCAAATGTCACCAAAGTGCTTTTCTCAGCCTGAAAAGGCTATTTAGACCCATGATATTTTTAAGAAAGTGGGTGTCAGTTTAGTCATAAGGAAGGCCTTTGGGCTCATGTATTGTGGATTGGGCCTCTATTAGGACACTTTTAGCCAAGTCACACAGTCAGCAGCCACTTACACTGTACTGGGAACAAGTTACAGTGAAACGTCACCAAAGTGCTTCTCTCAGCCTGAAAAGGCTACTTTGACAAATGATTTTTTTAAAGAAAATGAGTGTCAGTTTTGTCATAAGGAAGGCATTTTGGCCCATGTATAGTGCATTGGGATTCTTGTTGGGCACTTTTAGGTACAACACACAGTCACCAGCCACTCAGAATGCACTGGGAACAAGTTAAAGCCAAATGTCACCAAAGTGCTTTTCTCAGCCTGAAAAGGCTATTTAGACCCATGATATTTTTAAGAAAGTGGGTGTCAGTTTAGTCATAAGGAAGGCCTTTGGGCTCATGTATTGTGGATTGGGCTTCTATTAGGACACTTTTAGCCAAGTCACACAGTCAGCAGCCACTTAGACTGTACTGGGAACAAGTTACAGTGAAACGTCACCAAAGTGCTTCTCTCTGCCTGAAAAGGCTATTATGACCAATTACTTTTTAAAGAAAATGAGTGTCAGTTTTGTCATAAGGAAGGCATTTGGGCCCATGTATAGTGCATTGGGATTCTTGTTGGGCACTTTTAGGTACAACACACAGTCACCAGCCACTCAGAATGCACTGGGAACAAGTTAAAGCCAAATGTCACCAAAGTGCTTTTCTCAGCCTGAAAAGGCTATTTAGACCCATGATATTTTTAAGAAAGTGGGTGTCAGTTTAGTCATAAGGAAGGCCTTTGGGCTCATGTATTGTGGATCGGGCTTCTATTAGGACACTTTTAGCCAAGTCACACAGTCAGCAGCCACTTAGACTGTACTGGGAACAAGTTACAGTGAAACGTCACCAAAGTGGTTCTCTCTGCCTGAAAAGGCTATTTTGACCAATGATTTTTTTAAGAAAATGAGTGTCAGTTTTGTCATAAGGAAGGCATTTGGGCCCATGTATAGTGCATTGGGATTCTTGTTGGGCACTTTTAGGTACAACACACAGTCACCAGCCATTCTGAATGTACTGGGAACAAGTTACAGCCAAATGTCACCAAAGTGCTTTTCTCAGCCTGATAAGGCTATTTAGACCCATGATATTTTTTAAGAAAGTGGGTGTCAGTTTAGTCATAAGGAAGGCCTTTGGGCTCATGTATTGTGGATTGGGCTTCTATTAGGACACTTTTAGCCAAGTCACACAGTCAGCAGCCACTTACACTGTACTGGGAACAAGTTACAGTGAAACGTCACCAAAGTGCTTCTCTCAGCCTGAAAAGGCTACTTTGACAAATGATTTTTTTTAAAGAAAATTAGTGTCAGTTTTGTCATAAGGAAGGCATTTTGGCCCATGTATAGTGCATTGGGATTCTTGTTGGGCACTTTTAGGTACAACACACAGTCACCAGCCACTCAGAATGCACTGGGAACAAGTTAAAGCCAAATGTCACCAAAGTGCTTTTCTCAGCCTGAAAAGGCTATTTAGACCCATGATATTTTTAAGAAAGTGGGTGTCAGTTTAGTCATAAGGAAGGCCTTTGGGCTCATGTATTGTGGATTGGGCTTCTATTAGGACACTTTTAGCCAAGTCACACAGTCAGCAGCCACTTAGACTGTACTGGGAACAAGTTACAGTGAAACGTCACCAAAGTGCTTCTCTCTGCCTGAAAAGGCTATTTTGACCAATGACTTTTTAA
The DNA here is from genome assembly GCF_963454915.1 of Gymnoscopelus microlampas. NCBI lineage: Eukaryota > Metazoa > Chordata > Actinopteri > Myctophiformes > Myctophidae > Gymnoscopelus > Gymnoscopelus microlampas. The sequence goes on from NC_139951.1 coordinate 228,306, forward strand.
AGAAAATGAGTGTCAGTTTTGTCATAAGGAAGGCATTTGGGCCCATGTATAGTGCATTGGGATTCTTGTTGGGCACTTTTAGGTACAACACACAGTCACCAGCCACTCAGAATGCACTGGGAACAAGTTAAAGCCAAATGTCACCAAAGTGCTTTTCTCAGCCTGAAAAGGCTATTTAGACCCATGATATTTTTAAGAAAGTGGGTGTCAGTTTAGTCATAAGGAAGGCCTTTGGGCTCATGTATTGTGGAACGGGCTTCTATTAGGACACTTTTAGCCAAGTCACACAGTCAGCAGCCACTTAGACTGTACTGGGAACAAGTTACAGTGAAAGGTCACCAAAGTGGTTCTCTCTGCCTGAAAAGGCTATTTTGACCAATGATTTTTTTAAGAAAATGAGTGTCAGTTTTGTCATAAGGAAGGCATTTGGGCCCATGTATAGTGCATTGGGATTCTTGTTGGGCATTTTTAGGTACAACACACAGTCACCAGCCATTCAGAATGTACTGGGAACAAGTTACAGCCAAATGTCACCAAAGTGCTTTTCTCAGCCTGATAAGGCTATTTAGACCCATGATATTTTTTAAGAAAATGGGTGTCAGTTTAGTCATAAGGAAGGCCTTTGGGCTCATGTATTGTGGATTGGGCTTCTATTTGGCCACTTTTAACCAAGTCACACAGTCAGCAGCCACTTACACTGTACTGGGAACAAGTTACAGTGAAACGTCACCAAAGTGCTTCTCTCAGGCTGAAAAGGCTATTTTGACCAATGATTTTTTAAAGAAAATGAGTGTCAGTTTTGTCATAAGGAAGGCATTTGGGCCCATGTATAGTGCATTGGGATTCTTGTTGGGCACTTTTAGGTACAACACACAGTCACCAGCCATTCAGAATGTACTGGGAACAAGTTACAGCCAAATGTCACCAAAGTGCTTTTCTCAGCCTGATAAGGCTATTTAGACCCAAGATATCTTTTAAGAAAGTGGGTGTCAGTTTAGTCATAAGGAAGGCCTTTGGGCTCATGTATTGTGGATTGGGCTTCTATTTGGCCACTTTTAACCAAGTCACACAGTCAGCAGCCACTTACACTGTACTGGGAACAAGTTACAGTGAAACGTCACCAAAGTGCTTCTCTCAGGCTGAAAAGGCTATTTTGACCAATGATTTTTTTAAGAAAATGAGTGTCAGTTTTGTCATAAGGAAGGCATTTGGGCCCATGTATAGTGCATTGGGATTCTTGTTGGGCACTTTTAGGTACAACACACAGTCACCAACCACTCAGAATGCACTGGGAACAAGTTACAGCCAAATGTCACCAAAGTGCTTTTCTCAGCCTAAAAAGGCTATTTAGACCTATGATATTTTTAAGAAAGTGGCTGTCAGTTTAGTCATAATAAGGCCTTTGGGCTCATTTATTGTGGATCGGGCTTCTATTTGGCCACTTTTACAACCAAGTCACACAGTCAGCAGCCACTTACACTGTACTGGGAACAAGTTTTACAGTGAAACGTCACCAAAGTGCTTCTCTCAGCCTGAAAAGGCTATTTTGACCAATGATTTTTTTAAGAAAATGAGTGTCAGTTTTGTCATAAGGAAGGCATTTGGGCCCATGTATAGGGCATTGGGATTCTTGTTGGGCACTTTTAGCTACATTACACAGTCACCAGCCACTCAGAATGCACTGGGAACAAGTTAAAGCCAAATGTCACCAAAGTGCTTTTCTCAGCCTGAAAAGGCTATTTAGACCCATGATATTTTTAAGAAAGTGGGTGTCAGTTTAGTCATAAGGAAGGCCTTTGGGCTCATGTATTGTGGATCGGGCTTCTATTAGGACACTTTTAGCCAAGTCACACAGTCAGCAACCACTTAGACTGTACTGGGAACAAGTTACAGTGAAACGTCACCAAAGTGGTTCTCTCTGCCTGAAAAGGCTATTTTGACCAATGATTTTTTTAAGAAAATGAGTGTCAGTTTTGTCATAAGGAAGGCATTTGGGCCCATGTATAGTGCAATGGGATTCTTGTTGGGCACTTTTAGGTACAACACACAGTCACCAGCCATTCAAAATGTACTGGGAACAAGTTACAGCCAAATGTCACCAAAGTGCTTTTCTCAGCCTGATAAGGCTATTTAGACCCATGATATTTTTTAAGAAAGTGGGTGTCAGTTTAGTCATAAGGAAGGCCTTTGGGCTCATGTATTGTGGATTGGGCTTCTATTAGGACACTTTTAGCCAAGTCACACAGTCAGCAGCCACTTACACTGTACTGGGAACAAGTTACAGTGAAACGTCACCAAAGTGCTTCTCTCAGCCTGAAAAGGCTACTTTGACAAATGATTTTTTTAAAGAAAATGAGTGTCAGTTTTGTCATAAGGAAGGCATTTTGGCCCATGTATAGTGCATTGGGATTCTTGTTGGGCACTTTTAGGTACAACACACAGTCACCAGCCACTCAGAATGCACTGGGAACAAGTTAAAGCCAAATATCACCAAAGTGCTTTTCTCAGCCTGAAAAGGCTATTTAGACCCATGATATTTTTAAGAAAGTGGGTGTCAGTTTAGTCATAAGGAAGGCCTTTGGGCTCATGTATTGTGGATTGGGCTTCTATTAGGACACTTTTAGCCAAGTCACACAGTCAGCAGCCACTTAGACTGTACTGGGAACAAGTTACAGTGAAACGTCACCAAAGTGCTTCTCTCTGCCTGAAAAGGCTATTTTGACCAATGACTTTTTAAAGAAAATGAGTGTCAGTTTTGTCATAAGGAAGGCATTTGGGCCCATGTATAGTGCATTGGGATTCTTGTTGGGCACTTTTAGGTACAACACACAGTCACCAGCCACTCAGAATGCACTGGGAACAAGTTAAAGCCAAATGTCACCAAAGTGCTTTTCTCAGCCTGAAAAGGCTATTTAGACCCATGATATTTTTAAGAAAGTGGGTGTCAGTTTAGTCATAAGGAAGGCCTTTGGGCTCATGTATTGTGGATTGGGCTTCTATTAGGACACTTTTAGCCAAGTCACACAGTCAGCAGCCACTTAGACTGTACTGGGAACAAGTTACAGTGAAACGTCACCAAAGTGCTTCTCTCTGCCTGAAAAGGCTATTTTGACCAATGACTTTTTAAAGAAAATGAGTGTCAGTTTTGTCATAAGGAAGGCATTTGGGCCCATGTATAGTGCATTGGGATTCTTGTTGGGCACTTTTAGGTACAACACACAGTCACCAGCCACTCAGAATGCACTGGGAACAAGTTAAAGCCAAATGTCACCAAAGTGCTTTTCTCAGCCTGAAAAGGCTATTTAGACCCATGATATTTTTAAGAAAGTGGGTGTCAGTTTAGTCATAAGGAAGGCCTTTGGGCTCATGTATTGTGGATCGGGCTTCTATTAGGACACTTTTAGCCAAGTCACACAGTCAGCAGCCACTTAGACTGTACTGGGAACAAGTTACAGTGAAAGGACACCAAAGTGGTTCTCTCTGCCTGAAAAGGCTATTTTGACCAATGATTTTTTTAAGAAAATGAGTGTCAGTTTTGTCATAAGGAAGGCATTTGGGCCCATGTATAGTGCATTGGGATTCTTGTTGGGCACTTTTAGGTACAACACACAGTCACCAGCCATTCAGAATGTACTGGGAACAAGTTACAGCCAAATGTCACCAAAGTGCTTTTCTCAGCCTGATAAGGCTATTTAGACCCAAGATATCTTTTAAGAAAGTGGGTGTCAGTTTAGTCATAAGGAAGGCCTTTGGGCTCATGTATTGTGGATTGGGCTTCTATTTGGGCACTTTTAACCAAGTCACACAGTCAGCAGCCACTTACACTGTACTGGGAACAAGTTACAGTGAAACGTCACCAAAGTGCTTCTCTCAGGCTGAAAAGGCTATTTTGACCAATGATTTTTTTAAGAAAATGAGTGTCAGTTTTGTCATAAGGAAGGCATTTGGGCCCATGTATAGTGCATTGGGATTCTTGTTGGGCACTTTTAGGTACAACACACAGTCACCAGCCACTCAGAATGCACTGGGAACAAGTTACAGCCAAATGTCACCAAAGTGCTTTTCTCAGCCTAAAAAGGCTATTTAGACCTATGATATTTTTAAGAAAGTGGCTGTCAGTTTAGTCATAATAAGGCCTTTGGGCTCATTTATTGTGGATCGGGCTTCTATTTGGCCACTTTTACAACCAAGTCACACAGTCAGCAGCCACTTACAATGTACTGGGAACAAGTTTTACAGTGAAACGTCACCAAAGTGCTTCTCTCAGCCTGAAAAGGCTATTTTGACCAATGATTTTTTTAAGAAAATGAGTGTCAGTTTTGTCATAAGGAAGGCATTTGGGCCCATGTATAGGGCATTGGGATTCTTGTTGGGCACTTTTAGCTACATTACACAGTCACATGCCACTCAGAATGCACTGGGAACAAGTTAAAGCCAAATGTCACCAAAGTGCTTTTCTCAGCCTGAAAAGGCTATTTAGACCCATGATATTTTTAAGAAAGTGGGTGTCAGTTTAGTCATAAGGAAGGCCTTTGGGCTCATGTATTGTGGATTGGGCCTCTATTAGGACACTTTTAGCCAAGTCACACAGTCAGCAGCCACTTACACTGTACTGGGAACAAGTTACAGTGAAACGTCACCAAAGTGCTTCTCTCAGCCTGAAAAGGCTACTTTGACAAATGATTTTTTTAAAGAAAATGAGTGTCAGTTTTGTCATAAGGAAGGCATTTTGGCCCATGTATAGTGCATTGGGATTCTTGTTGGGCACTTTTAGGTACAACACACAGTCACCAGCCACTCAGAATGCACTGGGAACAAGTTAAAGCCAAATGTCACCAAAGTGCTTTTCTCAGCCTGAAAAGGCTATTTAGACCCATGATATTTTTAAGAAAGTGGGTGTCAGTTTAGTCATAAGGAAGGCCTTTGGGCTCATGTATTGTGGATTGGGCTTCTATTAGGACACTTTTAGCCAAGTCACACAGTCAGCAGCCACTTAGACTGTACTGGGAACAAGTTACAGTGAAACGTCACCAAAGTGCTTCTCTCTGCCTGAAAAGGCTATTTTGACCAATTACTTTTTAAAGAAAATGAGTGTCAGTTTTGTCATAAGGAAGGCATTTGGGCCCATGTATAGTGCATTGGGATTCTTGTTGGGCACTTTTAGGTACAACACACAGTCACCAGCCACTCAGAATGCACTGGGAACAAGTTAAAGCCAAATGTCACCAAAGTGCTTTTCTCAGCCTGAAAAGGCTATTTAGACCCATGATATTTTTAAGAAAGTGGGTGTCAGTTTAGTCATAAGGAAGGCCTTTGGGCTCATGTATTGTGGATCGGGCTTCTATTAGGACACTTTTAGCCAAGTCACACAGTCAGCAGCCACTTAGACTGTACTGGGAACAAGTTACAGTGAAACGTCACCAAAGTGGTTCTCTCTGCCTGAAAAGGCTATTTTGACCAATGATTTTTTTAAGAAAATGAGTGTCAGTTTTGTCATAAGGAAGGCATTTGGGCCCATGTATAGTGCATTGGGATTCTTGTTGGGCACTTTTAGGTACAACACACAGTCACCAGCCATTCTGAATGTACTGGGAACAAGTTACAGCCAAATGTCACCAAAGTGCTTTTCTCAGCCTGATAAGGCTATTTAGACCCATGATATTTTTTAAGAAAGTGGGTGTCAGTTTAGTCATAAGGAAGGCCTTTGGGCTCATGTATTGTGGATTGGGCTTCTATTAGGACACTTTTAGCCAAGTCACACAGTCAGCAGCCACTTACACTGTACTGGGAACAAGTTACAGTGAAACGTCACCAAAGTGCTTCTCTCAGCCTGAAAAGGCTACTTTGACAAATGATTTTTTTTAAAGAAAATGAGTGTCAGTTTTGTCATAAGGAAGGCATTTTGGCCCATGTATAGTGCATTGGGATTCTTGTTGGGCACTTTTAGGTACAACACACAGTCACCAGCCACTCAGAATGCACTGGGAACAAGTTAAAGCCAAATGTCACCAAAGTGCTTTTCTCAGCCTGAAAAGGCTATTTAGACCCATGATATTTTTAAGAAAGTGGGTGTCAGTTTAGTCATAAGGAAGGCCTTTGGGCTCATGTATTGTGGATTGGGCTTCTATTAGGACACTTTTAGCCAAGTCACACAGTCAGCAGCCACTTAGACTGTACTGGGAACAAGTTACAGTGAAACGTCACCAAAGTGCTTCTCTCTGCCTGAAAAGGCTATTTTGACCAATGACTTTTTAAAGAAAATGAGTGTCAGTTTTGTCATAAGGAAGGCATTTGGGCCCATGTATAGTGCATTGGGATTCTTGTTGGGCACTTTTAGGTACAACACACAGTCACCAGCCACTCAGAATGCACTGGGAACAAGTTAAAGCCAAATGTCACCAAAGTGCTTTTCTCAGCCTGAAAAGGCTATTTAGACCCATGATATTTTTAAGAAAGTGGGTGTCAGTTTAGTCATAAGGAAGGCCTTTGGGCTCATGTATTGTGGATCGGGCTTCTATTAGGACACTTTTAGCCAAGTCACACAGTCAGCAGCCACTTAGACTGTACTGGGAACAAGTTACAGTGAAAGGTCACCAAAGTGGTTCTCTCTGCCTGAAAAGGCTATTTTGACCAATGATTTTTTTAAGAAAATGAGTGTCAGTTTTGTCATAAGGAAGGCATTTGGGCCCATGTATAGTGCATTGGGATTCTTGTTGGGCATTTTTAGGTACAACACACAGTCACCAGCCATTCAGAATGTACTGGGAACAAGTTACAGCCAAATGTCACCAAAGTGCTTTTCTCAGCCTGATAAGGCTATTTAGACCCATGATATTTTTTAAGAAAGTGGGTGTCAGTTTAGTCATAAGGAAGGCCTTTGGGCTCATGTATTGTGGATTGGGCTTCTATTTGGCCACTTTTAACCAAGTCACACAGTCAGCAGCCACTTACACTGTACTGGGAACAAGTTACAGTGAAACGTCACCAAAGTGCTTCTCTCAGGCTGAAAAGGCTATTTTGACCAATGATTTTTTAAAGAAAATGAGTGTCAGTTTTGTCATAAGGAAGGCATTTGGGCCCATGTATAGTGCATTGGGATTCTTGTTGGGCACTTTTAGGTACAACACACAGTCACCAGCCATTCAGAATGTACTGGGAACAAGTTACAGCCAAATGTCACCAAAGTGCTTTTCTCAGCCTGATAAGGCTATTTAGACCCAAGATATCTTTTAAGAAAGTGGGTGTCAGTTTAGTCATAAGGAAGGCCTTTGGGCTCATGTATTGTGGATTGGGCTTCTATTTGGCCACTTTTAACCAAGTCACACAGTCAGCAGCCACTTACACTGTACTGGGAACAAGTTACAGTGAAACGTCACCAAAGTGCTTCTCTCTGCCTGAAAAGGCTTTTTTGACCAATGATTTTTTTAAGAAAATGAGTGTCAGTTTTGTCATAAGGAAGGCATTTGGGCCCATGTATAGTGCATTGGGATTCTTGTTGGGCACTTTTAGGTACAACACACAGTCACCAGCCATTCAGAATGTACTGGGAACAAGTTACAGCCAAATGTCACCAAAGTGCTTTTCTCAGCCTGATAAGGCTATTTAGACCCATGATATCTTTTAAGAAAGTGGGTGTCAGTTTAGTCATAAGGAAGGCCTTTGGGCTCATGTATTGTGGATTGGGCCTCTATTAGGACACTTTTAGCCAAGTCACACAGTCAGCAGCCACTTACACTGTACTGGGAACAAGTTACAGTGAAACGTCACCAAAGTGCTTCTCTCAGCCTGAAAAGGCTACTTTGACAAATGATTTTTTTAAAGAAAATGAGTGTCAGTTTTGTCATAAGGAAGGCATTTTGGCCCATGTATAGTGCATTGGGATTCTTGTTGGGCACTTTTAGGTACAACACACAGTCACCAGCCACTCAGAATGCACTGGGAACAAGTTAAAGCCAAATGTCACCAAAGTGCTTTTCTCAGCCTGAAAAGGCTATTTAGACCCATGATATTTTTAAGAAAGTGGGTGTCAGTTTAGTCATAAGGAAGGCCTTTGGGCTCATGTATTGTGGATTGGGCTTCTATTAGGACACTTTTAGCCAAGTCACACAGTCAGCAGCCACTTAGACTGTACTGGGAACAAGTTACAGTGAAACGTCACCAAAGTGCTTCTCTCTGCCTGAAAAGGCTATTTTGACCAATGACTTTTTAAAGAAAATGAGTGTCAGTTTTGTCATAAGGAAGGCATTTGGGCCCATGTATAGTGCATTGGGATTCTTGTTGGGCACTTTTAGGTACAACACACAGTCACCAGCCACTCAGAATGCACTGGGAACAAGTTAAAGCCAAATGTCACCAAAGTGCTTTTCTCAGCCTGAAAAGGCTATTTAGACCCATGATATTTTTAAGAAAGTGGGTGTCAGTTTAGTCATAAGGAAGGCCTTTGGGCTCATGTATTGTGGATCGGGCTTCTATTAGGACACTTTTAGCCAAGTCACACAGTCAGCAGCCACTTAGACTGTACTGGGAACAAGTTACAGTGAAAAGTCACCAAAGTGGTTCTCTCTGCCTGAAAAGGCTATTTTGACCAATGATTTTTTTAAGAAAATGAGTGTCAGTTTTGTCATAAGGAAGGCATTTGGGCCCATGTATAGTGCATTGGGATTCTTGTTGGGCACTTTTAGGTACAACACACAGTCACCAGCCATTCTGAATGTACTGGGAACAAGTTACAGCCAAATGTCACCAAAGTGCTTTTCTCAGCCTGATAAGGCTATTTAGACCCATGATATTTTTTAAGAAAGTGGGTGTCAGTTTAGTCATAAGGAAGGCCTTTGGGCTCATGTATTGTGGATTGGGCTTCTATTTGGCCACTTTTAACCAAGTCACACAGTCAGCAGCCACTTACACTGTACTGGGAACAAGTTACAGTGAAACGTCACCAAAGTGCTTCTCTCAGGCTGAAAAGGCTATTTTGACCAATGATTTTTTAAAGAAAATGAGTGTCAGTTTTGTCATAAGGAAGGCATTTGGGCCCATGTATAGTGCATTGGGATTCTTGTTGGGCACTTTTAGGTACAACACACAGTCACCAGCCATTCAGAATGTACTGGGAACAAGTTACAGCCAAATGTCACCAAAGTGCTTTTCTCAGCCTGATAAGGCTATTTAGACCCAAGATATCTTTTAAGAAAGTGGGTGTCAGTTTAGTCATAAGGAAGGCCTTTGGGCTCATGTATTGTGGATCGGGCTTCTATTTGGCCACTTTTACAACCAAGTCACACAGTCAGCAGCCACTTACACTGTACTGGGAACAAGTTTTACAGTGAAACGTCACCAAAGTGCTTCTCTCAGCCTGAAAAGGCTATTTTGACCAATGATTTTTTTAAGAAAATGAGTGTCAGTTTTGTCTTAAGGAAGGCATTTGGGCCCATGTATAGGGCATTGGGATTCTTGTTGGGCACTTTTAGCTACATTACACAGTCACCAGCCACTCAGAATGCACTGGGAACAAGTTAAAGCCAAATGTCACCAAAGTGCTTTTCTCAGCCTGAAAAGGCTATTTAGACCCATGATATTTTTAAGAAAGTGGGTGTCAGTTTAGTCATAAGGAAGGCCTTTGGGCTCATGTATTGTGGATTGGGCCTCTATTAGGACACTTTTAGCCAAGTCACACAGTCAGCAGCCACTTACACTGTACTGGGAACAAGTTACAGTGAAACGTCACCAAAGTGCTTCTCTCAGCCTGAAAAGGCTACTTTGACAAATGATTTTTTTAAAGAAAATGAGTGTCAGTTTTGTCATAAGGAAGGCATTTTGGCCCATGTATAGTGCATTGGGATTCTTGTTGGGCACTTTTAGGTACAACACACAGTCACCAGCCACTCAGAATGCACTGGGAACAAGTTAAAGCCAAATGTCACCAAAGTGCTTTTCTCAGCCTGAAAAGGCTATTTAGACCCATGATATTTTTAAGAAAGTGGGTGTCAGTTTAGTCATAAGGAAGGCCTTTGGGCTCATGTATTGTGGATTGGGCTTCTATTAGGACACTTTTAGCCAAGTCACACAGTCAGCAGCCACTTAGACTGTACTGGGAACAAGTTACAGTGAAACGTCACCAAAGTGCTTCTCTCTGCCTGAAAAGGCTATTTTGACCAATGACTTTTTAAAGAAAATGAGTGTCAGTTTTGTCATAAGGAAGGCATTTGGGCCCATGTATAGTGCATTGGGATTCTTGTTGGGCACTTTTAGGTACAACACACAGTCACCAGCCACTCAGAATGCACTGGGAACAAGTTAAAGCCAAATGTCACCAAAGTGCTTTTCTCAGCCTGAAAAGGCTATTTAGACCCATGATATTTTTAAGAAAGTGGGTGTCAGTTTAGTCATAAGGAAGGCCTTTGGGCTCATGTATTGTGGATCGGGCTTCTATTAGGACACTTTTTGCCAAGTCACACAGTCAGCAGCCACTTAGACTGTACTGGGAACAAGTTACAGTGAAACGTCACCAAAGTGGTTCTCTCTGCCTGAAAAGGCTATTTTGACCAATGATTTTTTTAAGAAAATGAGTGTCAGTTTTGTCATAAGGAAGGCATTTGGGCCCATGTATAGTGCATTGGGATTCTTGTTGGGCACTTTTAGGTACAACACACAGTCACCAGCCATTCAGAATGTACTGGGAACAAGTTACAGCCAAATGTCACCAAAGTGCTTTTCTCAGCCTGATAAGGCTATTTAGACCCATGATATTTTTTAAGAAAGTGGGTGTCAGTTTAGTCATAAGGAAGGCCTTTGGGCTCATGTATTGTGGATTGGGCTTCTATTAGGACACTTTTAGCCAAGTCACACAGTCAGCAGCCACTTACACTGTACTGGGAACAAGTTACAGTGAAACGTCACCAAAGTGCTTCTCTCAGCCTGAAAAGGCTACTTTGACAAATGATTTTTTTAAAGAAAATGAGTGTCAGTTTTGTCATAAGGAAGGCATTTTGGCCCATGTATAGTGCATTGGGATTCTTGTTGGGCACTTTTAGGTACAACACACAGTCACCAGCCACTCAGAATGCACTGGGAACAAGTTAAAGCCAAATGTCACCAAAGTGCTTTTCTCAGCCTGAAAAGGCTATTTAGACCCATGATATTTTTAAGAAAGTGGGTGTCAGTTTAGTCATAAGGAAGGCCTTTGGGCTCATGTATTGTGGATTGGGCTTCTATTAGGACACTTTTAGCCAAGTCACACAGTCAGCAGCCACTTAGACTATACTGGGAACAAGTTACAGTGAAACGTCACCAAAGTGCTTCTCTCTGCCTGAAAAGGCTATTTTGACCAATGACTTTTTAAAGAAAATGAGTGTCAGTTTTGTCATAAGGAAGGCATTTGGGCCCATGTATAGTGCATTGGGATTCTTGTTGGGCACTTTTAGGTACAACACACAGTCACCAGCCACTCAGAATGCACTGGGAACAAGTTAAAGCCAAATGTCACCAAAGTGCTTTTCTCAGCCTGAAAAGGCTATTTAGACCCATGATATTTTTAAGAAAGTGGGTGTCAGTTTAGTCATAAGGAAGGCCTTTGGGCTCATGTATTGTGGATCGGGCTTCTATTAGGACACTTTTAGCCAAGTCACACAGTCAGCAGCCACTTAGACTGTACTGGGAACAAGTTACAGTGAAAGGACACCAAAGTGGTTCTCTCTGCCTGAAAAGGCTATTTTGACCAATGATTTTTTTAAGAAAATGAGTGTCAGTTTTGTCATAAGGAAGGCATTTGGGCCCATGTATAGTGCATTGGGATTCTTGTTGGGCACTTTTAGGTACAACACACAGTCACCAGCCATTCAGAATGTACTGGGAACAAGTTACAGCCAAATGTCACCAAAGTGCTTTTCTCAGCCTGATAAGGCTATTTAGACCCAAGATATCTTTTAAGAAAGTGGGTGTCAGTTTAGTCATAAGGAAGGCCTTTGGGCTCATGTATTGTGGATTGGGCTTCTATTTGGGCACTTTTAACCAAGTCACACAGTCAGCAGCCACTTACACTGTACTGGGAACAAGTTACAGTGAAACGTCACCAAAGTGCTTCTCTCAGGCTGAAAAGGCTATTTTGACCAATGATTTTTTTAAGAAAATGAGTGTCAGTTTTGTCATAAGGAAGGCATTTGGGCCCATGTATAGTGCATTGGGATTCTTGTTGGGCACTTTTAGGTACAACACACAGTCACCAGCCACTCAGAATGCACTGGGAACAAGTTACAGCCAAATGTCACCAAAGTGCTTTTCTCAGCCTAAAAAGGCTATTTAGACCTATGATATTTTTAAGAAAGTGGCTGTCAGTTTAGTCATAATAAGGCCTTTGGGCTCATTTATTGTGGATCGGGCTTCTATTTGGCCACTTTTACAACCAAGTCACACAGTCAGCAGCCACTTACACTGTACTGGGAACAAGTTTTACAGTGAAACGTCACCAAAGTGCTTCTCTCAGCCTGAAAAGGCTATTTTGACCAATGATTTTTTTAAGAAAATGAGTGTCAGTTTTGTCATAAGGAAGGCATTTGGGCCCATGTATAGGGCATTGGGATTCTTGTTGGGCACTTTTAGCTACATTACACAGTCACATGCCACTCAGAATGCACTGGGAACAAGTTAAAGCCAAATGTCACCAAAGTGCTTTTCTCAGCCTGAAAAGGCTATTTAGACCCATGATATTTTTAAGAAAGTGGGTGTCAGTTTAGTCATAAGGAAGGCCTTTGGGCTCATTTATTGTGGATCGGGCTTCTATTTGGCCACTTTTACAACCAAGTCACACAGTCAGCAGCCACTTACACTGTACTGGGAACAAGTTTTACAGTGAAACGTCACCAAAGTGCTTCTCTCAGCCTGAAAAGGCTATTTTGACCAATGATTTTTTTAAGAAAATGAGTGTCAGTTTTGTCATAAGGAAGGCATTTGGGCCCATGTATAGGGCATTGGGATTCTTGTTGGGCACTTTTAGCTACATTACACAGTCACCAGCCACTCAGAATGCACTGGGAACAAGTTAAAGCCAAATGTCACCAAAGTGCTTTTCTCAGCCTGAAAAGGCTATTTAGACCCATGATATTTTTAAGAAAGTGGGTGTCAGTTTAGTCATAAGGAAGGCCTTTGGGCTCATGTATTGTGGATTGGGCCTCTATTAGGACACTTTTAGCCAAGTCACACAGTCAGCAGCCACTTACACTGTACTGGGAACAAGTTACAGTGAAACGTCACCAAAGTGCTTCTCTCAGCCTGAAAAGGCTACTTTGACAAATGATTTTTTTAAAGAAAATGAGTGTCAGTTTTGTCATAAGGAAGGCATTTTGGCCCATGTATAGTGCATTGGGATTCTTGTTGGGCACTTTTAGGTACAACACACAGTCACCAGCCACTCAGAATGCACTGGGAACAAGTTAAAGCCAAATGTCACCAAAGTGCTTTTCTCAGCCTGAAAAGGCTATTTAGACCCATGATATTTTTAAGAAAGTGGGTGTCAGTTTAGTCATAAGGAAGGCCTTTGGGCTCATGTATTGTGGATTGGGCTTCTATTAGGACACTTTTAGCCAAGTCACACAGTCAGCAGCCACTTAGACTGTACTGGGAACAAGTTACAGTGAAACGTCACCAAAGTGCTTCTCTCTGCCTGAAAAGGCTATTTTGACCAATGACTTTTTAAAGAAAATGAGTGTCAGTTTTGTCATAAGGAAGGCATTTGGGCCCATGTATAGTGCATTGGGATTCTTGTTGGGCACTTTTAGGTACAACACACAGTCACCAGCCACTCAGAATGCACTGGGAACAAGTTAAAGCCAAATGTCACCAAAGTGCTTTTCTCAGCCTGAAAAGGCTATTTAGACCCATGATATTTTTAAGAAAGTGGGTGTCAGTTTAGTCATAAGGAAGGCCTTTGGGCTCATGTATTGTGGATCGGGCTTCTATTAGGACACTTTTAGCCAAGTCACACAGTCAGCAGCCACTTAGACTGTACTGGGAACAAGTTACAGTGAAACGTCACCAAAGTGGTTCTCTCTGCCTGAAAAGGCTATTTTGACCAATGATTTTTTTAAGAAAATGAGTGTCAGTTTTGTCATAAGGAAGGCATTTGGGCCCATGTATAGTGCATTGGGATTCTTGTTGGGCACTTTTAGGTACAACACACAGTCACCAGCCATTCAGAATGTACTGGGAACAAGTTACAGCCAAATGTCACCAAAGTGCTTTTCTCAGCCTGATAAGGCTATTTAGACCCATGATATTTTTTAAGAAAGTGGGTGTCAGTTTAGTCATAAGGAAGGCCTTTGGGCTCATGTATTGTGGATTGGGCTTCTATTAGGACACTTTTAGCCAAGTCACACAGTCAGCAGCCACTTACACTGTACTGGGAACAAGTTACAGTGAAACGTCACCAAAGTGCTTCTCTCAGCCTGAAAAGGCTACTTTGACAAATGATTTTTTTAAAGAAAATGAGTGTCAGTTTTGTCATAAGGAAGGCATTTTGGCCCATGTATAGTGCATTGGGATTCTTGTTGGGCACTTTTAGGTACAACACACAGTCACCAGCCACTCAGAATGCACTGGGAACAAGTTAAAGCCAAATGTCACCAAAGTGCTTTTCTCAGCCTGAAAAGGCTATTTAGACCCATGATATTTTTAAGAAAGTGGGTGTCAGTTTAGTCATAAGGAAGGCCTTTGGGCTCATGTATTGTGGATTGGGCTTCTATTAGGACACTTTTAGCCAAGTCACACAGTCAGCAGCCACTTAGACTGTACTGGGAACAAGTTACAGTGAAACGTCACCAAAGTGCTTCTCTCTGCCTGAAAAGGCTATTTTGACCAATGACTTTTTAAAGAAAATGAGTGTCAGTTTTGTCATAAGGAAGGCATTTGGGCCCATGTATAGTGCATTGGGATTCTTGTTGGGCACTTTTAGGTACAACACACAGTCACCAGCCACTCAGAATGCACTGGGAACAAGTTAAAGCCAAATGTCACCAAAGTGCTTTTCTCAGCCTGAAAAGGCTATTTAGACCCATGATATTTTTAAGAAAGTGGGTGTCAGTTTAGTCATAAGGAAGGCCTTTGGGCTCATGTATTGTGGATCGGGCTTCTATTAGGACACTTTTAGCCAAGTCACACAGTCAGCAGCCACTTAGACTGTACTGGGAACAAGTTACAGTGAAAGGACACCAAAGTGGTTCTCTCTGCCTGAAAAGGCTATTTTGACCAATGATTTTTTTAAGAAAATGAGTGTCAGTTTTGTCATAAGGAAGGCATTTGGGCCCATGTATAGTGCATTGGGATTCTTGTTGGGCACTTTTAGGTACAACACACAGTCACCAGCCATTCAGAATGTACTGGGAACAAGTTACAGCCAAATGTCACCAAAGTGCTTTTCTCAGCCTGATAAGGCTATTTAGACCCAAGATATCTTTTAAGAAAGTGGGTGTCAGTTTAGTCATAAGGAAGGCCTTTGGGCTCATGTATTGTGGATTGGGCTTCTATTTGGGCACTTTTAACCAAGTCACACAGTCAGCAGCCACTTACACTGTACTGGGAACAAGTTACAGTGAAACGTCACCAAAGTGCTTCTCTCAGGCTGAAAAGGCTATTTTGACCAATGATTTTTTTAAGAAAATGAGTGTCAGTTTTGTCATAAGGAAGGCATTTGGGCCCATGTATAGTGCATTGGGATTCTTGTTGGGCACTTTTAGGTACAACACACAGTCACCAGCCACTCAGAATGCACTGGGAACAAGTTACAGCCAAATGTCACCAAAGTGCTTTTCTCAGCCTAAAAAGGCTATTTAGACCTATGATATTTTTAAGAAAGTGGCTGTCAGTTTAGTCATAATAAGGCCTTTGGGCTCATTTATTGTGGATCGGGCTTCTATTTGGCCACTTTTACAACCAAGTCACACAGTCAGCAGCCACTTACACTGTACTGGGAACAAGTTTTACAGTGAAACGTCACCAAAGTGCTTCTCTCAGCCTGAAAAGGCTATTTTGACCAATGATTTTTTTAAGAAAATGAGTGTCAGTTTTGTCATAAGGAAGGCATTTGGGCCCATGTATAGGGCATTGGGATTCTTGTTGGGCACTTTTAGCTACATTACACAGTCACATGCCACTCAGAATGCACTGGGAACAAGTTAAAGCCAAATGTCACCAAAGTGCTTTTCTCAGCCTGAAAAGGCTATTTAGACCCATGATATTTTTAAGAAAGTGGGTGTCAGTTTAGTCATAAGGAAGGCCTTTGGGCTCATGTATTGTGGATTGGGCCTCTATTAGGACACTTTTAGCCAAGTCACACAGTCAGCAGCCACTTACACTGTACTGGGAACAAGTTACAGTGAAACGTCACCAAAGTGCTTCTCTCAGCCTGAAAAGGCTATTTTGACCAATTACTTTTTAAAGAAAATGAGTGTCAGTTTTGTCATAAGGAAGGCATTTGGGCCCATGTATAGTGCATTGGGATTCTTGTTGGGCACTTTTAGGTACAACACACAGTCACCAGCCACTCAGAATGCACTGGGAACAAGTTAAAGCCAAATGTCACCAAAGTGCTTTTCTCAGCCTGAAAAGGCTATTTAGACCCATGATATTTTTAAGAAAGTGGGTGTCAGTTTAGTCATAAGGAAGGCCTTTGGGCTCATGTATTGTGGATCGGGCTTCTATTAGGACACTTTTAGCCAAGTCACACAGTCAGCAGCCACTTAGACTGTACTGGGAACAAGTTACAGTGAAACGTCACCAAAGTGGTTCTCTCTGCCTGAAAAGGCTATTTTGACCAATGATTTTTTTAAGAAAATGAGTGTCAGTTTTGTCATAAGGAAGGCATTTGGGCCCATGTATAGTGCATTGGGATTCTTGTTGGGCACTTTTAGGTACAACACACAGTCACCAGCCATTCTGAATGTACTGGGAACAAGTTACAGCCAAATGTCACCAAAGTGCTTTTCTCAGCCTGATAAGGCTATTTAGACCCATGATATTTTTTAAGAAAGTGGGTGTCAGTTTAGTCATAAGGAAGGCCTTTGGGCTCATGTATTGTGGATTGGGCTTCTATTAGGACACTTTTAGCCAAGTCACACAGTCAGCAGCCACTTACACTGTACTGGGAACAAGTTACAGTGAAACGTCACCAAAGTGCTTCTCTCAGCCTGAAAAGGCTACTTTGACAAATGATTTTTTTTAAAGAAAATGAGTGTCAGTTTTGTCATAAGGAAGGCATTTTGGCCCATGTATAGTGCATTGGGATTCTTGTTGGGCACTTTTAGGTACAACACACAGTCACCAGCCACTCAGAATGCACTGGGAACAAGTTAAAGCCAAATGTCACCAAAGTGCTTTTCTCAGCCTGAAAAGGCTATTTAGACCCATGATATTTTTAAGAAAGTGGGTGTCAGTTTAGTCATAAGGAAGGCCTTTGGGCTCATGTATTGTGGATTGGGCTTCTATTAGGACACTTTTAGCCAAGTCACACAGTCAGCAGCCACTTAGACTGTACTGGGAACAAGTTACAGTGAAACGTCACCAAAGTGCTTCTCTCTGCCTGAAAAGGCTATTTTGACCAATTACTTTTTAAAGAAAATGAGTGTCAGTTTTGTCATAAGGAAGGCATTTGGGCCCATGTATAGTGCATTGGGATTCTTGTTGGGCACTTTTAGGTACAACACACAGTCACCAGCCACTCAGAATGCACTGGGAACAAGTTAAAGCCAAATGTCACCAAAGTGCTTTTCTCAGCCTGAAAAGGCTATTTAGACCCATGATATTTTTAAGAAAGTGGGTGTCAGTTTAGTCATAAGGAAGGCCTTTGGGCTCATGTATTGTGGATCGGGCTTCTATTAGGACACTTTTAGCCAAGTCACACAGTCAGCAGCCACTTAGACTGTACTGGGAACAAGTTACAGTGAAACGTCACCAAAGTGGTTCTCTCTGCCTGAAAAGGCTATTTTGACCAATGATTTTTTTAAGAAAATGAGTGTCAGTTTTGTCATAAGGAAGGCATTTGGGCCCATGTATAGTGCATTGGGATTCTTGTTGGGCACTTTTAGGTACAACACACAGTCACCAGCCATTCTGAATGTACTGGGAACAAGTTACAGCCAAATGTCACCAAAGTGCTTTTCTCAGCCTGATAAGGCTATTTAGACCCATGATATTTTTTAAGAAAGTGGGTGTCAGTTTAGTCATAAGGAAGGCCTTTGGGCTCATGTATTGTGGATTGGGCTTCTATTAGGACACTTTTAGCCAAGTCACACAGTCAGCAGCCACTTACACTGTACTGGGAACAAGTTACAGTGAAACGTCACCAAAGTGCTTCTCTCAGCCTGAAAAGGCTACTTTGACAAATGATTTTTTTTAAAGAAAATGAGTGTCAGTTTTGTCATAAGGAAGGCATTTTGGCCCATGTATAGTGCATTGGGATTCTTGTTGGGCACTTTTAGGTACAACACACAGTCACCAGCCACTCAGAATGCACTGGGAACAAGTTAAAGCCAAATGTCACCAAAGTGCTTTTCTCAGCCTGAAAAGGCTATTTAGACCCATGATATTTTTAAGAAAGTGGGTGTCAGTTTAGTCATAAGGAAGGCCTTTGGGCTCATGTATTGTGGATTGGGCTTCTATTAGGACACTTTTAGCCAAGTCACACAGTCAGCAGCCACTTAGACTGTACTGGGAACAAGTTACAGTGAAACGTCACCAAAGTGCTTCTCTCTGCCTGAAAAGGCTATTTTGACCAATGACTTTTTAAAGAAAATGAGTGTCAGTTTTGTCATAAGGAAGGCATTTGGGCCCATGTATAGTGCATTGGGATTCTTGTTGGGCACTTTTAGGTACAACACACAGTCACCAGCCACTCAGAATGCACTGGGAACAAGTTAAAGCCAAATGTCACCAAAGTGCTTTTCTCAGCCTGAAAAGGCTATTTAGACCCATGATATTTTTAAGAAAGTGGGTGTCAGTTTAGTCATAAGGAAGGCCTTTGGGCTCATGTATTGTGGATCGGGCTTCTATTAGGACACTTTTAGCCAAGTCACACAGTCAGCAGCCACTTAGACTGTACTGGGAACAAGTTACAGTGAAAGGTCACCAAAGTGGTTCTCTCTGCCTGAAAAGGCTATTTTGACCAATGATTTTTTTAAGAAAATGAGTGTCAGTTTTGTCATAAGGAAGGCATTTGGGCCCATGTATAGTGCATTGGGATTCTTGTTGGGCATTTTTAGGTACAACACACAGTCACCAGCCATTCAGAATGTACTGGGAACAAGTTACAGCCAAATGTCACCAAAGTGCTTTTCTCAGCCTGATAAGGCTATTTAGACCCATGATATTTTTTAAGAAAGTGGGTGTCAGTTTAGTCATAAGGAAGGCCTTTGGGCTCATGTATTGTGGATTGGGCTTCTATTTGGCCACTTTTAACCAAGTCACACAGTCAGCAGCCACTTACACTGTACTGGGAACAAGTTACAGTGAAACGTCACCAAAGTGCTTCTCTCAGGCTGAAAAGGCTATTTTGACCAATGATTTTTTAAAGAAAATGAGTGTCAGTTTTGTCATAAGGAAGGCATTTGGGCCCATGTATAGTGCATTGGGATTCTTGTTGGGCACTTTTAGGTACAACACACAGTCACCAGCCATTCAGAATGTACTGGGAACAAGTTACAGCCAAATGTCACCAAAGTGCTTTTCTCAGCCTGATAAGGCTATTTAGACCCAAGATATCTTTTAAGAAAGTGGGTGTCAGTTTAGTCATAAGGAAGGCCTTTGGGCTCATGTATTGTGGATTGGGCTTCTATTTGGCCACTTTTAACCAAGTCACACAGTCAGCAGCCACTTACACTGTACTGGGAACAAGTTACAGTGAAACGTCACCAAAGTGCTTCTCTCTGCCTGAAAAGGCTTTTTTGACCAATGATTTTTTTAAGAAAATGAGTGTCAGTTTTGTCATAAGGAAGGCATTTGGGCCCATGTATAGTGCATTGGGATTCTTGTTGGGCACTTTTAGGTACAACACACAGTCACCAGCCATTCAGAATGTACTGGGAACAAGTTACAGCCAAATGTCACCAAAGTGCTTTTCTCAGCCTGATAAGGCTATTTAGACCCATGATATCTTTTAAGAAAGTGGGTGTCAGTTTAGTCATAAGGAAGGCCTTTGGGCTCATGTATTGTGGATTGGGCCTCTATTAGGACACTTTTAGCCAAGTCACACAGTCAGCAGCCACTTACACTGTACTGGGAACAAGTTACAGTGAAACGTCACCAAAGTGCTTCTCTCAGCCTGAAAAGGCTACTTTGACAAATGATTTTTTTAAAGAAAATGAGTGTCAGTTTTGTCATAAGGAAGGCATTTTGGCCCATGTATAGTGCATTGGGATTCTTGTTGGGCACTTTTAGGTACAACACACAGTCACCAGCCACTCAGAATGCACTGGGAACAAGTTAAAGCCAAATGTCACCAAAGTGCTTTTCTCAGCCTGAAAAGGCTATTTAGACCCATGATATTTTTAAGAAAGTGGGTGTCAGTTTAGTCATAAGGAAGGCCTTTGGGCTCATGTATTGTGGATTGGGCTTCTATTAGGACACTTTTAGCCAAGTCACACAGTCAGCAGCCACTTAGACTGTACTGGGAACAAGTTACAGTGAAACGTCACCAAAGTGCTTCTCTCTGCCTGAAAAGGCTATTTTGACCAATGACTTTTTAAAGAAAATGAGTGTCAGTTTTGTCATAAGGAAGGCATTTAGGCCCATGTATAGTGCATTGGGATTCTTGTTGGGCACTTTTAGGTACAACACACAGTCACCAGCCACTCAGAATGCACTGGGAACAAGTTAAAGCCAAATGTCACCAAAGTGCTTTTCTCAGCCTGAAAAGGCTATTTAGACCCATGATATTTTTAAGAAAGTGGGTGTCAGTTTAGTCATAAGGAAGGCCTTTGGGCTCATGTATTGTGGATCGGGCTTCTATTAGGACACTTCTAGCCAAGTCACACAGTCAGCAGCCACTTAGACTGTACTGGGAACAAGTTACAGTGAAAAGTCACCAAAGTGGTTCTCTCTGCCTGAAAAGGCTATTTTGACCAATGATTTTTTAAAGAAAATGAGTGTCAGTTTTGTCATAAGGAAGGCATTTGGGCCCATGTATAGTGCATTGGGATTCTTGTTGGGCACTTTTAGGTACAACACACAGTCACCAGCCATTCAGAATGTACTGGGAACAAGTTACAGCCAAATGTCACCAAAGTGCTTTTCTCAGCCTGATAAGGCTATTTAGACCCAAGATATCTTTTAAGAAAGTGGGTGTCAGTTTAGTCATAAGGAAGGCCTTTGGGCTCATGTATTGTGGATCGGGCTTCTATTTGGCCACTTTTACAACCAAGTCACACAGTCAGCAGCCACTTACACTGTACTGGGAACAAGTTTTACAGTGAAACGTCACCAAAGTGCTTCTCTCAGCCTGAAAAGGCTATTTTGACCAATGATTTTTTTAAGAAAATGAGTGTCAGTTTTGTCATAAGGAAGGCATTTGGGCCCATGTATAGGGCATTGGGATTCTTGTTGGGCACTTTTAGCTACATTACACAGTCACCAGCCACTCAGAATGCACTGGGAACAAGTTAAAGCCAAATGTCACCAAAGTGCTTTTCTCAGCCTGAAAAGGCTATTTAGACCCATGATATTTTTAAGAAAGTGGGTGTCAGTTTAGTCATAAGGAAGGCCTTTGGGCTCATGTATTGTGGATTGGGCCTCTATTAGGACACTTTTAGCCAAGTCACACAGTCAGCAGCCACTTACACTGTACTGGGAACAAGTTACAGTGAAACGTCACCAAAGTGCTTCTCTCAGCCTGAAAAGGCTACTTTGACAAATGATTTTTTTAAAGAAAATGAGTGTCAGTTTTGTCATAAGGAAGGCATTTTGGCCCATGTATAGTGCATTGGGATTCTTGTTGGGCACTTTTAGGTACAACACACAGTCACCAGCCACTCAGAATGCACTGGGAACAAGTTAAAGCCAAATGTCACCAAAGTGCTTTTCTCAGCCTGAAAAGGCTATTTAGACCCATGATATTTTTAAGAAAGTGGGTGTCAGTTTAGTCATAAGGAAGGCCTTTGGGCTCATGTATTGTGGATTGGGCTTCTATTAGGACACTTTTAGCCAAGTCACACAGTCAGCAGCCACTTAGACTGTACTGGGAACAAGTTACAGTGAAACGTCACCAAAGTGCTTCTCTCTGCCTGAAAAGGCTATTTTGACCAATGACTTTTTAAAGAAAATGAGTGTCAGTTTTGTCATAAGGAAGGCATTTGGGCCCATGTATAGTGCATTGGGATTCTTGTTGGGCACTTTTAGGTACAACACACAGTCACCAGCCACTCAGAATGCACTGGGAACAAGTTAAAGCCAAATGTCACCAAAGTGCTTTTCTCAGCCTGAAAAGGCTATTTAGACCCATGATATTTTTAAGAAAGTGGGTGTCAGTTTAGTCATAAGGAAGGCCTTTGGGCTCATGTATTGTGGATCGGGCTTCTATTAGGACACTTTTAGCCAAGTCACACAGTCAGCAGCCACTTAGACTGTACTGGGAACAAGTTACAGTGAAACGTCACCAAAGTGGTTCTCTCTGCCTGAAAAGGCTATTTTGACCAATGATTTTTTTAAGAAAATGAGTGTCAGTTTTGTCATAAGGAAGGCATTTGGGCCCATGTATAGTGCATTGGGATTCTTGTTGGGCACTTTTAGGTACAACACACAGTCACCAGCCATTCAGAATGTACTGGGAACAAGTTACAGCCAAATGTCACCAAAGTGCTTTTCTCAGCCTGATAAGGCTATTTAGACCCATGATATTTTTTAAGAAAGTGGGTGTCAGTTTAGTCATAAGGAAGGCCTTTGGGCTCATGTATTGTGGATTGGGCTTCTATTAGGACACTTTTAGCCAAGTCACACAGTCAGCAGCCACTTACACTGTACTGGGAACAAGTTACAGTGAAACGTCACCAAAGTGCTTCTCTCAGCCTGAAAAGGCTACTTTGACAAATGATTTTTTTAAAGAAAATGAGTGTCAGTTTTGTCATAAGGAAGGCATTTTGGCCCATGTATAGTGCATTGGGATTCTTGTTGGGCACTTTTAGGTACAACACACAGTCACCAGCCACTCAGAATGCACTGGGAACAAGTTAAAGCCAAATGTCACCAAAGTGCTTTTCTCAGCCTGAAAAGGCTATTTAGACCCATGATATTTTTAAGAAAGTGGGTGTCAGTTTAGTCATAAGGAAGGCCTTTGGGCTCATGTATTGTGGATTGGGCTTCTATTAGGACACTTTTAGCCAAGTCACACAGTCAGCAGCCACTTAGACTATACTGGGAACAAGTTACAGTGAAACGTCACCAAAGTGCTTCTCTCTGCCTGAAAAGGCTATTTTGACCAATGACTTTTTAAAGAAAATGAGTGTCAGTTTTGTCATAAGGAAGGCATTTGGGCCCATGTATAGTGCATTGGGATTCTTGTTGGGCACTTTTAGGTACAACACACAGTCACCAGCCACTCAGAATGCACTGGGAACAAGTTAAAGCCAAATGTCACCAAAGTGCTTTTCTCAGCCTGAAAAGGCTATTTAGACCCATGATATTTTTAAGAAAGTGGGTGTCAGTTTAGTCATAAGGAAGGCCTTTGGGCTCATGTATTGTGGATCGGGCTTCTATTAGGACACTTTTAGCCAAGTCACACAGTCAGCAGCCACTTAGACTGTACTGGGAACAAGTTACAGTGAAAGGACACCAAAGTGGTTCTCTCTGCCTGAAAAGGCTATTTTGACCAATGATTTTTTTAAGAAAATGAGTGTCAGTTTTGTCATAAGGAAGGCATTTGGGCCCATGTATAGTGCATTGGGATTCTTGTTGGGCACTTTTAGGTACAACACACAGTCACCAGCCATTCAGAATGTACTGGGAACAAGTTACAGCCAAATGTCACCAAAGTGCTTTTCTCAGCCTGATAAGGCTATTTAGACCCAAGATATCTTTTAAGAAAGTGGGTGTCAGTTTAGTCATAAGGAAGGCCTTTGGGCTCATGTATTGTGGATTGGGCTTCTATTTGGGCACTTTTAACCAAGTCACACAGTCAGCAGCCACTTACACTGTACTGGGAACAAGTTACAGTGAAACGTCACCAAAGTGCTTCTCTCAGGCTGAAAAGGCTATTTTGACCAATGATTTTTTTAAGAAAATGAGTGTCAGTTTTGTCATAAGGAAGGCATTTGGGCCCATGTATAGTGCATTGGGATTCTTGTTGGGCACTTTTAGGTACAACACACAGTCACCAGCCACTCAGAATGCACTGGGAACAAGTTACAGCCAAATGTCACCAAAGTGCTTTTCTCAGCCTAAAAAGGCTATTTAGACCTATGATATTTTTAAGAAAGTGGCTGTCAGTTTAGTCATAATAAGGCCTTTGGGCTCATTTATTGTGGATCGGGCTTCTATTTGGCCACTTTTACAACCAAGTCACACAGTCAGCAGCCACTTACACTGTACTGGGAACAAGTTTTACAGTGAAACGTCACCAAAGTGCTTCTCTCAGCCTGAAAAGGCTATTTTGACCAATGATTTTTTTAAGAAAATGAGTGTCAGTTTTGTCATAAGGAAGGCATTTGGGCCCATGTATAGGGCATTGGGATTCTTGTTGGGCACTTTTAGCTACATTACACAGTCACATGCCACTCAGAATGCACTGGGAACAAGTTAAAGCCAAATGTCACCAAAGTGCTTTTCTCAGCCTGAAAAGGCTATTTAGACCCATGATATTTTTAAGAAAGTGGGTGTCAGTTTAGTCATAAGGAAGGCCTTTGGGCTCATGTATTGTGGATTGGGCCTCTATTAGGACACTTTTAGCCAAGTCACACAGTCAGCAGCCACTTACACTGTACTGGGAACAAGTTACAGTGAAACGTCACCAAAGTGCTTCTCTCAGCCTGAAAAGGCTACTTTGACAAATGATTTTTTTAAAGAAAATGAGTGTCAGTTTTGTCATAAGGAAGGCATTTTGGCCCATGTATAGTGCATTGGGATTCTTGTTGGGCACTTTTAGGTACAACACACAGTCACCAGCCACTCAGAATGCACTGGGAACAAGTTAAAGCCAAATGTCACCAAAGTGCTTTTCTCAGCCTGAAAAGGCTATTTAGACCCATGATATTTTTAAGAAAGTGGGTGTCAGTTTAGTCATAAGGAAGGCCTTTGGGCTCATGTATTGTGGATTGGGCTTCTATTAGGACACTTTTAGCCAAGTCACACAGTCAGCAGCCACTTAGACTGTACTGGGAACAAGTTACAGTGAAACGTCACCAAAGTGCTTCTCTCTGCCTGAAAAGGCTATTTTGACCAATGACTTTTTAAAGAAAATGAGTGTCAGTTTTGTCATAAGGAAGGCATTTGGGCCCATGTATAGTGCATTGGGATTCTTGTTGGGCACTTTTAGGTACAACACACAGTCACCAGCCACTCAGAATGCACTGGGAACAAGTTAAAGCCAAATGTCACCAAAGTGCTTTTCTCAGCCTGAAAAGGCTATTTAGACCCATGATATTTTTAAGAAAGTGGGTGTCAGTTTAGTCATAAGGAAGGCCTTTGGGCTCATGTATTGTGGATCGGGCTTCTATTAGGACACTTTTAGCCAAGTCACACAGTCAGCAGCCACTTAGACTGTACTGGGAACAAGTTACAGTGAAACGTCACCAAAGTGGTTCTCTCTGCCTGAAAAGGCTATTTTGACCAATGATTTTTTTAAGAAAATGAGTGTCAGTTTTGTCATAAGGAAGGCATTTTGGCCCATGTATAGTGCATTGGGATTCTTGTTGGGCACTTTTAGGTACAACACACAGTCACCAGCCATTCTGAATGTACTGGGAACAAGTTACAGCCAAATGTCACCAAAGTGCTTTTCTCAGCCTGATAAGGCTATTTAGACCCATGATATTTTTTAAGAAAGTGGGTGTCAGTTTAGTCATAAGGAAGGCCTTTGGGCTCATGTATTGTGGATTGGGCTTCTATTAGGACACTTTTAGCCAAGTCACACAGTCAGCAGCCACTTACACTGTACTGGGAACAAG
This sequence comes from Gymnoscopelus microlampas, assembly GCF_963454915.1. Taxonomy (NCBI): domain Eukaryota; kingdom Metazoa; phylum Chordata; class Actinopteri; order Myctophiformes; family Myctophidae; genus Gymnoscopelus; species Gymnoscopelus microlampas. Next base: position 254,435 of record NC_139951.1, read on the forward strand.
TTACAGTGAAACGTCACCAAAGTGCTTCTCTCAGCCTGAAAAGGCTACTTTGACAAATGATTTTTTTAAAGAAAATGAGTGTCAGTTTTGTCATAAGGAAGGCATTTTGGCCCATGTATAGTGCATTGGGATTCTTGTTGGGCACTTTTAGGTACAACACACAGTCACCAGCCACTCAGAATGCACTGGGAACAAGTTAAAGCCAAATGTCACCAAAGTGCTTTTCTCAGCCTGAAAAGGCTATTTAGACCCATGATATTTTTAAGAAAGTGGGTGTCAGTTTAGTCATAAGGAAGGCCTTTGGGCTCATGTATTGTGGATTGGGCTTCTATTAGGACACTTTTAGCCAAGTCACACAGTCAGCAGCCACTTAGACTGTACTGGGAACAAGTTACAGTGAAACGTCACCAAAGTGCTTCTCTCTGCCTGAAAAGGCTATTTTGACCAATGACTTTTTAAAGAAAATGAGTGTCAGTTTTGTCATAAGGAAGGCATTTGGGCCCATGTATAGGGCATTGGGATTCTTGTTGGGCACTTTTAGGTACAACACACAGTCACCAGCCACTCAGAATGCACTGGGAACAAGTTAAAGCCAAATGTCACCAAAGTGCTTTTCTCAGCCTGAAAAGGCTATTTAGACCCATGATATTTTTAAGAAAGTGGGTGTCAGTTTAGTCATAAGGAAGGCCTTTGGGCTCATGTATTGTGGATCGGGCTTCTATTAGGACACTTTTAGCCAAGTCACACAGTCAGCAGCCACTTAGACTGTACTGGGAACAAGTTACAGTGAAAGGTCACCAAAGTGGTTCTCTCTGCCTGAAAAGGCTATTTTGACCAATGATTTTTTTAAGAAAATGAGTGTCAGTTTTGTCATAAGGAAGGCATTTGGGCCCATGTATAGTGCATTGGGATTCTTGTTGGGCACTTTTAGGTACAACACACAGTCACCAGCCATTCAGAATGTACTGGGAACAAGTTACAGCCAAATGTCACCAAAGTGCTTTTCTCAGCCTGATAAGGCTATTTAGACCCATGATATTTTTTAAGAAAGTGGGTGTCAGTTCAGTCATAAGGAAGGCCTTTGGGCTCATGTATTGTGGATTGGGCTTCTATTTGGCCACTTTTAACCAAGTCACACAGTCAGCAGCCACTTACACTGTACTGGGAACAAGTTACAGTGAAACGTCACCAAAGTGCTTCTCTCAGGCTGAAAAGGCTATTTTGACCAATGATTTTTTAAAGAAAATGAGTGTCAGTTTTGTCATAAGGAAGGCATTTGGGCCCATGTATAGTGCATTGGGATTCTTGTTGGGCACTTTTAGGTACAACACACAGTCACTAGCCATTCAGAATGTACTGGGAACAAGTTACAGCCAAATGTCACCAAAGTGCTTTTCTCAGCCTGATAAGGCTATTTAGACCCAAGATATCTTTTAAGAAAGTGGGTGTCAGTTTAGTCATAAGGAAGGCCTTTGGGCTCATGTATTGTGGATTGGGCTTCTATTTGGCCACTTTTAACCAAGTCACACAGTCAGCAGCCACTTACACTGTACTGGGAACAAGTTACAGTGAAACGTCACCAAAGTGCTTCTCTCTGCCTGAAAAGGCTTTTTTGACCAATGATTTTTTTAAGAAAATGAGTGTCAGTTTTGTCATAAGGAAGGCATTTGGGCCCATGTATAGTGCATTGGGATTCTTGTTGGGCACTTTTAGGTACAACACACAGTCACCAGCCATTCAGAATGTACTGGGAACAAGTTACAGCCAAATGTCACCAAAGTGCTTTTCTCAGCCTGATAAGGCTATTTAGACCCATGATATCTTTTAAGAAAGTGGGTGTCAGTTTAGTCATAAGGAAGGCCTTTGGGCTCATGTATTGTGGATTGGGCTTCTATTTGGCCACTTTTAACCAAGTCACACAGTCAGCAGCCACTTACACTGTACTGGGAACAATTTACAGTGAAACGTCACCAAAGTGCTTCTCTCAGGCTGAAAAGGCTATTTTGACCAATGATTTTTTTAAGAAAATGAGTGTCAGTTTTGTCATAAGGAAGGCATTTGGGCCCATGTATAGTGCATTGGGATTCTTGTTGGGCACTTTTAGCTACATTACACAGTCACCAGCCACTCAGAATGCACTGGGAACAAGTTAAAGCCAAATGTCACCAAAGTGCTTTTCTCAGCCTGAAAAGGCTATTTAGACCCATGATATTTTTAAGAAAGTGGGTGTCAGTTTAGTCATAAGGAAGGCCTTTGGGCTCATGTATTGTGGATTGGGCCTCTATTAGGACACTTTTAGCCAAGTCACACAGTCAGCAGCCACTTACACTGTACTGGGAACAAGTTACAGTGAAACGTCACCAAAGTGCTTCTCTCAGCCTGAAAAGGCTACTTTGACAAATGATTTTTTTAAAGAAAATGAGTGTCAGTTTTGTCATAAGGAAGGCATTTTGGCCCATGTATAGTGCATTGGGATTCTTGTTGGGCACTTTTAGGTACAACACACAGTCACCAGCCACTCAGAATGCACTGGGAACAAGTTAAAGCCAAATGTCACCAAAGTGCTTTTCTCAGCCTGAAAAGGCTATTTAGACCCATGATATTTTTAAGAAAGTGGGTGTCAGTTTAGTCATAAGGAAGGCCTTTGGGCTCATGTATTGTGGATTGGGCTTCTACAGTGACACGTCACCAAAGTGCTTCTCTCAGCCTGAAAAGGCTATTTTGACCAATGATTTTTTTAAGAAAATGAGTGTCAGTTTTGTCATAAGGAAGGCATTTGGGCCCATGTATAGGGCATTGGGATTCTTGTTGGGCACTTTTAGCTACATTACACAGTCACCAGCCACTCAGAATGCACTGGGAACAAGTTAAAGCCAAATGTCACCAAAGTGCTTTTCTCAGCCTGAAAAGGCTATTTAGACCCATGATATTTTTAAGAAAGTGGGTGTCAGTTTAGTCATAAGGAAGGCCTTTGGGCTCATGTATTGTGGATTGGGCCTCTATTAGGACACTTTTAGCCAAGTCACACAGTCAGCAGCCACTTAGACTGTACTGGGAACAAGTTACAGTGAAACGTCACCAAAGTGCTTCTCTCAGCCTGAAAAGGCTACTTTGACAAATGATTTTTTTAAAGAAAATGAGTGTCAGTTTTGTCATAAGGAAGGCATTTTGGCCCATGTATAGTGCATTGGGATTCTTGTTGGGCACTTTTAGGTACAACACACAGTCACCAGCCACTCAGAATGCACTGGGAACAAGTTAAAGCCAAATGTCACCAAAGTGCTTTTCTCAGCCTGAAAAGGCTATTTAGACCCATGATATTTTTAAGAAAGTGGGTGTCAGTTTAGTCATAAGGAAGGCCTTTGGGCTCATGTATTGTGGATTGGGCTTCTATTAGGACACTTTTAGCCAAGTCACACAGTCAGCAGCCACTTAGACTGTACTGGGAACAAGTTACAGTGAAACGTCACCAAAGTGCTTCTCTCTGCCTGAAAAGGCTATTTTGACCAATGATTTTTTTAAGAAAATGAGTGTCAGTTTTGTCATAAGGAAGGCATTTGGGCCCATGTATAGTGCATTGGGATTCTTGTTGGGCACTTTTAGGTACAACACACAGTCACCAGCCATTCAGAATGTACTGGGAACAAGTTACAGCCAAATGTCACCAAAGTGCTTTTCTCAGCCTGATAAGGCTATTTAGACCCATGATATTTTTTAAGAAAGTGGGTGTCAGTTTAGTCATAAGGAAGGCCTTTGGGCTCATGTATTGTGGATTGGGCTTCTATTAGGACACTTTTAGCCAAGTCACACAGTCAGCAGCCACTTACACTGTACTGGGAACAAGTTACAGTGAAACGTCACCAAAGTGCTTCTCTCAGCCTGAAAAGGCTACTTTGACAAATGATTTTTTTAAAGAAAATGAGTGTCAGTTTTGTCATAAGGAAGGCATTTTGGCCCATGTATAGTGCATTGGGATTCTTGTTGGGCACTTTTAGGTACAACACACAGTCACCAGCCACTCAGAATGCACTGGGAACAAGTTAAAGCCAAATGTCACCAAAGTGCTTTTCTCAGCCTGAAAAGGCTATTTAGACCCATGATATTTTTAAGAAAGTGGGTGTCAGTTTAGTCATAAGGAAGGCCTTTGGGCTCATGTATTGTGGATCGGGCTTCTATTAGGACACTTTTAGCCAAGTCACACAGTCAGCAGCCACTTAGACTGTACTGGGAACAAGTTACAGTGAAACGTCACCAAAGTGGTTCTCTCTGCCTGAAAAGGCTATTTTGACCAATGATTTTTTTAAGAAAATGAGTGTCAGTTTTGTCATAAGGAAGGCATTTGGGCCCATGTATAGTGCATTGGGATTCTTGTTGGGCACTTTTAGGTACAACACACAGTCACCAGCCATTCAGAATGTACTGGGAACAAGTTACAGCCAAATGTCACCAAAGTGCTTTTCTCAGCCTGATAAGGCTATTTAGACCCATGATATTTTTTAAGAAAGTGGGTGTCAGTTTAGTCATAAGGAAGGCCTTTGGGCTCATGTATTGTGGATTGGGCTTCTATTAGGACACTTTTAGCCAAGTCACACAGTCAGCAGCCACTTAGACTGTACTGGGAACAAGTTACAGTGAAACGTCACCAAAGTGCTTCTCTCTGCCTGAAAAGGCTATTTTGACCAATGATTTTTTTAAGAAAATGAGTGTCAGTTTTGTCATAAGGAAGGCATTTGGGCCCATGTATAATACATTGGGATTCTTGTTGGGCACTTTTAGGTACAACACACAGTCACCAGCCATTCAGAATGTACTGGGAACAAGTTACAGCCAAATGTCACCAAAGTGCTTTTCTCAGCCTGATAAGGCTATTTAGACCCATGATATCTTTTAAGAAAGTGGGTGTCAGTTTAGTCATAAGGAAGGCCTTTGGGCTCATGTATTGTGGATTGGGCTTCTATTTGGCCACTTTTAACCAAGTCACACAGTCAGCAGCCACTTACACTGTACTGGGAACAAGTTACAGTGAAAAGTCACCAAAGTGGTTCTCTCTGCCTGAAAAGGCTATTTTGACCAATGATTTTTTTAAGAAAATGAGTGTCAGTTTTGTCATAAGGAAGGCATTTGGGCCCATGTATAGTGCATTGGGATTCTTGTTGGGCACTTTTAGGTACAACACACAGTCACCAGCCATTCAGAATGTACTGGGAACAAGTTACAGCCAAATGTCACCAAAGTGCTTTTCTCAGCCTAAAAAGGCTATTTAGACCTATGATATTTTTAAGAAAGTGGCTGTCAGTTTAGTCATAATAAGGCCTTTGGGCTCATTTATTGTGGATCGGGCTTCTATTTGGCCACTTTTACAACCAAGACACACAGTCAGCAGCCACTTACACTGTACTGGGAACAAGTTTTACAGTGAAACGTCACCAAAGTGCTTCTCTCAGCCTGAAAAGGCTATTTTGACCAATGATTTTTTTAAGAAAATGAGTGTCAGTTTTGTCATAAGGAAGGCATTTGGGCCCATGTATAGGGCATTGGGATTCTTGTTGGGCACTTTTAGCTACATTACACAGTCACCAGCCACTCAGAATGCACTGGGAACAAGTTAAAGCCAAATGTCACCAAAGTGCTTTTCTCAGCCTGAAAAGGCTATTTAGACCCATGATATTTTTAAGAAAGTGGGTGTCAGTTTAGTCATAAGGAAGGCCTTTGGGCTCATGTATTGTGGATTGGGCCTCTATTAGGACACTTTTAGCCAAGTCACACAGTCAGCAGCCACTTACACTGTACTGGGAACAAGTTACAGTGAAACGTCACCAAAGTGCTTCTCTCAGCCTGAAAAGGCTACTTTGACAAATGATTTTTTTAAAGAAAATGAGTGTCAGTTTTGTCATAAGGAAGGCATTTTGGCCCATGTATAGTGCATTGGGATTCTTGTTGGGCACTTTTAGGTACAACACACAGTCACCAGCCACTCAGAATGCACTGGGAACAAGTTAAAGCCAAATGTCACCAAAGTGCTTTTCTCAGCCTGAAAAGGCTATTTAGACCCATGATATTTTTAAGAAAGTGGGTGTCAGTTTAGTCATAAGGAAGGCCTTTGGGCTCATGTATTGTGGATTGGGCTTCTATTAGGACACTTTTAGCCAAGTCACACAGTCAGCAGCCACTTAGACTGTACTGGGAACAAGTTACAGTGAAACGTCACCAAAGTGCTTCTCTCTGCCTGAAAAGGCTATTTTGACCAATGACTTTTTAAAGAAAATGAGTGTCAGTTTTGTCATAAGGAAGGCATTTGGGCCCATGTATAGTGCATTGGGATTCTTGTTGGGCACTTTTAGGTACAACACACAGTCACCAGCCACTCAGAATGCACTGGGAACAAGTTAAAGCCAAATGTCACCAAAGTGCTTTTCTCAGCCTGAAAAGGCTATTTAGACCCATGATATTTTTAAGAAAGTGGGTGTCAGTTTAGTCATAAGGAAGGCCTTTGGGCTCATGTATTGTGGATCGGGCTTCTATTAGGACACTTTTAGCCAAGTCACACAGTCAGCAGCCACTTAGACTGTACTGGGAACAAGTTACAGTGAAACGTCACCAAAGTGGTTCTCTCTGCCTGAAAAGGCTATTTTGACCAATGATTTTTTTAAGAAAATGAGTGTCAGTTTTGTCATAAGGAAGGCATTTGGGCCCATGTATAGTGCATTGGGATGATTCTTGTTGGGCACTTTTAGGTACAACACACAGTCACCAGCCATTCAGAATGTACTGGGAACAAGTTACAGCCAAATGTCACCAAAGTGCTTTTCTCAGCCTGATAAGGCTATTTAGACCCATGATATTTTTTAAGAAAGTGGGTGTCAGTTTAGTCATAAGGAAGGCCTTTGGGCTCATGTATTGTGGATTGGGCTTCTATTAGGACACTTTTAGCCAAGTCACACAGTCAGCAGCCACTTACACTGTACTGGGAACAAGTTACAGTGAAACGTCACCAAAGTGCTTCTCTCAGCCTGAAAAGGCTACTTTGACAAATGATTTTTTTAAAGAAAATGAGTGTCAGTTTTGTCATAAGGAAGGCATTTTGGCCCATGTATAGTGCATTGGGATTCTTGTTGGGCACTTTTAGGTACAACACACAGTCACCAGCCACTCAGAATGCACTGGGAACAAGTTAAAGCCAAATGTCACCAAAGTGCTTTTCTCAGCCTGAAAAGGCTATTTAGACCCATGATATTTTTAAGAAAGTGGGTGTCAGTTTAGTCATAAGGAAGGCCTTTGGGCTCATGTATTGTGGATCAGGCTTCTATTAGGACACTTTTAGCCAAGTCACACAGTCAGCAGCCACTTAGACTGTACTGGGAACAAGTACAGTGAAACGTCACCAAAGTGCTTCTCTCTGCCTGAAAAGGCTATTTTGACCAATGATTTTTTTAAGAAAATGAGTGTCAGTTTTGTCATAAGGAAGGCATTTGGGCCCATGTATAGTGCATTGGGATTCTTGTTGGGCACTTTTAGGTACAACACACAGTCACCAGCCATTCAGAATGTACTGGGAACAAGTTACAGCCAAATGTCACCAAAGTGCTTTTCTCAGCCTGATAAGGCTATTTAGACCCATGATATTTTTTAAGAAAGTGGGTGTCAGTTTAGTCATAAGGAAGGCCTTTGGGCTCATGTATTGTGGATTGGGCTTCTATTAGGACACTTTTAGCCAAGTCACACAGTCAGCAGCCACTTAGACTGTACTGGGAACAAGTTACAGTGAAACGTCACCAAAGTGCTTCTCTCTGCCTGAAAAGGCTATTTTGACCAATGACTTTTTAAAGAAAATGAGTGTCAGTTTTGTCATAAGGAAGGCATTTGGGCCCATGAATAGTGCATTGGGATTCTTGTTGGGCACTTTTAGGTACAACACACAGTCACCAGCCACTCAGAATGCACTGGGAACAAGTTAAAGCCAAATGTCACCAAAGTGCTTTTCTCAGCCTGAAAAGGCTATTTAGACCCATGATATTTTTAAGAAAGTGGGTGTCAGTTTAGTCATAAGGAAGGCCTTTGGGCTCATGTATTGTGGATTGGGCTTCTATTAGGACACTTTTAGCCAAGTCACACAGTCAGCAGCCACTTAGACTGTACTGGGAACAAGTTACAGTGAAACGTCACCAAAGTGCTTCTCTCTGCCTGAAAAGGCTATTTTGACCAATGATTTTTTTAAGAAAATGAGTGTCAGTTTTGTCATAAGGAAGGCATTTGGGCCCATGTATAATACATTGGGATTCTTGTTGGGCACTTTTAGGTACAACACACAGTCACCAGCCATTCAGAATGTACTGGGAACAAGTTACAGCCAAATGTCACCAAAGTGCTTTTCTCAGCCTGATAAGGCTATTTAGACCCATGATATCTTTTAAGAAAGTGGGTGTCAGTTTAGTCATAAGGAAGGCCTTTGGGCTCATGTATTGTGGATTGGGCTTCTATTTGGCCACTTTTAACCAAGTCACACAGTCAGCAGCCACTTACACTGTACTGGGAACAATTTACAGTGAAACGTCACCAAAGTGCTTCTCTCAGGCTGAAAAGGCTATTTTGACCAATGATTTTTTTAAGAAAATGAGTGTCAGTTTTGTCATAAGGAAGGCATTTGGGCCCATGTATAGTGCATTGGGATTCTTGTTGGGCACTTTTAGGTACAACACACAGTCACCAGCCACTCAGAATGCACTGGGAACAAGTTACAGCCAAATGTCACCAAAGTGCTTTTCTCAGCCTAAAAAGGCTATTTAGACCTATGATATTTTTAAGAAAGTGGCTGTCAGTTTAGTCATAATAAGGCCTTTGGGCTCATGTATTGTGGATCGGGCTTCTATTTGGCCACTTTTACAACCAAGTCACACAGTCAGCAGCCACTTACACTGTACTGGGAACAAGTTACAGTGAAACGTCACCAAAGTGCTTCTCTCAGCCTGAAAAGGCTATTTTGACCAATATTTTTTTTAAGAAAATGAGTGTCAGTTTTGTCATAAGGAAGGCATTTGGGCCCATGTATAGTGCATTGGGATTCTTGTTGGGCACTTTTAGCTACATTACACAGTCACCAGCCACTCAGAATGCACTGGGAACAAGTTAAAGCCAAATGTCACCAAAGTGCTTTTCTCAGCCTGAAAAGGCTATTTAGACCCATGATAGTTTTTAAGAAAGTGGGTGTCAGTTTAGTCATAAGGAAGGCCTTTGGGCTCATGTATTGTGGATTGGGCTTCTATTAGGACACTTTTAGCCAAGTCACACAGTCAGCAGCCACTTAGACTGTACTGGGAACAAGTTACAGTGAAACGTCACCAAAGTGCTTCTCTCTGCCTGAAAAGGCTATATTGACCAATGACTTTTTAAAGAAAATGAGTGTCAGTTTTGTCATAAGGAAGGCATTTGGGCCCATGTATAGTGCATTGGGATTCTTGTTGGGCACTTTTAGGTACAACACACAGTCACCAGCCACTCAGAATGTACTGGGAACAAGTTACAGCCAAATGTCACCAAAGTGCTTTTCTCAGCCTGATAAGGCTATTTAGACCCATGATATTTTTTAAGAAAGTGGGTGTCAGTTTAGTCATAAGGAAGGCCTTTGGGCTCATGTATTGAGGATTGGGCTTCTATTTGGCCACTTTTAACCAAGTCACACAGTCAGCAGCCACTTACACTGTACTGGGAACAAGTTACAGTGAAACGTCACCAAAGTGCTTCTCTCAGCCTGAAAAGGTTACTTTGACCAATACTTTTTTTTAAGAAAATGAGTGTCAGTTTTGTCATAAGGAAGGCATTTGGGCCCATGTATAGTGCATTGGGATTCTTGTTGGGCACTTTTAGGTACAACACACAGTCACCAGCCACTCAGAATGCACTGGGAACAAGTTACAGCCAAATGTCACCAAAGTGCTTTTCTCAGCCTGATAAGGCTATTTAGACCCATGATATTTTTTAAGAAAGTGGGTGTCAGTTTATTCATAAGGAAGGCCTTTGGGCTCATGTATTGTGGATTGGGCTTCTATTAGGACACTTTTAGCCAAGTCACACAGTCAGCAGCCACTTAGACTGTACTGGGAACAAGTTACAGTGAAACGTCACCAAAGTGCTTCTCTCTGCCTGAAAAGGCTATTTTGACCAATGACTTTTTAAAGAAAATGAGTGTCAGTTTTGTCATAAGGAAGGCATTTGGGCCCATGAATAGTGCATTGGGATTCTTGTTGGGCACTTTTAGGTACAACACACAGTCACCAGCCACTCAGAATGCACTGGGAACAAGTTAAAGCCAAATGTCACCAAAGTGCTTTTCTCAGCCTGAAAAGGCTATTTAGACCCATGATATTTTTAAGAAAGTGGGTGTCAGTTTAGTCATAAGGAAGGCCTTTGGGCTCATGTATTGTGGATTGGGCTTCTATTAGGACACTTTTAGCCAAGTCACACAGTCAGCAGCCACTTAGACTGTACTGGGAACAAGTTACAGTGAAACGTCACCAAAGTGCTTCTCTCTGCCTGAAAAGGCTATTTTGACCAATGATTTTTTTAAGAAAATGAGTGTCAGTTTTGTCATAAGGAAGGCATTGGGATTCTTGTTGGGCACTTTTAGGTACAACACACAGTCACCAGCCATTCAGAATGTACTGGGAACAAGTTACAGCCAAATGTCACCAAAGTGCTTTTCTCAGCCTGATAAGGCTATTTAGACCCATGATATCTTTTAAGAAAGTGGGTGTCAGTTTAGTCATAAGGAAGGCCTTTGGGCTCATGTATTGTGGATTGGGCTTCTATTTGGCCACTTTTAACCAAGTCACACAGTCAGCAGCCACTTACACTGTACTGGGAACAATTTACAGTGAAACGTCACCAAAGTGCTTCTCTCAGGCTGAAAAGGCTATTTTGACCAATGATTTTTTTAAGAAAATGAGTGTCAGTTTTGTCATAAGGAAGGCATTTGGGCCCATGTATAGTGCATTGGGATTCTTGTTGGGCACTTTTAGGTACAACACACAGTCACCAGCCACTCAGAATGCACTGGGAACAAGTTACAGCCAAATGTCACCAAAGTGCTTTTCTCAGCCTAAAAAGGCTATTTAGACCTATGATATTTTTAAGAAAGTGGCTGTCAGTTTAGTCATAATAAGGCCTTTGGGCTCATGTATTGTGGATCGGGCTTCTATTTGGCCACTTTTACAACCAAGTCACACAGTCAGCAGCCACTTACACTGTACTGGGAACAAGTTACAGTGAAACGTCACCAAAGTGCTTCTCTCAGCCTGAAAAGGCTATTTTGACCAATATTTTTTTTAAGAAAATGAGTGTCAGTTTTGTCATAAGGAAGGCATTTGGGCCCATGTATAGTGCATTGGGATTCTTGTTGGGCACTTTTAGCTACATTACACAGTCACCAGCCACTCAGAATGCACTGGGAACAAGTTAAAGCCAAATGTCACCAAAGTGCTTTTCTCAGCCTGAAAAGGCTATTTAGACCCATGATAGTTTTTAAGAAAGTGGGTGTCAGTTTAGTCATAAGGAAGGCCTTTGGGCTCATGTATTGTGGATTGGGCTTCTATTAGGACACTTTTAGCCAAGTCACACAGTCAGCAGCCACTTAGACTGTACTGGGAACAAGTTACAGTGAAACGTCACCAAAGTGCTTCTCTCTGCCTGAAAAGGCTATATTGACCAATGACTTTTTAAAGAAAATGAGTGTCAGTTTTGTCATAAGGAAGGCATTTGGGCCCATGTATAGTGCATTGGGATTCTTGTTGGGCACTTTTAGGTACAACACACAGTCACCAGCCACTCAGAATGTACTGGGAACAAGTTACAGCCAAATGTCACCAAAGTGCTTTTCTCAGCCTGATAAGGCTATTTAGACCCATGATATTTTTTAAGAAAGTGGGTGTCAGTTTAGTCATAAGGAAGGCCTTTGGGCTCATGTATTGAGGATTGGGCTTCTATTTGGCCACTTTTAACCAAGTCACACAGTCAGCAGCCACTTACACTGTACTGGGAACAAGTTACAGTGAAACGTCACCAAAGTGCTTCTCTCAGGCTGAAAAGGCTATTTTGACCAATGATTTTTTTAAGAAAATGAGTGTCAGTTTTGTCATAAGGAAGGCATTTGGGCCCATGTATAGTGCATTGGGATTCTTGTTGGGCACTTTTAGGTACAACACACAGTCACCAGCCACTCAGAATGCACTGGGAACAAGTTACAGCCAAATGTCACCAAAGTGCTTTTCTCAGCCTAAAAAGGCTATTTAGACCTATGATATTTTTAAGAAAGTGGCTGTCAGTTTAGTCATAATAAGGCCTTTGGGCTCATTTATTGTGGATCGGGCTTCTATTTGGCCACTTTTACAACCAAGTCACACAGTCAGCAGCCACTTACACTGTACTGGGAACAAGTTTTACAGTGAAACGTCACCAAAGTGCTTCTCTCAGCCTGAAAAGGCTATTTTGACCAATGATTTTTTTAAGAAAATGAGTGTCAGTTTTGTCATAAGGAAGGCATTTGGGCCCATGTATAGGGCATTGGGATTCTTGTTGGGCACTTTTAGCTACATTACACAGTCACCAGCCACTCAGAATGCACTGGGAACAAGTTAAAGCCAAATGTCACCAAAGTGCTTTTCTCAGCCTGAAAAGGCTATTTAGACCCATGATATTTTTAAGAAAGTGGGTGTCAGTTTAGTCATAAGGAAGGCCTTTGGGCTCATGTATTGTGGATTGGGCCTCTATTAGGACACTTTTAGCCAAGTCACACAGTCAGCAGCCACTTACACTGTACTGGGAACAAGTTACAGTGAAACGTCACCAAAGTGCTTCTCTCAGCCTGAAAAGGCTACTTTGACAAATGATTTTTTTAAAGAAAATGAGTGTCAGTTTTGTCATAAGGAAGGCATTTTGGCCCATGTATAGTGCATTGGGATTCTTGTTGGGCACTTTTAGGTACAACACACAGTCACCAGCCACTCAGAATGCACTGGGAACAAGTTAAAGCCAAATGTCACCAAAGTGCTTTTCTCAGCCTGAAAAGGCTATTTAGACCCATGATATTTTTAAGAAAGTGGGTGTCAGTTTAGTCATAAGGAAGGCCTTTGGGCTCATGTATTGTGGATTGGGCTTCTATTAGGACACTTTTAGCCAAGTCACACAGTCAGCAGCCACTTAGACTGTACTGGGAACAAGTTACAGTGAAACGTCACCAAAGTGCTTCTCTCTGCCTGAAAAGGCTATTTTGACCAATGACTTTTTAAAGAAAATGAGTGTCAGTTTTGTCATAAGGAAGGCATTTGGGCCCATGTATAGTGCATTGGGATTCTTGTTGGGCACTTTTAGGTACAACACACAGTCACCAGCCACTCAGAATGCACTGGGAACAAGTTAAAGCCAAATGTCACCAAAGTGCTTTTCTCAGCCTGAAAAGGCTATTTAGACCCATGATATTTTTAAGAAAGTGGGTGTCAGTTTAGTCATAAGGAAGGCCTTTGGGCTCATGTATTGTGGATCGGGCTTCTATTAGGACACTTTTAGCCAAGTCACACAGTCAGCAGCCACTTAGACTGTACTGGGAACAAGTTACAGTGAAACGTCACCAAAGTGGTTCTCTCTGCCTGAAAAGGCTATTTTGACCAATGATTTTTTTAAGAAAATGAGTGTCAGTTTTGTCATAAGGAAGGCATTTGGGCCCATGTATAGTGCATTGGGATTCTTGTTGGGCACTTTTAGGTACAACACACAGTCACCAGCCATTCAGAATGTACTGGGAACAAGTTACAGCCAAATGTCACCAAAGTGCTTTTCTCAGCCTGATAAGGCTATTTAGACCCATGATATTTTTTAAGAAAGTGGGTGTCAGTTTAGTCATAAGGAAGGCCTTTGGGCTCATGTATTGTGGATTGGGCTTCTATTAGGACACTTTTAGCCAAGTCACACAGTCAGCAGCCACTTACACTGTACTGGGAACAAGTTACAGTGAAACGTCACCAAAGTGCTTCTCTCAGCCTGAAAAGGCTACTTTGACAAATGATTTTTTTAAAGAAAATGAGTGTCAGTTTTGTCATAAGGAAGGCATTTTGGCCCATGTATAGTGCATTGGGATTCTTGTTGGGCACTTTTAGGTACAACACACAGTCACCAGCCACTCAGAATGCACTGGGAACAAGTTAAAGCCAAATGTCACCAAAGTGCTTTTCTCAGCCTGAAAAGGCTATTTAGACCCATGATATTTTTAAGAAAGTGGGTGTCAGTTTAGTCATAAGGAAGGCCTTTGGGCTCATGTATTGTGGATCGGGCTTCTATTAGGACACTTTTAGCCAAGTCACACAGTCAGCAGCCACTTAGACTGTACTGGGAACAAGTTACAGTGAAACGTCACCAAAGTGGTTCTCTCTGCCTGAAAAGGCTATTTTGACCAATGATTTTTTTAAGAAAATGAGTGTCAGTTTTGTCATAAGGAAGGCATTTGGGCCCATGTATAGTGCATTGGGATTCTTGTTGGGCACTTTTAGGTACAACACACAGTCACCAGCCATTCAGAATGTACTGGGAACAAGTTACAGCCAAATGTCACCAAAGTGCTTTTCTCAGCCTGATAAGGCTATTTAGACCCATGATATTTTTTAAGAAAGTGGGTGTCAGTTTAGTCATAAGGAAGGCCTTTGGGCTCATGTATTGTGGATTGGGCTTCTATTAGGACACTTTTAGCCAAGTCACACAGTCAGCAGCCACTTAGACTGTACTGGGAACAAGTTACAGTGAAACGTCACCGAAGTGCTTCTCTCTGCCTGAAAAGGCTATTTTGACCAATGACTTTTTAAAGAAAATGAGTGTCAGTTTTGTCATAAGGAAGGCATTTGGGCCCATGAATAGTGCATTGGGATTCTTGTTGGGCACTTTTAGGTACAACACACAGTCACCAGCCACTCAGAATGCACTGGGAACAAGTTAAAGCCAAATGTCACCAAAGTGCTTTTCTCAGCCTGAAAAGGCTATTTAGACCCATGATATTTTTAAGAAAGTGGGTGTCAGTTTAGTCATAAGGAAGGCCTTTGGGCTCATGTATTGTGGATTGGGCTTCTATTAGGACACTTTTAGCCAAGTCACACAGTCAGCAGCCACTTAGACTGTACTGGGAACAAGTTACAGTGAAACGTCACCAAAGTGCTTCTCTCTGCCTGAAAAGGCTATTTTGACCAATGATTTTTTTAAGAAAATGAGTGTCAGTTTTGTCATAAGGAAGGCATTTGGGCCCATGTATAATACATTGGGATTCTTGTTGGGCACTTTTAGGTACAACACACAGTCACCAGCCATTCAGAATGTACTGGGAACAAGTTACAGCCAAATGTCACCAAAGTGCTTTTCTCAGCCTGATAAGGCTATTTAGACCCATGATATCTTTTAAGAAAGTGGGTGTCAGTTTAGTCATAAGGAAGGCCTTTGGGCTCATGTATTGTGGATTGGGCTTCTATTTGGCCACTTTTAACCAAGTCACACAGTCAGCAGCCACTTACACTGTACTGGGAACAATTTACAGTGAAACGTCACCAAAGTGCTTCTCTCAGGCTGAAAAGGCTATTTTGACCAATGATTTTTTTAAGAAAATGAGTGTCAGTTTTGTCATAAGGAAGGCATTTGGGCCCATGTATAGTGCATTGGGATTCTTGTTGGGCACTTTTAGGTACAACACACAGTCACCAGCCATTCAGAATGTACTGGGAACAAGTTACAGCCAAATGTCACCAAAGTGCTTTTCTCAGCCTGATAAGGCTATTTAGACCCATGATATTTTTTAAGAAAGTGGGTGTCAGTTTAGTCATAAGGAAGGCCTTTGGGCTCATGTATTGTGGATTGGGCTTCTATTAGGACACTTTTAGCCAAGTCACACAGTCAGCAGCCACTTAGACTGTACTGGGAACAAGTTACAGTGAAACGTCACCAAAGTGCTTCTCTCAGCCTGAAAAGGTTACTTTGACCAATACTTTTTTTTAAGAAAATGAGTGTCAGTTTTGTCATAAGGAAGGCATTTGGGCCCATGTATAGTGCATTGGGATTCTTGTTGGGCACTTTTAGGTACAACACACAGTCACCAGCCACTCAGAATGCACTGGGAACAAGTTACAGCCAAATGTCACCAAAGTGCTTTTCTCAGCCTGATAAGGCTATTTAGACCCATGATATTTTTTAAGAAAGTGGGTGTCAGTTTATTCATAAGGAAGGCCTTTGGGCTCATGTATTGTGGATTGGGCTTCTATTAGGACACTTTTAGCCAAGTCACACAGTCAGCAGCCACTTAGACTGTACTGGGAACAAGTTACAGTGAAACGTCACCAAAGTGCTTCTCTCTGCCTGAAAAGGCTATTTTGACCAATGACTTTTTAAAGAAAATGAGTGTCAGTTTTGTCATAAGGAAGGCATTTGGGCCCATGAATAGTGCATTGGGATTCTTGTTGGGCACTTTTAGGTACAACACACAGTCACCAGCCACTCAGAATGCACTGGGAACAAGTTAAAGCCAAATGTCACCAAAGTGCTTTTCTCAGCCTGAAAAGGCTATTTAGACCCATGATATTTTTAAGAAAGTGGGTGTCAGTTTAGTCATAAGGAAGGCCTTTGGGCTCATGTATTGTGGATTGGGCTTCTATTAGGACACTTTTAGCCAAGTCACACAGTCAGCAGCCACTTAGACTGTACTGGGAACAAGTTACAGTGAAACGTCACCAAAGTGCTTCTCTCTGCCTGAAAAGGCTATTTTGACCAATGATTTTTTTAAGAAAATGAGTGTCAGTTTTGTCATAAGGAAGGCATTGGGATTCTTGTTGGGCACTTTTAGGTACAACACACAGTCACCAGCCATTCAGAATGTACTGGGAACAAGTTACAGCCAAATGTCACCAAAGTGCTTTTCTCAGCCTGATAAGGCTATTTAGACCCATGATATCTTTTAAGAAAGTGGGTGTCAGTTTAGTCATAAGGAAGGCCTTTGGGCTCATGTATTGTGGATTGGGCTTCTATTTGGCCACTTTTAACCAAGTCACACAGTCAGCAGCCACTTACACTGTACTGGGAACAATTTACAGTGAAACGTCACCAAAGTGCTTCTCTCAGGCTGAAAAGGCTATTTTGACCAATGATTTTTTTAAGAAAATGAGTGTCAGTTTTGTCATAAGGAAGGCATTTGGGCCCATGTATAGTGCATTGGGATTCTTGTTGGGCACTTTTAGGTACAACACACAGTCACCAGCCACTCAGAATGCACTGGGAACAAGTTACAGCCAAATGTCACCAAAGTGCTTTTCTCAGCCTAAAAAGGCTATTTAGACCTATGATATTTTTAAGAAAGTGGCTGTCAGTTTAGTCATAATAAGGCCTTTGGGCTCATGTATTGTGGATCGGGCTTCTATTTGGCCACTTTTACAACCAAGTCACACAGTCAGCAGCCACTTACACTGTACTGGGAACAAGTTACAGTGAAACGTCACCAAAGTGCTTCTCTCAGCCTGAAAAGGCTATTTTGACCAATATTTTTTTTAAGAAAATGAGTGTCAGTTTTGTCATAAGGAAGGCATTTGGGCCCATGTATAGTGCATTGGGATTCTTGTTGGGCACTTTTAGCTACATTACACAGTCACCAGCCACTCAGAATGCACTGGGAACAAGTTAAAGCCAAATGTCACCAAAGTGCTTTTCTCAGCCTGAAAAGGCTATTTAGACCCATGATAGTTTTTAAGAAAGTGGGTGTCAGTTTAGTCATAAGGAAGGCCTTTGGGCTCATGTATTGTGGATTGGGCTTCTATTAGGACACTTTTAGCCAAGTCACACAGTCAGCAGCCACTTAGACTGTACTGGGAACAAGTTACAGTGAAACGTCACCAAAGTGCTTCTCTCTGCCTGAAAAGGCTATATTGACCAATGACTTTTTAAAGAAAATGAGTGTCAGTTTTGTCATAAGGAAGGCATTTGGGCCCATGTATAGTGCATTGGGATTCTTGTTGGGCACTTTTAGGTACAACACACAGTCACCAGCCACTCAGAATGCACTGGGAACAAGTTACAGCCAAATGTCACCAAAGTGCTTTTCTCAGCCTGATAAGGCTATTTAGACCCATGATATTTTTTAAGAAAGTGGGTGTCAGTTTAGTCATAAGGAAGGCCTTTGGGCTCATGTATTGAGGATTGGGCTTCTATTTGGCCACTTTTAACCAAGTCACACAGTCAGCAGCCACTTACACTGTACTGGGAACAAGTTACAGTGAAACGTCACCAAAGTGCTTCTCTCAGCCTGAAAAGGTTACTTTGACCAATACTTTTTTTTAAGAAAATGAGTGTCAGTTTTGTCATAAGGAAGGCATTTGGGCCCATGTATAGTGCATTGGGATTCTTGTTGGGCACTTTTAGGTACAACACACAGTCACCAGCCACTCAGAATGCACTGGGAACAAGTTAAAGCCAAATGTCACCAAAGTGCTTTTCTCAGCCTGAAAAGGCTATTTAGACCCATGATATTTTTAAGAAAGTGGGTGTCAGTTTAGTCATAAGGAAGGCCTTTGGGCTCATGTATTGTGGATTGGGCTTCTATTAGGACACTTTTAGCCAAGTCACACAGTCAGCAGCCACTTAGACTGTACTGGGAACAAGTTACAGTGAAACGTCACCAAAGTGCTTCTCTCTGCCTGAAAAGGCTATTTTGACCAATGACTTTTTAAAGAAAATGAGTGTCAGTTTTGTCATAAGGAAGGCATTTGGGCCCATGTATAGTGCATTGGGATTCTTGTTGGGCACTTTTAGGTACAACACACAGTCACCAGCCACTCAGAATGCACTGGGAACAAGTTAAAGCCAAATGTCACCAAAGTGCTTTTCTCAGCCTGAAAAGGCTATTTAGACCCATGATATTTTTAAGAAAGTGGGTGTCAGTTTAGTCATAAGGAAGGCCTTTGGGCTCATGTATTGTGGATCGGGCTTCTATTAGGACACTTTTAGCCAAGTCACACAGTCAGCAGCCACTTAGACTGTACTGGGAACAAGTTACAGTGAAAAGTCACCAAAGTGGTTCTCTCTGCCTGAAAAGGCTATTTTGACCAATGATTTTTTTAAGAAAATGAGTGTCAGTTTTGTCATAAGGAAGGCATTTGGGCCCATGTATAGTGCATTGGGATTCTTGTTGGGCACTTTTAGGTACAACACACAGTCACCAGCCATTCAGAATGTACTGGGAACAAGTTACAGCCAAATGTCACCAAAGTGCTTTTCTCAGCCTGATAAGGCTATTTAGACCCAAGATATCTTTTAAGAAAGTGGGTGTCAGTTTAGTCATAAGGAAGGCCTTTGGGCTCATGTATTGTGGATTGGGCTTCTATTTGGCCACTTTTAACCAAGTCACACAGTCAGCAGCCACTTACACTGTACTGGGAACAAGTTACAGTGAAACGTCACCAAAGTGCTTCTCTCAGGCTGAAAAGGCTATTTTGACCAATGATTTTTTTAAGAAAATGAGTGTCAGTTTTGTCATAAGGAAGGCATTTGGGCCCATGTATAGTGCATTGGGATTCTTGTTGGGCACTTTTAGGTACAACACACAGTCACCAGCCACTCAGAATGCACTGGGAACAAGTTACAGCCAAATGTCACCAAAGTGCTTTTCTCAGCCTAAAAAGGCTATTTAGACCTATGATATTTTTAAGAAAGTGGCTGTCAGTTTAGTCATAATAAGGCCTTTGGGCTCATTTATTGTGGATCGGGCTTCTATTTGGCCACTTTTACAACCAAGTCACACAGTCAGCAGCCACTTACACTGTACTGGGAACAAGTTTTACAGTGAAACG
This sequence comes from Gymnoscopelus microlampas, assembly GCF_963454915.1. Taxonomy (NCBI): domain Eukaryota; kingdom Metazoa; phylum Chordata; class Actinopteri; order Myctophiformes; family Myctophidae; genus Gymnoscopelus; species Gymnoscopelus microlampas. The sequence goes on from NC_139951.1 coordinate 274,282, forward strand.
TCACCAAAGTGCTTCTCTCAGCCTGAAAAGGCTATTTTGACCAATGATTTTTTTAAGAAAATTAGTGTCAGTTTTGTCATAAGGAAGGCATTTGGGCCCATGTATAGTGCATTGGGATTCTTGTTGGGCACTTTTAGCTACATTACACAGTCACCAGCCACTCAGAATGCACTGGGAACAAGTTAAAGCCAAATGTCACCAAAGTGCTTTTCTCAGCCTGAAAAGGCTATTTAGACCCATGATATTTTTAAGAAAGTGGGTGTCAGTTTAGTCATAAGGAAGGCCTTTGGGCTCATGTATTGTGGATTGGGCCTCTATTAGGACACTTTTAGCCAAGTCACACAGTCAGCAGCCACTTACACTGTACTGGGAACAAGTTACAGTGAAACGTCACCAAAGTGCTTCTCTCAGCCTGAAAAGGCTACTTTGACAAATGATTTTTTTAAAGAAAATGAGTGTCAGTTTTGTCATAAGGAAGGCATTTTGGCCCATGTATAGTGCATTGGGATTCTTGTTGGGCACTTTTAGGTACAACACACAGTCACCAGCCACTCAGAATGCACTGGGAACAAGTTAAAGCCAAATGTCACCAAAGTGCTTTTCTCAGCCTGAAAAGGCTATTTAGACCCATGATATTTTTAAGAAAGTGGGTGTCAGTTTAGTCATAAGGAAGGCCTTTGGGCTCATGTATTGTGGATTGGGCTTCTATTAGGACACTTTTAGCCAAGTCACACAGTCAGCAGCCACTTAGACTGTACTGGGAACAAGTTACAGTGAAACGTCACCAAAGTGCTTCTCTCTGCCTGAAAAGGCTATTTTGACCAATGACTTTTTAAAGAAAATGAGTGTCAGTTTTGTCATAAGGAAGGCATTTGGGCCCATGTATAGTGCATTGGGATTCTTGTTGGGCACTTTTAGGTACAACACACAGTCACCAGCCACTCAGAATGCACTGGGAACAAGTTAAAGCCAAATGTCACCAAAGTGCTTTTCTCAGCCTGAAAAGGCTATTTAGACCCATGATATTTTTAAGAAAGTGGGTGTCAGTTTAGTCATAAGGAAGGCCTTTGGGCTCATGTATTGTGGATCGGGCTTCTATTAGGACACTTTTAGCCAAGTCACACAGTCAGCAGCCACTTAGACTGTACTGGGAACAAGTTACAGTGAAACGTCACCAAAGTGGTTCTCTCTGCCTGAAAAGGCTATTTTGACCAATGATTTTTTTAAGAAAATGAGTGTCAGTTTTGTCATAAGGAAGGCATTTGGGCCCATGTATAGTGCATTGGGATTCTTGTTGGGCACTTTTAGGTACAACACACAGTCACCAGCCACTCAGAATGCACTGGGAACAAGTTACAGCCAAATGTCACCAAAGTGCTTTTCTCAGCCTGATAAGGCTATTTAGACCATGATATTTTTTAAGAAAGTGGGTGTCAGTTTAGTCATAAGGAAGGCCTTTGGGCTCATGTATTGTGGATTGGGCTTCTATTAGGACACTTTTAGCCAAGTCACACAGTCAGCAGCCACTTACACTGTACTGGGAACAAGTTACAGTGAAACGTCACCAAAGTGCTTCTCTCAGCCTGAAAAGGCTACTTTGACAAATGATTTTTTTAAAGAAAATGAGTGTCAGTTTTGTCATAAGGAAGGCATTTTGGCCCATGTATAGTGCATTGGGATTCTTATTGGGCACTTTTAGGTACAACACACAGTCACCAGCCATTCAGAATGTACTGGGAACAAGTTACAGCCAAATGTCACCAAAGTGCTTTTCTCAGCCTGATAAGGCTATTTAGACCCAAGATATCTTTTAAGAAAGTGGGTGTCAGTTTAGTCATAAGGAAGGCCTTTGGGCTCATGTATTGTGGATTGGGCTTCTATTAGGACACTTTTAGCCAAGTCACACAGTCAGCAGCCACTTAGACTGTACTGGGAACAAGTTACAGTGAAACGTCACCAAAGTGCTTCTCTCAGCCTGAAAAGGTTACTTTGACCAATACTTTTTTTTAAGAAAATGAGTGTCAGTTTTGTCATAAGGAAGGCATTTGGGCCCATGTATAGTGCATTGGGATTCTTGTTGGGCACTTTTAGGTACAACACACAGTCACCAGCCACTCAGAATGCACTGGGAACAAGTTAAAGCCAAATGTCACCAAAGTGCTTTTCTCAGCCTGAAAAGGCTATTTAGACCCATGATATTTTTAAGAAAGTGGGTGTCAGTTTAGTCATAAGGAAGGCCTTTGGGCTCATGTATTGTGGATCGGGCTTCTATTAGGACACTTTTAGCCAAGTCACACAGTCAGCAGCCACTTAGACTGTACTGGGAACAAGTTACAGTGAAACGTCACCAAAGTGGTTCTCTCTGCCTGAAAAGGCTATTTTGACCAATGATTTTTTTAAGAAAATGAGTGTCAGTTTTGTCATAAGGAAGGCATTTGGGCCCATGTATAGTGCATTGGGATTCTTGTTGGGCACTTTTAGGTACAACACACAGTCACCAGCCATTCAGAATGTACTGGGAACAAGTTACAGCCAAATGTCACCAAAGTGCTTTTCTCAGCCTGATAAGGCTATTTAGACCCATGATATTTTTTAAGAAAGTGGGTGTCAGTTTAGTCATAAGGAAGGCCTTTGGGCTCATGTATTGTGGATTGGGCTTCTATTAGGACACTTTTAGCCAAGTCACACAGTCAGCAGCCACTTAGACTGTACTGGGAACAAGTTACAGTGAAACGTCACCAAAGTGCTTCTCTCTGCCTGAAAAGGCTATTTTGACCAATGACTTTTTAAAGAAAATGAGTGTCAGTTTTGTCATAAGGAAGGCATTTGGGCCCATGAATAGTGCATTGGGATTCTTGTTGGGCACTTTTAGGTACAACACACAGTCACCAGCCACTCAGAATGCACTGGGAACAAGTTAAAGCCAAATGTCACCAAAGTGCTTTTCTCAGCCTGAAAAGGCTATTTAGACCCATGATATTTTTAAGAAAGTGGGTGTCAGTTTAGTCATAAGGAAGGCCTTTGGGCTCATGTATTGTGGATTGGGCTTCTATTAGGACACTTTTAGCCAAGTCACACAGTCAGCAGCCACTTAGACTGTACTGGGAACAAGTTACAGTGAAACGTCACCAAAGTGCTTCTCTCTGCCTGAAAAGGCTATTTTGACCAATGATTTTTTTAAGAAAATGAGTGTGTGTTTTGTCATAAGGAAGGCATTTGGGCCCATGTATAATACATTGGGATTCTTGTTGGGCACTTTTAGGTACAACACACAGTCACCAGCCATTCAGAATGTACTGGGAACAAGTTACAGCCAAATGTCACCAAAGTGCTTTTCTCAGCCTGATAAGGCTATTTAGACCCATGATATCTTTTAAGAAAGTGGGTGTCAGTTTAGTCATAAGGAAGGCCTTTGGGCTCATGTATTGTGGATTGGGCTTCTATTTGGCCACTTTTAACCAAGTCACACAGTCAGCAGCCACTTACACTGTACTGGGAACAATTTACAGTGAAACGTCACCAAAGTGCTTCTCTCAGGCTGAAAAGGCTATTTTGACCAATGATTTTTTTAAGAAAATGAGTGTCAGTTTTGTCATAAGGAAGGCATTTGGGCCCATGTATAGTGCATTGGGATTCTTGTTGGGCACTTTTAGGTACAACACACAGTCACCAGCCACTCAGAATGCACTGGGAACAAGTTACAGCCAAATGTCACCAAAGTGCTTTTCTCAGCCTAAAAAGGCTATTTAGACCTATGATATTTTTAAGAAAGTGGCTGTCAGTTTAGTCATAATAAGGCCTTTGGGCTCATGTATTGTGGATCGGGCTTCTATTTGGCCACTTTTACAACCAAGTCACACAGTCAGCAGCCACTTACACTGTACTGGGAACAAGTTACAGTGAAACGTCACCAAAGTGCTTCTCTCAGCCTGAAAAGGCTATTTTGACCAATATTTTTTTTAAGAAAATGAGTGTCAGTTTTGTCATAAGGAAGGCATTTGGGCCCATGAATAGTGCATTGGGATTCTTGTTGGGCACTTTTAGGTACAACACACAGTCACCAGCCACTCAGAATGCACTGGGAACAAGTTAAAGCCAAATGTCACCAAAGTGCTTTTCTCAGCCTGAAAAGGCTATTTAGACCCATGATATTTTTAAGAAAGTGGGTGTCAGTTTAGTCATAAGGAAGGCCTTTGGGCTCATGTATTGTGGATTGGGCTTCTATTAGGACACTTTTAGCCAAGTCACACAGTCAGCAGCCACTTAGACTGTACTGGGAACAAGTTACAGTGAAACGTCACCAAAGTGCTTCTCTCTGCCTGAAAAGGCTATTTTGACCAATGATTTTTTTAAGAAAATGAGTGTGTGTTTTGTCATAAGGAAGGCATTTGGGCCCATGTATAATACATTGGGATTCTTGTTGGGCACTTTTAGGTACAACACACAGTCACCAGCCATTCAGAATGTACTGGGAACAAGTTACAGCCAAATGTCACCAAAGTGCTTTTCTCAGCCTGATAAGGCTATTTAGACCCATGATATCTTTTAAGAAAGTGGGTGTCAGTTTAGTCATAAGGAAGGCCTTTGGGCTCATGTATTGTGGATTGGGCTTCTATTTGGCCACTTTTAACCAAGTCACACAGTCAGCAGCCACTTACACTGTACTGGGAACAATTTACAGTGAAACGTCACCAAAGTGCTTCTCTCAGGCTGAAAAGGCTATTTTGACCAATGATTTTTTTAAGAAAATGAGTGTCAGTTTTGTCATAAGGAAGGCATTTGGGCCCATGTATAGTGCATTGGGATTCTTGTTGGGCACTTTTAGGTACAACACACAGTCACCAGCCACTCAGAATGCACTGGGAACAAGTTACAGCCAAATGTCACCAAAGTGCTTTTCTCAGCCTAAAAAGGCTATTTAGACCTATGATATTTTTAAGAAAGTGGCTGTCAGTTTAGTCATAATAAGGCCTTTGGGCTCATGTATTGTGGATCGGGCTTCTATTTGGCCACTTTTACAACCAAGTCACACAGTCAGCAGCCACTTACACTGTACTGGGAACAAGTTACAGTGAAACGTCACCAAAGTGCTTCTCTCAGCCTGAAAAGGCTATTTTGACCAATATTTTTTTTAAGAAAATGAGTGTCAGTTTTGTCATAAGGAAGGCATTTGGGCCCATGTATAGTGCATTGGGATTCTTGTTGGGCACTTTTAGCTACATTACACAGTCACCAGCCACTCAGAATGCACTGGGAACAAGTTAAAGCCAAATGTCACCAAAGTGCTTTTCTCAGCCTGAAAAGGCTATTTAGACCCATGATAGTTTTTAAGAAAGTGGGTGTCAGTTTAGTCATAAGGAAGGCCTTTGGGCTCATGTATTGTGGATTGGGCTTCTATTAGGACACTTTTAGCCAAGTCACACAGTCAGCAGCCACTTAGACTGTACTGGGAACAAGTTACAGTGAAACGTCACCAAAGTGCTTCTCTCTGCCTGAAAAGGCTATATTGACCAATGACTTTTTAAAGAAAATGAGTGTCAGTTTTGTCATAAGGAAGGCATTTGGGCCCATGTATAGTGCATTGGGATTCTTGTTGGGCACTTTTAGGTACAACACACAGTCACCAGCCACTCAGAATGTACTGGGAACAAGTTACAGCCAAATGTCACCAAAGTGCTTTTCTCAGCCTGATAAGGCTATTTAGACCCATGATATTTTTTAAGAAAGTGGGTGTCAGTTTAGTCATAAGGAAGGCCTTTGGGCTCATGTATTGAGGATTGGGCTTCTATTTGGCCACTTTTAACCAAGTCACACAGTCAGCAGCCACTTACACTGTACTGGGAACAAGTTACAGTGAAACGTCACCAAAGTGCTTCTCTCAGCCTGAAAAGGTTACTTTGACCAATACTTTTTTTTAAGAAAATGAGTGTCAGTTTTGTCATAAGGAAGGCATTTGGGCCCATGTATAGTGCATTGGGATTCTTGTTGGGCACTTTTAGGTACAACACACAGTCACCAGCCACTCAGAATGCACTGGGAACAAGTTACAGCCAAATGTCACCAAAGTGCTTTTCTCAGCCTGATAAGGCTATTTAGACCCATGATATTTTTTAAGAAAGTGGGTGTCAGTTTATTCATAAGGAAGGCCTTTGGGCTCATGTATTGTGGATTGGGCTTCTATTAGGACACTTTTAGCCAAGTCACACAGTCAGCAGCCACTTAGACTGTACTGGGAACAAGTTACAGTGAAACGTCACCAAAGTGCTTCTCTCTGCCTGAAAAGGCTATTTTGACCAATGACTTTTTAAAGAAAATGAGTGTCAGTTTTGTCATAAGGAAGGCATTTGGGCCCATGAATAGTGCATTGGGATTCTTGTTGGGCACTTTTAGGTACAACACACAGTCACCAGCCACTCAGAATGCACTGGGAACAAGTTAAAGCCAAATGTCACCAAAGTGCTTTTCTCAGCCTGAAAAGGCTATTTAGACCCATGATATTTTTAAGAAAGTGGGTGTCAGTTTAGTCATAAGGAAGGCCTTTGGGCTCATGTATTGTGGATTGGGCTTCTATTAGGACACTTTTAGCCAAGTCACACAGTCAGCAGCCACTTAGACTGTACTGGGAACAAGTTACAGTGAAACGTCACCAAAGTGCTTCTCTCTGCCTGAAAAGGCTATTTTGACCAATGATTTTTTTAAGAAAATGAGTGTCAGTTTTGTCATAAGGAAGGCATTGGGATTCTTGTTGGGCACTTTTAGGTACAACACACAGTCACCAGCCATTCAGAATGTACTGGGAACAAGTTACAGCCAAATGTCACCAAAGTGCTTTTCTCAGCCTGATAAGGCTATTTAGACCCATGATATCTTTTAAGAAAGTGGGTGTCAGTTTAGTCATAAGGAAGGCCTTTGGGCTCATGTATTGTGGATTGGGCTTCTATTTGGCCACTTTTAACCAAGTCACACAGTCAGCAGCCACTTACACTGTACTGGGAACAATTTACAGTGAAACGTCACCAAAGTGCTTCTCTCAGGCTGAAAAGGCTATTTTGACCAATGATTTTTTTAAGAAAATGAGTGTCAGTTTTGTCATAAGGAAGGCATTTGGGCCCATGTATAGTGCATTGGGATTCTTGTTGGGCACTTTTAGGTACAACACACAGTCACCAGCCACTCAGAATGCACTGGGAACAAGTTACAGCCAAATGTCACCAAAGTGCTTTTCTCAGCCTAAAAAGGCTATTTAGACCTATGATATTTTTAAGAAAGTGGCTGTCAGTTTAGTCATAATAAGGCCTTTGGGCTCATGTATTGTGGATCGGGCTTCTATTTGGCCACTTTTACAACCAAGTCACACAGTCAGCAGCCACTTACACTGTACTGGGAACAAGTTACAGTGAAACGTCACCAAAGTGCTTCTCTCAGCCTGAAAAGGCTATTTTGACCAATATTTTTTTTAAGAAAATGAGTGTCAGTTTTGTCATAAGGAAGGCATTTGGGCCCATGTATAGTGCATTGGGATTCTTGTTGGGCACTTTTAGCTACATTACACAGTCACCAGCCACTCAGAATGCACTGGGAACAAGTTAAAGCCAAATGTCACCAAAGTGCTTTTCTCAGCCTGAAAAGGCTATTTAGACCCATGATAGTTTTTAAGAAAGTGGGTGTCAGTTTAGTCATAAGGAAGGCCTTTGGGCTCATGTATTGTGGATTGGGCTTCTATTAGGACACTTTTAGCCAAGTCACACAGTCAGCAGCCACTTAGACTGTACTGGGAACAAGTTACAGTGAAACGTCACCAAAGTGCTTCTCTCTGCCTGAAAAGGCTATATTGACCAATGACTTTTTAAAGAAAATGAGTGTCAGTTTTGTCATAAGGAAGGCATTTGGGCCCATGTATAGTGCATTGGGATTCTTGTTGGGCACTTTTAGGTACAACACACAGTCACCAGCCACTCAGAATGTACTGGGAACAAGTTACAGCCAAATGTCACCAAAGTGCTTTTCTCAGCCTGATAAGGCTATTTAGACCCATGATATTTTTTAAGAAAGTGGGTGTCAGTTTAGTCATAAGGAAGGCCTTTGGGCTCATGTATTGAGGATTGGGCTTCTATTTGGCCACTTTTAACCAAGTCACACAGTCAGCAGCCACTTACACTGTACTGGGAACAAGTTACAGTGAAACGTCACCAAAGTGCTTCTCTCAGCCTGAAAAGGTTACTTTGACCAATACTTTTTTTTAAGAAAATGAGTGTCAGTTTTGTCATAAGGAAGGCATTTGGGCCCATGTATAGTGCATTGGGATTCTTGTTGGGCACTTTTAGGTACAACACACAGTCACCAGCCACTCAGAATGCACTGGGAACAAGTTACAGCCAAATGTCACCAAAGTGCTTTTCTCAGCCTGATAAGGCTATTTAGACCCATGATATTTTTTAAGAAAGTGGGTGTCAGTTTATTCATAAGGAAGGCCTTTGGGCTCATGTATTGTGGATTGGGCTTCTATTAGGACACTTTTAGCCAAGTCACACAGTCAGCAGCCACTTAGACTGTACTGGGAACAAGTTACAGTGAAACGTCACCAAAGTGCTTCTCTCTGCCTGAAAAGGCTATTTTGACCAATGACTTTTTAAAGAAAATGAGTGTCAGTTTTGTCATAAGGAAGGCATTTGGGCCCATGAATAGTGCATTGGGATTCTTGTTGGGCACTTTTAGGTACAACACACAGTCACCAGCCATTCAGAATGTACTGGGAACAAGTTACAGCCAAATGTCACCAAAGTGCTTTTCTCAGCCTGATAAGGCTATTTAGACCCATGATATCTTTTAAGAAAGTGGGTGTCAGTTTAGTCATAAGGAAGGCCTTTGGGCTCATGTATTGTGGATTGGGCTTCTATTTGGCCACTTTTAACCAAGTCACACAGTCAGCAGCCACTTACACTGTACTGGGAACAATTTACAGTGAAACGTCACCAAAGTGCTTCTCTCAGGCTGAAAAGGCTATTTTGACCAATGATTTTTTTAAGAAAATGAGTGTCAGTTTTGTCATAAGGAAGGCATTTGGGCCCATGTATAGTGCATTGGGATTCTTGTTGGGCACTTTTAGGTACAACACACAGTCACCAGCCACTCAGAATGCACTGGGAACAAGTTACAGCCAAATGTCACCAAAGTGCTTTTCTCAGCCTAAAAAGGCTATTTAGACCTATGATATTTTTAAGAAAGTGGCTGTCAGTTTAGTCATAATAAGGCCTTTGGGCTCATGTATTGTGGATCGGGCTTCTATTTGGCCACTTTTACAACCAAGTCACACAGTCAGCAGCCACTTACACTGTACTGGGAACAAGTTACAGTGAAACGTCACCAAAGTGCTTCTCTCAGCCTGAAAAGGCTATTTTGACCAATATTTTTTTTAAGAAAATGAGTGTCAGTTTTGTCATAAGGAAGGCATTTGGGCCCATGTATAGTGCATTGGGATTCTTGTTGGGCACTTTTAGCTACATTACACAGTCACCAGCCACTCAGAATGCACTGGGAACAAGTTAAAGCCAAATGTCACCAAAGTGCTTTTCTCAGCCTGAAAAGGCTATTTAGACCCATGATAGTTTTTAAGAAAGTGGGTGTCAGTTTAGTCATAAGGAAGGCCTTTGGGCTCATGTATTGTGGATTGGGCTTCTATTAGGACACTTTTAACCAAGTCACACAGTCAGCAGCCACTTAGACTGTACTGGGAACAAGTTACAGTGAAACGTCACCAAAGTGCTTCTCTCCGCCTGAAAAGGCTATATTGACCAATGACTTTTTAAAGAAAATGAGTGTCAGTTTTGTCATAAGGAAGGCATTTGGGCCCATGTATAGTGCATTGGGATTCTTGTTGGGCACTTTTAGGTACAACACACAGTCACCAGCCACTCAGAATGTACTGGGAACAAGTTACAGCCAAATGTCACCAAAGTGCTTTTCTCAGCCTGATAAGGCTATTTAGACCCATGATATTTTTTAAGAAAGTGGGTGTCAGTTTAGTCATAAGGAAGGCCTTTGGGCTCATGTATTGAGGATTGGGCTTCTATTTGGCCACTTTTAACCAAGTCACACAGTCAGCAGCCACTTACACTGTACTGGGAACAAGTTACAGTGAAACGTCACCAAAGTGCTTCTCTCAGCCTGAAAAGGTTACTTTGACCAATACTTTTTTTTAAGAAAATGAGTGTCAGTTTTGTCATAAGGAAGGCATTTGGGCCCATGTATAGTGCATTGGGATTCTTGTTGGGCACTTTTAGGTACAACACACAGTCACCAGCCACTCAGAATGCACTGGGAACAAGTTAAAGCCAAATGTCACCAAAGTGCTTTTCTCAGCCTGAAAAGGCTATTTAGACCCATGATATTTTTAAGAAAGTGGGTGTCAGTTTAGTCATAAGGAAGGCCTTTGGGCTCATGTATTGTGGATTGGGCTTCTATTAGGACACTTTTAGCCAAGTCACACAGTCAGCAGCCACTTAGACTGTACTGGGAACAAGTTACAGTGAAACGTCACCAAAGTGCTTCTCTCTGCCTGAAAAGGCTATTTTGACCAATGACTTTTTAAAGAAAATGAGTGTCAGTTTTGTCATAAGGAAGGCATTTGGGCCCATGTATAGTGCATTGGGATTCTTGTTGGGCACTTTTAGGTACAACACACAGTCACCAGCCACTCAGAATGCACTGGGAACAAGTTAAAGCCAAATGTCACCAAAGTGCTTTTCTCAGCCTGAAAAGGCTATTTAGACCCATGATATTTTTAAGAAAGTGGGTGTCAGTTTAATCATAAGGAAGGCCTTTGGGCTCATGTATTGTGGATCGGGCTTCTATTAGGACACTTTTAGCCAAGTCACACAGTCAGCAGCCACTTAGACTGTACTGGGAACAAGTTACAGTGAAAAGTCACCAAAGTGGTTCTCTCTGCCTGAAAAGGCTATTTTGACCAATGCTTTTTTTAAGAAAATGAGTGTCAGTTTTGTCATAAGGAAGGCATTTGGGCCCATGTATAGTGCATTGGGATTCTTGTTGGGCACTTTTAGGTACAACACACAGTCACCAGCCATTCAGAATGTACTGGGAACAAGTTACAGCCAAATGTCACCAAAGTGCTTTTCTCAGCCTGATAAGGCTATTTAGACCCATGATATTTTTTAAGAAAGTGGGTGTCAGTTTAGTCATAAGGAAGGCCTTTGGGCTCATGTATTGTGGATTGGGCTTCTATTTGGCCACTTTTAACCAAGTCACACAGTCAGCAGCCACTTACACTGTACTGGGAACAAGTTACAGTGAAACGTCACCAAAGTGCTTCTCTCAGGCTGAAAAGGCTATTTTGACCAATGATTTTTTAAAGAAAATGAGTGTCAGTTTTGTCATAAGGAAGGCATTTGGGCCCATGTATAGTGCATTGGGATTCTTATTGGGCACTTTTAGGTACAACACACAGTCACCAGCCATTCAGAATGTACTGGGAACAAGTTACAGCCAAATGTCACCAAAGTGCTTTTCTCAGCCTGATAAGGCTATTTAGACCCAAGATATCTTTTAAGAAAGTGGGTGTCAGTTTAGTCATAAGGAAGGCCTTTGGGCTCATGTATTGTGGACTGGGCTTCTATTTGGCCACTTTTAACCAAGTCACACAGTCAGCAGCCACTTACACTGTACTGGGAACAAGTTACAGTGAAACGTCACCAAAGTGCTTCTCTCAGGCTGAAAAGGCTATTTTGACCAATGATTTTTTTAAGAAAATGAGTGTCAGTTTTGTCATAAGGAAGGCATTTGGGCCCATGTATAGTGCATTGGGATTCTTGTTGGGCACTTTTAGGTACAACACACAGTCACCAGCCACTCAGAATGCACTGGGAACAAGTTACAGCCAAATGTCACCAAAGTGCTTTTCTCAGCCTAAAAAGGCTATTTAGACCTATGATATTTTTAAGAAAGTGGCTGTCAGTTTAGTCATAATAAGGCCTTTGGGCTCATTTATTGTGGATCGGGCTTCTATTTGGCCACTTTTACAACCAAGTCACACAGTCAGCAGCCACTTACACTGTACTGGGAACAAGTTTTACAGTGAAACGTCACCAAAGTGCTTCTCTCAGCCTGAAAAGGCTATTTTGACCAATGATTTTTTTAAGAAAATTAGTGTCAGTTTTGTCATAAGGAAGGCATTTGGGCCCATGTATAGTGCATTGGGATTCTTGTTGGGCACTTTTAGCTACATTACACAGTCACCAGCCACTCAGAATGCACTGGGAACAAGTTAAAGCCAAATGTCACCAAAGTGCTTTTCTCAGCCTGAAAAGGCTATTTAGACCCATGATATTTTTAAGAAAGTGGGTGTCAGTTTAGTCATAAGGAAGGCCTTTGGGCTCATGTATTGTGGATTGGGCCTCTATTAGGACACTTTTAGCCAAGTCACACAGTCAGCAGCCACTTACACTGTACTGGGAACAAGTTACAGTGAAACGTCACCAAAGTGCTTCTCTCAGCCTGAAAAGGCTACTTTGACAAATGATTTTTTTAAAGAAAATGAGTGTCAGTTTTGTCATAAGGAAGGCATTTTGGCCCATGTATAGTGCATTGGGATTCTTGTTGGGCACTTTTAGGTACAACACACAGTCACCAGCCACTCAGAATGCACTGGGAACAAGTTAAAGCCAAATGTCACCAAAGTGCTTTTCTCAGCCTGAAAAGGCTATTTAGACCCATGATATTTTTAAGAAAGTGGGTATCAGTTTAGTCATAAGGAAGGCCTTTGGGCTCATGTATTGTGGATTGGGCTTCTATTAGGACACTTTTAGCCAAGTCACACAGTCAGCAGCCACTTAGACTGTACTGGGAACAAGTTACAGTGAAACGTCACCAAAGTGCTTCTCTCTGCCTGAAAAGGCTATTTTGACCAATGACTTTTTAAAGAAAATGAGTGTCAGTTTTGTCATAAGGAAGGCATTTGGGCCCATGTATAGTGCATTGGGATTCTTGTTGGGCACTTTTAGGTACAACACACAGTCACCAGCCACTCAGAATGCACTGGGAACAAGTTAAAGCCAAATGTCACCAAAGTGCTTTTCTCAGCCTGAAAAGGCTATTTAGACCCATGATATTTTTAAGAAAGTGGGTGTCAGTTTAGTCATAAGGAAGGCCTTTGGGCTCATGTATTGTGGATTGGGCTTCTATTAGGACACTTTTAGCCAAGTCACACAGTCAGCAGCCACTTACACTGTACTGGGAACAAGTTACAGTGAAACGTCACCAAAGTGCTTCTCTCAGCCTGAAAAGGCTACTTTGACAAATGATTTTTTTAAAGAAAATGAGTGTCAGTTTTGTCATAAGGAAGGCATTTTGGCCCATGTATAGTGCATTGGGATTCTTGTTGGGCACTTTTAGGTACAACACACAGTCACCAGCCACTCAGAATGCACTGGGAACAAGTTAAAGCCAAATGTCACCAAAGTGCTTTTCTCAGCCTGAAAAGGCTATTTAGACCCATGATATTTTTAAGAAAGTGGGTGTCAGTTTAGTCATAAGGAAGGCCTTTGGGCTCATGTATTGTGGATCGGGCTTCTATTAGGACACTTTTAGCCAAGTCACACAGTCAGCAGCCACTTAGACTGTACTGGGAACAAGTTACAGTGAAACGTCACCAAAGTGGTTCTCTCTGCCTGAAAAGGCTATTTTGACCAATGATTTTTTTAAGAAAATGAGTGTCAGTTTTGTCATAAGGAAGGCATTTGGGCCCATGTATAGTGCATTGGGATTCTTGTTGGGCACTTTTAGGTACAACACACAGTCACCAGCCATTCAGAATGTACTGGGAACAAGTTACAGCCAAATGTCACCAAAGTGCTTTTCTCAGCCTGATAAGGCTATTTAGACCCATGATATTTTTTAAGAAAGTGGGTGTCAGTTTAGTCATAAGGAAGGCCTTTGGGCTCATGTATTGTGGATTGGGCTTCTATTAGGACACTTTTAGCCAAGTCACACAGTCAGCAGCCACTTAGACTGTACTGGGAACAAGTTACAGTGAAACGTCACCAAAGTGCTTCTCTCTGCCTGAAAAGGCTATTTTGACCAATGACTTTTTAAAGAAAATGAGTGTCAGTTTTGTCATAAGGAAGGCATTTGGGCCCATGAATAGTGCATTGGGATTCTTGTTGGGCACTTTTAGGTACAACACACAGTCACCAGCCACTCAGAATGCACTGGGAACAAGTTAAAGCCAAATGTCACCAAAGTGCTTTTCTCAGCCTGAAAAGGCTATTTAGACCCATGATATTTTTAAGAAAGTGGGTGTCAGTTTAGTCATAAGGAAGGCCTTTGGGCTCATGTATTGTGGATTGGGCTTCTATTAGGACACTTTTAGCCAAGTCACACAGTCAGCAGCCACTTAGACTGTACTGGGAACAAGTTACAGTGAAACGTCACCAAAGTGCTTCTCTCTGCCTGAAAAGGCTATTTTGACCAATGATTTTTTTAAGAAAATGAGTGTCAGTTTTGTCATAAGGAAGGCATTTGGGCCCATGTATAATACATTGGGATTCTTGTTGGGCACTTTTAGGTACAACACACAGTCACCAGCCATTCAGAATGTACTGGGAACAAGTTACAGCCAAATGTCACCAAAGTGCTTTTCTCAGCCTGATAAGGCTATTTAGACCCATGATATCTTTTAAGAAAGTGGGTGTCAGTTTAGTCATAAGGAAGGCCTTTGGGCTCATGTATTGTGGATTGGGCTTCTATTTGGCCACTTTTAACCAAGTCACACAGTCAGCAGCCACTTACACTGTACTGGGAACAATTTACAGTGAAACGTCACCAAAGTGCTTCTCTCAGGCTGAAAAGGCTATTTTGACCAATGATTTTTTTAAGAAAATGAGTGTCAGTTTTGTCATAAGGAAGGCATTTGGGCCCATGTATAGTGCATTGGGATTCTTGTTGGGCACTTTTAGGTACAACACACAGTCACCAGCCACTCAGAATGCACTGGGAACAAGTTACAGCCAAATGTCACCAAAGTGCTTTTCTCAGCCTAAAAAGGCTATTTAGACCTATGATATTTTTAAGAAAGTGGCTGTCAGTTTAGTCATAATAAGGCCTTTGGGCTCATGTATTGTGGATCGGGCTTCTATTTGGCCACTTTTACAACCAAGTCACACAGTCAGCAGCCACTTACACTGTACTGGGAACAAGTTACAGTGAAACGTCACCAAAGTGCTTCTCTCAGCCTGAAAAGGCTATTTTGACCAATATTTTTTTTAAGAAAATGAGTGTCAGTTTTGTCATAAGGAAGGCATTTGAGCCCATGTATAGTGCATTGGGATTCTTGTTGGGCACTTTTAGCTACATTACACAGTCACCAGCCACTCAGAATGCACTGGGAACAAGTTAAAGCCAAATGTCACCAAAGTGCTTTTCTCAGCCTGAAAAGGCTATTTAGACCCATGATAGTTTTTAAGAAAGTGGGTGTCAGTTTAGTCATAAGGAAGGCCTTTGGGCTCATGTATTGTGGATTGGGCTTCTATTAGGACACTTTTAGCCAAGTCACACAGTCAGCAGCCACTTAGACTGTACTGGGAACAAGTTACAGTGAAACGTCACCAAAGTGCTTCTCTCAGGCTGAAAAGGCTATATTGACCAATGACTTTTTAAAGAAAATGAGTGTCAGTTTTGTCATAAGGAAGGCATTTGGGCCCATGTATAGTGCATTGGGATTCTTGTTGGGCACTTTTAGGTACAACACACAGTCACCAGCCACTCAGAATGTACTGGGAACAAGTTACAGCCAAATGTCACCAAAGTGCTTTTCTCAGCCTGATAAGGCTATTTAGACCCATGATATTTTTTAAGAAAGTGGGTGTCAGTTTAGTCATAAGGAAGGCCTTTGGGCTCATGTATTGAGGATTGGGCTTCTATTTGGCCACTTTTAACCAAGTCACACAGTCAGCAGCCACTTACAACACACAGTCACCAGCCACTCAGAATGCACTGGGAACAAGTTACAGCCAAATGTCACCAAAGTGCTTTTCTCAGCCTGATAAGGCTATTTAGACCCATGATATTTTTTAAGAAAGTGGGTGTCAGTTTATTCATAAGGAAGGCCTTTGGGCTCATGTATTGTGGATTGGGCTTCTATTAGGACACTTTTAGCCAAGTCACACAGTCAGCAGCCACTTAGACTGTACTGGGAACAAGTTACAGTGAAACGTCACCAAAGTGCTTCTCTCTGCCTGAAAAGGCTATTTTGACCAATGACTTTTTAAAGAAAATGAGTGTCAGTTTTGTCATAAGGAAGGCATTTGGGCCCATGAATAGTGCATTGGGATTCTTGTTGGGCACTTTTAGGTACAACACACAGTCACCAGCCACTCAGAATGCACTGGGAACAAGTTAAAGCCAAATGTCACCAAAGTGCTTTTCTCAGCCTGAAAAGGCTATTTAGACCCATGATATTTTTAAGAAAGTGGGTGTCAGTTTAGTCATAAGGAAGGCCTTTGGGCTCATGTATTGTGGATTGGGCTTCTATTAGGACACTTTTAGCCAAGTCACACAGTCAGCAGCCACTTAGACTGTACTGGGAACAAGTTACAGTGAAACGTCACCAAAGTGCTTCTCTCTGCCTGAAAAGGCTATTTTGACCAATGATTTTTTTAAGAAAATGAGTGTCAGTTTTGTCATAAGGAAGGCATTGGGATTCTTGTTGGGCACTTTTAGGTACAACACACAGTCACCAGCCATTCAGAATGTACTGGGAACAAGTTACAGCCAAATGTCACCAAAGTGCTTTTCTCAGCCTGATAAGGCTATTTAGACCCATGATATCTTTTAAGAAAGTGGGTGTCAGTTTAGTCATAAGGAAGGCCTTTGGGCTCATGTATTGTGGATTGGGCTTCTATTTGGCCACTTTTAACCAAGTCACACAGTCAGCAGCCACTTACACTGTACTGGGAACAATTTACAGTGAAACGTCACCAAAGTGCTTCTCTCAGGCTGAAAAGGCTATTTTGACCAATGATTTTTTTAAGAAAATGAGTGTCAGTTTTGTCATAAGGAAGGCATTTGGGCCCATGTATAGTGCATTGGGATTCTTGTTGGGCACTTTTAGGTACAACACACAGTCACCAGCCACTCAGAATGCACTGGGAACAAGTTACAGCCAAATGTCACCAAAGTGCTTTTCTCAGCCTAAAAAGGCTATTTAGACCTATGATATTTTTAAGAAAGTGGCTGTCAGTTTAGTCATAATAAGGCCTTTGGGCTCATGTATTGTGGATCGGGCTTCTATTTGGCCACTTTTACAACCAAGTCACACAGTCAGCAGCCACTTACACTGTACTGGGAACAAGTTACAGTGAAACGTCACCAAAGTGCTTCTCTCAGCCTGAAAAGGCTATTTTGACCAATATTTTTTTTAAGAAAATAAGTGTCAGTTTTGTCATAAGGAAGGCATTTGGGCCCATGTATAGTGCATTGGGATTCTTGTTGGGCACTTTTAGGTACAACACACAGTCACCAGCCACTCAGAATGCACTGGGAACAAGTTACAGCCAAATGTCACCAAAGTGCTTTTCTCAGCCTAAAAAGGCTATTTAGACCTATGATATTTTTAAGAAAGTGGCTGTCAGTTTAGTCATAATAAGGCCTTTGGGCTCATGTATTGTGGATCGGGCTTCTATTTGGCCACTTTTACAACCAAGTCACACAGTCAGCAGCCACTTACACTGTACTGGGAACAAGTTACAGTGAAACGTCACCAAAGTGCTTCTCTCAGCCTGAAAAGGCTATTTTGACCAATATTTTTTTTAAGAAAATGAGTGTCAGTTTTGTCATAAGGAAGGCATTTGGGCCCATGTATAGTGCATTGGGATTCTTGTTGGGCACTTTTAGGTACAACACACAGTCACCAGCCACTCAGAATGCACTGGGAACAAGTTAAAGCCAAATGTCACCAAAGTGCTTTTCTCAGCCTGAAAAGGCTATTTAGACCCATGATAGTTTTTAAGAAAGTGGGTGTCAGTTTAGTCATAAGGAAGGCCTTTGGGCTCATGTAAGGTGGATTGGGCTTCTATTAGGACACTTTTAGCCAAGTCACACAGTCAGCAGCCACTTAGACTGTACTGGGAACAAGTTACAGTGAAACGTCACCAAAGTGCTTCTCTCTGCCTGAAAAGGCTATATTGACCAATGACTTTTTAAAGAAAATGAGTGTCAGTTTTGTCATAAGGAAGGCATTTGGGCCCATGTATAGTGCATTGGGATTCTTGTTGGGCACTTTTAGGTACAACACACAGTCACCAGCCACTCAGAATGTACTGGGAACAAGTTACAGCCAAATGTCACCAAAGTGCTTTTCTCAGCCTGATAAGGCTATTTAGACCCATGATATTTTTTAAGAAAGTGGGTGTCAGTTTAGTCATAAGGAAGGCCTTTGGGCTCATGTATTGAGGATTGGGCTTCTATTTGGCCACTTTTAACCAAGTCACACAGTCAGCAGCCACTTATACTGTACTGGGAACAAGTTACAGTGAAACGTCACCAAAGTGCTTCTCTCAGCCTGAAAAGGTTACTTTGACCAATACTTTTTTTTAAGAAAATGAGTGTCAGTTTTGTCATAAGGAAGGCATTTGGGCCCATGTATAGTGCATTGGGATTCTTGTTGGGCACTTTTAGGTACAACACACAGTCACCAGCCACTCAGAATGCACTGGGAACAAGTTAAAGCCAAATGTCACCAAAGTGCTTTTCTCAGCCTGAAAAGGCTATTTAGACCCATGATATTTTTAAGAAAGTGGGTGTCAGTTTAGTCATAAGGAAGGCCTTTGGGCTCATGTATTGTGGATTGGGCTTCTATTAGGACACTTTTAGCCAAGTCACACAGTCAGCAGCCACTTAGACTGTACTGGGAACAAGTTACAGTGAAACGTCACCAAAGTGCTTCTCTCTGCCTGAAAAGGCTATTTTGACCAATGACTTTTTAAAGAAAATGAGTGTCAGTTTTGTCATAAGGAAGGCATTTGGGCCCATGTATAGTGCATTGGGATTCTTGTTGGGCACTTTTAGGTACAACACACAGTCACCAGCCACTCAGAATGCACTGGGAACAAGTTAAAGCCAAATGTCACCAAAGTGCTTTTCTCAGCCTGAAAAGGCTATTTAGACCCATGATATTTTTAAGAAAGTGGGTGTCAGTTTAGTCATAAGGAAGGCCTTTGGGCTCATGTATTGTGGATCGGGCTTCTATTAGGACACTTTTAGCCAAGTCACACAGTCAGCAGCCACTTAGACTGTACTGGGAACAAGTTACAGTGAAAAGTCACCAAAGTGGTTCTCTCTGCCTGAAAAGGCTATTTTGACCAATGATTTTTTTAAGAAAATGAGTGTCAGTTTTGTCATAAGGAAGGCATTTGGGCCCATGTATAGTGCATTGGGATTCTTGTTGGGCACTTTTAGGTACAACACACAGTCACCAGCCACTCAGAATGCACTGGGAACAAGTTAAAGCCAAATGTCACCAAAGTGCTTTTCTCAGCCTGAAAAGGCTATTTAGACCCATGATATTTTTAAGAAAGTGGGTGTCAGTTTAGTCATAAGGAAGGCCTTTGGGCTCATGTATTGTGGATTGGGCTTCTATTAGGACACTTTTAGCCAAGTCACACAGTCAGCAGCCACTTACACTGTACTGGGAACAAGTTACAGTGAAACGTCACCAAAGCGCTTCTCTCTGCCTGAAAAGGCTATTTTGACCAATGATTTTTTTAAGAAAATGAGTGTCAGTTTTGTCATAAGGAAGGCATTGGGATTCTTGTTGGGCACTTTTAGGTACAACACACAGTCACCAGCCATTCAGAATGTACTGGGAACAAGTTACAGCCAAATGTCACCAAAGTGCTTTTCTCAGCCTGATAAGGCTATTTAGACCCATGATATCTTTTAAGAAAGTGGGTGTCAGTTTAGTCATAAGGAAGGCCTTTGGGCTCATGTATTGTGGATTGGGCTTCTATTTGGCCACTTTTAACCAAGTCACACAGTCAGCAGCCACTTACACTGTACTGGGAACAATTTACAGTGAAACGTCACCAAAGTGCTTCTCTCAGGCTGAAAAGGCTATTTTGACCAATGATTTTTTTAAGAAAATGAGTGTCAGTTTTGTCATAAGGAAGGCATTTGGGCCCATGTATAGTGCATTGGGATTCTTGTTGGGCACTTTTAGGTACAACACACAGTCACCAGCCACTCAGAATGCACTGGGAACAAGTTACAGCCAAATGTCACCAAAGTGCTTTTCTCAGCCTAAAAAGGCTATTTAGACCTATGATATTTTTAAGAAAGTGGCTGTCAGTTTAGTCATAATAAGGCCTTTGGGCTCATGTATTGTGGATCGGGCTTCTATTTGGCCACTTTTACAACCAAGTCACACAGTCAGCAGCCACTTACACTGTACTGGGAACAAGTTACAGTGAAACGTCACCAAAGTGCTTCTCTCAGCCTGAAAAGGCTATTTTGACCAATATTTTTTTTAAGAAAATGAGTGTCAGTTTTGTCATAAGGAAGGCATTTGGGCCCATGTATAGTGCATTGGGATTCTTGTTGGGCACTTTTAGGTACAACACACAGTCACCAGCCACTCAGAATGCACTGGGAACAAGTTAAAGCCAAATGTCACCAAAGTGCTTTTCTCAGCCTGAAAAGGCTATTTAGACCCATGATAGTTTTTAAGAAAGTGGGTGTCAGTTTAGTCATAAGGAAGGCCTTTGGGCTCATGTAAGGTGGATTGGGCTTCTATTAGGACACTTTTAGCCAAGTCACACAGTCAGCAGCCACTTAGACTGTACTGGGAACAAGTTACAGTGAAACGTCACCAAAGTGCTTCTCTCTGCCTGAAAAGGCTATATTGACCAATGACTTTTTAAAGAAAATGAGTGTCAGTTTTGTCATAAGGAAGGCATTTGGGCCCATGTATAGTGCATTGGGATTCTTGTTGGGCACTTTTAGGTACAACACACAGTCACCAGCCACTCAGAATGTACTGGGAACAAGTTACAGCCAAATGTCACCAAAGTGCTTTTCTCAGCCTGATAAGGCTATTTAGACCCATGATATTTTTTAAGAAAGTGGGTGTCAGTTTAGTCATAAGGAAGGCCTTTGGGCTCATGTATTGAGGATTGGGCTTCTATTTGGCCACTTTTAACCAAGTCACACAGTCAGCAGCCACTTATACTGTACTGGGAACAAGTTACAGTGAAACGTCACCAAAGTGCTTCTCTCAGCCTGAAAAGGTTACTTTGACCAATACTTTTTTTTAAGAAAATGAGTGTCAGTTTTGTCATAAGGAAGGCATTTGGGCCCATGTATAGTGCATTGGGATTCTTGTTGGGCACTTTTAGGTACAACACACAGTCACCAGCCACTCAGAATGCACTGGGAACAAGTTAAAGCCAAATGTCACCAAAGTGCTTTTCTCAGCCTGAAAAGGCTATTTAGACCCATGATATTTTTAAGAAAGTGGGTGTCAGTTTAGTCATAAGGAAGGCCTTTGGGCTCATGTATTGTGGATTGGGCTTCTATTAGGACACTTTTAGCCAAGTCACACAGTCAGCAGCCACTTAGACTGTACTGGGAACAAGTTACAGTGAAACGTCACCAAAGTGCTTCTCTCTGCCTGAAAAGGCTATTTTGACCAATGACTTTTTAAAGAAAATGAGTGTCAGTTTTGTCATAAGGAAGGCATTTGGGCCCATGTATAGTGCATTGGGATTCTTGTTGGGCACTTTTAGGTACAACACACAGTCACCAGCCACTCAGAATGCACTGGGAACAAGTTAAAGCCAAATGTCACCAAAGTGCTTTTCTCAGCCTGAAAAGGCTATTTAGACCCATGATATTTTTAAGAAAGTGGGTGTCAGTTTAGTCATAAGGAAGGCCTTTGGGCTCATGTATTGTGGATCGGGCTTCTATTAGGACACTTTTAGCCAAGTCACACAGTCAGCAGCCACTTAGACTGTACTGGGAACAAGTTACAGTGAAAAGTCACCAAAGTGGTTCTCTCTGCCTGAAAAGGCTATTTTGACCAATGATTTTTTTAAGAAAATGAGTGTCAGTTTTGTCATAAGGAAGGCATTTGGGCCCATGTATAGTGCATTGGGATTCTTGTTGGGCACTTTTAGGTACAACACACAGTCACCAGCCATTCAGAATGTACTGGGAACAAGTTACAGCCAAATGTCACCAAAGTGCTTTTCTCAGCCTGATAAGGCTATTTAGACCCATGATATTTTTTAAGAAAGTGGGTGTCAGTTTAGTCATAAGGAAGGCCTTTGGGCTCATGTATTGTGGATTGGGCTTCTATTTGGCCACTTTTAACCAAGTCACACAGTCAGCAGCCACTTACACTGTACTGGGAACAAGTTACAGTGAAACGTCACCAAAGTGCTTCTCTCAGGCTGAAAAGGCTATTTTGACAAATGATTTTTTAAAGAAAATGAGTGTCAGTTTTGTCATAAGGAAGGCATTTGGGCCCATGTATAGTGCATTGGGATTCTTGTTGGGCACTTTTAGGTACAACACACAGTCACCAGCCATTCAGAATGTACTGGGAACAAGTTACAGCCAAATGTCACCAAAGTGCTTTTCTCAGCCTGATAAGGCTATTTAGACCCAAGATATCTTTTAAGAAAGTGGGTGTCAGTTTAGTCATAAGGAAGGCCTTTGGGCTCATGTATTGTGGATTGGGCTTCTATTTGGCCACTTTTAACCAAGTCACACAGTCAGCAGCCACTTACACTGTACTGGGAACAAGTTACAGTGAAACGTCACCAAAGTGCTTCTCTCAGGCTGAAAAGGCTATTTTGACCAATGATTTTTTTAAGAAAATGAGTGTCAGTTTTGTCATAAGGAAGGCATTTGGGCCCATGTATAGTGCATTGGGATTCTTGTTGGGCACTTTTAGGTACAACACACAGTCACCAGCCACTCAGAATGCACTGGGAACAAGTTACAGCCAAATGTCACCAAAGTGCTTTTCTCAGCCTAAAAAGGCTATTTAGACCTATGATATTTTTAAGAAAGTGGCTGTCAGTTTAGTCATAATAAGGCCTTTGGGCTCATTTATTGTGGATCGGGCTTCTATTTGGCCACTTTTACAACCAAGTCACACAGTCAGCAGCCACTTACACTGTACTGGGAACAAGTTTTACAGTGAAACGTCACCAAAGTGCTTCTCTCAGCCTGAAAAGGCTATTTTGACCAATGATTTTTTTAAGAAAATTAGTGTCAGTTTTGTCATAAGGAAGGCATTTGGGCCCATGTATAGTGCATTGGGATTCTTGTTGGGCACTTTTAGCTACATTACACAGTCACCAGCCACTCAGAATGCACTGGGAACAAGTTAAAGCCAAATGTCACCAAAGTGCTTTTCTCAGCCTGAAAAGGCTATTTAGACCCATGATATTTTTAAGAAAGTGGGTGTCAGTTTAGTCATAAGGAAGGCCTTTGGGCTCATGTATTGTGGATTGGGCCTCTATTAGGACACTTTTAGCCAAGTCACACAGTCAGCAGCCACTTACACTGTACTGGGAACAAGTTACAGTGAAACGTCACCAAAGTGCTTCTCTCAGCCTGAAAAGGCTACTTTGACAAATGATTTTTTTAAAGAAAATGAGTGTCAGTTTTGTCATAAGGAAGGCATTTTGGCCCATGTATAGTGCATTGGGATTCTTGTTGGGCACTTTTAGGTACAACACACAGTCACCAGCCACTCAGAATGCACTGGGAACAAGTTAAAGCCAAATGTCACCAAAGTGCTTTTCTCAGCCTGAAAAGGCTATTTAGACCCATGATATTTTTAAGAAAGTGGGTGTCAGTTTAGTCATAAGGAAGGCCTTTGGGCTCATGTATTGTGGATTGGGCTTCTATTAGGACACTTTTAGCCAAGTCACACAGTCAGCAGCCACTTAGACTGTACTGGGAACAAGTTACAGTGAAACGTCACCAAAGTGCTTCTCTCTGCCTGAAAAGGCTATTTTGACCAATGACTTTTTAAAGAAAATGAGTGTCAGTTTTGTCATAAGGAAGGCATTTGGGCCCATGTATAGTGCATTGGGATTCTTGTTGGGCACTTTTAGGTACAACACACAGTCACCAGCCACTCAGAATGCACTGGGAACAAGTTACAGCCAAATGTCACCAAAGTGCTTTTCTCAGCCTAAAAAGGCTATTTAGACCTATGATATTTTTAAGAAAGTGGCTGTCAGTTTAGTCATAATAAGGCCTTTGGGCTCATTTATTGTGGATCGGGCTTCTATTTGGCCACTTTTACAACCAAGTCACACAGTCAGCAGCCACTTACACTGTACTGGGAACAAGTTTTACAGTGAAACGTCACCAAAGTGCTTCTCTCAGCCTGAAAAGGCTATTTTGACCAATGATTTTTTTAAGAAAATTAGTGTCAGTTTTGTCATAAGGAAGGCATTTGGGCCCATGTATAGTGCATTGGGATTCTTGTTGGGCACTTTTAGCTACATTACACAGTCACCAGCCACTCAGAATGCACTGGGAACAAGTTAAAGCCAAATGTCACCAAAGTGCTTTTCTCAGCCTGAAAAGGCTATTTAGACCCATGATATTTTTAAGAAAGTGGGTGTCAGTTTAGTCATAAGGAAGGCCTTTGGGCTCATGTATTGTGGATTGGGCCTCTATTAGGACACTTTTAGCCAAGTCACACAGTCAGCAGCCACTTACACTGTACTGGGAACAAGTTACAGTGAAACGTCACCAAAGTGCTTCTCTCAGCCTGAAAAGGCTACTTTGACAAATGATTTTTTTAAAGAAAATGAGTGTCAGTTTTGTCATAAGGAAGGCATTTTGGCCCATGTATAGTGCATTGGGATTCTTGTTGGGCACTTTTAGGTACAACACACAGTCACCAGCCACTCAGAATGCACTGGGAACAAGTTAAAGCCAAATGTCACCAAAGTGCTTTTCTCAGCCTGAAAAGGCTATTTAGACCCATGATATTTTTAAGAAAGTGGGTGTCAGTTTAGTCATAAGGAAGGCCTTTGGGCTCATGTATTGTGGATTGGGCTTCTATTAGGACACTTTTAGCCAAGTCACACAGTCAGCAGCCACTTAGACTGTACTGGGAACAAGTTACAGTGAAACGTCACCAAAGTGCTTCTCTCTGCCTGAAAAGGCTATTTTGACCAATGACTTTTTAAAGAAAATGAGTGTCAGTTTTGTCATAAGGAAGGCATTTGGGCCCATGTATAGTGCATTGGGATTCTTGTTGGGCACTTTTAGGTACAACACACAGTCACCAGCCACTCAGAATGCACTGGGAACAAGTTAAAGCCAAATGTCACCAAAGTGCTTTTCTCAGCCTGAAAAGGCTATTTAGACCCATGATATTTTTAAGAAAGTGGGTGTCAGTTTAGTCATAAGGAAGGCCTTTGGGCTCATGTATTGTGGATCGGGCTTCTATTAGGACACTTTTAGCCAAGTCACACAGTCAGCAGCGACTTAGACTGTACTGGGAACAAGTTACAGTGAAAGGTCACCAAAGTGGTTCTCTCTGCCTGAAAAGGCTATTTTGACCAATGATTTTTTAAAGAAAATGAGTGTCAGTTTTGTCATAAGGAAGGCATTTGGGCCCATGTATAGTGCATTGGGATTCTTGTTGGGCACTTTTAGGTACAACACACAGTCACCAGCCATTCAGAATGTACTGGGAACAAGTTACAGCCAAATGTCACCAAAGTGCTTTTCTCAGCCTGATAAGGCTATTTAGACCCAAGATATCTTTTAAGAAAGTGGGTGTCAGTTTAGTCATAAGGAAGGCCTTTGGGCTCATGTATTGTGGATTGGGCTTCTATTTGGCCACTTTTAACCAAGTCACACAGTCAGCAGCCACTTACACTGTACTGGGAACAAGTTACAGTGAAACGTCACCAAAGTGCTTCTCTCAGGCTGAAAAGGCTATTTTGACCAATGATTTTTTTAAGAAAATGAGTGTCAGTTTTGTCATAAGGAAGGCATTTGGGCCCATGTATAGTGCATTGGGATTCTTGTTGGGCACTTTTAGGTACAACACACAGTCACCAGCCACTCAGAATGCACTGGGAACAAGTTACAGCCAAATGTCACCAAAGTGCTTTTCTCAGCCTAAAAAGGCTATTTAGACCTATGATATTTTTAAGAAAGTGGCTGTCAGTTTAGTCATAATAAGGCCTTTGGGCTCATTTATTGTGGATCGGGCTTCTATTTGGCCACTTTTACAACCAAGTCACACAGTCAGCAGCCACTTACACTGTACTGGGAACAAGTTTTACAGTGAAACGTCACCAAAGTGCTTCTCTCAGCCTGAAAAGGCTATTTTGACCAATGATTTTTTTAAGAAAATGAGTGTCAGTTTTGTCATAAGGAAGGCATTTGGGCCCATGTATAGGGCATTGGGATTCTTGTTGGGCACTTTTAGCTACATTACACAGTCACCAGCCACTCAGAATGCACTGGGAACAAGTTAAAGCCAAATGTCACCAAAGTGCTTTTCTCAGCCTGAAAAGGCTATTTAGACCCATGATATTTTTAAGAAAGTGGGTGTCAGTTTAGTCATAAGGAAGGCCTTTGGGCTCATGTATTGTGGATTGGGCTTCTATTAGGACACTTTTAGCCAAGTCACACAGTCAGCAGCCACTTAGACTGTACTGGGAACAAGTTACAGTGAAACGTCACCAAAGTGCTTCTCTCTGCCTGAAAAGGCTATTTTGACCAATGACTTTTTAAAGAAAATGAGTGTCAGTTTTGTCATAAGGAAGGCATTTGGGCCCATGTATAGTGCATTGGGATTCTTGTTGGGCACTTTTAGGTACAACACACAGTCACCAGCCACTCAGAATGCACTGGGAACAAGTTAAAGCCAAATGTCACCAAAGTGCTTTTCTCAGCCTGAAAAGGCTATTTAGACCCATGATATTTTTAAGAAAGTGGGTGTCAGTTTAGTCATAAGGAAGGCCTTTGGGCTCATGTATTGTGGATCGGGCTTCTATTAGGACACTTTTAGCCAAGTCACACAGTCAGCAGCCACTTAGACTGTACTGGGAACAAGTTACAGTGAAAAGTCACCAAAGTGGTTCTCTCTGCCTGAAAAGGCTATTTTGACCAATGATTTTTTTAAGAAAATGAGTGTCAGTTTTGTCATAAGGAAGGCATTTGGGCCCATGTATAGTGCATTGGGATTCTTGTTGGGCACTTTTAGGTACAACACACAGTCACCAGCCATTCAGAATGTACTGGGAACAAGTTACAGCCAAATGTCACCAAAGTGCTTTTCTCAGCCTGATAAGGCTATTTAGACCCATAATATTTTTTAAGAAAGTGGGTGTCAGTTTAGTCATAAGGAAGGCCTTTGGGCTCATGTATTGTGGATTGGGCTTCTATTTGGCCACTTTTAACCAAGTCACACAGTCAGCAGCCACTTACACTGTACTGGGAACAAGTTACAGTGAAACGTCACCAAAGTGCTTCTCTCAGGCTGAAAAGGCTATTTTGACCAATGATTTTTTAAAGAAAATGAGTGTCAGTTTTGTCATAAGGAAGGCATTTGGGCCCATGTATAGTGCATTGGGATTCTTGTTGGGCACTTTTAGGTACAACACACAGTCACCAGCCATTCAGAATGTACTGGGAACAAGTTACAGCCAAATGTCACCAAAGTGCTTTTCTCAGCCTGATAAGGCTATTTAGACCCAAGATATCTTTTAAGAAAGTGGGTGTCAGTTTAGTCATAAGGAAGGCCTTTGGGCTCATGTATTGTGGATTGGGCTTCTATTTGGCCACTTTTAACCAAGTCACACAGTCAGCAGCCACTTACACTGTACTGGGAACAAGTTACAGTGAAACGTCACCAAAGTGCTTCTCTCAGGCTGAAAAGGCTATTTTGACCAATGATTTTTTTAAGAAAATGAGTGTCAGTTTTGTCATAAGGAAGGCATTTGGGCCCATGTATAGTGCATTGGGATTCTTGTTGGGCACTTTTAGGTACAACACACAGTCACCAGCCACTCAGAATGCACTGGGAACAAGTTACAGCCAAATGTCACCAAAGTGCTTTTCTCAGCCTAAAAAGGCTATTTAGACCTATGATATTTTTAAGAAAGTGGCTGTCAGTTTAGTCATAATAAGGCCTTTGGGCTCATTTATTGTGGATCGGGCTTCTATTTGGCCACTTTTACAACCAAGTCACACAGTCAGCAGCCACTTACACTGTACTGGGAACAAGTTTTACAGTGAAACGTCACCAAAGTGCTTCTCTCAGCCTGAAAAGGCTATTTTGACCAATGATTTTTTAAAGAAAATGAGTGTCAGTTTTGTCATAAGGAAGGCATTTGGGCCCATGTATAGGGCATTGGGATTCTTGTTGGGCACTTTTAGCTACATTACACAGTCACCAGCCACTCAGAATGCACTGGGAACAAGTTAAAGCCAAATGTCACCAAAGTGCTTTTCTCAGCCTGAAAAGGCTATTTAGACCCATGATATTTTTAAGAAAGTGGGTGTCAGTTTAGTCATAAGGAAGGCCTTTGGGCTCATGTATTGTGGATTGGGCTTCTATTAGGACACTTTTAGCCAAGTCACACAGTCAGCAGCCACTTAGACTGTACTGGGAACAAGTTACAGTGAAACGTCACCAAAGTGCTTCTCTCTGCCTGAAAAGGCTATTTTGACCAATGACTTTTTAAAGAAAATGAGTGTCAGTTTTGTCATAAGGAAGGCATTTGGGCCCATGTATAGTGCATTGGGATTCTTGTTGGGCACTTTTAGGTACAACACACAGTCACCAGCCACTCAGAATGCACTGGGAACAAGTTAAAGCCAAATGTCACCAAAGTGCTTTTCTCAGCCTGAAAAGGCTATTTAGACCCATGATATTTTTAAGAAAGTGGGTGTCAGTTTAGTCATAAGGAAGGCCTTTGGGCTCATGTATTGTTGATCGGGCTTCTATTAGGACACTTTTAGCCAAGTCACACAGTCAGCAGCCACTTAGACTGTACTGGGAACAAGTTACAGTGAAAAGTCACCAAAGTGGTTCTCTCTGCCTGAAAAGGCTATTTTGACCAATGATTTTTTTAAGAAAATGAGTGTCAGTTTTGTCATAAGGAAGGCATTTGGGCCCATGTATAGTGCATTGGGATTCTTGTTGGGCACTTTTAGGTACAACACACAGTCACCAGCCACTCAGAATGCACTGGGAACAAGTTACAGCCAAATGTCACCAAAGTGCTTTTCTCAGCCTAAAAAGGCTATTTAGACCTATGATATTTTTAAGAAAGTGGCTGTCAGTTTAGTCATAATAAGGCCTTTGGGCTCATTTATTGTGGATCGGGCTTCTATTTGGCCACTTTTACAACCAAGTCACACAGTCAGCAGCCACTTACACTGTACTGGGAACAAGTTTTACAGTGAAACGTCACCAAAGTGCTTCTCTCAGCCTGAAAAGGCTATTTTGACCAATGATTTTTTTAAGAAAATGAGTGTCAGTTTTGTCATAAGGAAGGCATTTGGGCCCATGTATAGGGCATTGGGATTCTTGTTGGGCACTTTTAGCTACATTACACAGTCACCAGCCACTCAGAATGCACTGGGAACAAGTTAAAGCCAAATGTCACCAAAGTGCTTTTCTCAGCCTGAAAAGGCTATTTAGACCCATGATATTTTTAAGAAAGTGGGTGTCAGTTTAGTCATAAGGAAGGCCTTTGGGCTCATGTATTGTGGATTGGGCTTCTATTAGGACACTTTTAGCCAAGTCACACAGTCAGCAGCCACTTAGACTGTACTGGGAACAAGTTACAGTGAAACGTCACCAAAGTGCTTCTCTCTGCCTGAAAAGGCTATTTTGACCAATGACTTTTTAAAGAAAATGAGTGTCAGTTTTGTCATAAGGAAGGCATTTGGGCCCATGTATAGTGCATTGGGATTCTTGTTGGGCACTTTTAGGTACAACACACAGTCACCAGCCACTCAGAATGCACTGGGAACAAGTTAAAGCCAAATGTCACCAAAGTGCTTTTCTCAGCCTGAAAAGGCTATTTAGACCCATGATATTTTTAAGAAAGTGGGTGTCAGTTTAGTCATAAGGAAGGCCTTTGGGCTCATGTATTGTTGATCGGGCTTCTATTAGGACACTTTTAGCCAAGTCACACAGTCAGCAGCCACTTAGACTGTACTGGGAACAAGTTACAGTGAAAAGTCACCAAAGTGGTTCTCTCTGCCTGAAAAGGCTATTTTGACCAATGATTTTTTTAAGAAAATGAGTGTCAGTTTTGTCATAAGGAAGGCATTTGGGCCCATGTATAGTGCATTGGGATTCTTGTTGGGCACTTTTAGGTACAACACACAGTCACCAGCCATTCAGAATGTACTGGGAACAAGTTACAGCCAAATGTCACCAAAGTGCTTTTCTCAGCCTGATAAGGCTATTTAGACCCATGATATTTTTTAAGAAAGTGGGTGTCACTTTAGTCATAAGGAAGGCCTTTGGGCTCATGTATTGTGGATTGGGCTTCTATTTGGCCACTTTTAACCAAGTCACACAGTCAGCAGCCACTTACACTGTACTGGGAACAAGTTACAGTGAAACGTCACCAAAGTGCTTCTCTCAGGCTGAAAAGGCTATTTTGACCAATGATTTTTTAAAGAAAATGAGTGTCAGTTTTGTCATAAGGAAGGCATTTGGGCCCATGTATAGTGCATTGGGATTCTTGTTGGGCACTTTTAGGTACAACACACAGTCACCAGCCATTCAGAATGTACTGGGAACAAGTTACAGCCAAATGTCACCAAAGTGCTTTTCTCAGCCTGATAAGGCTATTTAGACCCAAGATATCTTTTAAGAAAGTGGGTGTCAGTTTAGTCATAAGGAAGGCCTTTGGGCTCATGTATTGTGGATTGGGCTTCTATTTGGCCACTTTTAACCAAGTCACACAGTCAGCAGCCACTTACACTGTACTGGGAACAAGTTACAGTGAAACGTCACCAAAGTGCTTCTCTCAGGCTGAAAAGACTATTTTGACCAATGATTTTTTTAAGAAAATGAGTGTCAGTTTTGTCATAAGGAAGGCATTTGGGCCCATGTATAGTGCATTGGGATTCTTGTTGGGCACTTTTAGGTACAACACACTGTCACCAGCCACTCAGAATGCACTGGGAACAAGTTACAGCCAAATGTCACCAAAGTGCTTTTCTCAGCCTAAAAAGGCTATTTAGACCTATGATATTTTTAAGAAAGTGGCTGTCAGTTTAGTCATAATAAGGCCTTTGGGCTCATTTATTGTGGATCGGGCTTCTATTTGGCCACTTTTACAACCAAGTCACACAGTCAGCAGCCACTTACACTGTACTGGGAACAAGTTTTACAGTGAAACGTCACCAAAGTGCTTCTCTCAGCCTGAAAAGGCTATTTTGACCAATGATTTTTTTAAGAAAATGAGTGTCAGTTTTGTCATAAGGAAGGCATTTGGGCCCATGTATAGGGCATTGGGATTCTTGTTGGGCACTTTTAGCTACATTACACAGTCACCAGCCACTCAGAATGCACTGGGAACAAGTTAAAGCCAAATGTCACCAAAGTGCTTTTCTCAGCCTGAAAAGGCTATTTAGACCCATGATATTTTTAAGAAAGTGGGTGTCAGTTTAGTCATAAGGAAGGCCTTTGGGCTCATGTATTGTGGATTGGGCCTCTATTAGGACACTTTTAGCCAAGTCACACAGTCAGCAGCCACTTACACTGTACTGGGAACAAGTTACAGTGAAACGTCACCAAAGTGCTTCTCTCAGCCTGAAAAGGCTACTTTGACAAATGATTTTTTTAAAGAAAATTAGTGTCAGTTTTGTCATAAGGAAGGCATTTGGGCCCATGTATAGTGCATTGGGATTCTTGTTGGGCACTTTTAGGTACAACACACAGTCACCAGCCACTCAGAATGCACTGGGAACAAGTTAAAGCCAAATGTCACCAAAGTGCTTTTCTCAGCCTGAAAAGGCTATTTAGACCCATGATATTTTTAAGAAAGTGGGTGTCAGTTTAGTCATAAGGAAGGCCTTTGGGCTCATGTATTGTGGATTGGGCTTCTATTAGGACACTTTTAGCCAAGTCACACAGTCAGCAGCCACTTAGACTGTACTGGGAACAAGTTACAGTGAAACGTCACCAAAGTGCTTCTCTCTGCCTGAAAAGGCTATTTTGACCAATGACTTTTTAAAGAAAATGAGTGTCAGTTTTGTCATAAGGAAGGCATTTGGGCCCATGTATAGTGCATTGGGATTCTTGTTGGGCACTTTTAGGTACAACACACAGTCACCAGCCACTCAGAATGCACTGGGAACAAGTTAAAGCCAAATGTCACCAAAGTGCTTTTCTCAGCCTGAAAAGGCTATTTAGACCCATGATATTTTTAAGAAAGTGGGTGTCAGTTTAGTCATAAGGAAGGCCTTTGGGCTCATGTATTGTGGATCGGGCTTCTATTAGGACACTTTTAGCCAAGTCACACAGTCAGCAGCCACTTAGACTGTACTGGGAACAAGTTACAGTGAAATGTCACCAAAGTGGTTCTCTCTGCCTGAAAAGGCTATTTTGACCAATGATTTTTTTAAGAAAATGAGTGTCAGTTTTGTCATAAGGAAGGCATTTGGGCCCATGTATAGTGCATTGGGATTCTTGTTGGGCACTTTTAGGTACAACACACAGTCACCAGCCATTCAGAATGTACTGGGAACAAGTTACAGCCAAATGTCACCAAAGTGCTTTTCTCAGCCTGATAAGGCTATTTAGACCCATGATATTTTTTAAGAAAGTGGGTGTCAGTTTAGTCATAAGGAAGGCCTTTGGGCTCATGTATTGTGGATTGGGCTTCTATTTGGCCACTTTTAACCAAGTCACACAGTCAGCAGCCACTTACACTGTACTGGGAACAAGTTACAGTGAAACGTCACCAAAGTGCTTCTCTCAGGCTGAAAAGGCTATTTTGACCAATGATTTTTTAAAGAAAATGAGTGTCAGTTTTGTCATAAGGAAGGCATTTGGGCCCATGTATAGTGCATTGGGATTCTTGTTGGGCACTTTTAGGTACAACACACAGTCACCAGCCACTCAGAATGCACTGGGAACAAGTTACAGCCAAATGTCACCAAAGTGCTTTTCTCAGCCTAAAAAGGCTATTTAGACCTATGATATTTTTAAGAAAGTGGCTGTCAGTTTAGTCATAATAAGGCCTTTGGGCTCATTTATTGTGGATCGGGCTTCTATTTGGCCACTTTTACAACCAAGTCACACAGTCAGCAGCCACTTACACTGTACTGGGAACAAGTTTTACAGTGAAACGTCACCAAAGTGCTTCTCTCAGCCTGAAAAGGCTATTTTGACCAATGATTTTTTTAAGAAAATTAGTGTCAGTTTTGTCATAAGGAAGGCATTTGGGCCCATGTATAGTGCATTGGGATTCTTGTTGGGCACTTTTAGCTACATTACACAGTCACCAGCCACTCAGAATGCACTGGGAACAAGTTAAAGCCAAATGTCACCAAAGTGCTTTTCTCAGCCTGAAAAGGCTATTTAGACCCATGATATTTTTAAGAAAGTGGGTGTCAGTTTAGTCATAAGGAAGGCCTTTGGGCTCATGTATTGTGGATTGGGCCTCTATTAGGACACTTTTAGCCAAGTCACACAGTCAGCAGCCACTTACACTGTACTGGGAACAAGTTACAGTGAAACGTCACCAAAGTGCTTCTCTCAGCCTGAAAAGGCTACTTTGACAAATGATTTTTTTAAAGAAAATGAGTGTCAGTTTTGTCATAAGGAAGGCATTTTGGCCCATGTATAGTGCATTGGGATTCTTGTTGGGCACTTTTAGGTACAACACACAGTCACCAGCCACTCAGAATGCACTGGGAACAAGTTAAAGCCAAATGTCACCAAAGTGCTTTTCTCAGCCTGAAAAGGCTATTTAGACCCATGATATTTTTAAGAAAGTGGGTGTCAGTTTAGTCATAAGGAAGGCCTTTGGGCTCATGTATTGTGGATTGGGCTTCTATTAGGACACTTTTAGCCAAGTCACACAGTCAGCAGCCACTTAGACTGTACTGGGAACAAGTTACAGTGAAACGTCACCAAAGTGCTTCTCTCTGCCTGAAAAGGCTATTTTGACCAATGACTTTTTAAAGAAAATGAGTGTCAGTTTTGTCATAAGGAAGGCATTTGGGCCCATGTATAGTGCATTGGGATTCTTGTTGGGCACTTTTAGGTACAACACACAGTCACCAGCCACTCAGAATGCACTGGGAACAAGTTACAGCCAAATGTCACCAAAGTGCTTTTCTCAGCCTAAAAAGGCTATTTAGACCTATGATATTTTTAAGAAAGTGGCTGTCAGTTTAGTCATAATAAGGCCTTTGGGCTCATTTATTGTGGATCGGGCTTCTATTTGGCCACTTTTACAACCAAGTCACACAGTCAGCAGCCACTTACACTGTACTGGGAACAAGTTTTACAGTGAAACGTCACCAAAGTGCTTCTCTCAGCCTGAAAAGGCTATTTTGACCAATGATTTTTTTAAGAAAATTAGTGTCAGTTTTGTCATAAGGAAGGCATTTGGGCCCATGTATAGTGCATTGGGATTCTTGTTGGGCACTTTTAGCTACATTACACAGTCACCAGCCACTCAGAATGCACTGGGAACAAGTTAAAGCCAAATGTCACCAAAGTGCTTTTCTCAGCCTGAAAAGGCTATTTAGACCCATGATATTTTTAAGAAAGTGGGTGTCAGTTTAGTCATAAGGAAGGCCTTTGGGCTCATGTATTGTGGATTGGGCCTCTATTAGGACACTTTTAGCCAAGTCACACAGTCAGCAGCCACTTACACTGTACTGGGAACAAGTTACAGTGAAACGTCACCAAAGTGCTTCTCTCAGCCTGAAAAGGCTACTTTGACAAATGATTTTTTTAAAGAAAATGAGTGTCAGTTTTGTCATAAGGAAGGCATTTTGGCCCATGTATAGTGCATTGGGATTCTTGTTGGGCACTTTTAGGTACAACACACAGTCACCAGCCACTCAGAATGCACTGGGAACAAGTTAAAGCCAAATGTCACCAAAGTGCTTTTCTCAGCCTGAAAAGGCTATTTAGACCCATGATATTTTTAAGAAAGTGGGTGTCAGTTTAGTCATAAGGAAGGCCTTTGGGCTCATGTATTGTGGATTGGGCTTCTATTAGGACACTTTTAGCCAAGTCACACAGTCAGCAGCCACTTAGACTGTACTGGGAACAAGTTACAGTGAAACGTCACCAAAGTGCTTCTCTCTGCCTGAAAAGGCTATTTTGACCAATGACTTTTTAAAGAAAATGAGTGTCAGTTTTGTCATAAGGAAGGCATTTGGGCCCATGTATAGTGCATTGGGATTCTTGTTGGGCACTTTTAGGTACAACACACAGTCACCAGCCACTCAGAATGCACTGGGAACAAGTTAAAGCCAAATGTCACCAAAGTGCTTTTCTCAGCCTGAAAAGGCTATTTAGACCCATGATATTTTTAAGAAAGTGGGTGTCAGTTTAGTCATAAGGAAGGCCTTTGGGCTCATGTATTGTGGATCGGGCTTCTATTAGGACACTTTTAGCCAAGTCACACAGTCAGCAGCGACTTAGACTGTACTGGGAACAAGTTACAGTGAAAGGTCACCAAAGTGGTTCTCTCTGCCTGAAAAGGCTATTTTGACCAATGATTTTTTAAAGAAAATGAGTGTCAGTTTTGTCATAAGGAAGGCATTTGGGCCCATGTATAGTGCATTGGGATTCTTGTTGGGCACTTTTAGGTACAACACACAGTCACCAGCCATTCAGAATGTACTGGGAACAAGTTACAGCCAAATGTCACCAAAGTGCTTTTCTCAGCCTGATAAGGCTATTTAGACCCAAGATATCTTTTAAGAAAGTGGGTGTCAGTTTAGTCATAAGGAAGGCCTTTGGGCTCATGTATTGTGGATTGGGCTTCTATTTGGCCACTTTTAACCAAGTCACACAGTCAGCAGCCACTTACACTGTACTGGGAACAAGTTACAGTGAAACGTCACCAAAGTGCTTCTCTCAGGCTGAAAAGGCTATTTTGACCAATGATTTTTTTAAGAAAATGAGTGTCAGTTTTGTCATAAGGAAGGCATTTGGGCCC
This sequence comes from Gymnoscopelus microlampas, assembly GCF_963454915.1. NCBI lineage: Eukaryota > Metazoa > Chordata > Actinopteri > Myctophiformes > Myctophidae > Gymnoscopelus > Gymnoscopelus microlampas. The sequence goes on from NC_139951.1 coordinate 310,503, forward strand.
ATGTATAGTGCATTGGGATTCTTGTTGGGCACTTTTAGGTACAACACACAGTCACCAGCCACTCAGAATGCACTGGGAACAAGTTAAAGCCAAATGTCACCAAAGTGCTTTTCTCAGCCTGAAAAGGCTATTTAGACCCATGATATTTTTAAGAAAGTGGGTGTCAGTTTAGTCATAAGGAAGGCCTTTGGGCTCATGTATTGTGGATTGGGCTTCTATTAGGACACTTTTAGCCAAGTCACACAGTCAGCAGCCACTTAGACTGTACTGGGAACAAGTTACAGTGAAACGTCACCAAAGTGCTTCTCTCTGCCTGAAAAGGCTATTTTGACCAATGACTTTTTAAAGAAAATGAGTGTCAGTTTTGTCATAAGGAAGGCATTTGGGCCCATGTATAGTGCATTGGGATTCTTGTTGGGCACTTTTAGGTACAACACACAGTCACCAGCCACTCAGAATGCACTGGGAACAAGTTACAGCCAAATGTCACCAAAGTGCTTTTCTCAGCCTAAAAAGGCTATTTAGACCTATGATATTTTTAAGAAAGTGGCTGTCAGTTTAGTCATAATAAGGCCTTTGGGCTCATTTATTGTGGATCGGGCTTCTATTTGGCCACTTTTACAACCAAGTCACACAGTCAGCAGCCACTTACACTGTACTGGGAACAAGTTTTACAGTGAAACGTCACCAAAGTGCTTCTCTCAGCCTGAAAAGGCTATTTTGACCAATGATTTTTTTAAGAAAATTAGTGTCAGTTTTGTCATAAGGAAGGCATTTGGGCCCATGTATAGTGCATTGGGATTCTTGTTGGGCACTTTTAGCTACATTACACAGTCACCAGCCACTCAGAATGCACTGGGAACAAGTTAAAGCCAAATGTCACCAAAGTGCTTTTCTCAGCCTGAAAAGGCTATTTAGACCCATGATATTTTTAAGAAAGTGGGTGTCAGTTTAGTCATAAGGAAGGCCTTTGGGCTCATGTATTGTGGATTGGGCCTCTATTAGGACACTTTTAGCCAAGTCACACAGTCAGCAGCCACTTACACTGTACTGGGAACAAGTTACAGTGAAACGTCACCAAAGTGCTTCTCTCAGCCTGAAAAGGCTACTTTGACAAATGATTTTTTTAAAGAAAATGAGTGTCAGTTTTGTCATAAGGAAGGCATTTTGGCCCATGTATAGTGCATTGGGATTCTTGTTGGGCACTTTTAGGTACAACACACAGTCACCAGCCACTCAGAATGCACTGGGAACAAGTTAAAGCCAAATGTCACCAAAGTGCTTTTCTCAGCCTGAAAAGGCTATTTAGACCCATGATATTTTTAAGAAAGTGGGTGTCAGTTTAGTCATAAGGAAGGCCTTTGGGCTCATGTATTGTGGATTGGGCTTCTATTAGGACACTTTTAGCCAAGTCACACAGTCAGCAGCCACTTAGACTGTACTGGGAACAAGTTACAGTGAAACGTCACCAAAGTGCTTCTCTCTGCCTGAAAAGGCTATTTTGACCAATGACTTTTTAAAGAAAATGAGTGTCAGTTTTGTCATAAGGAAGGCATTTGGGCCCATGTATAGTGCATTGGGATTCTTGTTGGGCACTTTTAGGTACAACACACAGTCACCAGCCACTCAGAATGCACTGGGAACAAGTTAAAGCCAAATGTCACCAAAGTGCTTTTCTCAGCCTGAAAAGGCTATTTAGACCCATGATATTTTTAAGAAAGTGGGTGTCAGTTTAGTCATAAGGAAGGCCTTTGGGCTCATGTATTGTGGATCGGGCTTCTATTAGGACACTTTTAGCCAAGTCACACAGTCAGCAGCGACTTAGACTGTACTGGGAACAAGTTACAGTGAAAGGTCACCAAAGTGGTTCTCTCTGCCTGAAAAGGCTATTTTGACCAATGATTTTTTAAAGAAAATGAGTGTCAGTTTTGTCATAAGGAAGGCATTTGGGCCCATGTATAGTGCATTGGGATTCTTGTTGGGCACTTTTAGGTACAACACACAGTCACCAGCCATTCAGAATGTACTGGGAACAAGTTACAGCCAAATGTCACCAAAGTGCTTTTCTCAGCCTGATAAGGCTATTTAGACCCAAGATATCTTTTAAGAAAGTGGGTGTCAGTTTAGTCATAAGGAAGGCCTTTGGGCTCATGTATTGTGGATTGGGCTTCTATTTGGCCACTTTTAACCAAGTCACACAGTCAGCAGCCACTTACACTGTACTGGGAACAAGTTACAGTGAAACGTCACCAAAGTGCTTCTCTCAGGCTGAAAAGGCTATTTTGACCAATGATTTTTTTAAGAAAATGAGTGTCAGTTTTGTCATAAGGAAGGCATTTGGGCCCATGTATAGTGCATTGGGATTCTTGTTGGGCACTTTTAGGTACAACACACAGTCACCAGCCACTCAGAATGCACTGGGAACAAGTTAAAGCCAAATGTCACCAAAGTGCTTTTCTCAGCCTGAAAAGGCTATTTAGACCCATGATATTTTTAAGAAAGTGGGTGTCAGTTTAGTCATAAGGAAGGCCTTTGGGCTCATGTATTGTGGATTGGGCTTCTATTAGGACACTTTTAGCCAAGTCACACAGTCAGCAGCCACTTAGACTGTACTGGGAACAAGTTACAGTGAAACGTCACCAAAGTGCTTCTCTCTGCCTGAAAAGGCTATTTTGACCAATGACTTTTTAAAGAAAATGAGTGTCAGTTTTGTCATAAGGAAGGCATTTGGGCCCATGTATAGTGCATTGGGATTCTTGTTGGGCACTTTTAGGTACAACACACAGTCACCAGCCACTCAGAATGCACTGGGAACAAGTTACAGCCAAATGTCACCAAAGTGCTTTTCTCAGCCTAAAAAGGCTATTTAGACCTATGATATTTTTAAGAAAGTGGCTGTCAGTTTAGTCATAATAAGGCCTTTGGGCTCATTTATTGTGGATCGGGCTTCTATTTGGCCACTTTTACAACCAAGTCACACAGTCAGCAGCCACTTACACTGTACTGGGAACAAGTTTTACAGTGAAACGTCACCAAAGTGCTTCTCTCAGCCTGAAAAGGCTATTTTGACCAATGATTTTTTTAAGAAAATTAGTGTCAGTTTTGTCATAAGGAAGGCATTTGGGCCCATGTATAGTGCATTGGGATTCTTGTTGGGCACTTTTAGCTACATTACACAGTCACCAGCCACTCAGAATGCACTGGGAACAAGTTAAAGCCAAATGTCACCAAAGTGCTTTTCTCAGCCTGAAAAGGCTATTTAGACCCATGATATTTTTAAGAAAGTGGGTGTCAGTTTAGTCATAAGGAAGGCCTTTGGGCTCATGTATTGTGGATTGGGCCTCTATTAGGACACTTTTAGCCAAGTCACACAGTCAGCAGCCACTTACACTGTACTGGGAACAAGTTACAGTGAAACGTCACCAAAGTGCTTCTCTCAGCCTGAAAAGGCTACTTTGACAAATGATTTTTTTAAAGAAAATGAGTGTCAGTTTTGTCATAAGGAAGGCATTTTGGCCCATGTATAGTGCATTGGGATTCTTGTTGGGCACTTTTAGGTACAACACACAGTCACCAGCCACTCAGAATGCACTGGGAACAAGTTAAAGCCAAATGTCACCAAAGTGCTTTTCTCAGCCTGAAAAGGCTATTTAGACCCATGATATTTTTAAGAAAGTGGGTGTCAGTTTAGTCATAAGGAAGGCCTTTGGGCTCATGTATTGTGGATTGGGCTTCTATTAGGACACTTTTAGCCAAGTCACACAGTCAGCAGCCACTTAGACTGTACTGGGAACAAGTTACAGTGAAACGTCACCAAAGTGCTTCTCTCTGCCTGAAAAGGCTATTTTGACCAATGACTTTTTAAAGAAAATGAGTGTCAGTTTTGTCATAAGGAAGGCATTTGGGCCCATGTATAGTGCATTGGGATTCTTGTTGGGCACTTTTAGGTACAACACACAGTCACCAGCCACTCAGAATGCACTGGGAACAAGTTAAAGCCAAATGTCACCAAAGTGCTTTTCTCAGCCTGAAAAGGCTATTTAGACCCATGATATTTTTAAGAAAGTGGGTGTCAGTTTAGTCATAAGGAAGGCCTTTGGGCTCATGTATTGTGGATCGGGCTTCTATTAGGACACTTTTAGCCAAGTCACACAGTCAGCAGCGACTTAGACTGTACTGGGAACAAGTTACAGTGAAAGGTCACCAAAGTGGTTCTCTCTGCCTGAAAAGGCTATTTTGACCAATGATTTTTTAAAGAAAATGAGTGTCAGTTTTGTCATAAGGAAGGCATTTGGGCCCATGTATAGTGCATTGGGATTCTTGTTGGGCACTTTTAGGTACAACACACAGTCACCAGCCATTCAGAATGTACTGGGAACAAGTTACAGCCAAATGTCACCAAAGTGCTTTTCTCAGCCTGATAAGGCTATTTAGACCCATGATATCTTTTAAGAAAGTGGGTGTCAGTTTAGTCATAAGGAAGGCCTTTGGGCTCATGTATTGTGGATTGGGCTTCTATTTGGCCACTTTTAACCAAGTCACACAGTCAGCAGCCACTTACACTGTACTGGGAACAATTTACAGTGAAACGTCACCAAAGTGCTTCTCTCAGGCTGAAAAGGCTATTTTGACCAATGATTTTTTTAAGAAAATGAGTGTCAGTTTTGTCATAAGGAAGGCATTTGGGCCCATGTATAGTGCATTGGGATTCTTGTTGGGCACTTTTAGGTACGACACACAGTCACCAGCCACTCAGAATGCACTGGGAACAAGTTACAGCCAAATGTCACCAAAGTGCTTTTCTCAGCCTAAAAAGGCTATTTAGACCTATGATATTTTTAAGAAAGTGGCTGTCAGTTTAGTCATAATAAGGCCTTTGGGCTCATGTATTGTGGATCGGGCTTCTATTTGGCCACTTTTACAACCAAGTCACACAGTCAGCAGCCACTTACACTGTACTGGGAACAAGTTACAGTGAAACGTCACCAAAGTGCTTCTCTCAGCCTGAAAAGGCTATTTTGACCAATATTTTTTTTAAGAAAATGAGTGTCAGTTTTGTCATAAGGAAGGCATTTGGGCCCATGTATAGTGCATTGGGATTCTTGTTGGGCACTTTTAGCTACATTACACAGTCACCAGCCACTCAGAATGCACTGGGAACAAGTTAAAGCCAAATGTCACCAAAGTGCTTTTCTCAGCCTGAAAAGGCTATTTAGACCCATGATAGTTTTTAAGAAAGTGGGTGTCAGTTTAGTCATAAGGAAGGCCTTTGGGCTCATGTATTGTGGATTGGGCTTCTATTAGGACACTTTTAGCCAAGTCACACAGTCAGCAGCCACTTAGACTGTACTGGGAACAAGTTACAGTGAAACGTCACCAAAGTGCTTCTCTCTGCCTGAAAAGGCTATATTGACCAATGACTTTTTAAAGAAAATGAGTGTCAGTTTTGTCATAAGGAAGGCATTTGGGCCCATGTATAGTGCATTGGGATTCTTGTTGGGCACTTTTAGGTACAACACACAGTCACCAGCCACTCAGAATGTACTGGGAACAAGTTACAGCCAAATGTCACCAAAGTGCTTTTCTCAGCCTGATAAGGCTATTTAGACCCATGATATTTTTTAAGAAAGTGGGTGTCAGTTTAGTCATAAGGAAGGCCTTTGGGCTCATGTATTGAGGATTGGGCTTCTATTTGGCCACTTTTAACCAAGTCACACAGTCAGCAGCCACTTACACTGTACTGGGAACAAGTTACAGTGAAACGTCACCAAAGTGCTTCTCTCAGCCTGAAAAGGTTACTTTGACCAATACTTTTTTTTAAGAAAATGAGTGTCAGTTTTGTCATAAGGAAGGCATTTGGGCCCATGTATAGTGCATTGGGATTCTTGTTGGGCACTTTTAGGTACAACACACAGTCACCAGCCACTCAGAATGCACTGGGAACAAGTTAAAGCCAAATGTCACCAAAGTGCTTTTCTCAGCCTGAAAAGGCTATTTAGACCCATGATATTTTTAAGAAAGTGGGTGTCAGTTTAGTCATAAGGAAGGCCTTTGGGCTCATGTATTGTGGATTGGGCTTCTATTAGGACACTTTTAGCCAAGTCACACAGTCAGCAGCCACTTAGACTGTACTGGGAACAAGTTACAGTGAAACGTCACCAAAGTGCTTCTCTCTGCCTGAAAAGGCTATTTTGACCAATGACTTTTTAAAGAAAATGAGTGTCAGTTTTGTCATAAGGAAGGCATTTGGGCCCATGTATAGTGCATTGGGATTCTTGTTGGGCACTTTTAGGTACAACACACAGTCACCAGCCACTCAGAATGCACTGGGAACAAGTTAAAGCCAAATGTCACCAAAGTGCTTTTCTCAGCCTGAAAAGGCTATTTAGACCCATGATATTTTTAAGAAAGTGGGTGTCAGTTTAGTCATAAGGAAGGCCTTTGGGCTCATGTATTGTGGATCGGGCTTCTATTAGGACACTTTTAGCCAAGTCACACAGTCAGCAGCCACTTAGACTGTACTGGGAACAAGTTACAGTGAAAAGTCACCAAAGTGGTTCTCTCTGCCTGAAAAGGCTATTTTGACCAATGATTTTTTTAAGAAAATGAGTGTCAGTTTTGTCATAAGGAAGGCATTTGGGCCCATGTATAGTGCATTGGGATTCTTGTTGGGCACTTTTAGGTACAACACACAGTCACCAGCCATTCAGAATGTACTGGGAACAAGTTACAGCCAAATGTCACCAAAGTGCTTTTCTCAGCCTGATAAGGCTATTTAGACCCATGATATTTTTTAAGAAAGTGGGTGTCAGTTTAGTCATAAGGAAGGCCTTTGGGCTCATGTATTGTGGATTGGGCTTCTATTTGGCCACTTTTAACCAAGTCACACAGTCAGCAGCCACTTACACTGTACTGGGAACAAGTTACAGTGAAACGTCACCAAAGTGCTTCTCTCAGGCTGAAAAGGCTATTTTGACCAATGATTTTTTAAAGAAAATGAGTGTCAGTTTTGTCATAAGGAAGGCATTTGGGCCCATGTATAGTGCATTGGGATTCTTATTGGGCACTTTTAGGTACAACACACAGTCACCAGCCATTCAGAATGTACTGGGAACAAGTTACAGCCAAATGTCACCAAAGTGCTTTTCTCAGCCTGATAAGGCTATTTAGACCCAAGATATCTTTTAAGAAAGTGGGTGTCAGTTTAGTCATAAGGAAGGCCTTTGGGCTCATGTATTGTGGATTGGGCTTCTATTTGGCCACTTTTAACCAAGTCACACAGTCAGCAGCCACTTACACTGTACTGGGAACAAGTTACAGTGAAACGTCACCAAAGTGCTTCTCTCAGGCTGAAAAGGCTATTTTGACCAATGATTTTTTTAAGAAAATGAGTGTCAGTTTTGTCATAAGGAAGGCATTTGGGCCCATGTATAGTGCATTGGGATTCTTGTTGGGCACTTTTAGGTACAACACACAGTCACCAGCCACTCAGAATGCACTGGGAACAAGTTACAGCCAAATGTCACCAAAGTGCTTTTCTCAGCCTAAAAAGGCTATTTAGACCTATGATATTTTTAAGAAAGTGGCTGTCAGTTTAGTCATAATAAGGCCTTTGGGCTCATTTATTGTGGATCGGGCTTCTATTTGGCCACTTTTACAACCAAGTCACACAGTCAGCAGCCACTTACACTGTACTGGGAACAAGTTTTACAGTGAAACGTCACCAAAGTGCTTCTCTCAGCCTGAAAAGGCTATTTTGACCAATGATTTTTTTAAGAAAATTAGTGTCAGTTTTGTCATAAGGAAGGCATTTGGGCCCATGTATAGTGCATTGGGATTCTTGTTGGGCACTTTTAGCTACATTACACAGTCACCAGCCACTCAGAATGCACTGGGAACAAGTTAAAGCCAAATGTCACCAAAGTGCTTTTCTCAGCCTGAAAAGGCTATTTAGACCCATGATATTTTTAAGAAAGTGGGTGTCAGTTTAGTCATAAGGAAGGCCTTTGGGCTCATGTATTGTGGATTGGGCCTCTATTAGGACACTTTTAGCCAAGTCACACAGTCAGCAGCCACTTACACTGTACTGGGAACAAGTTACAGTGAAACGTCACCAAAGTGCTTCTCTCAGCCTGAAAAGGCTACTTTGACAAATGATTTTTTTAAAGAAAATGAGTGTCAGTTTTGTCATAAGGAAGGCATTTTGGCCCATGTATAGTGCATTGGGATTCTTGTTGGGCACTTTTAGGTACAACACACAGTCACCAGCCACTCAGAATGCACTGGGAACAAGTTAAAGCCAAATGTCACCAAAGTGCTTTTCTCAGCCTGAAAAGGCTATTTAGACCCATGATATTTTTAAGAAAGTGGGTGTCAGTTTAGTCATAAGGAAGGCCTTTGGGCTCATGTATTGTGGATTGGGCTTCTATTAGGACACTTTTAGCCAAGTCACACAGTCAGCAGCCACTTAGACTGTACTGGGAACAAGTTACAGTGAAACGTCACCAAAGTGCTTCTCTCTGCCTGAAAAGGCTATTTTGACCAATGACTTTTTAAAGAAAATGAGTGTCAGTTTTGTCATAAGGAAGGCATTTGGGCCCATGTATAGTGCATTGGGATTCTTGTTGGGCACTTTTAGGTACAACACACAGTCACCAGCCACTCAGAATGCACTGGGAACAAGTTAAAGCCAAATGTCACCAAAGTGCTTTTCTCAGCCTGAAAAGGCTATTTAGACCCATGATATTTTTAAGAAAGTGGGTGTCAGTTTAGTCATAAGGAAGGCCTTTGGGCTCATGTATTGTGGATCGGGCTTCTATTAGGACACTTTTAGCCAAGTCACACAGTCAGCAGCCACTTAGACTGTACTGGGAACAAGTTACAGTGAAACGTCACCAAAGTGGTTCTCTCTGCCTGAAAAGGCTATTTTGACCAATGATTTTTTTAAGAAAATGAGTGTCAGTTTTGTCATAAGGAAGGCATTTGGGCCCATGTATAGTGCATTGGGATTCTTGTTGGGCACTTTTAGGTACAACACACAGTCACCAGCCACTCAGAATGCACTGGGAACAAGTTACAGCCAAATGTCACCAAAGTGCTTTTCTCAGCCTGATAAGGCTATTTAGACCCATGATATTTTTTAAGAAAGTGGGTGTCAGTTTAGTCATAAGGAAGGCCTTTGGGCTCATGTATTGTGGATTGGGCTTCTATTAGGACACTTTTAGCCAAGTCACACAGTCAGCAGCCACTTACACTGTACTGGGAACAAGTTACAGTGAAACGTCACCAAAGTGCTTCTCTCAGCCTGAAAAGGCTACTTTGACAAATGATTTTTTTAAAGAAAATGAGTGTCAGTTTTGTCATAAGGAAGGCATTTTGGCCCATGTATAGTGCATTGGGATTCTTGTTGGGCACTTTTAGGTACAACACACAGTCACCAGCCACTCAGAATGCACTGGGAACAAGTTAAAGCCAAATGTCACCAAAGTGCTTTTCTCAGCCTGAAAAGGCTATTTAGACCCATGATATTTTTAAGAAAGTGGGTGTCAGTTTAGTCATAAGGAAGGCCTTTGGGCTCATGTATTGTGGATCGGGCTTCTATTAGGACACTTTTAGCCAAGTCACACAGTCAGCAGCCACTTAGACTGTACTGGGAACAAGTTACAGTGAAACGTCACCAAAGTGGTTCTCTCTGCCTGAAAAGGCTATTTTGACCAATGATTTTTTTAAGAAAATGAGTGTCAGTTTTGTCATAAGGAAGGCATTTGGGCCCATGTATAATACATTGGGATTCTTGTTGGGCACTTTTAGGTACAACACACAGTCACCAGCCACTCAGAATGCACTGGGAACAAGTTAAAGCCAAATGTCACCAAAGTGCTTTTCTCAGCCTGAAAAGGCTATTTAGACCCATGATATTTTTAAGAAAGTGGGTGTCAGTTTAGTCATAAGGAAGGCCTTTGGGCTCATGTAATGTGGATCGGGCTTCTATTAGGACACTTTTAGCCAAGTCACACAGTCAGCAGCCACTTAGACTGTACTGGGAACAAGTTACAGTGAAAAGTCACCAAAGTGGTTCTCTCTGCCTGAAAAGGCTATTTTGACCAATGATTTTTTTAAGAAAATGAGTGTCAGTTTTGTCATAAGGAAGGCATTTGGGCCCATGTATAGTGCATTGGGATTCTTGTTGGGCACTTTTAGGTACAACACACAGTCACCAGCCATTCAGAATGTACTGGGAACAAGTTACAGCCAAATGTCACCAAAGTGCTTTTCTCAGCCTGATAAGGCTATTTAGACCCATGATATTTTTTAAGAAAGTGGGTGTCAGTTTATTCATAAGGAAGGCCTTTGGGCTCATGTATTGTGGATTGGGCTTCTATTAGGACACTTTTAGCCAAGTCACACAGTCAGCAGCCACTTAGACTGTACTGGGAACAAGTTACAGTGAAACGTCACCAAAGTGCTTCTCTCTGCCTGAAAAGGCTATTTTGACCAATGACTTTTTAAAGAAAATGAGTGTCAGTTTTGTCATAAGGAAGGCATTTGGGCCCATGAATAGTGCATTGGGATTCTTGTTGGGCACTTTTAGGTACAACACACAGTCACCAGCCACTCAGAATGCACTGGGAACAAGTTAAAGCCAAATGTCACCAAAGTGCTTTTCTCAGCCTGAAAAGGCTATTTAGACCCATGATATTTTTAAGAAAGTGGGTGTCAGTTTAGTCATAAGGAAGGCCTTTGGGCTCATGTATTGTGGATTGGGCTTCTATTAGGACACTTTTAGCCAAGTCACACAGTCAGCAGCCACTTAGACTGTACTGGGAACAAGTTACAGTGAAACGTCACCAAAGTGCTTCTCTCTGCCTGAAAAGGCTATTTTGACCAATGATTTTTTTAAGAAAATGAGTGTCAGTTTTGTCATAAGGAAGGCATTGGGATTCTTGTTGGGCACTTTTAGGTACAACACACAGTCACCAGCCATTCAGAATGTACTGGGAACAAGTTACAGCCAAATGTCACCAAAGTGCTTTTCTCAGCCTGATAAGGCTATTTAGACCCATGATATCTTTTAAGAAAGTGGGTGTCAGTTTAGTCATAAGGAAGGCCTTTGGGCTCATGTATTGTGGATTGGGCTTCTATTTGGCCACTTTTAACCAAGTCACACAGTCAGCAGCCACTTACACTGTACTGGGAACAATTTACAGTGAAACGTCACCAAAGTGCTTCTCTCAGGCTGAAAAGGCTATTTTGACCAATGATTTTTTTAAGAAAATGAGTGTCAGTTTTGTCATAAGGAAGGCATTTGGGCCCATGTATAGTGCATTGGGATTCTTGTTGGGCACTTTTAGGTACAACACACAGTCACCAGCCACTCAGAATGCACTGGGAACAAGTTACAGCCAAATGTCACCAAAGTGCTTTTCTCAGCCTAAAAAGGCTATTTAGACCTATGATATTTTTAAGAAAGTGGCTGTCAGTTTAGTCATAATAAGGCCTTTGGGCTCATGTATTGTGGATCGGGCTTCTATTTGGCCACTTTTACAACCAAGTCACACAGTCAGCAGCCACTTACACTGTACTGGGAACAAGTTACAGTGAAACGTCACCAAAGTGCTTCTCTCAGCCTGAAAAGGCTATTTTGACCAATATTTTTTTTAAGAAAATGAGTGTCAGTTTTGTCATAAGGAAGGCATTTGGGCCCATGTATAGTGCATTGGGATTCTTGTTGGGCACTTTTAGCTACATTACACAGTCACCAGCCACTCAGAATGCACTGGGAACAAGTTAAAGCCAAATGTCACCAAAGTGCTTTTCTCAGCCTGAAAAGGCTATTTAGACCCATGATAGTTTTTAAGAAAGTGGGTGTCAGTTTAGTCATAAGGAAGGCCTTTGGGCTCATGTATTGTGGATTGGGCTTCTATTAGGACACTTTTAGCCAAGTCACACAGTCAGCAGCCACTTAGACTGTACTGGGAACAAGTTACAGTGAAACGTCACCAAAGTGCTTCTCTCTGCCTGAAAAGGCTATATTGACCAATGACTTTTTAAAGAAAATGAGTGTCAGTTTTGTCATAAGGAAGGCATTTGGGCCCATGTATAGTGCATTGGGATTCTTGTTGGGCACTTTTAGGTACAACACACAGTCACCAGCCACTCAGAATGTACTGGGAACAAGTTACAGCCAAATGTCACCAAAGTGCTTTTCTCAGCCTGATAAGGCTATTTAGACCCATGATATTTTTTAAGAAAGTGGGTGTCAGTTTAGTCATAAGGAAGGCCTTTGGGCTCATGTATTGCGGATTGGGCTTCTATTTGGCCACTTTTAACCAAGTCACACAGTCAGCAGCCACTTACACTGTACTGGGAACAAGTTACAGTGAAACGTCACCAAAGTGCTTCTCTCAGCCTGAAAAGGTTACTTTGACCAATACTTTTTTTTAAGAAAATGAGTGTCAGTTTTGTCATAAGGAAGGCATTTGGGCCCATGTATAGTGCATTGGGATTCTTGTTGGGCACTTTTAGGTACAACACACAGTCACCAGCCACTCAGAATGCACTGGGAACAAGTTAAAGCCAAATGTCACCAAAGTGCTTTTCTCAGCCTGAAAAGGCTATTTAGACCCATGATATTTTTAAGAAAGTGGGTGTCAGTTTAGTCATAAGGAAGGCCTTTGGGCTCATGTATTGTGGATTGGGCTTCTATTAGGACACTTTTAGCCAAGTCACACAGTCAGCAGCCACTTAGACTGTACTGGGAACAAGTTACAGTGAAACGTCACCAAAGTGCTTCTCTCTGCCTGAAAAGGCTATTTTGACCAATGACTTTTTAAAGAAAATGAGTGTCAGTTTTGTCATAAGGAAGGCATTTGGGCCCATGTATAGTGCATTGGGATTCTTGTTGGGCACTTTTAGGTACAACACACAGTCACCAGCCACTCAGAATGCACTGGGAACAAGTTAAAGCCAAATGTCACCAAAGTGCTTTTCTCAGCCTGAAAAGGCTATTTAGACCCATGATATTTTTAAGAAAGTGGGTGTCAGTTTAGTCATAAGGAAGGCCTTTGGGCTCATGTATTGTGGATCGGGCTTCTATTAGGACACTTTTAGCCAAGTCACACAGTCAGCAGCCACTTAGACTGTACTGGGAACAAGTTACAGTGAAAAGTCACCAAAGTGGTTCTCTCTGCCTGAAAAGGCTATTTTGACCAATGATTTTTTTAAGAAAATGAGTGTCAGTTTTGTCATAAGGAAGGCATTTGGGCCCATGTATAGTGCATTGGGATTCTTGTTGGGCACTTTTAGGTACAACACACAGTCACCAGCCATTCAGAATGTACTGGGAACAAGTTAAAGCCAAATGTCACCAAAGTGCTTTTCTCAGCCTGATAAGGCTATTTAGACCCATGATATTTTTTAAGAAAGTGGGTGTCAGTTTAGTCATAAGGAAGGCCTTTGGGCTCATGTATTGTGGATTGGGCTTCTATTTGGCCACTTTTAACCAAGTCACACAGTCAGCAGCCACTTACACTGTACTGGGAACAAGTTACAGTGAAACGTCACCAAAGTGCTTCTCTCAGGCTGAAAAGGCTATTTTGACCAATGATTTTTTAAAGAAAATGAGTGTCAGTTTTGTCATAAGGAAGGCATTTGGGCCCATGTATAGTGCATTGGGATTCTTATTGGGCACTTTTAGGTACAACACACAGTCACCAGCCATTCAGAATGTACTGGGAACAAGTTACAGCCAAATGTCACCAAAGTGCTTTTCTCAGCCTGATAAGGCTATTTAGACCCAAGATATCTTTTAAGAAAGTGGGTGTCAGTTTAGTCATAAGGAAGGCCTTTGGGCTCATGTATTGTGGATTGGGCTTCTATTTGGCCACTTTTAACCAAGTCACACAGTCAGCAGCCACTTACACTGTACTGGGAACAAGTTACAGTGAAACGTCACCAAAGTGCTTCTCTCAGGCTGAAAAGGCTATTTTGACCAATGATTTTTTTAAGAAAATGAGTGTCAGTTTTGTCATAAGGAAGGCATTTGGGCCCATGTATAGTGCATTGGGATTCTTGTTGGGCACTTTTAGGTACAACACACAGTCACCAGCCACTCAGAATGCACTGGGAACAAGTTACAGCCAAATGTCACCAAAGTGCTTTTCTCAGCCTAAAAAGGCTATTTAGACCTATGATATTTTTAAGAAAGTGGCTGTCAGTTTAGTCATAATAAGGCCTTTGGGCTCATTTATTGTGGATCGGGCTTCTATTTGGCCACTTTTACAACCAAGTCACACAGTCAGCAGCCACTTACACTGTACTGGGAACAAGTTTTACAGTGAAACGTCACCAAAGTGCTTCTCTCAGCCTGAAAAGGCTATTTTGACCAATGATTTTTTTAAGAAAATTAGTGTCAGTTTTGTCATAAGGAAGGCATTTGGGCCCATGTATAGTGCATTGGGATTCTTGTTGGGCACTTTTAGCTACATTACACAGTCACCAGCCACTCAGAATGCACTGGGAACAAGTTAAAGCCAAATGTCACCAAAGTGCTTTTCTCAGCCTGAAAAGGCTATTTAGACCCATGATATTTTTAAGAAAGTGGGTGTCAGTTTAGTCATAAGGAAGGCCTTTGGGCTCATGTATTGTGGATTGGGCCTCTATTAGGACACTTTTAGCCAAGTCACACAGTCAGCAGCCACTTACACTGTACTGGGAACAAGTTACAGTGAAACGTCACCAAAGTGCTTCTCTCAGCCTGAAAAGGCTACTTTGACAAATGATTTTTTTAAAGAAAATGAGTGTCAGTTTTGTCATAAGGAAGGCATTTGGGCCCATGTATAGTGCATTGGGATTCTTGTTGGGCACTTTTAGGTACAACACACAGTCACCAGCCACTCAGAATGCACTGGGAACAAGTTAAAGCCAAATGTCACCAAAGTGCTTTTCTCAGCCTGAAAAGGCTATTTAGACCCATGATATTTTTAAGAAAGTGGGTGTCAGTTTAGTCATAAGGAAGGCCTTTGGGCTCATGTATTGTGGATTGGGCTTCTATTAGGACACTTTTAGCCAAGTCACACAGTCAGCAGCCACTTAGACTGTACTGGGAACAAGTTACAGTGAAACGTCACCAAAGTGCTTCTCTCTGCCTGAAAAGGCTATTTTGACCAATGACTTTTTAAAGAAAATGAGTGTCAGTTTTGTCATAAGGAAGGCATTTGGGCCCATGTATAGTGCATTGGGATTCTTGTTGGGCACTTTTAGGTACAACACACAGTCACCAGCCACTCAGAATGCACTGGGAACAAGTTAAAGCCAAATGTCACCAAAGTGCTTTTCTCAGCCTGAAAAGGCTATTTAGACCCATGATATTTTTAAGAAAGTGGGTGTCAGTTTAGTCATAAGGAAGGCCTTTGGGCTCATGTATTGTGGATTGGGCTTCTATTAGGACACTTTTAGCCAAGTCACACAGTCAGCAGCCACTTAGACTGTACTGGGAACAAGTTACAGTGAAACGTCACCAAAGTGCTTCTCTCTGCCTGAAAAGGCTATTTTGACCAATGACTTTTTAAAGAAAATGAGTGTCAGTTTTGTCATAAGGAAGGCATTTGGGCCCATGTATAGTGCATTGGGATTCTTGTTGGGCACTTTTAGGTACAACACACAGTCACCAGCCACTCAGAATGCACTGGGAACAAGTTACAGCCAAATGTCACCAAAGTGCTTTTCTCAGCCTAAAAAGGCTATTTAGACCTATGATATTTTTAAGAAAGTGGCTGTCAGTTTAGTCATAATAAGGCCTTTGGGCTCATTTATTGTGGATCGGGCTTCTATTTGGCCACTTTTACAACCAAGTCACACAGTCAGCAGCCACTTACACTGTACTGGGAACAAGTTTTACAGTGAAACGTCACCAAAGTGCTTCTCTCAGCCTGAAAAGGCTATTTTGACCAATGATTTTTTTAAGAAAATTAGTGTCAG
Source organism: Gymnoscopelus microlampas (assembly GCF_963454915.1). Lineage (NCBI taxonomy): Eukaryota > Metazoa > Chordata > Actinopteri > Myctophiformes > Myctophidae > Gymnoscopelus > Gymnoscopelus microlampas. The sequence continues at coordinate 326,481 of NC_139951.1, forward strand.
TTTTGTCATAAGGAAGGCATTTGGGCCCATGTATAGTGCATTGGGATTCTTGTTGGGCACTTTTAGCTACATTACACAGTCACCAGCCACTCAGAATGCACTGGGAACAAGTTAAAGCCAAATGTCACCAAAGTGCTTTTCTCAGCCTGAAAAGGCTATTTAGACCCATGATATTTTTAAGAAAGTGGGTGTCAGTTTAGTCATAAGGAAGGCCTTTGGGCTCATGTATTGTGGATTGGGCCTCTATTAGGACACTTTTAGCCAAGTCACACAGTCAGCAGCCACTTACACTGTACTGGGAACAAGTTACAGTGAAACGTCACCAAAGTGCTTCTCTCAGCCTGAAAAGGCTACTTTGACAAATGATTTTTTTAAAGAAAATGAGTGTCAGTTTTGTCATAAGGAAGGCATTTTGGCCCATGTATAGTGCATTGGGATTCTTGTTGGGCACTTTTAGGTACAACACACAGTCACCAGCCACTCAGAATGCACTGGGAACAAGTTAAAGCCAAATGTCACCAAAGTGCTTTTCTCAGCCTGAAAAGGCTATTTAGACCCATGATATTTTTAAGAAAGTGGGTGTCAGTTTAGTCATAAGGAAGGCCTTTGGGCTCATGTATTGTGGATTGGGCTTCTATTAGGACACTTTTAGCCAAGTCACACAGTCAGCAGCCACTTAGACTGTACTGGGAACAAGTTACAGTGAAACGTCACCAAAGTGCTTCTCTCTGCCTGAAAAGGCTATTTTGACCAATGACTTTTTAAAGAAAATGAGTGTCAGTTTTGTCATAAGGAAGGCATTTGGGCCCATGTATAGTGCATTGGGATTCTTGTTGGGCACTTTTAGGTACAACACACAGTCACCAGCCACTCAGAATGCACTGGGAACAAGTTAAAGCCAAATGTCACCAAAGTGCTTTTCTCAGCCTGAAAAGGCTATTTAGACCCATGATATTTTTAAGAAAGTGGGTGTCAGTTTAGTCATAAGGAAGGCCTTTGGGCTCATGTATTGTGGATCGGGCTTCTATTAGGACACTTTTAGCCAAGTCACACAGTCAGCAGCGACTTAGACTGTACTGGGAACAAGTTACAGTGAAAGGTCACCAAAGTGGTTCTCTCTGCCTGAAAAGGCTATTTTGACCAATGATTTTTTAAAGAAAATGAGTGTCAGTTTTGTCATAAGGAAGGCATTTGGGCCCATGTATAGTGCATTGGGATTCTTGTTGGGCACTTTTAGGTACAACACACAGTCACCAGCCATTCAGAATGTACTGGGAACAAGTTACAGCCAAATGTCACCAAAGTGCTTTTCTCAGCCTGATAAGGCTATTTAGACCCAAGATATCTTTTAAGAAAGTGGGTGTCAGTTTAGTCATAAGGAAGGCCTTTGGGCTCATGTATTGTGGATTGGGCTTCTATTTGGCCACTTTTAACCAAGTCACACAGTCAGCAGCCACTTACACTGTACTGGGAACAAGTTACAGTGAAACGTCACCAAAGTGCTTCTCTCAGGCTGAAAAGGCTATTTTGACCAATGATTTTTTTAAGAAAATGAGTGTCAGTTTTGTCATAAGGAAGGCATTTGGGCCCATGTATAGTGCATTGGGATTCTTGTTGGGCACTTTTAGGTACAACACACAGTCACCAGCCACTCAGAATGCACTGGGAACAAGTTAAAGCCAAATGTCACCAAAGTGCTTTTCTCAGCCTGAAAAGGCTATTTAGACCCATGATATTTTTAAGAAAGTGGGTGTCAGTTTAGTCATAAGGAAGGCCTTTGGGCTCATGTATTGTGGATTGGGCTTCTATTAGGACACTTTTAGCCAAGTCACACAGTCAGCAGCCACTTAGACTGTACTGGGAACAAGTTACAGTGAAACGTCACCAAAGTGCTTCTCTCTGCCTGAAAAGGCTATTTTGACCAATGACTTTTTAAAGAAAATGAGTGTCAGTTTTGTCATAAGGAAGGCATTTGGGCCCATGTATAGTGCATTGGGATTCTTGTTGGGCACTTTTAGGTACAACACACAGTCACCAGCCACTCAGAATGCACTGGGAACAAGTTACAGCCAAATGTCACCAAAGTGCTTTTCTCAGCCTAAAAAGGCTATTTAGACCTATGATATTTTTAAGAAAGTGGCTGTCAGTTTAGTCATAATAAGGCCTTTGGGCTCATTTATTGTGGATCGGGCTTCTATTTGGCCACTTTTACAACCAAGTCACACAGTCAGCAGCCACTTACACTGTACTGGGAACAAGTTTTACAGTGAAACGTCACCAAAGTGCTTCTCTCAGCCTGAAAAGGCTATTTTGACCAATGATTTTTTTAAGAAAATTAGTGTCAGTTTTGTCATAAGGAAGGCATTTGGGCCCATGTATAGTGCATTGGGATTCTTGTTGGGCACTTTTAGCTACATTACACAGTCACCAGCCACTCAGAATGCACTGGGAACAAGTTAAAGCCAAATGTCACCAAAGTGCTTTTCTCAGCCTGAAAAGGCTATTTAGACCCATGATATTTTTAAGAAAGTGGGTGTCAGTTTAGTCATAAGGAAGGCCTTTGGGCTCATGTATTGTGGATTGGGCCTCTATTAGGACACTTTTAGCCAAGTCACACAGTCAGCAGCCACTTACACTGTACTGGGAACAAGTTACAGTGAAACGTCACCAAAGTGCTTCTCTCAGCCTGAAAAGGCTACTTTGACAAATGATTTTTTTAAAGAAAATGAGTGTCAGTTTTGTCATAAGGAAGGCATTTTGGCCCATGTATAGTGCATTGGGATTCTTGTTGGGCACTTTTAGGTACAACACACAGTCACCAGCCACTCAGAATGCACTGGGAACAAGTTAAAGCCAAATGTCACCAAAGTGCTTTTCTCAGCCTGAAAAGGCTATTTAGACCCATGATATTTTTAAGAAAGTGGGTGTCAGTTTAGTCATAAGGAAGGCCTTTGGGCTCATGTATTGTGGATTGGGCTTCTATTAGGACACTTTTAGCCAAGTCACACAGTCAGCAGCCACTTAGACTGTACTGGGAACAAGTTACAGTGAAACGTCACCAAAGTGCTTCTCTCTGCCTGAAAAGGCTATTTTGACCAATGACTTTTTAAAGAAAATGAGTGTCAGTTTTGTCATAAGGAAGGCATTTGGGCCCATGTATAGTGCATTGGGATTCTTGTTGGGCACTTTTAGGTACAACACACAGTCACCAGCCACTCAGAATGCACTGGGAACAAGTTAAAGCCAAATGTCACCAAAGTGCTTTTCTCAGCCTGAAAAGGCTATTTAGACCCATGATATTTTTAAGAAAGTGGGTGTCAGTTTAGTCATAAGGAAGGCCTTTGGGCTCATGTATTGTGGATCGGGCTTCTATTAGGACACTTTTAGCCAAGTCACACAGTCAGCAGCGACTTAGACTGTACTGGGAACAAGTTACAGTGAAAGGTCACCAAAGTGGTTCTCTCTGCCTGAAAAGGCTATTTTGACCAATGATTTTTTAAAGAAAATGAGTGTCAGTTTTGTCATAAGGAAGGCATTTGGGCCCATGTATAGTGCATTGGGATTCTTGTTGGGCACTTTTAGGTACAACACACAGTCACCAGCCATTCAGAATGTACTGGGAACAAGTTACAGCCAAATGTCACCAAAGTGCTTTTCTCAGCCTGATAAGGCTATTTAGACCCATGATATCTTTTAAGAAAGTGGGTGTCAGTTTAGTCATAAGGAAGGCCTTTGGGCTCATGTATTGTGGATTGGGCTTCTATTTGGCCACTTTTAACCAAGTCACACAGTCAGCAGCCACTTACACTGTACTGGGAACAATTTACAGTGAAACGTCACCAAAGTGCTTCTCTCAGGCTGAAAAGGCTATTTTGACCAATGATTTTTTTAAGAAAATGAGTGTCAGTTTTGTCATAAGGAAGGCATTTGGGCCCATGTATAGTGCATTGGGATTCTTGTTGGGCACTTTTAGGTACAACACACAGTCACCAGCCACTCAGAATGCACTGGGAACAAGTTACAGCCAAATGTCACCAAAGTGCTTTTCTCAGCCTAAAAAGGCTATTTAGACCTATGATATTTTTAAGAAAGTGGCTGTCAGTTTAGTCATAATAAGGCCTTTGGGCTCATGTATTGTGGATCGGGCTTCTATTTGGCCACTTTTACAACCAAGTCACACAGTCAGCAGCCACTTACACTGTACTGGGAACAAGTTACAGTGAAACGTCACCAAAGTGCTTCTCTCAGCCTGAAAAGGCTATTTTGACCAATATTTTTTTTAAGAAAATGAGTGTCAGTTTTGTCATAAGGAAGGCATTTGGGCCCATGTATAGTGCATTGGGATTCTTGTTGGGCACTTTTAGCTACATTACACAGTCACCAGCCACTCAGAATGCACTGGGAACAAGTTAAAGCCAAATGTCACCAAAGTGCTTTTCTCAGCCTGAAAAGGCTATTTAGACCCATGATAGTTTTTAAGAAAGTGGGTGTCAGTTTAGTCATAAGGAAGGCCTTTGGGCTCATGTATTGTGGATTGGGCTTCTATTAGGACACTTTTAGCCAAGTCACACAGTCAGCAGCCACTTAGACTGTACTGGGAACAAGTTACAGTGAAACGTCACCAAAGTGCTTCTCTCTGCCTGAAAAGGCTATATTGACCAATGACTTTTTAAAGAAAATGAGTGTCAGTTTTGTCATAAGGAAGGCATTTGGGCCCATGTATAGTGCATTGGGATTCTTGTTGGGCACTTTTAGGTACAACACACAGTCACCAGCCACTCAGAATGTACTGGGAACAAGTTACAGCCAAATGTCACCAAAGTGCTTTTCTCAGCCTGATAAGGCTATTTAGACCCATGATATTTTTTAAGAAAGTGGGTGTCAGTTTAGTCATAAGGAAGGCCTTTGGGCTCATGTATTGAGGATTGGGCTTCTATTTGGCCACTTTTAACCAAGTCACACAGTCAGCAGCCACTTACACTGTACTGGGAACAAGTTACAGTGAAACGTCACCAAAGTGCTTCTCTCAGCCTGAAAAGGTTACTTTGACCAATACTTTTTTTTAAGAAAATGAGTGTCAGTTTTGTCATAAGGAAGGCATTTGGGCCCATGTATAGTGCATTGGGATTCTTGTTGGGCACTTTTAGGTACAACACACAGTCACCAGCCACTCAGAATGCACTGGGAACAAGTTAAAGCCAAATGTCACCAAAGTGCTTTTCTCAGCCTGAAAAGGCTATTTAGACCCATGATATTTTTAAGAAAGTGGGTGTCAGTTTAGTCATAAGGAAGGCCTTTGGGCTCATGTATTGTGGATTGGGCTTCTATTAGGACACTTTTAGCCAAGTCACACAGTCAGCAGCCACTTAGACTGTACTGGGAACAAGTTACAGTGAAACGTCACCAAAGTGCTTCTCTCTGCCTGAAAAGGCTATTTTGACCAATGACTTTTTAAAGAAAATGAGTGTCAGTTTTGTCATAAGGAAGGCATTTGGGCCCATGTATAGTGCATTGGGATTCTTGTTGGGCACTTTTAGGTACAACACACAGTCACCAGCCACTCAGAATGCACTGGGAACAAGTTAAAGCCAAATGTCACCAAAGTGCTTTTCTCAGCCTGAAAAGGCTATTTAGACCCATGATATTTTTAAGAAAGTGGGTGTCAGTTTAGTCATAAGGAAGGCCTTTGGGCTCATGTATTGTGGATCGGGCTTCTATTAGGACACTTTTAGCCAAGTCACACAGTCAGCAGCGACTTAGACTGTACTGGGAACAAGTTACAGTGAAAGGTCACCAAAGTGGTTCTCTCTGCCTGAAAAGGCTATTTTGACCAATGATTTTTTAAAGAAAATGAGTGTCAGTTTTGTCATAAGGAAGGCATTTGGGCCCATGTATAGTGCATTGGGATTCTTGTTGGGCACTTTTAGGTACAACACACAGTCACCAGCCATTCAGAATGTACTGGGAACAAGTTACAGCCAAATGTCACCAAAGTGCTTTTCTCAGCCTGATAAGGCTATTTAGACCCAAGATATCTTTTAAGAAAGTGGGTGTCAGTTTAGTCATAAGGAAGGCCTTTGGGCTCATGTATTGTGGATTGGGCTTCTATTTGGCCACTTTTAACCAAGTCACACAGTCAGCAGCCACTTACACTGTACTGGGAACAAGTTACAGTGAAACGTCACCAAAGTGCTTCTCTCAGGCTGAAAAGGCTATTTTGACCAATGATTTTTTTAAGAAAATGAGTGTCAGTTTTGTCATAAGGAAGGCATTTGGGCCCATGTATAGTGCATTGGGATTCTTGTTGGGCACTTTTAGGTACAACACACAGTCACCAGCCACTCAGAATGCACTGGGAACAAGTTAAAGCCAAATGTCACCAAAGTGCTTTTCTCAGCCTGAAAAGGCTATTTAGACCCATGATATTTTTAAGAAAGTGGGTGTCAGTTTAGTCATAAGGAAGGCCTTTGGGCTCATGTATTGTGGATTGGGCTTCTATTAGGACACTTTTAGCCAAGTCACACAGTCAGCAGCCACTTAGACTGTACTGGGAACAAGTTACAGTGAAACGTCACCAAAGTGCTTCTCTCTGCCTGAAAAGGCTATTTTGACCAATGACTTTTTAAAGAAAATGAGTGTCAGTTTTGTCATAAGGAAGGCATTTGGGCCCATGTATAGTGCATTGGGATTCTTGTTGGGCACTTTTAGGTACAACACACAGTCACCAGCCACTCAGAATGCACTGGGAACAAGTTACAGCCAAATGTCACCAAAGTGCTTTTCTCAGCCTAAAAAGGCTATTTAGACCTATGATATTTTTAAGAAAGTGGCTGTCAGTTTAGTCATAATAAGGCCTTTGGGCTCATTTATTGTGGATCGGGCTTCTATTTGGCCACTTTTACAACCAAGTCACACAGTCAGCAGCCACTTACACTGTACTGGGAACAAGTTTTACAGTGAAACGTCACCAAAGTGCTTCTCTCAGCCTGAAAAGGCTATTTTGACCAATGATTTTTTTAAGAAAATTAGTGTCAGTTTTGTCATAAGGAAGGCATTTGGGCCCATGTATAGTGCATTGGGATTCTTGTTGGGCACTTTTAGCTACATTACACAGTCACCAGCCACTCAGAATGCACTGGGAACAAGTTAAAGCCAAATGTCACCAAAGTGCTTTTCTCAGCCTGAAAAGGCTATTTAGACCCATGATATTTTTAAGAAAGTGGGTGTCAGTTTAGTCATAAGGAAGGCCTTTGGGCTCATGTATTGTGGATTGGGCCTCTATTAGGACACTTTTAGCCAAGTCACACAGTCAGCAGCCACTTACACTGTACTGGGAACAAGTTACAGTGAAACGTCACCAAAGTGCTTCTCTCAGCCTGAAAAGGCTACTTTGACAAATGATTTTTTTAAAGAAAATGAGTGTCAGTTTTGTCATAAGGAAGGCATTTTGGCCCATGTATAGTGCATTGGGATTCTTGTTGGGCACTTTTAGGTACAACACACAGTCACCAGCCACTCAGAATGCACTGGGAACAAGTTAAAGCCAAATGTCACCAAAGTGCTTTTCTCAGCCTGAAAAGGCTATTTAGACCCATGATATTTTTAAGAAAGTGGGTGTCAGTTTAGTCATAAGGAAGGCCTTTGGGCTCATGTATTGTGGATTGGGCTTCTATTAGGACACTTTTAGCCAAGTCACACAGTCAGCAGCCACTTAGACTGTACTGGGAACAAGTTACAGTGAAACGTCACCAAAGTGCTTCTCTCTGCCTGAAAAGGCTATTTTGACCAATGACTTTTTAAAGAAAATGAGTGTCAGTTTTGTCATAAGGAAGGCATTTGGGCCCATGTATAGTGCATTGGGATTCTTGTTGGGCACTTTTAGGTACAACACACAGTCACCAGCCACTCAGAATGCACTGGGAACAAGTTAAAGCCAAATGTCACCAAAGTGCTTTTCTCAGCCTGAAAAGGCTATTTAGACCCATGATATTTTTAAGAAAGTGGGTGTCAGTTTAGTCATAAGGAAGGCCTTTGGGCTCATGTATTGTGGATCGGGCTTCTATTAGGACACTTTTAGCCAAGTCACACAGTCAGCAGCCACTTAGACTGTACTGGGAACAAGTTACAGTGAAACGTCACCAAAGTGGTTCTCTCTGCCTGAAAAGGCTATTTTGACCAATGATTTTTTTAAGAAAATGAGTGTCAGTTTTGTCATAAGGAAGGCATTTGGGCCCATGTATAGTGCATTGGGATTCTTGTTGGGCACTTTTAGGTACAACACACAGTCACCAGCCACTCAGAATGCACTGGGAACAAGTTACAGCCAAATGTCACCAAAGTGCTTTTCTCAGCCTGATAAGGCTATTTAGACCCATGATATTTTTTAAGAAAGTGGGTGTCAGTTTAGTCATAAGGAAGGCCTTTGGGCTCATGTATTGTGGATTGGGCTTCTATTAGGACACTTTTAGCCAAGTCACACAGTCAGCAGCCACTTACACTGTACTGGGAACAAGTTACAGTGAAACGTCACCAAAGTGCTTCTCTCAGCCTGAAAAGGCTACTTTGACAAATGATTTTTTTAAAGAAAATGAGTGTCAGTTTTGTCATAAGGAAGGCATTTTGGCCCATGTATAGTGCATTGGGATTCTTGTTGGGCACTTTTAGGTACAACACACAGTCACCAGCCACTCAGAATGCACTGGGAACAAGTTAAAGCCAAATGTCACCAAAGTGCTTTTCTCAGCCTGAAAAGGCTATTTAGACCCATGATATTTTTAAGAAAGTGGGTGTCAGTTTAGTCATAAGGAAGGCCTTTGGGCTCATGTATTGTGGATCGGGCTTCTATTAGGACACTTTTAGCCAAGTCACACAGTCAGCAGCCACTTAGACTGTACTGGGAACAAGTTACAGTGAAACGTCACCAAAGTGGTTCTCTCTGCCTGAAAAGGCTATTTTGACCAATGATTTTTTTAAGAAAATGAGTGTCAGTTTTGTCATAAGGAAGGCATTTGGGCCCATGTATAATACATTGGGATTCTTGTTGGGCACTTTTAGGTACAACACACAGTCACCAGCCACTCAGAATGCACTGGGAACAAGTTAAAGCCAAATGTCACCAAAGTGCTTTTCTCAGCCTGAAAAGGCTATTTAGACCCATGATATTTTTAAGAAAGTGGGTGTCAGTTTAGTCATAAGGAAGGCCTTTGGGCTCATGTAATGTGGATCGGGCTTCTATTAGGACACTTTTAGCCAAGTCACACAGTCAGCAGCCACTTAGACTGTACTGGGAACAAGTTACAGTGAAAAGTCACCAAAGTGGTTCTCTCTGCCTGAAAAGGCTATTTTGACCAATGATTTTTTTAAGAAAATGAGTGTCAGTTTTGTCATAAGGAAGGCATTTGGGCCCATGTATAGTGCATTGGGATTCTTGTTGGGCACTTTTAGGTACAACACACAGTCACCAGCCATTCAGAATGTACTGGGAACAAGTTACAGCCAAATGTCACCAAAGTGCTTTTCTCAGCCTGATAAGGCTATTTAGACCCATGATATTTTTTAAGAAAGTGGGTGTCAGTTTATTCATAAGGAAGGCCTTTGGGCTCATGTATTGTGGATTGGGCTTCTATTAGGACACTTTTAGCCAAGTCACACAGTCAGCAGCCACTTAGACTGTACTGGGAACAAGTTACAGTGAAACGTCACCAAAGTGCTTCTCTCTGCCTGAAAAGGCTATTTTGACCAATGACTTTTTAAAGAAAATGAGTGTCAGTTTTGTCATAAGGAAGGCATTTGGGCCCATGAATAGTGCATTGGGATTCTTGTTGGGCACTTTTAGGTACAACACACAGTCACCAGCCACTCAGAATGCACTGGGAACAAGTTAAAGCCAAATGTCACCAAAGTGCTTTTCTCAGCCTGAAAAGGCTATTTAGACCCATGATATTTTTAAGAAAGTGGGTGTCAGTTTAGTCATAAGGAAGGCCTTTGGGCTCATGTATTGTGGATTGGGCTTCTATTAGGACACTTTTAGCCAAGTCACACAGTCAGCAGCCACTTAGACTGTACTGGGAACAAGTTACAGTGAAACGTCACCAAAGTGCTTCTCTCTGCCTGAAAAGGCTATTTTGACCAATGATTTTTTTAAGAAAATGAGTGTCAGTTTTGTCATAAGGAAGGCATTGGGATTCTTGTTGGGCACTTTTAGGTACAACACACAGTCACCAGCCATTCAGAATGTACTGGGAACAAGTTACAGCCAAATGTCACCAAAGTGCTTTTCTCAGCCTGATAAGGCTATTTAGACCCATGATATCTTTTAAGAAAGTGGGTGTCAGTTTAGTCATAAGGAAGGCCTTTGGGCTCATGTATTGTGGATTGGGCTTCTATTTGGCCACTTTTAACCAAGTCACACAGTCAGCAGCCACTTACACTGTACTGGGAACAATTTACAGTGAAACGTCACCAAAGTGCTTCTCTCAGGCTGAAAAGGCTATTTTGACCAATGATTTTTTTAAGAAAATGAGTGTCAGTTTTGTCATAAGGAAGGCATTTGGGCCCATGTATAGTGCATTGGGATTCTTGTTGGGCACTTTTAGGTACAACACACAGTCACCAGCCACTCAGAATGCACTGGGAACAAGTTACAGCCAAATGTCACCAAAGTGCTTTTCTCAGCCTAAAAAGGCTATTTAGACCTATGATATTTTTAAGAAAGTGGCTGTCAGTTTAGTCATAATAAGGCCTTTGGGCTCATGTATTGTGGATCGGGCTTCTATTTGGCCACTTTTACAACCAAGTCACACAGTCAGCAGCCACTTACACTGTACTGGGAACAAGTTACAGTGAAACGTCACCAAAGTGCTTCTCTCAGCCTGAAAAGGCTATTTTGACCAATATTTTTTTTAAGAAAATGAGTGTCAGTTTTGTCATAAGGAAGGCATTTGGGCCCATGTATAGTGCATTGGGATTCTTGTTGGGCACTTTTAGCTACATTACACAGTCACCAGCCACTCAGAATGCACTGGGAACAAGTTAAAGCCAAATGTCACCAAAGTGCTTTTCTCAGCCTGAAAAGGCTATTTAGACCCATGATAGTTTTTAAGAAAGTGGGTGTCAGTTTAGTCATAAGGAAGGCCTTTGGGCTCATGTATTGTGGATTGGGCTTCTATTAGGACACTTTTAGCCAAGTCACACAGTCAGCAGCCACTTAGACTGTACTGGGAACAAGTTACAGTGAAACGTCACCAAAGTGCTTCTCTCTGCCTGAAAAGGCTATATTGACCAATGACTTTTTAAAGAAAATGAGTGTCAGTTTTGTCATAAGGAAGGCATTTGGGCCCATGTATAGTGCATTGGGATTCTTGTTGGGCACTTTTAGGTACAACACACAGTCACCAGCCACTCAGAATGTACTGGGAACAAGTTACAGCCAAATGTCACCAAAGTGCTTTTCTCAGCCTGATAAGGCTATTTAGACCCATGATATTTTTTAAGAAAGTGGGTGTCAGTTTAGTCATAAGGAAGGCCTTTGGGCTCATGTATTGCGGATTGGGCTTCTATTTGGCCACTTTTAACCAAGTCACACAGTCAGCAGCCACTTACACTGTACTGGGAACAAGTTACAGTGAAACGTCACCAAAGTGCTTCTCTCAGCCTGAAAAGGTTACTTTGACCAATACTTTTTTTTAAGAAAATGAGTGTCAGTTTTGTCATAAGGAAGGCATTTGGGCCCATGTATAGTGCATTGGGATTCTTGTTGGGCACTTTTAGGTACAACACACAGTCACCAGCCACTCAGAATGCACTGGGAACAAGTTAAAGCCAAATGTCACCAAAGTGCTTTTCTCAGCCTGAAAAGGCTATTTAGACCCATGATATTTTTAAGAAAGTGGGTGTCAGTTTAGTCATAAGGAAGGCCTTTGGGCTCATGTATTGTGGATTGGGCTTCTATTAGGACACTTTTAGCCAAGTCACACAGTCAGCAGCCACTTAGACTGTACTGGGAACAAGTTACAGTGAAACGTCACCAAAGTGCTTCTCTCTGCCTGAAAAGGCTATTTTGACCAATGACTTTTTAAAGAAAATGAGTGTCAGTTTTGTCATAAGGAAGGCATTTGGGCCCATGTATAGTGCATTGGGATTCTTGTTGGGCACTTTTAGGTACAACACACAGTCACCAGCCACTCAGAATGCACTGGGAACAAGTTAAAGCCAAATGTCACCAAAGTGCTTTTCTCAGCCTGAAAAGGCTATTTAGACCCATGATATTTTTAAGAAAGTGGGTGTCAGTTTAGTCATAAGGAAGGCCTTTGGGCTCATGTATTGTGGATCGGGCTTCTATTAGGACACTTTTAGCCAAGTCACACAGTCAGCAGCCACTTAGACTGTACTGGGAACAAGTTACAGTGAAAAGTCACCAAAGTGGTTCTCTCTGCCTGAAAAGGCTATTTTGACCAATGATTTTTTTAAGAAAATGAGTGTCAGTTTTGTCATAAGGAAGGCATTTGGGCCCATGTATAGTGCATTGGGATTCTTGTTGGGCACTTTTAGGTACAACACACAGTCACCAGCCATTCAGAATGTACTGGGAACAAGTTACAGCCAAATGTCACCAAAGTGCTTTTCTCAGCCTGATAAGGCTATTTAGACCCATGATATTTTTTAAGAAAGTGGGTGTCAGTTTAGTCATAAGGAAGGCCTTTGGGCTCATGTATTGTGGATTGGGCTTCTATTTGGCCACTTTTAACCAAGTCACACAGTCAGCAGCCACTTACACTGTACTGGGAACAAGTTACAGTGAAACGTCACCAAAGTGCTTCTCTCAGGCTGAAAAGGCTATTTTGACCAATGATTTTTTAAAGAAAATGAGTGTCAGTTTTGTCATAAGGAAGGCATTTGGGCCCATGTATAGTGCATTGGGATTCTTATTGGGCACTTTTAGGTACAACACACAGTCACCAGCCATTCAGAATGTACTGGGAACAAGTTACAGCCAAATGTCACCAAAGTGCTTTTCTCAGCCTGATAAGGCTATTTAGACCCAAGATATCTTTTAAGAAAGTGGGTGTCAGTTTAGTCATAAGGAAGGCCTTTGGGCTCATGTATTGTGGATTGGGCTTCTATTTGGCCACTTTTAACCAAGTCACACAGTCAGCAGCCACTTACACTGTACTGGGAACAAGTTACAGTGAAACGTCACCAAAGTGCTTCTCTCAGGCTGAAAAGGCTATTTTGACCAATGATTTTTTTAAGAAAATGAGTGTCAGTTTTGTCATAAGGAAGGCATTTGGGCCCATGTATAGTGCATTGGGATTCTTGTTGGGCACTTTTAGGTACAACACACAGTCACCAGCCACTCAGAATGCACTGGGAACAAGTTACAGCCAAATGTCACCAAAGTGCTTTTCTCAGCCTAAAAAGGCTATTTAGACCTATGATATTTTTAAGAAAGTGGCTGTCAGTTTAGTCATAATAAGGCCTTTGGGCTCATTTATTGTGGATCGGGCTTCTATTTGGCCACTTTTACAACCAAGTCACACAGTCAGCAGCCACTTACACTGTACTGGGAACAAGTTTTACAGTGAAACGTCACCAAAGTGCTTCTCTCAGCCTGAAAAGGCTATTTTGACCAATGATTTTTTTAAGAAAATTAGTGTCAGTTTTGTCATAAGGAAGGCATTTGGGCCCATGTATAGTGCATTGGGATTCTTGTTGGGCACTTTTAGCTACATTACACAGTCACCAGCCACTCAGAATGCACTGGGAACAAGTTAAAGCCAAATGTCACCAAAGTGCTTTTCTCAGCCTGAAAAGGCTATTTAGACCCATGATATTTTTAAGAAAGTGGGTGTCAGTTTAGTCATAAGGAAGGCCTTTGGGCTCATGTATTGTGGATTGGGCCTCTATTAGGACACTTTTAGCCAAGTCACACAGTCAGCAGCCACTTACACTGTACTGGGAACAAGTTACAGTGAAACGTCACCAAAGTGCTTCTCTCAGCCTGAAAAGGCTACTTTGACAAATGATTTTTTTAAAGAAAATGAGTGTCAGTTTTGTCATAAGGAAGGCATTTGGGCCCATGTATAGTGCATTGGGATTCTTGTTGGGCACTTTTAGGTACAACACACAGTCACCAGCCACTCAGAATGCACTGGGAACAAGTTAAAGCCAAATGTCACCAAAGTGCTTTTCTCAGCCTGAAAAGGCTATTTAGACCCATGATATTTTTAAGAAAGTGGGTGTCAGTTTAGTCATAAGGAAGGCCTTTGGGCTCATGTATTGTGGATTGGGCTTCTATTAGGACACTTTTAGCCAAGTCACACAGTCAGCAGCCACTTACACTGTACTGGGAACAAGTTACAGTGAAACGTCACCAAAGTGCTTCTCTCAGCCTGAAAAGGCTACTTTGACAAATGATTTTTTTAAAGAAAATGAGTGTCAGTTTTGTCATAAGGAAGGCATTTGGGCCCATGTATAGTGCATTGGGATTCTTGTTGGGCACTTTTAGGTACAACACACAGTCACCAGCCACTCAGAATGCACTGGGAACAAGTTAAAGCCAAATGTCACCAAAGTGCTTTTCTCAGCCTGAAAAGGCTATTTAGACCCATGATATTTTTAAGAAAGTGGGTGTCAGTTTAGTCATAAGGAAGGCCTTTGGGCTCATGTATTGTGGATTGGGCTTCTATTAGGACACTTTTAGCCAAGTCACACAGTCAGCAGCCACTTAGACTGTACTGGGAACAAGTTACAGTGAAACGTCACCAAAGTGCTTCTCTCTGCCTGAAAAGGCTATTTTGACCAATGACTTTTTAAAGAAAATGAGTGTCAGTTTTGTCATAAGGAAGGCATTTGGGCCCATGTATAGTGCATTGGGATTCTTGTTGGGCACTTTTAGGTACAACACACAGTCACCAGCCACTCAGAATGCACTGGGAACAAGTTAAAGCCAAATGTCACCAAAGTGCTTTTCTCAGCCTGAAAAGGCTATTTAGACCCATGATATTTTTAAGAAAGTGGGTGTCAGTTTAGTCATAAGGAAGGCCTTTGGGCTCATGTATTGTGGATCGGGCTTCTATTAGGACACTTTTAGCCAAGTCACACAGTCAGCAGCCACTTAGACTGTACTGGGAACAAGTTACAGTGAAAAGTCACCAAAGTGGTTCTCTCTGCCTGAAAAGGCTATTTTGACCAATGATTTTTTTAAGAAAATGAGTGTCAGTTTTGTCATAAGGAAGGCATTTGGGCCCATGTATAGTGCATTGGGATTCTTGTTGGGCACTTTTAGGTACAACACACAGTCACCAGCCATTCAGAATGTACTGGGAACAAGTTACAGCCAAATGTCACCAAAGTGCTTTTCTCAGCCTGATAAGGCTATTTAGACCCATGATATTTTTTAAGAAAGTGGGTGTCAGTTTAGTCATAAGGAAGGCCTTTGGGCTCATGTATTGTGGATTGGGCTTCTATTTGGCCACTTTTAACCAAGTCACACAGTCAGCAGCCACTTACACTGTACTGGGAACAAGTTACAGTGAAACGTCACCAAAGTGCTTCTCTCAGGCTGAAAAGGCTATTTTGACAAATGATTTTTTAAAGAAAATGAGTGTCAGTTTTGTCATAAGGAAGGCATTTGGGCCCATGTATAGTGCATTGGGATTCTTGTTGGGCACTTTTAGGTACAACACACAGTCACCAGCCATTCAGAATGTACTGGGAACAAGTTACAGCCAAATGTCACCAAAGTGCTTTTCTCAGCCTGATAAGGCTATTTAGACCCAAGATATCTTTTAAGAAAGTGGGTGTCAGTTTAGTCATAAGGAAGGCCTTTGGGCTCATGTATTGTGGATTGGGCTTCTATTTGGCCACTTTTAACCAAGTCACACAGTCAGCAGCCACTTACACTGTACTGGGAACAAGTTACAGTGAAACGTCACCAAAGTGCTTCTCTCAGGCTGAAAAGGCTATTTTGACCAATGATTTTTTTAAGAAAATGAGTGTCAGTTTTGTCATAAGGAAGGCATTTGGGCCCATGTATAGTGCATTGGGATTCTTGTTGGGCACTTTTAGGTACAACACACAGTCACCAGCCACTCAGAATGCACTGGGAACAAGTTACAGCCAAATGTCACCAAAGTGCTTTTCTCAGCCTAAAAAGGCTATTTAGACCTATGATATTTTTAAGAAAGTGGCTGTCAGTTTAGTCATAATAAGGCCTTTGGGCTCATTTATTGTGGATCGGGCTTCTATTTGGCCACTTTTACAACCAAGTCACACAGTCAGCAGCCACTTACACTGTACTGGGAACAAGTTTTACAGTGAAACGTCACCAAAGTGCTTCTCTCAGCCTGAAAAGGCTATTTTGACCAATGATTTTTTTAAGAAAATGAGTGTCAGTTTTGTCATAAGGAAGGCATTTGGGCCCATGTATAGTGCATTGGGATTCTTGTTGGGCACTTTTAGCTACATTACACAGTCACCAGCCACTCAGAATGCACTGGGAACAAGTTAAAGCCAAATGTCACCAAAGTGCTTTTCTCAGCCTGAAAAGGCTATTTAGACCCATGATATTTTTAAGAAAGTGGGTGTCAGTTTAGTCATAAGGAAGGCCTTTGGGCTCATGTATTGTGGATTGGGCCTCTATTAGGACACTTTTAGCCAAGTCACACAGTCAGCAGCCACTTACACTGTACTGGGAACAAGTTACAGTGAAACGTCACCAAAGTGCTTCTCTCAGCCTGAAAAGGCTACTTTGACAAATGATTTTTTTAAAGAAAATGAGTGTCAGTTTTGTCATAAGGAAGGCATTTTGGCCCATGTATAGTGCATTGGGATTCTTGTTGGGCACTTTTAGGTACAACACACAGTCACCAGCCACTCAGAATGCACTGGGAACAAGTTAAAGCCAAATGTCACCAAAGTGCTTTTCTCAGCCTGAAAAGGCTATTTAGACCCATGATATTTTTAAGAAAGTGGGTGTCAGTTTAGTCATAAGGAAGGCCTTTGGGCTCATGTATTGTGGATTGGGCTTCTATTAGGACACTTTTAGCCAAGTCACACAGTCAGCAGCCACTTAGACTGTACTGGGAACAAGTTACAGTGAAACGTCACCAAAGTGCTTCTCTCTGCCTGAAAAGGCTATTTTGACCAATGATTTTTTTAAGAAAATGAGTGTCAGTTTTGTCATAAGGAAGGCATTTGGGCCCATGTATAATACATTGGGATTCTTGTTGGGCACTTTTAGGTACAACACACAGTCACCAGCCATTCAGAATGTACTGGGAACAAGTTACAGCCAAATGTCACCAAAGTGCTTTTCTCAGCCTAAAAAGGCTATTTAGACCTATGATATTTTTAAGAAAGTGGCTGTCAGTTTAGTCATAATAAGGCCTTTGGGCTCATTTATTGTGGATCGGGCTTCTATTTGGCCACTTTTACAACCAAGTCACACAGTCAGCAGCCACTTACACTGTACTGGGAACAAGTTACAGTGAAACGTCACCAAAGTGCTTCTCTCAGCCTGAAAAGGCTATTTTGACCAATATTTTTTTTAAGAAAATGAGTGTCAGTTTTGTCATAAGGAAGGCATTTGGGCCCATGTATAGTGCATTGGGATTCTTGTTGGGCACTTTTAGGTACAACACACAGTCACCAGCCACTCAGAATGCACTGGGAACAAGTTAAAGCCAAATGTCACCAAAGTGCTTTTCTCAGCCTGAAAAGGCTATTTAGACCCATGATAGTTTTTAAGAAAGTGGGTGTCAGTTTAGTCATAAGGAAGGCCTTTGGGCTCATGTATTGTGGATTGGGCTTCTATTAGGACACTTTTAGCCAAGTCACACAGTCAGCAGCCACTTAGACTGTACTGGGAACAAGTTACAGTGAAACGTCACCAAAGTGCTTCTCTCTGCCTGAAAAGGCTATATTGACCAATGACTTTTTAAAGAAAATGAGTGTCAGTTTTGTCATAAGGAAGGCATTTGGGCCCATGTATAGTGCATTGGGATTCTTGTTGGGCACTTTTAGGTACAACACACAGTCACCAGCCACTCAGAATGTACTGGGAACAAGTTACAGCCAAATGTCACCAAAGTGCTTTTCTCAGCCTGATAAGGCTATTTAGACCCATGATATTTTTTAAGAAAGTGGGTGTCAGTTTAGTCATAAGGAAGGCCTTTGGGCTCATGTATTGAGGATTGGGCTTCTATTTGGCCACTTTTAACCAAGTCACACAGTCAGCAGCCACTTACACTGTACTGGGAACAAGTTACAGTGAAACGTCACCAAAGTGCTTCTCTCAGCCTGAAAAGGTTACTTTGACCAATACTTTTTTTTAAGAAAATGAGTGTCAGTTTTGTCATAAGGAAGGCATTTGGGCCCATGTATAGTGCATTGGGATTCTTGTTGGGCACTTTTAGGTACAACACACAGTCACCAGCCACTCAGAATGCACTGGGAACAAGTTAAAGCCAAATGTCACCAAAGTGCTTTTCTCAGCCTGAAAAGGCTATTTAGACCCATGATATTTTTAAGAAAGTGGGTGTCAGTTTAGTCATAAGGAAGGCCTTTGGGCTCATGTATTGTGGATTGGGCTTCTATTAGGACACTTTTAGCCAAGTCACACAGTCAGCAGCCACTTAGACTGTACTGGGAACAAGTTACAGTGAAACGTCACCAAAGTGCTTCTCTCTGCCTGAAAAGGCTATTTTGACCAATGACTTTTTAAAGAAAATGAGTGTCAGTTTTGTCATAAGGAAGGCATTTGGGCCCATGTATAGTGCATTGGGATTCTTGTTGGGCACTTTTAGGTACAACACACAGTCACCAGCCACTCAGAATGCACTGGGAACAAGTTAAAGCCAAATGTCACCAAAGTGCTTTTCTCAGCCTGAAAAGGCTATTTAGACCCATGATATTTTTAAGAAAGTGGGTGTCAGTTTAGTCATAAGGAAGGCCTTTGGGCTCATGTATTGTGGATCGGGCTTCTATTAGGACACTTTTAGCCAAGTCACACAGTCAGCAGCCACTTAGACTGTACTGGGAACAAGTTACAGTGAAAAGTCACCAAAGTGGTTCTCTCTGCCTGAAAAGGCTATTTTGACCAATGATTTTTTTAAGAAAATGAGTGTCAGTTTTGTCATAAGGAAGGCATTTGGGCCCATGTATAGTGCATTGGGATTCTTGTTGGGCACTTTTAGGTACAACACACAGTCACCAGCCATTCAGAATGTACTGGGAACAAGTTACAGCCAAATGTCACCAAAGTGCTTTTCTCAGCCTGATAAGGCTATTTAGACCCATGATATTTTTTAAGAAAGTGGGTGTCAGTTTAGTCATAAGGAAGGCCTTTGGGCTCATGTATTGTGGATTGGGCTTCTATTTGGCCACTTTTAACCAAGTCACACAGTCAGCAGCCACTTACACTGTACTGGGAACAAGTTACAGTGAAACGTCACCAAAGTGCTTCTCTCAGGCTGAAAAGGCTATTTTGACAAATGATTTTTTAAAGAAAATGAGTGTCAGTTTTGTCATAAGGAAGGCATTTGGGCCCATGTATAGTGCATTGGGATTCTTGTTGGGCACTTTTAGGTACAACACACAGTCACCAGCCATTCAGAATGTACTGGGAACAAGTTACAGCCAAATGTCACCAAAGTGCTTTTCTCAGCCTGATAAGGCTATTTAGACCCAAGATATCTTTTAAGAAAGTGGGTGTCAGTTTAGTCATAAGGAAGGCCTTTGGGCTCATGTATTGTGGATTGGGCTTCTATTTGGCCACTTTTAACCAAGTCACACAGTCAGCAGCCACTTACACTGTACTGGGAACAAGTTACAGTGAAACGTCACCAAAGTGCTTCTCTCAGGCTGAAAAGGCTATTTTGACCAATGATTTTTTTAAGAAAATGAGTGTCAGTTTTGTCATAAGGAAGGCATTTGGGCCCATGTATAGTGCATTGGGATTCTTGTTGGGCACTTTTAGGTACAACACACAGTCACCAGCCACTCAGAATGCACTGGGAACAAGTTACAGCCAAATGTCACCAAAGTGCTTTTCTCAGCCTAAAAAGGCTATTTAGACCTATGATATTTTTAAGAAAGTGGCTGTCAGTTTAGTCATAATAAGGCCTTTGGGCTCATTTATTGTGGATCGGGCTTCTATTTGGCCACTTTTACAACCAAGTCACACAGTCAGCAGCCACTTACACTGTACTGGGAACAAGTTTTACAGTGAAACGTCACCAAAGTGCTTCTCTCAGCCTGAAAAGGCTATTTTGACCAATGATTTTTTTAAGAAAATTAGTGTCAGTTTTGTCATAAGGAAGGCATTTGGGCCCATGTATAGTGCATTGGGATTCTTGTTGGGCACTTTTAGCTACATTACACAGTCACCAGCCACTCAGAATGCACTGGGAACAAGTTAAAGCCAAATGTCACCAAAGTGCTTTTCTCAGCCTGAAAAGGCTATTTAGACCCATGATATTTTTAAGAAAGTGGGTGTCAGTTTAGTCATAAGGAAGGCCTTTGGGCTCATGTATTGTGGATTGGGCCTCTATTAGGACACTTTTAGCCAAGTCACACAGTCAGCAGCCACTTACACTGTACTGGGAACAAGTTACAGTGAAACGTCACCAAAGTGCTTCTCTCAGCCTGAAAAGGCTACTTTGACAAATGATTTTTTTAAAGAAAATGAGTGTCAGTTTTGTCATAAGGAAGGCATTTTGGCCCATGTATAGTGCATTGGGATTCTTGTTGGGCACTTTTAGGTACAACACACAGTCACCAGCCACTCAGAATGCACTGGGAACAAGTTAAAGCCAAATGTCACCAAAGTGCTTTTCTCAGCCTGAAAAGGCTATTTAGACCCATGATATTTTTAAGAAAGTGGGTGTCAGTTTAGTCATAAGGAAGGCCTTTGGGCTCATGTATTGTGGATTGGGCTTCTATTAGGACACTTTTAGCCAAGTCACACAGTCAGCAGCCACTTAGACTGTACTGGGAACAAGTTACAGTGAAACGTCACCAAAGTGCTTCTCTCTGCCTGAAAAGGCTATTTTGACCAATGACTTTTTAAAGAAAATGAGTGTCAGTTTTGTCATAAGGAAGGCATTTGGGCCCATGTATAGTGCATTGGGATTCTTGTTGGGCACTTTTAGGTACAACACACAGTCACCAGCCACTCAGAATGCACTGGGAACAAGTTACAGCCAAATGTCACCAAAGTGCTTTTCTCAGCCTAAAAAGGCTATTTAGACCTATGATATTTTTAAGAAAGTGGCTGTCAGTTTAGTCATAATAAGGCCTTTGGGCTCATTTATTGTGGATCGGGCTTCTATTTGGCCACTTTTACAACCAAGTCACACAGTCAGCAGCCACTTACACTGTACTGGGAACAAGTTTTACAGTGAAACGTCACCAAAGTGCTTCTCTCAGCCTGAAAAGGCTATTTTGACCAATGATTTTTTTAAGAAAATGAGTGTCAGTTTTGTCATAAGGAAGGCATTTGGGCCCATGTATAGGGCATTGGGATTCTTGTTGGGCACTTTTAGCTACATTACACAGTCACCAGCCACTCAGAATGCACTGGGAACAAGTTAAAGCCAAATGTCACCAAAGTGCTTTTCTCAGCCTGAAAAGGCTATTTAGACCCATGATATTTTTAAGAAAGTGGGTGTCAGTTTAGTCATAAGGAAGGCCTTTGGGCTCATGTATTGTGGATTGGGCTTCTATTAGGACACTTTTAGCCAAGTCACACAGTCAGCAGCCACTTAGACTGTACTGGGAACAAGTTACAGTGAAACGTCACCAAAGTGCTTCTCTCTGCCTGAAAAGGCTATTTTGACCAATGACTTTTTAAAGAAAATGAGTGTCAGTTTTGTCATAAGGAAGGCATTTGGGCCCATGTATAGTGCATTGGGATTCTTGTTGGGCACTTTTAGGTACAACACACAGTCACCAGCCACTCAGAATGCACTGGGAACAAGTTAAAGCCAAATGTCACCAAAGTGCTTTTCTCAGCCTGAAAAGGCTATTTAGACCCATGATATTTTTAAGAAAGTGGGTGTCAGTTTAGTCATAAGGAAGGCCTTTGGGCTCATGTATTGTGGATCGGGCTTCTATTAGGACACTTTTAGCCAAGTCACACAGTCAGCAGCCACTTAGACTGTACTGGGAACAAGTTACAGTGAAAAGTCACCAAAGTGGTTCTCTCTGCCTGAAAAGGCTATTTTGACCAATGATTTTTTTAAGAAAATGAGTGTCAGTTTTGTCATAAGGAAGGCATTTGGGCCCATGTATAGTGCATTGGGATTCTTGTTGGGCACTTTTAGGTACAACACACAGTCACCAGCCATTCAGAATGTACTGGGAACAAGTTACAGCCAAATGTCACCAAAGTGCTTTTCTCAGCCTGATAAGGCTATTTAGACCCATAATATTTTTTAAGAAAGTGGGTGTCAGTTTAGTCATAAGGAAGGCCTTTGGGCTCATGTATTGTGGATTGGGCTTCTATTTGGCCACTTTTAACCAAGTCACACAGTCAGCAGCCACTTACACTGTACTGGGAACAAGTTACAGTGAAACGTCACCAAAGTGCTTCTCTCAGGCTGAAAAGGCTATTTTGACCAATGATTTTTTAAAGAAAATGAGTGTCAGTTTTGTCATAAGGAAGGCATTTGGGCCCATGTATAGTGCATTGGGATTCTTGTTGGGCACTTTTAGGTACAACACACAGTCACCAGCCATTCAGAATGTACTGGGAACAAGTTACAGCCAAATGTCACCAAAGTGCTTTTCTCAGCCTGATAAGGCTATTTAGACCCAAGATATCTTTTAAGAAAGTGGGTGTCAGTTTAGTCATAAGGAAGGCCTTTGGGCTCATGTATTGTGGATTGGGCTTCTATTTGGCCACTTTTAACCAAGTCACACAGTCAGCAGCCACTTACACTGTACTGGGAACAAGTTACAGTGAAATGTCACCAAAGTGCTTCTCTCAGGCTGAAAAGGCTATTTTGACCAATGATTTTTTTAAGAAAATGAGTGTCAGTTTTGTCATAAGGAAGGCATTTGGGCCCATGTATAGTGCATTGGGATTCTTGTTGGGCACTTTTAGGTACAACACACAGTCACCAGCCACTCAGAATGCACTGGGAACAAGTTACAG
Organism: Gymnoscopelus microlampas; assembly: GCF_963454915.1. Classification (NCBI taxonomy): domain Eukaryota; kingdom Metazoa; phylum Chordata; class Actinopteri; order Myctophiformes; family Myctophidae; genus Gymnoscopelus; species Gymnoscopelus microlampas. The sequence goes on from NC_139951.1 coordinate 349,639, forward strand.
CCAAATGTCACCAAAGTGCTTTTCTCAGCCTAAAAAGGCTATTTAGACCTATGATATTTTTAAGAAAGTGGCTGTCAGTTTAGTCATAATAAGGCCTTTGGGCTCATTTATTGTGGATCGGGCTTCTATTTGGCCACTTTTACAACCAAGTCACACAGTCAGCAGCCACTTACACTGTACTGGGAACAAGTTTTACAGTGAAACGTCACCAAAGTGCTTCTCTCAGCCTGAAAAGGCTATTTTGACCAATGATTTTTTTAAGAAAATGAGTGTCAGTTTTGTCATAAGGAAGGCATTTGGGCCCATGTATAGGGCATTGGGATTCTTGTTGGGCACTTTTAGCTACATTACACAGTCACCAGCCACTCAGAATGCACTGGGAACAAGTTAAAGCCAAATGTCACCAAAGTGCTTTTCTCAGCCTGAAAAGGCTATTTAGACCCATGATATTTTTAAGAAAGTGGGTGTCAGTTTAGTCATAAGGAAGGCCTTTGGGCTCATGTATTGTGGATTGGGCTTCTATTAGGACACTTTTAGCCAAGTCACACAGTCAGCAGCCACTTAGACTGTACTGGGAACAAGTTACAGTGAAACGTCACCAAAGTGCTTCTCTCTGCCTGAAAAGGCTATTTTGACCAATGACTTTTTAAAGAAAATGAGTGTCAGTTTTGTCATAAGGAAGGCATTTGGGCCCATGTATAGTGCATTGGGATTCTTGTTGGGCACTTTTAGGTACAACACACAGTCACCAGCCACTCAGAATGCACTGGGAACAAGTTAAAGCCAAATGTCACCAAAGTGCTTTTCTCAGCCTGAAAAGGCTATTTAGACCCATGATATTTTTAAGAAAGTGGGTGTCAGTTTAGTCATAAGGAAGGCCTTTGGGCTCATGTATTGTGGATCGGGCTTCTATTAGGACACTTTTAGCCAAGTCACACAGTCAGCAGCCACTTAGACTGTACTGGGAACAAGTTACAGTGAAAAGTCACCAAAGTGGTTCTCTCTGCCTGAAAAGGCTATTTTGACCAATGATTTTTTTAAGAAAATGAGTGTCAGTTTTGTCATAAGGAAGGCATTTGGGCCCATGTATAGTGCATTGGGATTCTTGTTGGGCACTTTTAGGTACAACACACAGTCACCAGCCATTCAGAATGTACTGGGAACAAGTTACAGCCAAATGTCACCAAAGTGCTTTTCTCAGCCTGATAAGGCTATTTAGACCCATGATATTTTTTAAGAAAGTGGGTGTCAGTTTAGTCATAAGGAAGGCCTTTGGGCTCATGTATTGTGGATTGGGCTTCTATTTGGCCACTTTTAACCAAGTCACACAGTCAGCAGCCACTTACACTGTACTGGGAACAAGTTACAGTGAAACGTCACCAAAGTGCTTCTCTCAGGCTGAAAAGGCTATTTTGACCAATGATTTTTTAAAGAAAATGAGTGTCAGTTTTGTCATAAGGAAGGCATTTGGGCCCATGTATAGTGCATTGGGATTCTTGTTGGGCACTTTTAGGTACAACACACAGTCACCAGCCATTCAGAATGTACTGGGAACAAGTTACAGCCAAATGTCACCAAAGTGCTTTTCTCAGCCTGATAAGGCTATTTAGACCCAAGATATCTTTTAAGAAAGTGGGTGTCAGTTTAGTCATAAGGAAGGCCTTTGGGCTCATGTATTGTGGATTGGGCTTCTATTTGGCCACTTTTAACCAAGTCACACAGTCAGCAGCCACTTACACTGTACTGGGAACAAGTTACAGTGAAACGTCACCAAAGTGCTTCTCTCAGGCTGAAAAGGCTATTTTGACCAATGATTTTTTTAAGAAAATGAGTGTCAGTTTTGTCATAAGGAAGGCATTTGGGCCCATGTATAGTGCATTGGGATTCTTGTTGGGCACTTTTAGGTACAACACACTGTCACCAGCCACTCAGAATGCACTGGGAACAAGTTACAGCCAAATGTCACCAAAGTGCTTTTCTCAGCCTAAAAAGGCTATTTAGACCTATGATATTTTTAAGAAAGTGGCTGTCAGTTTAGTCATAATAAGGCCTTTGGGCTCATTTATTGTGGATCGGGCTTCTATTTGGCCACTTTTACAACCAAGTCACACAGTCAGCAGCCACTTACACTGTACTGGGAACAAGTTTTACAGTGAAACGTCACCAAAGTGCTTCTCTCAGCCTGAAAAGGCTATTTTGACCAATGATTTTTTTAAGAAAATGAGTGTCAGTTTTGTCATAAGGAAGGCATTTGGGCCCATGTATAGGGCATTGGGATTCTTGTTGGGCACTTTTAGCTACATTACACAGTCACCAGCCACTCAGAATGCACTGGGAACAAGTTAAAGCCAAATGTCACCAAAGTGCTTTTCTCAGCCTGAAAAGGCTATTTAGACCCATGATATTTTTAAGAAAGTGGGTGTCAGTTTAGTCATAAGGAAGGCCTTTGGGCTCATGTATTGTGGATTGGGCCTCTATTAGGACACTTTTAGCCAAGTCACACAGTCAGCAGCCACTTACACTGTACTGGGAACAAGTTACAGTGAAACGTCACCAAAGTGCTTCTCTCAGCCTGAAAAGGCTACTTTGACAAATGATTTTTTTAAAGAAAATGAGTGTCAGTTTTGTCATAAGGAAGGCATTTTGGCCCATGTATAGTGCATTGGGATTCTTGTTGGGCACTTTTAGGTACAACACACAGTCACCAGCCACTCAGAATGCACTGGGAACAAGTTACAGCCAAATGTCACCAAAGTGCTTTTCTCAGCCTAAAAAGGCTATTTAGACCTATGATATTTTTAAGAAAGTGGCTGTCAGTTTAGTCATAATAAGGCCTTTGGGCTCATTTATTGTGGATCGGGCTTCTATTTGGCCACTTTTACAACCAAGTCACACAGTCAGCAGCCACTTACACTGTACTGGGAACAAGTTTTACAGTGAAACGTCACCAAAGTGCTTCTCTCAGCCTGAAAAGGCTATTTTGACCAATGATTTTTTTAAGAAAATGAGTGTCAGTTTTGTCATAAGGAAGGCATTTGGGCCCATGTATAGGGCATTGGGATTCTTGTTGGGCACTTTTAGCTACATTACACAGTCACCAGCCACTCAGAATGCACTGGGAACAAGTTAAAGCCAAATGTCACCAAAGTGCTTTTCTCAGCCTGAAAAGGCTATTTAGACCCATGATATTTTTAAGAAAGTGGGTGTCAGTTTAGTCATAAGGAAGGCCTTTGGGCTCATGTATTGTGGATTGGGCTTCTATTAGGACACTTTTAGCCAAGTCACACAGTCAGCAGCCACTTAGACTGTACTGGGAACAAGTTACAGTGAAACGTCACCAAAGTGCTTCTCTCTGCCTGAAAAGGCTATTTTGACCAATGACTTTTTAAAGAAAATGAGTGTCAGTTTTGTCATAAGGAAGGCATTTGGGCCCATGTATAGTGCATTGGGATTCTTGTTGGGCACTTTTAGGTACAACACACAGTCACCAGCCACTCAGAATGCACTGGGAACAAGTTAAAGCCAAATGTCACCAAAGTGCTTTTCTCAGCCTGAAAAGGCTATTTAGACCCATGATATTTTTAAGAAAGTGGGTGTCAGTTTAGTCATAAGGAAGGCCTTTGGGCTCATGTATTGTGGATCGGGCTTCTATTAGGACACTTTTAGCCAAGTCACACAGTCAGCAGCCACTTAGACTGTACTGGGAACAAGTTACAGTGAAAAGTCACCAAAGTGGTTCTCTCTGCCTGAAAAGGCTATTTTGACCAATGATTTTTTTAAGAAAATGAGTGTCAGTTTTGTCATAAGGAAGGCATTTGGGCCCATGTATAGTGCATTGGGATTCTTGTTGGGCACTTTTAGGTACAACACACAGTCACCAGCCATTCAGAATGTACTGGGAACAAGTTACAGCCAAATGTCACCAAAGTGCTTTTCTCAGCCTGATAAGGCTATTTAGACCCATGATATTTTTTAAGAAAGTGGGTGTCAGTTTAGTCATAAGGAAGGCCTTTGGGCTCATGTATTGTGGATTGGGCTTCTATTTGGCCACTTTTAACCAAGTCACACAGTCAGCAGCCACTTACACTGTACTGGGAACAAGTTACAGTGAAACGTCACCAAAGTGCTTCTCTCAGGCTGAAAAGGCTATTTTGACCAATGATTTTTTAAAGAAAATGAGTGTCAGTTTTGTCATAAGGAAGGCATTTGGGCCCATGTATAGTGCATTGGGATTCTTGTTGGGCACTTTTAGGTACAACACACAGTCACCAGCCATTCAGAATGTACTGGGAACAAGTTACAGCCAAATGTCACCAAAGTGCTTTTCTCAGCCTGATAAGGCTATTTAGACCCAAGATATCTTTTAAGAAAGTGGGTGTCAGTTTAGTCATAAGGAAGGCCTTTGGGCTCATGTATTGTGGATTGGGCTTCTATTTGGCCACTTTTAACCAAGTCACACAGTCAGCAGCCACTTACACTGTACTGGGAACAAGTTACAGTGAAACGTCACCAAAGTGCTTCTCTCAGGCTGAAAAGGCTATTTTGACCAATGATTTTTTTAAGAAAATGAGTGTCAGTTTTGTCATAAGGAAGGCATTTGGGCCCATGTATAGTGCATTGGGATTCTTGTTGGGCACTTTTAGGTACAACACACTGTCACCAGCCACTCAGAATGCACTGGGAACAAGTTACAGCCAAATGTCACCAAAGTGCTTTTCTCAGCCTAAAAAGGCTATTTAGACCTATGATATTTTTAAGAAAGTGGCTGTCAGTTTAGTCATAATAAGGCCTTTGGGCTCATTTATTGTGGATCGGGCTTCTATTTGGCCACTTTTACAACCAAGTCACACAGTCAGCAGCCACTTACACTGTACTGGGAACAAGTTTTACAGTGAAACGTCACCAAAGTGCTTCTCTCAGCCTGAAAAGGCTATTTTGACCAATGATTTTTTTAAGAAAATGAGTGTCAGTTTTGTCATAAGGAAGGCATTTGGGCCCATGTATAGGGCATTGGGATTCTTGTTGGGCACTTTTAGCTACATTACACAGTCACCAGCCACTCAGAATGCACTGGGAACAAGTTAAAGCCAAATGTCACCAAAGTGCTTTTCTCAGCCTGAAAAGGCTATTTAGACCCATGATATTTTTAAGAAAGTGGGTGTCAGTTTAGTCATAAGGAAGGCCTTTGGGCTCATGTATTGTGGATTGGGCCTCTATTAGGACACTTTTAGCCAAGTCACACAGTCAGCAGCCACTTACACTGTACTGGGAACAAGTTACAGTGAAACGTCACCAAAGTGCTTCTCTCAGCCTGAAAAGGCTACTTTGACAAATGATTTTTTTAAAGAAAATGAGTGTCAGTTTTGTCATAAGGAAGGCATTTTGGCCCATGTATAGTGCATTGGGATTCTTGTTGGGCACTTTTAGGTACAACACACAGTCACCAGCCACTCAGAATGCACTGGGAACAAGTTAAAGCCAAATGTCACCAAAGTGCTTTTCTCAGCCTGAAAAGGCTATTTAGACCCATGATATTTTTAAGAAAGTGGGTGTCAGTTTAGTCATAAGGAAGGCCTTTGGGCTCATGTATTGTGGATTGGGCTTCTATTAGGACACTTTTAGCCAAGTCACACAGTCAGCAGCCACTTAGACTGTACTGGGAACAAGTTACAGTGAAACGTCACCAAAGTGCTTCTCTCTGCCTGAAAAGGCTATTTTGACCAATGATTTTTTTAAGAAAATGAGTGTCAGTTTTGTCATAAGGAAGGCATTTGGGCCCATGTATAGGGCATTGGGATTCTTGTTGGGCACTTTTAGCTACATTACACAGTCACCAGCCACTCAGAATGCACTGGGAACAAGTTAAAGCCAAATGTCACCAAAGTGCTTTTCTCAGCCTGAAAAGGCTATTTAGACCCATGATATTTTTAAGAAAGTGGGTGTCAGTTTAGTCATAAGGAAGGCCTTTGGGCTCATGTATTGTGGATTGGGCCTCTATTAGGACACTTTTAGCCAAGTCACACAGTCAGCAGCCACTTACACTGTACTGGGAACAAGTTACAGTGAAACGTCACCAAAGTGCTTCTCTCAGCCTGAAAAGGCTACTTTGTAAAATGATTTTTTTAAAGAAAATGAGTGTCAGTTTTGTCATAAGGAAGGCATTTTGGCCCATGTATAGTGCATTGGGATTCTTGTTGGGCACTTTTAGGTACAACACACAGTCACCAGCCACTCAGAATGCACTGGGAACAAGTTAAAGCCAAATGTCACCAAAGTGCTTTTCTCAGCCTGAAAAGGCTATTTAGACCCATGATATTTTTAAGAAAGTGGGTGTCAGTTTAGTCATAAGGAAGGCCTTTGGGCTCATGTATTGTGGATTGGGCTTCTATTAGGACACTTTTAGCCAAGTCACACAGTCAGCAGCCACTTACACTGTACTGGGAACAAGTTACAGTGAAACGTCACCAAAGTGCTTCTCTCAGCCTGAAAAGGCTACTTTGACAAATGATTTTTTTAAAGAAAATGAGTGTCAGTTTTGTCATAAGGAAGGCATTTTGGCCCATGTATAGTGCATTGGGATTCTTGTTGGGCACTTTTAGGTACAACACACAGTCACCAGCCACTCAGAATGCACTGGGAACAAGTTAAAGCCAAATGTCACCAAAGTGCTTTTCTCAGCCTGAAAAGGCTATTTAGACCCATGATATTTTTAAGAAAGTGGGTGTCAGTTTAGTCATAAGGAAGGCCTTTGGGCTCATGTATTGTGGATTGGGCTTCTATTAGGACACTTTTAGCCAAGTCACACAGTCAGCAGCCACTTAGACTGTACTGGGAACAAGTTACAGTGAAACGTCACCAAAGTGCTTCTCTCTGCCTGAAAAGGCTATTTTGACCAATGACTTTTTAAAGAAAATGAGTGTCAGTTTTGTCATACGGAAGGCATTTGGGCCCATGTATAGTGCATTGGGATTCTTGTTGGGCACTTTTAGGTACAACACACAGTCACCAGCCACTCAGAATGCACTGGGAACAAGTTAAAGCCAAATGTCACCAAAGTGCTTTTCTCAGCCTGAAAAGGCTATTTAGACCCATGATATTTTTAAGAAAGTGGGTGTCAGTTTAGTCATAAGGAAGGCCTTTGGGCTCATGTATTGTGGATCGGGCTTCTATTAGGACACTTTTAGCCAAGTCACACAGTCAGCAGCCACTTAGACTGTACTGGGAACAAGTTACAGTGAAAGGACACCAAAGTGGTTCTCTCTGCCTGAAAAGGCTATTTTGACCAATGATTTTTTTAAGAAAATGAGTGTCAGTTTTGTCATAAGGAAGGCATTTGGGCCCATGTATAGTGCATTGGGATTCTTGTTGGGCACTTTTAGGTACAACACACAGTCACCAGCCATTCAGAATGTACTGGGAACAAGTTACAGCCAAATGTCACCAAAGTGCTTTTCTCAGCCTGATAAGGCTATTTAGACCCAAGATATCTTTTAAGAAAGTGGGTGTCAGTTTAGTCATAAGGAAGGCCTTTGGGCTCATGTATTGTGGATTGGGCTTCTATTTGGGCACTTTTAACCAAGTCACACAGTCAGCAGCCACTTACACTGTACTGGGAACAAGTTACAGTGAAACGTCACCAAAGTGCTTCTCTCAGGCTGAAAAGGCTATTTTGACCAATGATTTTTTTAAGAAAATGAGTGTCAGTTTTGTCATAAGGAAGGCATTTGGGCCCATGTATAGTGCATTGGGATTCTTGTTGGGCACTTTTAGGTACAACACACAGTCACCAGCCACTCAGAATGCACTGGGAACAAGTTACAGCCAAATGTCACCAAAGTGCTTTTCTCAGCCTAAAAAGGCTATTTAGACCTATGATATTTTTAAGAAAGTGGCTGTCAGTTTAGTCATAATAAGGCCTTTGGGCTCATTTATTGTGGATCGGGCTTCTATTTGGCCACTTTTACAACCAAGTCACACAGTCAGCAGCCACTTACACTGTACTGGGAACAAGTTTTACAGTGAAACGTCACCAAAGTGCTTCTCTCAGCCTGAAAAGGCTATTTTGACCAATGATTTTTTTAAGAAAATGAGTGTCAGTTTTGTCATAAGGAAGGCATTTGGGCCCATGTATAGGGCATTGGGATTCTTGTTGGGCACTTTTAGCTACATTACACAGTCACCAGCCACTCAGAATGCACTGGGAACAAGTTAAAGCCAAATGTCACCAAAGTGCTTTTCTCAGCCTGAAAAGGCTATTTAGACCCATGATATTTTTAAGAAAGTGGGTGTCAGTTTAGTCATAAGGAAGGCCTTTGGGCTCATGTATTGTGGATTGGGCCTCTATTAGGACACTTTTAGCCAAGTCACACAGTCAGCAGCCACTTACACTGTACTGGGAACAAGTTACAGTGAAACGTCACCAAAGTGCTTCTCTCTGCCTGAAAAGGCTATTTTGACCAATGACTTTTTAAAGAAAATGAGTGTCAGTTTTGTCATAAGGAAGGCATTTGGGCCCATGTATAGTGCATTGGGATTCTTGTTGGGCACTTTTAGGTACAACACACAGTCACCAGCCACTCAGAATGCACTGGGAACAAGTTAAAGCCAAATGTCACCAAAGTGCTTTTCTCAGCCTGAAAAGGCTATTTAGACCCATGATATTTTTAAGAAAGTGGGTGTCAGTTTAGTCATAAGGAAGGCCTTTGGGCTCATGTATTGTGGATCGGGCTTCTATTAGGACACTTTTAGCCAAGTCACACAGTCAGCAGCCACTTAGACTGTACTGGGAACAAGTTACAGTGAAACGTCACCAAAGTGGTTCTCTCTGCCTGAAAAGGCTATTTTGACCAATGATTTTTTTAAGAAAATGAGTGTCAGTTTTGTCATAAGGAAGGCATTTGGGCCCATGTATAGTGCATTGGGATTCTTGTTGGGCACTTTTAGGTACAACACACAGTCACCAGCCATTCAGAATGTACTGGGAACAAGTTACAGCCAAATGTCACCAAAGTGCTTTTCTCAGCCTGATAAGGCTATTTAGACCCATGATATTTTTTAAGAAAGTGGGTGTCAGTTTAGTCATAAGGAAGGCCTTTGGGCTCATGTATTGTGGATTGGGCTTCTATTAGGACACTTTTAGCCAAGTCACACAGTCAGCAGCCACTTACACTGTACTGGGAACAAGTTACAGTGAAACGTCACCAAAGTGCTTCTCTCAGCCTGAAAAGGCTACTTTGACAAATGATTTTTTTAAAGAAAATGAGTGTCAGTTTTGTCATAAGGAAGGCATTTGGGCCCATGTATAGTGCATTGGGATTCTTGTTGGGCACTTTTAGGTACAACACACAGTCACCAGCCACTCAGAATGCACTGGGAACAAGTTACAGCCAAATGTCACCAAAGTGCTTTTCTCAGCCTAAAAAGGCTATTTAGACCTATGATATTTTTAAGAAAGTGGCTGTCAGTTTAGTCATAATAAGGCCTTTGGGCTCATTTATTGTGGATCGGGCTTCTATTTGGCCACTTTTACAACCAAGTCACACAGTCAGCAGCCACTTACACTGTACTGGGAACAAGTTTTACAGTGAAACGTCACCAAAGTGCTTCTCTCAGCCTGAAAAGGCTATTTTGACCAATGATTTTTTTAAGAAAATGAGTGTCAGTTTTGTCATAAGGAAGGCATTTGGGCCCATGTATAGGGCATTGGGATTCTTGTTGGGCACTTTTAGCTACATTACACAGTCACCAGCCACTCAGAATGCACTGGGAACAAGTTAAAGCCAAATGTCACCAAAGTGCTTTTCTCAGCCTGAAAAGGCTATTTAGACCCATGATATTTTTAAGAAAGTGGGTGTCAGTTTAGTCATAAGGAAGGCCTTTGGGCTCATGTATTGTGGATTGGGCCTCTATTAGGACACTTTTAGCCAAGTCACACAGTCAGCAGCCACTTACACTGTACTGGGAACAAGTTACAGTGAAACGTCACCAAAGTGCTTCTCTCTGCCTGAAAAGGCTATTTTGACCAATGACTTTTTAAAGAAAATGAGTGTCAGTTTTGTCATAAGGAAGGCATTTGGGCCCATGTATAGTGCATTGGGATTCTTGTTGGGCACTTTTAGGTACAACACACAGTCACCAGCCACTCAGAATGCACTGGGAACAAGTTAAAGCCAAATGTCACCAAAGTGCTTTTCTCAGCCTGAAAAGGCTATTTAGACCCATGATATTTTTAAGAAAGTGGGTGTCAGTTTAGTCATAAGGAAGGCCTTTGGGCTCATGTATTGTGGATCGGGCTTCTATTAGGACACTTTTAGCCAAGTCACACAGTCAGCAGCCACTTAGACTGTACTGGGAACAAGTTACAGTGAAACGTCACCAAAGTGGTTCTCTCTGCCTGAAAAGGCTATTTTGACCAATGATTTTTTTAAGAAAATGAGTGTCAGTTTTGTCATAAGGAAGGCATTTGGGCCCATGTATAGTGCATTGGGATTCTTGTTGGGCACTTTTAGGTACAACACACAGTCACCAGCCATTCAGAATGTACTGGGAACAAGTTACAGCCAAATGTCACCAAAGTGCTTTTCTCAGCCTGATAAGGCTATTTAGACCCATGATATTTTTTAAGAAAGTGGGTGTCAGTTTAGTCATAAGGAAGGCCTTTGGGCTCATGTATTGTGGATTGGGCTTCTATTAGGACACTTTTAGCCAAGTCACACAGTCAGCAGCCACTTACACTGTACTGGGAACAAGTTACAGTGAAACGTCACCAAAGTGCTTCTCTCAGCCTGAAAAGGCTACTTTGACAAATGATTTTTTTAAAGAAAATGAGTGTCAGTTTTGTCATAAGGAAGGCATTTTGGCCCATGTATAGTGCATTGGGATTCTTGTTGGGCACTTTTAGGTACAACACACAGTCACCAGCCACTCAGAATGCACTGGGAACAAGTTAAAGCCAAATGTCACCAAAGTGCTTTTCTCAGCCTGAAAAGGCTATTTAGACCCATGATATTTTTAAGAAAGTGGGTGTCAGTTTAGTCATAAGGAAGGCCTTTGGGCTCATGTATTGTGGATTGGGCTTCTATTAGGACACTTTTAGCCAAGTCACACAGTCAGCAGCCACTTAGACTGTACTGGGAACAAGTTACAGTGAAACGTCACCAAAGTGCTTCTCTCAGCCTGAAAAGGCTACTTTGACAAATTATTTTTTTAAAGAAAATGAGTGTCAGTTTTGTCATAAGGAAGGCATTTTGGCCCATGTATAGTGCATTGGGATTCTTGTTGGGCACTTTTAGGTACAACACACAGTCACCAGCCACTCAGAATGCACTGGGAACAAGTTAAAGCCAAATGTCACCAAAGTGCTTTTCTCAGCCTGAAAAGGCTATTTAGACCCATGATATTTTTAAGAAAGTGGGTGTCAGTTTAGTCATAAGGAAGGCCTTTGGGCTCATGTATTGTGGATTGGGCTTCTATTAGGACACTTTTAGCCAAGTCACACAGTCAGCAGCCACTTAGACTGTACTGGGAACAAGTTACAGTGAAACGTCACCAAAGTGCTTCTCTCTGCCTGAAAAGGCTATTTTGACCAATGACTTTTTAAAGAAAATGAGTGTCAGTTTTGTCATAAGGAAGGCATTTGGGCCCATGTATAGTGCATTGGGATTCTTGTTGGGCACTTTTAGGTACAACACACAGTCACCAGCCACTCAGAATGCACTGGGAACAAGTTAAAGCCAAATGTCACCAAAGTGCTTTTCTCAGCCTGAAAAGGCTATTTAGACCCATGATATTTTTAAGAAAGTGGGTGTCAGTTTAGTCATAAGGAAGGCCTTTGGGCTCATGTATTGTGGATCGGGCTTCTATTAGGACACTTTTAGCCAAGTCACACAGTCAGCAGCCACTTAGACTGTACTGGGAACAAGTTACAGTGAAAGGACACCAAAGTGGTTCTCTCTGCCTGAAAAGGCTATTTTGACCAATGATTTTTTTAAGAAAATGAGTGTCAGTTTTGTCATAAGGAAGGCATTTGGGCCCATGTATAGTGCATTGGGATTCTTGTTGGGCACTTTTAGGTACAACACACAGTCACCAGCCATTCAGAATGTACTGGGAACAAGTTACAGCCAAATGTCACCAAAGTGCTTTTCTCAGCCTGATAAGGCTATTTAGACCCAAGATATCTTTTAAGAAAGTGGGTGTCAGTTTAGTCATAAGGAAGGCCTTTGGGCTCATGTATTGTGGATTGGGCTTCTATTTGGGCACTTTTAACCAAGTCACACAGTCAGCAGCCACTTACACTGTACTGGGAACAAGTTACAGTGAAACGTCACCAAAGTGCTTCTCTCAGGCTGAAAAGGCTATTTTGACCAATGATTTTTTTAAGAAAATGAGTGTCAGTTTTGTCATAAGGAAGGCATTTGGGCCCATGTATAGTGCATTGGGATTCTTGTTGGGCACTTTTAGGTACAACACACAGTCACCAGCCACTCAGAATGCACTGGGAACAAGTTACAGCCAAATGTCACCAAAGTGCTTTTCTCAGCCTAAAAAGGCTATTTAGACCTATGATATTTTTAAGAAAGTGGCTGTCAGTTTAGTCATAATAAGGCCTTTGGGCTCATGTATTGTGGATCGGGCTTCTATTTGGCCACTTTTACAACCAAGTCACACAGTCAGCAGCCACTTACACTGTACTGGGAACAAGTTTTACAGTGAAACGTCACCAAAGTGCTTCTCTCAGCCTGAAAAGGCTATTTTGACCAATGATTTTTTTAAGAAAATGAGTGTCAGTTTTGTCATAAGGAAGGCATTTGGGCCCATGTATAGGGCATTGGGATTCTTGTTGGGCACTTTTAGCTACATTACACAGTCACCAGCCACTCAGAATGCACTGGGAACAAGTTAAAGCCAAATGTCACCAAAGTGCTTTTCTCAGCCTGAAAAGGCTATTTAGACCCATGATATTTTTAAGAAAGTGGGTGTCAGTTTAGTCATAAGGAAGGCCTTTGGGCTCATGTATTGTGGATTGGGCCTCTATTAGGACACTTTTAGCCAAGTCACACAGTCAGCAGCCACTTACACTGTACTGGGAACAAGTTACAGTGAAACGTCACCAAAGTGCTTCTCTCAGCCTGAAAAGGCTACTTTGACAAATGATTTTTTTAAAGAAAATGAGTGTCAGTTTTGTCATAAGGAAGGCATTTTGGCCCATGTATAGTGCATTGGGATTCTTGTTGGGCACTTTTAGGTACAACACACAGTCACCAGCCACTCAGAATGCACTGGGAACAAGTTAAAGCCAAATGTCACCAAAGTGCTTTTCTCAGCCTGAAAAGGCTATTTAGACCCATGATATTTTTAAGAAAGTGGGTGTCAGTTTAGTCATAAGGAAGGCCTTTGGGCTCATGTATTGTGGATTGGGCTTCTATTAGGACACTTTTAGCCAAGTCACACAGTCAGCAGCCACTTAGACTGTACTGGGAACAAGTTACAGTGAAACGTCACCAAAGTGCTTCTCTCTGCCTGAAAAGGCTATTTTGACCAATGACTTTTTAAAGAAAATGAGTGTCAGTTTTGTCATAAGGAAGGCATTTGGGCCCATGTATAGTGCATTGGGATTCTTGTTGGGCACTTTTAGGTACAACACACAGTCACCAGCCACTCAGAATGCACTGGGAACAAGTTAAAGCCAAATGTCACCAAAGTGCTTTTCTCAGCCTGAAAAGGCTATTTAGACCCATGATATTTTTAAGAAAGTGGGTGTCAGTTTAGTCATAAGGAAGGCCTTTGGGCTCATGTATTGTGGATCGGGCTTCTATTAGGACACTTTTAGCCAAGTCACACAGTCAGCAGCCACTTAGACTGTACTGGGAACAAGTTACAGTGAAACGTCACCAAAGTGGTTCTCTCTGCCTGAAAAGGCTATTTTGACCAATGATTTTTTTAAGAAAATGAGTGTCAGTTTTGTCATAAGGAAGGCATTTGGGCCCATGTATAGTGCATTGGGATTCTTGTTGGGCACTTTTAGGTACAACACACAGTCACCAGCCATTCAGAATGTACTGGGAACAAGTTACAGCCAAATGTCACCAAAGTGCTTTTCTCAGCCTGATAAGGCTATTTAGACCCATGATATTTTTTAAGAAAGTGGGTGTCAGTTTAGTCATAAGGAAGGCCTTTGGGCTCATGTATTGTGGATTGGGCTTCTATTAGGACACTTTTAGCCAAGTCACACAGTCAGCAGCCACTTACACTGTACTGGGAACAAGTTACAGTGAAACGTCACCAAAGTGCTTCTCTCAGCCTGAAAAGGCTACTTTGACAAATGATTTTTTTAAAGAAAATGAGTGTCAGTTTTGTCATAAGGAAGGCATTTTGGCCCATGTATAGTGCATTGGGATTCTTGTTGGGCACTTTTAGGTACAACACACAGTCACCAGCCACTCAGAATGCACTGGGAACAAGTTAAAGCCAAATGTCACCAAAGTGCTTTTCTCAGCCTGAAAAGGCTATTTAGACCCATGATATTTTTAAGAAAGTGGGTGTCAGTTTAGTCATAAGGAAGGCCTTTGGGCTCATGTATTGTGGATTGGGCTTCTATTAGGACACTTTTAGCCAAGTCACACAGTCAGCAGCCACTTAGACTGTACTGGGAACAAGTTACAGTGAAACGTCACCAAAGTGCTTCTCTCTGCCTGAAAAGGCTATTTTGACCAATGACTTTTTAAAGAAAATGAGTGTCAGTTTTGTCATAAGGAAGGCATTTGGGCCCATGTATAGTGCATTGGGATTCTTGTTGGGCACTTTTAGGTACAACACACAGTCACCAGCCACTCAGAATGCACTGGGAACAAGTTAAAGCCAAATGTCACCAAAGTGCTTTTCTCAGCCTGAAAAGGCTATTTAGACCCATGATATTTTTAAGAAAGTGGGTGTCAGTTTAGTCATAAGGAAGGCCTTTGGGCTCATGTATTGTGGATTGGGCCTCTATTAGGACACTTTTAGCCAAGTCACACAGTCAGCAGCCACTTACACTGTACTGGGAACAAGTTACAGTGAAACGTCACCAAAGTGCTTCTCTCTGCCTGAAAAGGCTATTTTGACCAATGACTTTTTAAAGAAAATGAGTGTCAGTTTTGTCATAAGGAATGCATTTTGGCCCATGTATAGTGCATTGGGATTCTTGTTGGGCACTTTTAGGTACAACACACAGTCACCAGCCACTCAGAATGCACTGGGAACAAGTTAAAGCCAAATGTCACCAAAGTGCTTTTCTCAGCCTGAAAAGGCTATTTAGACCCATGATATTTTTAAGAAAGTGGGTGTCAGTTTAGTCATAAGGAAGGCCTTTGGGCTCATGTATTGTGGATTGGGCTTCTATTAGGACACTTTTAGCCAAGTCACACAGTCAGCAGCCACTTAGACTGTACTGGGAACAAGTTACAGTGAAACGTCACCAAAGTGCTTCTCTCTGCCTGAAAAGGCTATTTTGACCAATGACTTTTTAAAGAAAATGAGTGTCAGTTTTGTCATAAGGAAGGCATTTGGGCCCATGTATAGTGCATTGGGATTCTTGTTGGGCACTTTTAGGTACAACACACAGTCACCAGCCACTCAGAATGCACTGGGAACAAGTTAAAGCCAAATGTCACCAAAGTGCTTTTCTCAGCCTGAAAAGGCTATTTAGACCCATGATATTTTTAAGAAAGTGGGTGTCAGTTTAGTCATAAGGAAGGCCTTTGGGCTCATGTATTGTGGATCGGGCTTCTATTAGGACACTTTTAGCCAAGTCACACAGTCAGCAGCCACTTAGACTGTACTGGGAACAAGTTACAGTGAAACGTCACCAAAGTGGTTCTCTCTGCCTGAAAAGGCTATTTTGACCAATGATTTTTTTAAGAAAATGAGTGTCAGTTTTGTCATAAGGAAGGCATTTGGGCCCATGTATAGTGCATTGGGATTCTTGTTGGGCACTTTTAGGTACAACACACAGTCACCAGCCATTCAGAATGTACTGGGAACAAGTTACAGCCAAATGTCACCAAAGTGCTTTTCTCAGCCTGATAAGGCTATTTAGACCCATGATATTTTTTAAGAAAGTGGGTGTCAGTTTAGTCATAAGGAAGGCCTTTGGGCTCATGTATTGTGGATTGGGCTTCTATTAGGACACTTTTAGCCAAGTCACACAGTCAGCAGCCACTTACACTGTACTGGGAACAAGTTACAGTGAAACGTCACCAAAGTGCTTCTCTCAGCCTGAAAAGGCTACTTTGACAAATGATTTTTTTAAAGAAAATGAGTGTCAGTTTTGTCATAAGGAAGGCATTTCGGCCCATGTATAGTGCATCGGGATTCTTGTTGGGCACTTTTAGGTACAACACACAGTCACCAGCCACTCAGAATGCACTGGGAACAAGTTAAAGCCAAATGTCACCAAAGTGCTTTTCTCAGCCTGAAAAGGCTATTTAGACCCATGATATTTTTAAGAAAGTGGGTGTCAGTTTAGTCATAAGGAAGGCCTTTGGGCTCATGTATTGTGGATTGGGCTTCTATTAGGACACTTTTAGCCAAGTCACACAGTCAGCAGCCACTTACACTGTACTGGGAACAAGTTACAGTGAAACGTCACCAAAGTGCTTCTCTCAGCCTGAAAAGGCTACTTTGACAAATGATTTTTTTAAAGAAAATGAGTGTCAGTTTTGTCATAAGGAAGGCATTTTGGCCCATGTATAGTGCATTGGGATTCTTGTTGGGCACTTTTAGGTACAACACACAGTCACCAGCCACTCAGAATGCACTGGGAACAAGTTAAAGCCAAATGTCACCAAAGTGCTTTTCTCAGCCTGAAAAGGCTATTTAGACCCATGATATTTTTAAGAAAGTGGGTGTCAGTTTAGTCATAAGGAAGGCCTTTGGGCTCATGTATTGTGGATTGGGCTTCTATTAGGACACTTTTAGCCAAGTCACACAGTCAGCAGCCACTTAGACTGTACTGGGAACAAGTTACAGTGAAACGTCACCAAAGTGCTTCTCTCTGCCTGAAAAGGCTATTTTGACCAATGACTTTTTAAAGAAAATGAGTGTCAGTTTTGTCATAAGGAAGGCATTTGGGCCCATGTATAGTGCATTGGGATTCTTGTTGGGCACTTTTAGGTACAACACACAGTCACCAGCCACTCAGAATGCACTGGGAACAAGTTAAAGCCAAATGTCACCAAAGTGCTTTTCTCAGCCTGAAAAGGCTATTTAGACCCATGATATTTTTAAGAAAGTGGGTGTCAGTTTAGTCATAAGGAAGGCCTTTGGGCTCATGTATTGTGGATTGGGCCTCTATTAGGACACTTTTAGCCAAGTCACACAGTCAGCAGCCACTTACACTGTACTGGGAACAAGTTACAGTGAAACGTCACCAAAGTGCTTCTCTCTGCCTGAAAAGGCTATTTTGACCAATGACTTTTTAAAGAAAATGAGTGTCAGTTTTGTCATAAGGAATGCATTTTGGCCCATGTATAGTGCATTGGGATTCTTGTTGGGCACTTTTAGGTACAACACACAGTCACCAGCCACTCAGAATGCACTGGGAACAAGTTAAAGCCAAATGTCACCAAAGTGCTTTTCTCAGCCTGAAAAGGCTATTTAGACCCATGATATTTTTAAGAAAGTGGGTGTCAGTTTAGTCATAAGGAAGGCCTTTGGGCTCATGTATTGTGGATTGGGCTTCTATTAGGACACTTTTAGCCAAGTCACACAGTCAGCAGCCACTTAGACTGTACTGGGAACAAGTTACAGTGAAACGTCACCAAAGTGCTTCTCTCTGCCTGAAAAGGCTATTTTGACCAATGACTTTTTAAAGAAAATGAGTGTCAGTTTTGTCATAAGGAAGGCATTTGGGCCCATGTATAGTGCATTGGGATTCTTGTTGGGCACTTTTAGGTACAACACACAGTCACCAGCCACTCAGAATGCACTGGGAACAAGTTAAAGCCAAATGTCACCAAAGTGCTTTTCTCAGCCTGAAAAGGCTATTTAGACCCATGATATTTTTAAGAAAGTGGGTGTCAGTTTAGTCATAAGGAAGGCCTTTGGGCTCATGTATTGTGGATCGGGCTTCTATTAGGACACTTTTAGCCAAGTCACACAGTCAGCAGCCACTTAGACTGTACTGGGAACAAGTTACAGTGAAACGTCACCAAAGTGGTTCTCTCTGCCTGAAAAGGCTATTTTGACCAATGATTTTTTTAAGAAAATGAGTGTCAGTTTTGTCATAAGGAAGGCATTTGGGCCCATGTATAGTGCATTGGGATTCTTGTTGGGCACTTTTAGGTACAACACACAGTCACCAGCCATTCAGAATGTACTGGGAACAAGTTACAGCCAAATGTCACCAAAGTGCTTTTCTCAGCCTGATAAGGCTATTTAGACCCATGATATTTTTTAAGAAAGTGGGTGTCAGTTTAGTCATAAGGAAGGCCTTTGGGCTCATGTATTGTGGATTGGGCTTCTATTAGGACACTTTTAGCCAAGTCACACAGTCAGCAGCCACTTACACTGTACTGGGAACAAGTTACAGTGAAACGTCACCAAAGTGCTTCTCTCAGCCTGAAAAGGCTACTTTGACAAATGATTTTTTTAAAGAAAATGAGTGTCAGTTTTGTCATAAGGAAGGCATTTCGGCCCATGTATAGTGCATCGGGATTCTTGTTGGGCACTTTTAGGTACAACACACAGTCACCAGCCACTCAGAATGCACTGGGAACAAGTTAAAGCCAAATGTCACCAAAGTGCTTTTCTCAGCCTGAAAAGGCTATTTAGACCCATGATATTTTTAAGAAAGTGGGTGTCAGTTTAGTCATAAGGAAGGCCTTTGGGCTCATGTATTGTGGATTGGGCTTCTATTAGGACACTTTTAGCCAAGTCACACAGTCAGCAGCCACTTAGACTGTACTGGGAACAAGTTACAGTGAAACGTCACCAAAGTGCTTCTCTCTGCCTGAAAAGGCTATTTTGACCAATGACTTTTTAAAGAAAATGAGTGTCAGTTTTGTCATAAGGAAGGCATTTGGGCCCATGTATAGTGCATTGGGATTCTTGTTGGGCACTTTTAGGTACAACACACAGTCACCAGCCACTCAGAATGCACTGGGAACAAGTTAAAGCCAAATGTCACCAAAGTGCTTTTCTCAGCCTGAAAAGGCTATTTAGACCCATGATATTTTTAAGAAAGTGGGTGTCAGTTTAGTCATAAGGAAGGCCTTTGGGCTCATGTATTGTGGATCGGGCTTCTATTAGGACACTTTTAGCCAAGTCACACAGTCAGCAGCCACTTAGACTGTACTGGGAACAAGTTACAGTGAAAGGTCACCAAAGTGGTTCTCTCTGCCTGAAAAGGCTATTTTGACCAATGATTTTTTTAAGAAAATGAGTGTCAGTTTTGTCATAAGGAAGGCATTTGGGCCCATGTATAGTGCATTGGGATTCTTGTTGGGCACTTTTAGGTACAACACACAGTCACCAGCCATTCAGAATGTACTGGGAACAAGTTACAGCCAAATGTCACCAAAGTGCTTTTCTCAGCCTGATAAGGCTATTTAGACCCATGATATTTTTTAAGAAAGTGGGTGTCAGTTTAGTCATAAGGAAGGCCTTTGGGCTCATGTATTGTGGATTGGGCTTCTATTTGGCCACTTTTAACCAAGTCACACAGTCAGCAGCCACTTACACTGTACTGGGAACAAGTTACAGTGAAACGTCACCAAAGTGCTTCTCTCAGGCTGAAAAGGCTATTTTGACCAATGATTTTTTTAAGAAAATGAGTGTCAGTTTTGTCATAAGGAAGGCATTTGGGCCCATGTATAGTGCATTGGGATTCTTGTTGGGCACTTTTAGGTACAACACACAGTCACCAGCCACTCAGAATGCACTGGGAACAAGTTAAAGCCAAATGTCACCAAAGTGCTTTTCTCAGCCTGAAAAGGCTATTTAGACCCATGATATTTTTAAGAAAGTGGGTGTCAGTTTAGTCATAAGGAAGGCCTTTGGGCTCATGTATTGTGGATTTGGCTTCTATTAGGACACTTTTAGCCAAGTCACACAGTCAGCAGCCACTTAGACTGTACTGGGAACAAGTTACAGTGAAACGTCACCAAAGTGCTTCTCTCTGCCTGAAAAGGCTATTTTGACCAATGACTTTTTAAAGAAAATGAGTGTCAGTTTTGTCATAAGGAAGGCATTTGGGCCCATGTATAGTGCATTGGGATTCTTGTTGGGCACTTTTAGGTACAACACACAGTCACCAGCCACTCAGAATGCACTGGGAACAAGTTAAAGCCAAATGTCACCAAAGTGCTTTTCTCAGCCTGAAAAGGCTATTTAGACCCATGATATTTTTAAGAAAGTGGGTGTCAGTTTAGTCATAAGGAAGGCCTTTGGGCTCATGTATTGTGGATCGGGCTTCTATTAGGACACTTTTATCCAAGT
Source organism: Gymnoscopelus microlampas (assembly GCF_963454915.1). Taxonomy (NCBI): domain Eukaryota; kingdom Metazoa; phylum Chordata; class Actinopteri; order Myctophiformes; family Myctophidae; genus Gymnoscopelus; species Gymnoscopelus microlampas. The sequence continues at coordinate 370,114 of NC_139951.1, forward strand.
CACACAGTCAGCAGCCACTTAGACTGTACTGGGAACAAGTTACATTGAAAGGTCACCAAAGTGGTTCTCTCTGCCTGAAAAGGCTATTTTGACCAATGATTTTTTTAAGAAAATGAGTGTCAGTTTTGTCATAAGGAAGGCATTTGGGCCCATGTATAGTGCATTGGGATTCTTGTTGGGCACTTTTAGGTACAACACACAGTCACCAGCCATTCAGAATGTACTGGGAACAAGTTACAGCCAAATGTCACCAAAGTGCTTTTCTCAGCCTGATAAGGCTATTTAGACCCATGATATTTTTTAAGAAAGTGGGTGTCAGTTTAGTCATAAGGAAGGCCTTTGGGCTCATGTATTGTGGATTGGGCTTCTATTTGGCCACTTTTAACCAAGTCACACAGTCAGCAGCCACTTACACTGTACTGGGAACAAGTTACAGTGAAACGTCACCAAAGTGCTTCTCTCAGGCTGAAAAGGCTATTTTGACCAATGATTTTTTTAAGAAAATGAGTGTCAGTTTTGTCATAAGGAAGGCATTTGGGCCCATGTATAGTGCATTGGGATTCTTGTTGGGCACTTTTAGCTACATTACACAGTCACCAGCCACTCAGAATGCACTGGGAACAAGTTAAAGCCAAATGTCACCAAAGTGCTTTTCTCAGCCTGAAAAGGCTATTTAGACCCATGATATTTTTAAGAAAGTGGGTGTCAGTTTAGTCATAAGGAAGGCCTTTGGGCTCATGTATTGTGGATTGGGCCTCTATTAGGACACTTTTAGCCAAGTCACACAGTCAGCAGCCACTTACACTGTACTGGGAACAAGTTACAGTGAAACGTCACCAAAGTGCTTCTCTCAGCCTGAAAAGGCTACTTTGACAAATGATTTTTTTAAAGAAAATGAGTGTCAGTTTTGTCATAAGGAAGGCATTTTGGCCCATGTATAGTGCATTGGGATTCTTGTTGGGCACTTTTAGGTACAACACACAGTCACCAGCCACTCAGAATGCACTGGGAACAAGTTAAAGCCAAATGTCACCAAAGTGCTTTTCTCAGCCTGAAAAGGCTATTTAGACCCATGATATTTTTAAGAAAGTGGGTGTCAGTTTAGTCATAAGGAAGGCCTTTGGGCTCATGTATTGTGGATTGGGCTTCTATTAGGACACTTTTAGCCAAGTCACACAGTCAGCAGCCACTTAGACTGTACTGGGAACAAGTTACAGTGAAACGTCACCAAAGTGCTTCTCTCTGCCTGAAAAGGCTATTTTGACCAATGAATTTTTAAAGAAAATGAGTGTCAGTTTTGTCATAAGGAAGGCATTTGGGCCCATGTATAGTGCATTGGGATTCTTGTTGGGCACTTTTAGGTACAACACACAGTCACCAGCCACTCAGAATGCACTGGGAACAAGTTAAAGCCAAATGTCACCAAAGTGCTTTTCTCAGCCTGAAAAGGCTATTTAGACCCATGATATTTTTAAGAAAGTGGGTGTCAGTTTAGTCATAAGGAAGGCCTTTGGGCTCATGTATTGTGGATCGGGCTTCTATTAGGACACTTTTAGCCAAGTCACACAGTCAGCAGCCACTTAGACTGTACTGGGAACAAGTTACAGTGAAAGGTCACCAAAGTGGTTCTCTCTGCCTGAAAAGGCTATTTTGACCAATGATTTTTTTAAGAAAATGAGTGTCAGTTTTGTCATAAGGAAGGCATTTGGGCCCATGTATAGTGCATTGGGATTCTTGTTGGGCACTTTTAGGTACAACACACAGTCACCAGCCATTCAGAATGTACTGGGAACAAGTTACAGCCAAATGTCACCAAAGTGCTTTTCTCAGCCTGATAAGGCTATTTAGACCCATGATATTTTTTAAGAAAGTGGGTGTCAGTTTAGTCATAAGGAAGGCCTTTGGGCTCATGTATTGTGGATTGGGCTTCTATTTGGCCACTTTTAACCAAGTCACACAGTCAGCAGCCACTTACACTGTACTGGGAACAAGTTACAGTGAAACGTCACCAAAGTGCTTCTCTCAGGCTGAAAAGGCTATTTTGACCAATGATTTTTTAAAGAAAATGAGTGTCAGTTTTGTCATAAGGAAGGCATTTGGGCCCATGTATAGTGCATTGGGATTCTTGTTGGGCACTTTTAGGTACAACACACAGTCACCAGCCATTCAGAATGTACTGGGAACAAGTTACAGCCAAATGTCACCAAAGTGCTTTTCTCAGCCTGATAAGGCTATTTAGACCCAAGATATCTTTTAAGAAAGTGGGTGTCAGTTTAGTCATAAGGAAGGCCTTTGGGCTCATGTATTGTGGATTGGGCTTCTATTTGGCCACTTTTAACCAAGTCACACAGTCAGCAGCCACTTACACTGTACTGGGAACAAGTTACAGTGAAACGTCACCAAAGTGCTTCTCTCAGCCTGAAAAGGCTATTTTGACCAATGATTTTTTTAAGAAAATGAGTGTCAGTTTTGTCATAAGGAAGGCATTTGGGCCCATGTATAGGGCATTGGGATTCTTGTTGGGCACTTTTAGCTACATTACACAGTCACCAGCCACTCAGAATGCACTGGGAACAAGTTAAAGCCAAATGTCACCAAAGTGCTTTTCTCAGCCTGAAAAGGCTATTTAGACCCATGATATTTTTAAGAAAGTGGGTGTCAGTTTAGTCATAAGGAAGGCCTTTGGGCTCATGTATTGTGGATTGGGCCTCTATTAGGACACTTTTAGCCAAGTCACACAGTCAGCAGCCACTTACACTGTACTGGGAACAAGTTACAGTGAAACGTCACCAAAGTGCTTCTCTCAGCCTGAAAAGGCTACTTTGACAAATGATTTTTTTAAAGAAAATGAGTGTCAGTTTTGTCATAAGGAAGGCATATTGGCCCATGTATAGTGCATTGGGATTCTTGTTGGGCACTTTTAGGTACAACACACAGTCACCAGCCACTCAGAATGCACTGGGAACAAGTTAAAGCCAAATGTCACCAAAGTGCTTTTCTCAGCCTGAAAAGGCTATTTAGACCCATGATATTTTTAAGAAAGTGGGTGTCAGTTTAGTCATAAGGAAGGCCTTTGGGCTCATGTATTGTGGATTGGGCTTCTATTAGGACACTTTTAGCCAAGTCACACAGTCAGCAGCCACTTAGACTGTACTGGGAACAAGTTACAGTGAAACGTCACCAAAGTGCTTCTCTCTGCCTGAAAAGGCTATTTTGACCAATGACTTTTTAAAGAAAATGAGTGTCAGTTTTGTCATAAGGAAGGCATTTGGGCCCATGTATAGTGCATTGGGATTCTTGTTGGGCACTTTTAGGTACAACACACAGTCACCAGCCACTCAGAATGCACTGGGAACAAGTTAAAGCCAAATGTCACCAAAGTGCTTTTCTCAGCCTGAAAAGGCTATTTAGACCCATGATATTTTTAAGAAAGTGGGTGTCAGTTTAGTCATAAGGAAGGCCTTTGGGCTCATGTATTGTGGATTGGGCCTCTATTAGGACACTTTTAGCCAAGTCACACAGTCAGCAGCCACTTACACTGTACTGGGAACAAGTTACAGTGAAACGTCACCAAAGTGCTTCTCTCAGCCTGAAAAGGCTACTTTGACAAATGATTTTTTTAAAGAAAATGAGTGTCAGTTTTGTCATAAGGAAGGCATTTTGGCCCATGTATAGTGCATTGGGATTCTTGTTGGGCACTTTTAGGTACAACACACAGTCACCAGCCACTCAGAATGCACTGGGAACAAGTTAAAGCCAAATGTCACCAAAGTGCTTTTCTCAGCCTGAAAAGGCTATTTAGACCCATGATATTTTTAAGAAAGTGGGTGTCAGTTTAGTCATAAGGAAGGCCTTTGGGCTCATGTATTGTGGATCGGGCTTCTATTAGGACACTTTTAGCCAAGTCACACAGTCAGCAGCCACTTAGACTGTACTGGGAACAAGTTACAGTGAAACGTCACCAAAGTGCTTCTCTCTGCCTGAAAAGGCTATTTTGACCAATGAATTTTTAAAGAAAATGAGTGTCAGTTTTGTCATAAGGAAGGCATTTGGGCCCATGTATAGTGCATTGGGATTCTTGTTGGGCACTTTTAGGTACAACACACAGTCACCAGCCACTCAGAATGCACTGGGAACAAGTTAAAGCCAAATGTCACCAAAGTGCTTTTCTCAGCCTGAAAAGGCTATTTAGACCCATGATATTTTTAAGAAAGTGGGTGTCAGTTTAGTCATAAGGAAGGCCTTTGGGCTCATGTATTGTGGATCGGGCTTCTATTAGGACACTTTTAGCCAAGTCACACAGTCAGCAGCCACTTAGACTGTACTGGGAACAAGTTACAGTGAAAGGTCACCAAAGTGGTTCTCTCTGCCTGAAAAGGCTATTTTGACCAATGATTTTTTTAAGAAAATGAGTGTCAGTTTTGTCATAAGGAAGGCATTTGGGCCCATGTATAGTGCATTGGGATTCTTGTTGGGCACTTTTAGGTACAACACACAGTCACCAGCCATTCAGAATGTACTGGGAACAAGTTACAGCCAAATGTCACCAAAGTGCTTTTCTCAGCCTGATAAGGCTATTTAGACCCATGATATTTTTTAAGAAAGTGGGTGTCAGTTTAGTCATAAGGAAGGCCTTTGGGCTCATGTATTGTGGATTGGGCTTCTATTTGGCCACTTTTAACCAAGTCACACAGTCAGCAGCCACTTACACTGTACTGGGAACAAGTTACAGTGAAACGTCACCAAAGTGCTTCTCTCAGGCTGAAAAGGCTATTTTGACCAATGATTTTTTAAAGAAAATGAGTGTCAGTTTTGTCATAAGGAAGGCATTTGGGCCCATGTATAGTGCATTGGGATTCTTGTTGGGCACTTTTAGGTACAACACACAGTCACCAGCCATTCAGAATGTACTGGGAACAAGTTACAGCCAAATGTCACCAAAGTGCTTTTCTCAGCCTGATAAGGCTATTTAGACCCAAGATATCTTTTAAGAAAGTGGGTGTCAGTTTAGTCATAAGGAAGGCCTTTGGGCTCATGTATTGTGGATTGGGCTTCTATTTGGCCACTTTTAACCAAGTCACACAGTCAGCAGCCACTTACACTGTACTGGGAACAAGTTACAGTGAAACGTCACCAAAGTGCTTCTCTCAGCCTGAAAAGGCTATTTTGACCAATGATTTTTTTAAGAAAATGAGTGTCAGTTTTGTCATAAGGAAGGCATTTGGGCCCATGTATAGGGCATTGGGATTCTTGTTGGGCACTTTTAGCTACATTACACAGTCACCAGCCACTCAGAATGCACTGGGAACAAGTTAAAGCCAAATGTCACCAAAGTGCTTTTCTCAGCCTGAAAAGGCTATTTAGACCCATGATATTTTTAAGAAAGTGGGTGTCAGTTTAGTCATAAGGAAGGCCTTTGGGCTCATGTATTGTGGATTGGGCCTCTATTAGGACACTTTTAGCCAAGTCACACAGTCAGCAGCCACTTACACTGTACTGGGAACAAGTTACAGTGAAACGTCACCAAAGTGCTTCTCTCAGCCTGAAAAGGCTACTTTGACAAATGATTTTTTTAAAGAAAATGAGTGTCAGTTTTGTCATAAGGAAGGCATATTGGCCCATGTATAGTGCATTGGGATTCTTGTTGGGCACTTTTAGGTACAACACACAGTCACCAGCCACTCAGAATGCACTGGGAACAAGTTAAAGCCAAATGTCACCAAAGTGCTTTTCTCAGCCTGAAAAGGCTATTTAGACCCATGATATTTTTAAGAAAGTGGGTGTCAGTTTAGTCATAAGGAAGGCCTTTGGGCTCATGTATTGTGGATTGGGCTTCTATTAGGACACTTTTAGCCAAGTCACACAGTCAGCAGCCACTTAGACTGTACTGGGAACAAGTTACAGTGAAACGTCACCAAAGTGCTTCTCTCTGCCTGAAAAGGCTATTTTGACCAATGACTTTTTAAAGAAAATGAGTGTCAGTTTTGTCATAAGGAAGGCATTTGGGCCCATGTATAGTGCATTGGGATTCTTGTTGGGCACTTTTAGGTACAACACACAGTCACCAGCCACTCAGAATGCACTGGGAACAAGTTAAAGCCAAATGTCACCAAAGTGCTTTTCTCAGCCTGAAAAGGCTATTTAGACCCATGATATTTTTAAGAAAGTGGGTGTCAGTTTAGTCATAAGGAAGGCCTTTGGGCTCATGTATTGTGGATCGGGCTTCTATTAGGACACTTTTAGCCAAGTCACACAGTCAGCAGCCACTTAGACTGTACTGGGAACAAGTTACAGTGAAAGGACACCAAAGTGGTTCTCTCTGCCTGAAAAGGCTATTTTGACCAATGATTTTTTTAAGAAAATGAGTGTCAGTTTTGTCATAAGGAAGGCATTTGGGCCCATGTATAGTGCATTGGGATTCTTGTTGGGCACTTTTAGGTACAACACACAGTCACCAGCCATTCAGAATGTACTGGGAACAAGTTACAGCCAAATGTCACCAAAGTGCTTTTCTCAGCCTGATAAGGCTATTTAGACCCAAGATATCTTTTAAGAAAGTGGGTGTCAGTTTAGTCATAAGGAAGGCCTTTGGGCTCATGTATTGTGGATTGGGCTTCTATTTGGCCACTTTTAACCAAGTCACACAGTCAGCAGCCACTTACACTGTACTGGGAACAAGTTACAGTGAAACGTCACCAAAGTGCTTCTCTCAGGCTGAAAAGGCTATTTTGACCAATGATTTTTTTAAGAAAATGAGTGTCAGTTTTGTCATAAGGAAGGCATTTGGGCCCATGTATAGTGCATTGGGATTCTTGTTGGGCACTTTTAGGTACAACACACAGTCACCAGCCACTCAGAATGCACTGGGAACAAGTTACAGCCAAATGTCACCAAAGTGCTTTTCTCAGCCTAAAAAGGCTATTTAGACCTATGATATTTTTAAGAAAGTGGCTGTCAGTTTAGTCATAATAAGGCCTTTGGGCTCATTTATTGTGGATCGGGCTTCTATTTGGCCACTTTTACAACCAAGTCACACAGTCAGCAGCCACTTACACTGTACTGGGAACAAGTTTTACAGTGAAACGTCACCAAAGTGCTTCTCTCAGCCTGAAAAGGCTATTTTGACCAATGATTTTTTTAAGAAAATGAGTGTCAGTTTTGTCATAAGGAAGGCATTTGGGCCCATGTATAGTGCATTGGGATTCTTGTTGGGCACTTTTAGGTACAACACACAGTCACCAGCCATTCAGAATGTACTGGGAACAAGTTACAGCCAAATGTCACCAAAGTGCTTTTCTCAGCCTGATAAGGCTATTTAGACCCATGATATTTTTTAAGAAAGTGGGTGTCAGTTTAGTCATAAGGAAGGCCTTTGGGCTCATGTATTGTGGATTGGGCTTCTATTAGGACACTTTTAGCCAAGTCACACAGTCAGCAGCCACTTACACTGTACTGGGAACAAGTTACAGTGAAACGTCACCAAAGTGCTTCTCTCAGCCTGAAAAGGCTACTTTGACAAATGATTTTTTTAAAGAAAATGAGTGTCAGTTTTGTCATAAGGAAGGCATTTTGGCGTGCAACACACAGTCACCAGCCACTCAGAATGCACTGGGAACAAGTTAAAGCCAAATGTCACCAAAGTGCTTTTCTCAGCCTGAAAAGGCTATTTAGACCCATGATATTTTTAAGAAAGTGGGTGTCAGTTTAGTCATAAGGAAGGCCTTTGGGCTCATGTATTGTGGATCGGGCTTCTATTAGGACACTTTTAGCCAAGTCACACAGTCAGCAGCCACTTAGACTGTACTGGGAACAAGTTACAGTGAAAGGTCACCAAAGTGGTTCTCTCTGCCTGAAAAGGCTATTTTGACCAATGATTTTTTTAAGAAAATGAGTGTCAGTTTTGTCATAAGGAAGGCATTTGGGCCCATGTATAGTGCATTGGGATTCTTGTTGGGCACTTTTAGGTACAACACACAGTCACCAGCCATTCAGAATGTACTGGGAACAAGTTACAGCCAAATGTCACCAAAGTGCTTTTCTCAGCCTGATAAGGCTATTTAGACCCATGATATTTTTTAAGAAAGTGGGTGTCAGTTTAGTCATAAGGAAGGCCTTTGGGCTCATGTATTGTGGATTGGGCTTCTATTTGGCCACTTTTAACCAAGTCACACAGTCAGCAGCCACTTACACTGTACTGGGAACAAGTTACAGTGAAACGTCACCAAAGTGCTTCTCTCAGGCTGAAAAGGCTATTTTGACCAATGATTTTTTTAAGAAAATGAGTGTCAGTTTTGTCATAAGGAAGGCATTTGGGCCCATGTATAGTGCATTGGGATTCTTGTTGGGCACTTTTAGCTACATTACACAGTCACCAGCCACTCAGAATGCACTGGGAACAAGTTAAAGCCAAATGTCACCAAAGTGCTTTTCTCAGCCTGAAAAGGCTATTTAGACCCATGATATTTTTAAGAAAGTGGGTGTCAGTTTAGTCATAAGGAAGGCCTTTGGGCTCATGTATTGTGGATTGGGCCTCTATTAGGACACTTTTAGCCAAGTCACACAGTCAGCAGCCACTTACACTGTACTGGGAACAAGTTACAGTGAAACGTCACCAAAGTGCTTCTCTCAGCCTGAAAAGGCTATTTTGACAAATGATTTTTTTAAAGAAAATGAGTGTCAGTTTTGTCATAAGGAAGGCATTTTGGCCCATGTATAGTGCATTGGGATTCTTGTTGGGCACTTTTAGGTACAACACACAGTCACCAGCCACTCAGAATGCACTGGGAACAAGTTAAAGCCAAATGTCACCAAAGTGCTTTTCTCAGCCTGAAAAGGCTATTTAGACCCATGATATTTTTAAGAAAGTGGGTGTCAGTTTAGTCATAAGGAAGGCCTTTGGGCTCATGTATTGTGGATTGGGCTTCTATTAGGACACTTTTAGCCAAGTCACACAGTCAGCAGCCACTTAGACTGTACTGGGAACAAGTTACAGTGAAACGTCACCAAAGTGCTTCTCTCTGCCTGAAAAGGCTATTTTGACCAATGAATTTTTAAAGAAAATGAGTGTCAGTTTTGTCATAAGGAAGGCATTTGGGCCCATGTATAGTGCATTGGGATTCTTGTTGGGCACTTTTAGGTACAACACACAGTCACCAGCCACTCAGAATGCACTGGGAACAAGTTAAAGCCAAATGTCACCAAAGTGCTTTTCTCAGCCTGAAAAGGCTATTTAGACCCATGATATTTTTAAGAAAGTGGGTGTCAGTTTAGTCATAAGGAAGGCCTTTGGGCTCATGTATTGTGGATCGGGCTTCTATTAGGACACTTTTAGCCAAGTCACACAGTCAGCAGCCACTTAGACTGTACTGGGAACAAGTTACAGTGAAAAGTCACCAAAGTGGTTCTCTCTGCCTGAAAAGGCTATTTTGACCAATGATTTTTTTAAGAAAATGAGTGTCAGTTTTGTCATAAAGAAGGCATTTGGGCCCATGTATAGTGCATTGGGATTCTTGTTGGGCACTTTTAGGTACAACACACAGTCACCAGCCATTCAGAATGTACTGGGAACAAGTTACAGCCAAATGTCACCAAAGTGCTTTTCTCAGCCTGATAAGGCTATTTAGACCCATGATATTTTTTAAGAAAGTGGGTGTCAGTTTAGTCATAAGGAAGGCCTTTGGGCTCATGTATTGTGGATTGGGCTTCTATTTGGCCACTTTTAACCAAGTCACACAGTCAGCAGCCACTTACACTGTACTGGGAACAAGTTACAGTGAAACGTCACCAAAGTGCTTCTCTCAGGCTGAAAAGGCTATTTTGACCAATGATTTTTTAAAGAAAATGAGTGTCAGTTTTGTCATAAGGAAGGCATTTGGGCCCATGTATAGTGCATTGGGATTCTTGTTGGGCACTTTTAGGTACAACACACAGTCACCAGCCATTCAGAATGTACTGGGAACAAGTTACAGCCAAATGTCACCAAAGTGCTTTTCTCAGCCTGATAAGGCTATTTAGACCCAAGATATCTTTTAAGAAAGTGGGTGTCAGTTTAGTCATAAGGAAGGCCTTTGGGCTCATGTATTGTGGATTGGGCTTCTATTTGGCCACTTTTAACCAAGTCACACAGTCAGCAGCCACTTACACTGTACTGGGAACAAGTTACAGTGAAACGTCACCAAAGTGCTTCTCTCAGGCTGAAAAGGCTATTTTGACCAATGATTTTTTTAAGAAAATGAGTGTCAGTTTTGTCATAAGGAAGGCATTTGGGCCCATGTATAGTGCATTGGGATTCTTGTTGGGCACTTTTAGCTACATTACACAGTCACCAGCCACTCAGAATGCACTGGGAACAAGTTAAAGCCAAATGTCACCAAAGTGCTTTTCTCAGCCTGAAAAGGCTATTTAGACCCATGATATTTTTAAGAAAGTGGGTGTCAGTTTAGTCATAAGGAAGGCCTTTGGGCTCATGTATTGTGGATTGGGCCTCTATTAGGACACTTTTAGCCAAGTCACACAGTCAGCAGCCACTTACACTGTACTGGGAACAAGTTACAGTGAAACGTCACCAAAGTGCTTCTCTCAGCCTGAAAAGGCTACTTTGACAAATGATTTTTTTAAAGAAAATGAGTGTCAGTTTTGTCATAAGGAAGGCATTTGGGCCCATGTATAGTGCATTGGGATTCTTGTTGGGCACTTTTAGCTACATTACACAGTCACCAGCCACTCAGAATGCACTGGGAACAAGTTAAAGCCAAATGTCACCAAAGTGCTTTTCTCAGCCTGAAAAGGCTATTTAGACCCATGATATTTTTAAGAAAGTGGGTGTCAGTTTAGTCATAAGGAAGGCCTTTGGGCTCATGTATTGTGGATTGGGCCTCTATTAGGACACTTTTAGCCAAGTCACACAGTCAGCAGCCACTTACACTGTACTGGGAACAAGTTACAGTGAAACGTCACCAAAGTGCTTCTCTCAGCCTGAAAAGGCTACTTTGACAAATGATTTTTTTAAAGAAAATGAGTGTCAGTTTTGTCATAAGGAAGGCATTTTGGCCCATGTATAGTGCATTGGGATTCTTGTTGGGCACTTTTAGGTACAACACACAGTCACCAGCCACTCAGAATGCACTGGGAACAAGTTAAAGCCAAATGTCACCAAAGTGCTTTTCTCAGCCTGAAAAGGCTATTTAGACCCATGATATTTTTAAGAAAGTGGGTGTCAGTTTAGTCATAAGGAAGGCCTTTGGGCTCATGTATTGTGGATTGGGCTTCTATTAGGACACTTTTAGCCAAGTCACACAGTCAGCAGCCACTTAGACTGTACTGGGAACAAGTTACAGTGAAACGTCACCAAAGTGCTTCTCTCTGCCTGAAAAGGCTATTTTGACCAATGAATTTTTAAAGAAAATGAGTGTCAGTTTTGTCATAAGGAAGGCATTTGGGCCCATGTATAGTGCATTGGGATTCTTGTTGGGCACTTTTAGGTACAACACACAGTCACCAGCCACTCAGAATGCACTGGGAACAAGTTAAAGCCAAATGTCACCAAAGTGCTTTTCTCAGCCTGAAAAGGCTATTTAGACCCATGATATTTTTAAGAAAGTGGGTGTCAGTTTAGTCATAAGGAAGGCCTTTGGGCTCATGTATTGTGGATCGGGCTTCTATTAGGACACTTTTAGCCAAGTCACACAGTCAGCAGCCACTTAGACTGTACTGGGAACAAGTTACAGTGAAAAGTCACCAAAGTGGTTCTCTCTGCCTGAAAAGGCTATTTTGACCAATGATTTTTTTAAGAAAATGAGTGTCAGTTTTGTCATAAGGAAGGCATTTGGGCCCATGTATAGTGCATTGGGATTCTTGTTGGGCACTTTTAGGTACAACACACAGTCACCAGCCATTCAGAATGTACTGGGAACAAGTTACAGCCAAATGTCACCAAAGTGCTTTTCTCAGCCTGATAAGGCTATTTAGACCCATGATATTTTTTAAGAAAGTGGGTGTCAGTTTAGTCATAAGGAAGGCCTTTGGGCTCATGTATTGTGGATTGGGCTTCTATTTGGCCACTTTTAACCAAGTCACACAGTCAGCAGCCACTTACACTGTACTGGGAACAAGTTACAGTGAAACGTCACCAAAGTGCTTCTCTCAGGCTGAAAAGGCTATTTTGACCAATGATTTTTTAAAGAAAATGAGTGTCAGTTTTGTCATAAGGAAGGCATTTGGGCCCATGTATAGTGCATTGGGATTCTTGTTGGGCACTTTTAGGTACAACACACAGTCACCAGCCATTCAGAATGTACTGGGAACAAGTTACAGCCAAATGTCACCAAAGTGCTTTTCTCAGCCTGATAAGGCTATTTAGACCCAAGATATCTTTTAAGAAAGTGGGTGTCAGTTTAGTCATAAGGAAGGCCTTTGGGCTCATGTATTGTGGATTGGGCTTCTATTTGGCCACTTTTAACCAAGTCACACAGTCAGCAGCCACTTACACTGTACTGGGAACAAGTTACAGTGAAACGTCACCAAAGTGCTTCTCTCAGGCTGAAAAGGCTATTTTGACCAATGATTTTTTTAAGAAAATGAGTGTCAGTTTTGTCATAAGGAAGGCATTTGGGCCCATGTATAGTGCATTGGGATTCTTGTTGGGCACTTTTAGGTACAACACACAGTCACCAGCCACTCAGAATGCACTGGGAACAAGTTACAGCCAAATGTCACCAAAGTGCTTTTCTCAGCCTAAAAAGGCTATTTAGACCTATGATATTTTTAAGAAAGTGGCTGTCAGTTTAGTCATAAGGAAGGCCTTTGGGCTCATGTATTGTGGATCGGGCTTCTATTAGGACACTTTTAGCCAAGTCACACAGTCAGCAGCCACTTAGACTGTACTGGGAACAAGTTACAGTGAAACGTCACCAAAGTGCTTCTCTCTGCCTGAAAAGGCTATTTTGACCAATGAATTTTTAAAGAAAATGAGTGTCAGTTTTGTCATAAGGAAGGCATTTGGGCCCATGTATAGTGCATTGGGATTCTTGTTGGGCACTTTTAGGTACAACACACAGTCACCAGCCACTCAGAATGCACTGGGAACAAGTTAAAGCCAAATGTCACCAAAGTGCTTTTCTCAGCCTGAAAAGGCTATTTAGACCCATGATATTTTTAAGAAAGTGGGTGTCAGTTTAGTCATAAGGAAGGCCTTTGGGCTCATGTATTGTGGATCGGGCTTCTATTAGGACACTTTTAGCCAAGTCACACAGTCAGCAGCCACTTAGACTGTACTGGGAACAAGTTACAGTGAAAAGTCACCAAAGTGGTTCTCTCTGCCTGAAAAGGCTATTTTGACCAATGATTTTTTTAAGAAAATGAGTGTCAGTTTTGTCATAAGGAAGGCATTTGGGCCCATGTATAGTGCATTGGGATTCTTGTTGGGCACTTTTAGGTACAACACACAGTCACCAGCCATTCAGAATGTACTGGGAACAAGTTACAGCCAAATGTCACCAAAGTGCTTTTCTCAGCCTGATAAGGCTATTTAGACCCATGATATTTTTTAAGAAAGTGGGTGTCAGTTTAGTCATAAGGAAGGCCTTTGGGCTCATGTATTGTGGATTGGGCTTCTATTTGGCCACTTTTAACCAAGTCACACAGTCAGCAGCCACTTACACTGTACTGGGAACAAGTTACAGTGAAACGTCACCAAAGTGCTTCTCTCAGGCTGAAAAGGCTATTTTGACCAATGATTTTTTAAAGAAAATGAGTGTCAGTTTTGTCATAAGGAAGGCATTTGGGCCCATGTATAGTGCATTGGGATTCTTGTTGGGCACTTTTAGGTACAACACACAGTCACCAGCCATTCAGAATGTACTGGGAACAAGTTACAGCCAAATGTCACCAAAGTGCTTTTCTCAGCCTGATAAGGCTATTTAGACCCAAGATATCTTTTAAGAAAGTGGGTGTCAGTTTAGTCATAAGGAAGGCCTTTGGGCTCATGTATTGTGGATTGGGCTTCTATTTGGCCACTTTTAACCAAGTCACACAGTCAGCAGCCACTTACACTGTACTGGGAACAAGTTACAGTGAAACGTCACCAAAGTGCTTCTCTCAGGCTGAAAAGGCTATTTTGACCAATGATTTTTTTAAGAAAATGAGTGTCAGTTTTGTCATAAGGAAGGCATTTGGGCCCATGTATAGTGCATTGGGATTCTTGTTGGGCACTTTTAGGTACAACACACAGTCACCAGCCACTCAGAATGCACTGGGAACAAGTTACAGCCAAATGTCACCAAAGTGCTTTTCTCAGCCTAAAAAGGCTATTTAGACCTATGATATTTTTAAGAAAGTGGCTGTCAGTTTAGTCATAATAAGGCCTTTGGGCTCATTTATTGTGGATCGGGCTTCTATTTGGCCACTTTTACAACCAAGTCACACAGTCAGCAGCCACTTACACTGTACTGGGAACAAGTTTTACAGTGAAACGTCACCAAAGTGCTTCTCTCAGCCTGAAAAGGCTATTTTGACCAATGATTTTTTTAAGAAAATGAGTGTCAGTTTTGTCATAAGGAAGGCATTTGGGCCCATGTATAGGGCATTGGGATTCTTGTTGGGCACTTTTAGCTACATTACACAGTCACCAGCCACTCAGAATGCACTGGGAACAAGTTAAAGCCAAATGTCACCAAAGTGCTTTTCTCAGCCTGAAAAGGCTATTTAGACCCATGATATTTTTAAGAAAGTGGGTGTCAGTTTAGTCATAAGGAAGGCCTTTGGGCTCATGTATTGTGGATTGGGCCTCTATTAGGACACTTTTAGCCAAGTCACACAGTCAGCAGCCACTTACACTGTACTGGGAACAAGTTACAGTGAAACGTCACCAAAGTGCTTCTCTCAGCCTGAAAAGGCTACTTTGACAAATGATTTTTTTAAAGAAAATGAGTGTCAGTTTTGTCATAAGGAAGGCATATTGGCCCATGTATAGTGCATTGGGATTCTTGTTGGGCACTTTTAGGTACAACACACAGTCACCAGCCACTCAGAATGCACTGGGAACAAGTTAAAGCCAAATGTCACCAAAGTGCTTTTCTCAGCCTGAAAAGGCTATTTAGACCCATGATATTTTTAAGAAAGTGGGTGTCAGTTTAGTCATAAGGAAGGCCTTTGGGCTCATGTATTGTGGATTGGGCTTCTATTAGGACACTTTTAGCCAAGTCACACAGTCAGCAGCCACTTAGACTGTACTGGGAACAAGTTACAGTGAAACGTCACCAAAGTGCTTCTCTCTGCCTGAAAAGGCTATTTTGACCAATGACTTTTTAAAGAAAATGAGTGTCAGTTTTGTCATAAGGAAGGCATTTGGGCCCATGTATAGTGCATTGGGATTCTTGTTGGGCACTTTTAGGTACAACACACAGTCACCAGCCATTCAGAATGTACTGGGAACAAGTTACAGCCAAATGTCACCAAAGTGCTTTTCTCAGCCTGATAAGGCTATTTAGACCCATGATATTTTTTAAGAAAGTGGGTGTCAGTTTAGTCATAAGGAAGGCCTTTGGGCTCATGTATTGTGGATTGGGCTTCTATTAGGACACTTTTAGCCAAGTCACACAGTCAGCAGCCACTTACACTGTACTGGGAACAAGTTACAGTGAAACGTCACCAAAGTGCTTCTCTCAGCCTGAAAAGGCTACTTTGACAAATGATTTTTTTAAAGAAAATGAGTGTCAGTTTTGTCATAAGGAAGGCATTTTGGCCCATGTATAGTGCATTGGGATTCTTGTTGGGCACTTTTAGGTACAACACACAGTCACCAGCCACTCAGAATGCACTGGGAACAAGTTAAAGCCAAATGTCACCAAAGTGCTTTTCTCAGCCTGAAAAGCCTATTTAGACCCATGATATTTTTAAGAAAGTGGGTGTCAGTTTAGTCATAAGGAAGGCCTTTGGGCTCATGTATTGTGGATTGGGCTTCTATTAGGACACTTTTAGCCAAGTCACACAGTCAGCAGCCACTTAGACTGTACTGGGAACAAGTTACAGTGAAACGTCACCAAAGTGCTTCTCTCTGCCTGAAAAGGCTATTTTGACCAATGACTTTTTAAAGAAAATGAGTGTCAGTTTTGTCATAAGGAAGGCATTTGGGCCCATGTATAGTGCATTGGGATTCTTGTTGGGCACTTTTAGGTACAACACACAGTCACCAGCCACTCAGAATGCACTGGGAACAAGTTAAAGCCAAATGTCACCAAAGTGCTTTTCTCAGCCTGAAAAGGCTATTTAGACCCATGATATTTTTAAGAAAGTGGGTGTCAGTTTAGTCATAAGGAAGGCCTTTGGGCTCATGTATTGTGGATCGGGCTTCTATTAGGACACTTTTAGCCAAGTCACACAGTCAGCAGCCACTTAGACTGTACTGGGAACAAGTTACAGTGAAAGGACACCAAAGTGGTTCTCTCTGCCTGAAAAGGCTATTTTGACCAATGATTTTTTTAAGAAAATGAGTGTCAGTTTTGTCATAAGGAAGGCATTTGGGCCCATGTATAGTGCATTGGGATTCTTGTTGGGCACTTTTAGGTACAACACACAGTCACCAGCCATTCAGAATGTACTGGGAACAAGTTACAGCCAAATGTCACCAAAGTGCTTTTCTCAGCCTGATAAGGCTATTTAGACCCAAGATATCTTTTAAGAAAGTGGGTGTCAGTTTAGTCATAAGGAAGGCCTTTGGGCTCATGTATTGTGGATTGGGCTTCTATTTGGCCACTTTTAACCAAGTCACACAGTCAGCAGCCACTTACACTGTACTGGGAACAAGTTACAGTGAAACGTCACCAAAGTGCTTCTCTCAGGCTGAAAAGGCTATTTTGACCAATGATTTTTTTAAGAAAATGAGTGTCAGTTTTGTCATAAGGAAGGCATTTGGGCCCATGTATAGTGCATTGGGATTCTTGTTGGGCACTTTTAGGTACAACACACAGTCACCAGCCACTCAGAATGCACTGGGAACAAGTTACAGCCAAATGTCACCAAAGTGCTTTTCTCAGCCAAAAAAGGCTATTTAGACCTATGATATTTTTAAGAAAGTGGCTGTCAGTTTAGTCATAATAAGGCCTTTGGGCTCATTTATTGTGGATCGGGCTTCTATTTGGCCACTTTTACAACCAAGTCACACAGTCAGCAGCCACTTACACTGTACTGGGAACAAGTTTTACAGTGAAACGTCACCAAAGTGCTTCTCTCAGCCTGAAAAGGCTATTTTGACCAATGATTTTTTTAAGAAAATGAGTGTCAGTTTTGTCATAAGGAAGGCATTTGGGCCCATGTATAGTGCATTGGGATTCTTGTTGGGCACTTTTAGGTACAACACACAGTCACCAGCCATTCAGAATGTACTGGGAACAAGTTACAGCCAAATGTCACCAAAGTGCTTTTCTCAGCCTGATAAGGCTATTTAGACCCATGATATTTTTTAAGAAAGTGGGTGTCAGTTTAGTCATAAGGAAGGCCTTTGGGCTCATGTATTGTGGATTGGGCTTCTATTAGGACACTTTTAGCCAAGTCACACAGTCAGCAGCCACTTACACTGTACTGGGAACAAGTTACAGTGAAACGTCACCAAAGTGCTTCTCTCAGCCTGAAAAGGCTACTTTGACAAATGATTTTTTTAAAGAAAATGAGTGTCAGTTTTGTCATAAGGAAGGCATTTTGGCGTGCAACACACAGTCACCAGCCACTCAGAATGCACTGGGAACAAGTTAAAGCCAAATGTCACCAAAGTGCTTTTCTCAGCCTGAAAAGGCTATTTAGACCCATGATATTTTTAAGAAAGTGGGTGTCAGTTTAGTCATAAGGAAGGCCTTTGGGCTCATGTATTGTGGATCGGGCTTCTATTAGGACACTTTTAGCCAAGTCACACAGTCAGCAGCCACTTAGACTGTACTGGGAACAAGTTACAGTGAAAGGTCACCAAAGTGGTTCTCTCTGCCTGAAAAGGCTATTTTGACCAATGATTTTTTTAAGAAAATGAGTGTCAGTTTTGTCATAAGGAAGGCATTTGGGCCCATGTATAGTGCATTGGGATTCTTGTTGGGCACTTTTAGGTACAACACACAGTCACCAGCCATTCAGAATGTACTGGGAACAAGTTACAGCCAAATGTCACCAAAGTGCTTTTCTCAGCCTGATAAGGCTATTTAGACCCATGATATTTTTTAAGAAAGTGGGTGTCAGTTTAGTCATAAGGAAGGCCTTTGGGCTCATGTATTGTGGATTGGGCTTCTATTTGGCCACTTTTAACCAAGTCACACAGTCAGCAGCCACTTACACTGTACTGGGAACAAGTTACAGTGAAACGTCACCAAAGTGCTTCTCTCAGGCTGAAAAGGCTATTTTGACCAATGATTTTTTTAAGAAAATGAGTGTCAGTTTTGTCATAAGGAAGGCATTTGGGCCCATGTATAGTGCATTGGGATTCTTGTTGGGCACTTTTAGCTACATTACACAGTCACCAGCCACTCAGAATGCACTGGGAACAAGTTAAAGCCAAATGTCACCAAAGTGCTTTTCTCAGCCTGAAAAGGCTATTTAGACCCATGATATTTTTAAGAAAGTGGGTGTCAGTTTAGTCATAAGGAAGGCCTTTGGGCTCATGTATTGTGGATTGGGCCTCTATTAGGACACTTTTAGCCAAGTCACACAGTCAGCAGCCACTTACACTGTACTGGGAACAAGTTACAGTGAAACGTCACCAAAGTGCTTCTCTCAGCCTGAAAAGGCTACTTTGACAAATGATTTTTTTAAAGAAAATGAGTGTCAGTTTTGTCATAAGGAAGGCATTTTGGCCCATGTATAGTGCATTGGGATTCTTGTTGGGCACTTTTAGGTACAACACACAGTCACCAGCCACTCAGAATGCACTGGGAACAAGTTAAAGCCAAATGTCACCAAAGTGCTTTTCTCAGCCTGAAAAGGCTATTTAGACCCATGATATTTTTAAGAAAGTGGGTGTCAGTTTAGTCATAAGGAAGGCCTTTGGGCTCATGTATTGTGGATTGGGCTTCTATTAGGACACTTTTAGCCAAGTCACACAGTCAGCAGCCACTTAGACTGTACTGGGAACAAGTTACAGTGAAACGTCACCAAAGTGCTTCTCTCTGCCTGAAAAGGCTATTTTGACCAATGAATTTTTAAAGGAAATGAGTGTCAGTTTTGTCATAAGGAAGGCATTTGGGCCCATGTATAGTGCATTGGGATTCTTGTTGGGCACTTTTAGGTACAACACACAGTCACCAGCCACTCAGAATGCACTGGGAACAAGTTAAAGCCAAATGTCACCAAAGTGCTTTTCTCAGCCTGAAAAGGCTATTTAGACCCATGATATTTTTAAGAAAGTGGGTGTCAGTTTAGTCATAAGGAAGGCCTTTGGGCTCATGTATTGTGGATCGGGCTTCTATTAGGACACTTTTAGCCAAGTCACACAGTCAGCAGCCACTTAGACTGTACTGGGAACAAGTTACAGTGAAAAGTCACCAAAGTGGTTCTCTCTGCCTGAAAAGGCTATTTTGACCAATGATTTTTTTAAGAAAATGAGTGTCAGTTTTGTCATAAGGAAGGCATTTGGGCCCATGTATAGTGCATTGGGATTCTTGTTGGGCACTTTTAGGTACAACACACAGTCACCAGCCATTCAGAATGTACTGGGAACAAGTTACAGCCAAATGTCACCAAAGTGCTTTTCTCAGCCTGATAAGGCTATTTAGACCCATGATATTTTTTAAGAAAGTGGGTGTCAGTTTAGTCATAAGGAAGGCCTTTGGGCTCATGTATTGTGGATTGGGCTTCTATTTGGCCACTTTTAACCAAGTCACACAGTCAGCAGCCACTTACACTGTACTGGGAACAAGTTACAGTGAAACGTCACCAAAGTGCTTCTCTCAGGCTGAAAAGGCTATTTTGACCAATGATTTTTTTAAGAAAATGAGTGTCAGTTTTGTCATAAGGAAGGCATTTGGGCCCATGTATAGTGCATTGGGATTCTTGTTGGGCACTTTTAGGTACAACACACAGTCACCAGCCATTCAGAATGTACTGGGAACAAGTTACAGCCAAATGTCACCAAAGTGCTTTTCTCAGCCTGATAAGGCTATTTAGACCCAAGATATCTTTTAAGAAAGTGGGTGTCAGTTTAGTCATAAGGAAGGCCTTTGGGCTCATGTATTGTGGATTGGGCTTCTATTTGGCCACTTTTAACCAAGTCACACAGTCAGCAGCCACTTACACTGTACTGGGAACAAGTTACAGTGAAACGTCACCAAAGTGCTTCTCTCAGGCTGAAAAGGCTATTTTGACCAATGATTTTTTTAAGAAAATGAGTGTCAGTTTTGTCATAAGGAAGGCATTTGGGCCCATGTATAGTGCATTGGGATTCTTGTTGGGCACTTTTAGCTACATTACACAGTCACCAGCCACTCAGAATGCACTGGGAACAAGTTAAAGCCAAATGTCACCAAAGTGCTTTTCTCAGCCTGAAAAGGCTATTTAGACCCATGATATTTTTAAGAAAGTGGGTGTCAGTTTAGTCATAAGGAAGGCCTTTGGGCTCATGTATTGTGGATTGGGCCTCTATTAGGACACTTTTAGCCAAGTCACACAGTCAGCAGCCACTTACACTGTACTGGGAACAAGTTACAGTGAAACGTCACCAAAGTGCTTCTCTCAGCCTGAAAAGGCTACTTTGACAAATGATTTTTTTAAAGAAAATGAGTGTCAGTTTTGTCATAAGGAAGGCATTTGGGCCCATGTATAGTGCATTGGGATTCTTGTTGGGCACTTTTAGCTACATTACACAGTCACCAGCCACTCAGAATGCACTGGGAACAAGTTAAAGCCAAATGTCACCAAAGTGCTTTTCTCAGCCTGAAAAGGCTATTTAGACCCATGATATTTTTAAGAAAGTGGGTGTCAGTTTAGTCATAAGGAAGGCCTTTGGGCTCATGTATTGTGGATTGGGCCTCTATTAGGACACTTTTAGCCAAGTCACACAGTCAGCAGCCACTTACACTGTACTGGGAACAAGTTACAGTGAAACGTCACCAAAGTGCTTCTCTCAGCCTGAAAAGGCTACTTTGACAAATGATTTTTTTAAAGAAAATGAGTGTCAGTTTTGTCATAAGGAAGGCATTTTGGCCCATGTATAGTGCATTGGGATTCTTGTTGGGCACTTTTAGGTACAACACACAGTCACCAGCCACTCAGAATGCACTGGGAACAAGTTAAAGCCAAATGTCACCAAAGTGCTTTTCTCAGCCTGAAAAGGCTATTTAGACCCATGATATTTTTAAGAAAGTGGGTGTCAGTTTAGTCATAAGGAAGGCCTTTGGGCTCATGTATTGTGGATCGGGCTTCTATTAGGACACTTTTAGCCAAGTCACACAGTCAGCAGCCACTTAGACTGTACTGGGAACAAGTTACAGTGAAAGGTCACCAAAGTGGTTCTCTCTGCCTGAAAAGGCTATTTTGACCAATGATTTTTTTAAGAAAATGAGTGTCAGTTTTGTCATAAGGAAGGCATTTGGGCCCATGTATAGTGCATTGGGATTCTTGTTGGGCACTTTTAGGTACAACACACAGTCACCAGCCATTCAGAATGTACTGGGAACAAGTTACAGCCAAATGTCACCAAAGTGCTTTTCTCAGCCTGATAAGGCTATTTAGACCCATGATATTTTTTAAGAAAGTGGGTGTCAGTTTAGTCATAAGGAAGGCCTTTGGGCTCATGTATTGTGGATTGGGCTTCTATTTGGCCACTTTTAACCAAGTCACACAGTCAGCAGCCACTTACACTGTACTGGGAACAAGTTACAGTGAAACGTCACCAAAGTGCTTCTCTCAGGCTGAAAAGGCTATTTTGACCAATGATTTTTTTAAGAAAATGAGTGTCAGTTTTGTCATAAGGAAGGCATTTGGGCCCATGTATAGTGCATTGGGATTCTTGTTGGGCACTTTTAGCTACATTACACAGTCACCAGCCACTCAGAATGCACTGGGAACAAGTTAAAGCCAAATGTCACCAAAGTGCTTTTCTCAGCCTGAAAAGGCTATTTAGACCCATGATATTTTTAAGAAAGTGGGTGTCAGTTTAGTCATAAGGAAGGCCTTTGGGCTCATGTATTGTGGATTGGGCCTCTATTAGGACACTTTTAGCCAAGTCACACAGTCAGCAGCCACTTACACTGTACTGGGAACAAGTTACAGTGAAACGTCACCAAAGTGCTTCTCTCAGCCTGAAAAGGCTACTTTGACAAATGATTTTTTTAAAGAAAATGAGTGTCAGTTTTGTCATAAGGAAGGCATTTTGGCCCATGTATAGTGCATTGGGATTCTTGTTGGGCACTTTTAGGTACAACACACAGTCACCAGCCACTCAGAATGCACTGGGAACAAGTTAAAGCCAAATGTCACCAAAGTGCTTTTCTCAGCCTGAAAAGGCTATTTAGACCCATGATATTTTTAAGAAAGTGGGTGTCAGTTTAGTCATAAGGAAGGCCTTTGGGCTCATGTATTGTGGATTGGGCTTCTATTAGGACACTTTTAGCCAAGTCACACAGTCAGCAGCCACTTAGACTGTACTGGGAACAAGTTACAGTGAAACGTCACCAAAGTGCTTCTCTCTGCCTGAAAAGGCTATTTTGACCAATGAATTTTTAAAGAAAATGAGTGTCAGTTTTGTCATAAGGAAGGCATTTGGGCCCATGTATAGTGCATTGGGATTCTTGTTGGGCACTTTTAGGTACAAC
The DNA here is from genome assembly GCF_963454915.1 of Gymnoscopelus microlampas. Classification (NCBI taxonomy): domain Eukaryota; kingdom Metazoa; phylum Chordata; class Actinopteri; order Myctophiformes; family Myctophidae; genus Gymnoscopelus; species Gymnoscopelus microlampas. The sequence goes on from NC_139951.1 coordinate 392,895, forward strand.
ACACAGTCACCAGCCACTCAGAATGCACTGGGAACAAGTTAAAGCCAAATGTCACCAAAGTGCTTTTCTCAGCCTGAAAAGGCTATTTAGACCCATGATATTTTTAAGAAAGTGGGTGTCAGTTTAGTCATAAGGAAGGCCTTTGGGCTCATGTATTGTGGATCGGGCTTCTATTAGGACACTTTTAGCCAAGTCACACAGTCAGCAGCCACTTAGACTGTACTGGGAACAAGTTACAGTGAAAAGTCACCAAAGTGGTTCTCTCTGCCTGAAAAGGCTATTTTGACCAATGATTTTTTTAAGAAAATGAGTGTCAGTTTTGTCATAAGGAAGGCATTTGGGCCCATGTATAGTGCATTGGGATTCTTGTTGGGCACTTTTAGGTACAACACACAGTCACCAGCCATTCAGAATGTACTGGGAACAAGTTACAGCCAAATGTCACCAAAGTGCTTTTCTCAGCCTGATAAGGCTATTTAGACCCATGATATTTTTTAAGAAAGTGGGTGTCAGTTTAGTCATAAGGAAGGCCTTTGGGCTCATGTATTGTGGATTGGGCTTCTATTTGGCCACTTTTAACCAAGTCACACAGTCAGCAGCCACTTACACTGTACTGGGAACAAGTTACAGTGAAACGTCACCAAAGTGCTTCTCTCAGGCTGAAAAGGCTATTTTGACCAATGATTTTTTAAAGAAAATGAGTGTCAGTTTTGTCATAAGGAAGGCATTTGGGCCCATGTATAGTGCATTGGGATTCTTGTTGGGCACTTTTAGGTACAACACACAGTCACCAGCCACTCAGAATGCACTGGGAACAAGTTACAGCCAAATGTCACCAAAGTGCTTTTCTCAGCCTAAAAAGGCTATTTAGACCTATGATATTTTTAAGAAAGTGGCTGTCAGTTTAGTCATAATAAGGCCTTTGGGCTCATTTATTGTGGATCGGGCTTCTATTTGGCCACTTTTACAACCAAGTCACACAGTCAGCAGCCACTTACACTGTACTGGGAACAAGTTTTACAGTGAAACGTCACCAAAGTGCTTCTCTCAGCCTGAAAAGGCTATTTTGACCAATGATTTTTTTAAGAAAATGAGTGTCAGTTTTGTCATAAGGAAGGCATTTGGGCCCATGTATAGGGCATTGGGATTCTTGTTGGGCACTTTTAGCTACATTACACAGTCACCAGCCACTCAGAATGCACTGGGAACAAGTTAAAGCCAAATGTCACCAAAGTGCTTTTCTCAGCCTGAAAAGGCTATTTAGACCCATGATATTTTTAAGAAAGTGGGTGTCAGTTTAGTCATAAGGAAGGCCTTTGGGCTCATGTATTGTGGATTGGGCCTCTATTAGGACACTTTTAGCCAAGTCACACAGTCAGCAGCCACTTACACTGTACTGGGAACAAGTTACAGTGAAACGTCACCAAAGTGCTTCTCTCAGCCTGAAAAGGCTACTTTGACAAATGATTTTTTTAAAGAAAATGAGTGTCAGTTTTGTCATAAGGAAGGCATATTGGCCCATGTATAGTGCATTGGGATTCTTGTTGGGCACGTTTAGGTACAACACACAGTCACCAGCCACTCAGAATGCACTGGGAACAAGTTAAAGCCAAATGTCACCAAAGTGCTTTTCTCAGCCTGAAAAGCCTATTTAGACCCATGATATTTTTAAGAAAGTGGGTGTCAGTTTAGTCATAAGGAAGGCCTTTGGGCTCATGTATTGTGGATTGGGCTTCTATTAGGACACTTTTAGCCAAGTCACACAGTCAGCAGCCACTTAGACTGTACTGGGAACAAGTTACAGTGAAACGTCACCAAAGTGCTTCTCTCTGCCTGAAAAGGCTATTTTGACCAATGACTTTTTAAAGAAAATGAGTGTCAGTTTTGTCATAAGGAAGGCATTTGGGCCCATGTATAGTGCATTGGGATTCTTGTTGGGCACTTTTAGGTACAACACACAGTCACCAGCCACTCAGAATGCACTGGGAACAAGTTAAAGCCAAATGTCACCAAAGTGCTTTTCTCAGCCTGAAAAGGCTATTTAGACCCATGATATTTTTAAGAAAGTGGGTGTCAGTTTAGTCATAAGGAAGGCCTTTGGGCTCATGTATTGTGGATCGGGCTTCTATTAGGACACTTTTAGCCAAGTCACACAGTCAGCAGCCACTTAGACTGTACTGGGAACAAGTTACAGTGAAACGTCACCAAAGTGGTTCTCTCTGCCTGAAAAGGCTATTTTGACCAATGATTTTTTTAAGAAAATGAGTGTCAGTTTTGTCATAAGGAAGGCATTTGGGCCCATGTATAGTGCATTGGGATTCTTGTTGGGCACTTTTAGGTACAACACACAGTCACCAGCCATTCAGAATGTACTGGGAACAAGTTACAGCCAAATGTCACCAAAGTGCTTTTCTCAGCCTGATAAGGCTATTTAGACCCATGATATTTTTTAAGAAAGTGGGTGTCAGTTTAGTCATAAGGAAGGCCTTTGGGCTCATGTATTGTGGATTGGGCTTCTATTAGGACACTTTTAGCCAAGTCACACAGTCAGCAGCCACTTACACTGTACTGGGAACAAGTTACAGTGAAACGTCACCAAAGTGCTTCTCTCAGCCTGAAAAGGCTACTTTGACAAATGATTTTTTTAAAGAAAATGAGTGTCAGTTTTGTCATAAGGAAGGCATTTTGGCCCATGTATAGTGCATTGGGATTCTTGTTGGGCACTTTTAGGTACAACACACAGTCACCAGCCACTCAGAATGCACTGGGAACAAGTTAAAGCCAAATGTCACCAAAGTGCTTTTCTCAGCCTGAAAAGGCTATTTAGACCCATGATATTTTTAAGAAAGTGGGTGTCAGTTTAGTCATAAGGAAGGCCTTTGGGCTCATGTATTGTGGATTGGGCTTCTATTAGGACACTTTTAGCCAAGTCACACAGTCAGCAGCCACTTAGACTGTACTGGGAACAAGTTACAGTGAAACGTCACCAAAGTGCTTCTCTCTGCCTGAAAAGGCTATTTTGACCAATGACTTTTTAAAGAAAATGAGTGTCAGTTTTGTCATAAGGAAGGCATTTGGGCCCATGTATAGTGCATTGGGATTCTTGTTGGGCACTTTTAGGTACAACACACAGTCACCAGCCACTCAGAATGCACTGGGAACAAGTTAAAGCCAAATGTCACCAAAGTGCTTTTCTCAGCCTGAAAAGGCTATTTAGACCCATGATATTTTTAAGAAAGTGGGTGTCAGTTTAGTCATAAGGAAGGCCTTTGGGCTCATGTATTGTGGATCGGGCTTCTATTAGGACACTTTTAGCCAAGTCACACAGTCAGCAGCCACTTAGACTGTACTGGGAACAAGTTACAGTGAAAGGACACCAAAGTGGTTCTCTCTGCCTGAAAAGGCTATTTTGACCAATGATTTTTTTAAGAAAATGAGTGTCAGTTTTGTCATAAGGAAGGCATTTGGGCCCATGTATAGTGCATTGGGATTCTTGTTGGGCACTTTTAGGTACAACACACAGTCACCAGCCATTCAGAATGTACTGGGAACAAGTTACAGCCAAATGTCACCAAAGTGCTTTTCTCAGCCTGATAAGGCTATTTAGACCCAAGATATCTTTTAAGAAAGTGGGTGTCAGTTTAGTCATAAGGAAGGCCTTTGGGCTCATGTATTGTGGATTGGGCTTCTATTTGGCCACTTTTAACCAAGTCACACAGTCAGCAGCCACTTACACTGTACTGGGAACAAGTTACAGTGAAACGTCACCAAAGTGCTTCTCTCAGGCTGAAAAGGCTATTTTGACCAATGATTTTTTTAAGAAAATGAGTGTCAGTTTTGTCATAAGGAAGGCATTTGGGCCCATGTATAGTGCATTGGGATTCTTGTTGGGCACTTTTAGGTACAACACACAGTCACCAGCCACTCAGAATGCACTGGGAACAAGTTACAGCCAAATGTCACCAAAGTGCTTTTCTCAGCCTAAAAAGGCTATTTAGACCTATGATATTTTTAAGAAAGTGGCTGTCAGTTTAGTCATAATAAGGCCTTTGGGCTCATTTATTGTGGATCGGGCTTCTATTTGGCCACTTTTACAACCAAGTCACACAGTCAGCAGCCACTTACACTGTACTGGGAACAAGTTTTACAGTGAAACGTCACCAAAGTGCTTCTCTCAGCCTGAAAAGGCTATTTTGACCAATGATTTTTTTAAGAAAATGAGTGTCAGTTTTGTCATAAGGAAGGCATTTGGGCCCATGTATAGTGCATTGGGATTCTTGTTGGGCACTTTTAGCTACATTACACAGTCACCAGCCACTCAGAATGCACTGGGAACAAGTTAAAGCCAAATGTCACCAAAGTGCTTTTCTCAGCCTGAAAAGGCTATTTAGACCCATGATATTTTTAAGAAAGTGGGTGTCAGTTTAGTCATAAGGAAGGCCTTTGGGCTCATGTATTGTGGATTGGGCCTCTATTAGGACACTTTTAGCCAAGTCACACAGTCAGCAGCCACTTACACTGTACTGGGAACAAGTTACAGTGAAACGTCACCAAAGTGCTTCTCTCAGCCTGAAAAGGCTACTTTGACAAATGATTTTTTTAAAGAAAATGAGTGTCAGTTTTGTCATAAGGAAGGCATATTGGCCCATGTATAGTGCATTGGGATTCTTGTTGGGCACGTTTAGGTACAACACACAGTCACCAGCCACTCAGAATGCACTGGGAACAAGTTAAAGCCAAATGTCACCAAAGTGCTTTTCTCAGCCTGAAAAGCCTATTTAGACCCATGATATTTTTAAGAAAGTGGGTGTCAGTTTAGTCATAAGGAAGGCCTTTGGGCTCATGTATTGTGGATTGGGCTTCTATTAGGACACTTTTAGCCAAGTCACACAGTCAGCAGCCACTTAGACTGTACTGGGAACAAGTTACAGTGAAACGTCACCAAAGTGCTTCTCTCTGCCTGAAAAGGCTATTTTGACCAATGACTTTTTAAAGAAAATGAGTGTCAGTTTTGTCATAAGGAAGGCATTTGGGCCCATGTATAGTGCATTGGGATTCTTGTTGGGCACTTTTAGGTACAACACACAGTCACCAGCCACTCAGAATGCACTGGGAACAAGTTAAAGCCAAATGTCACCAAAGTGCTTTTCTCAGCCTGAAAAGGCTATTTAGACCCATGATATTTTTAAGAAAGTGGGTGTCAGTTTAGTCATAAGGAAGGCCTTTGGGCTCATGTATTGTGGATCGGGCTTCTATTAGGACACTTTTAGCCAAGTCACACAGTCAGCAGCCACTTAGACTGTACTGGGAACAAGTTACAGTGAAACGTCACCAAAGTGGTTCTCTCTGCCTGAAAAGGCTATTTTGACCAATGATTTTTTTAAGAAAATGAGTGTCAGTTTTGTCATAAGGAAGGCATTTGGGCCCATGTATAGTGCATTGGGATTCTTGTTGGGCACTTTTAGGTACAACACACAGTCACCAGCCATTCAGAATGTACTGGGAACAAGTTACAGCCAAATGTCACCAAAGTGCTTTTCTCAGCCTGATAAGGCTATTTAGACCCATGATATTTTTTAAGAAAGTGGGTGTCAGTTTAGTCATAAGGAAGGCCTTTGGGCTCATGTATTGTGGATTGGGCTTCTATTAGGACACTTTTAGCCAAGTCACACAGTCAGCAGCCACTTACACTGTACTGGGAACAAGTTACAGTGAAACGTCACCAAAGTGCTTCTCTCAGCCTGAAAAGGCTACTTTGACAAATGATTTTTTTAAAGAAAATGAGTGTCAGTTTTGTCATAAGGAAGGCATTTTGGCCCATGTATAGTGCATTGGGATTCTTGTTGGGCACTTTTAGGTACAACACACAGTCACCAGCCACTCAGAATGCACTGGGAACAAGTTAAAGCCAAATGTCACCAAAGTGCTTTTCTCAGCCTGAAAAGGCTATTTAGACCCATGATATTTTTAAGAAAGTGGGTGTCAGTTTAGTCATAAGGAAGGCCTTTGGGCTCATGTATTGTGGATTGGGCTTCTATTAGGACACTTTTAGCCAAGTCACACAGTCAGCAGCCACTTAGACTGTACTGGGAACAAGTTACAGTGAAACGTCACCAAAGTGCTTCTCTCTGCCTGAAAAGGCTATTTTGACCAATGACTTTTTAAAGAAAATGAGTGTCAGTTTTGTCATAAGGAAGGCATTTGGGCCCATGTATAGTGCATTGGGATTCTTGTTGGGCACTTTTAGGTACAACACACAGTCACCAGCCACTCAGAATGCACTGGGAACAAGTTAAAGCCAAATGTCACCAAAGTGCTTTTCTCAGCCTGAAAAGGCTATTTAGACCCATGATATTTTTAAGAAAGTGGGTGTCAGTTTAGTCATAAGGAAGGCCTTTGGGCTCATGTATTGTGGATCGGGCTTCTATTAGGACACTTTTAGCCAAGTCACACAGTCAGCAGCCACTTAGACTGTACTGGGAACAAGTTACAGTGAAAGGACACCAAAGTGGTTCTCTCTGCCTGAAAAGGCTATTTTGACCAATGATTTTTTTAAGAAAATGAGTGTCAGTTTTGTCATAAGGAAGGCATTTGGGCCCATGTATAGTGCATTGGGATTCTTGTTGGGCACTTTTAGGTACAACACACAGTCACCAGCCATTCAGAATGTACTGGGAACAAGTTACAGCCAAATGTCACCAAAGTGCTTTTCTCAGCCTGATAAGGCTATTTAGACCCAAGATATCTTTTAAGAAAGTGGGTGTCAGTTTAGTCATAAGGAAGGCCTTTGGGCTCATGTATTGTGGATTGGGCTTCTATTTGGCCACTTTTAACCAAGTCACACAGTCAGCAGCCACTTACACTGTACTGGGAACAAGTTACAGTGAAACGTCACCAAAGTGCTTCTCTCAGGCTGAAAAGGCTATTTTGACCAATGATTTTTTTAAGAAAATGAGTGTCAGTTTTGTCATAAGGAAGGCATTTGGGCCCATGTATAGTGCATTGGGATTCTTGTTGGGCACTTTTAGGTACAACACACAGTCACCAGCCACTCAGAATGCACTGGGAACAAGTTACAGCCAAATGTCACCAAAGTGCTTTTCTCAGCCTAAAAAGGCTATTTAGACCTATGATATTTTTAAGAAAGTGGCTGTCAGTTTAGTCATAATAAGGCCTTTGGGCTCATTTATTGTGGATCGGGCTTCTATTTGGCCACTTTTACAACCAAGTCACACAGTCAGCAGCCACTTACACTGTACTGGGAACAAGTTTTACAGTGAAACGTCACCAAAGTGCTTCTCTCAGCCTGAAAAGGCTATTTTGACCAATGATTTTTTTAAGAAAATGAGTGTCAGTTTTGTCATAAGGAAGGCATTTGGGCCCATGTATAGTGCATTGGGATTCTTGTTGGGCACTTTTAGGTACAACACACAGTCACCAGCCATTCAGAATGTACTGGGAACAAGTTACAGCCAAATGTCACCAAAGTGCTTTTCTCAGCCTGATAAGGCTATTTAGACCCATGATATTTTTTAAGAAAGTGGGTGTCAGTTTAGTCATAAGGAAGGCCTTTGGGCTCATGTATTGTGGATTGGGCTTCTATTAGGACACTTTTAGCCAAGTCACACAGTCAGCAGCCACTTACACTGTACTGGGAACAAGTTACAGTGAAACGTCACCAAAGTGCTTCTCTCAGCCTGAAAAGGCTACTTTGACAAATGATTTTTTTAAAGAAAATGAGTGTCAGTTTTGTCATAAGGAAGGCATTTTGGCGTGCAACACACAGTCACCAGCCACTCAGAATGCACTGGGAACAAGTTAAAGCCAAATGTCACCAAAGTGCTTTTCTCAGCCTGAAAAGGCTATTTAGACCCATGATATTTTTAAGAAAGTGGGTGTCAGTTTAGTCATAAGGAAGGCCTTTGGGCTCATGTATTGTGGATCGGGCTTCTATTAGGACACTTTTAGCCAAGTCACACAGTCAGCAGCCACTTAGACTGTACTGGGAACAAGTTACAGTGAAAGGTCACCAAAGTGGTTCTCTCTGCCTGAAAAGGCTATTTTGACCAATGATTTTTTTAAGAAAATGAGTGTCAGTTTTGTCATAAGGAAGGCATTTGGGCCCATGTATAGTGCATTGGGATTCTTGTTGGGCACTTTTAGGTACAACACACAGTCACCAGCCATTCAGAATGTACTGGGAACAAGTTACAGCCAAATGTCACCAAAGTGCTTTTCTCAGCCTGATAAGGCTATTTAGACCCATGATATTTTTTAAGAAAGTGGGTGTCAGTTTAGTCATAAGGAAGGCCTTTGGGCTCATGTATTGTGGATTGGGCTTCTATTTGGCCACTTTTAACCAAGTCACACAGTCAGCAGCCACTTACACTGTACTGGGAACAAGTTACAGTGAAACGTCACCAAAGTGCTTCTCTCAGGCTGAAAAGGCTATTTTGACCAATGATTTTTTTAAGAAAATGAGTGTCAGTTTTGTCATAAGGAAGGCATTTGGGCCCATGTATAGTGCATTGGGATTCTTGTTGGGCACTTTTAGCTACATTACACAGTCACCAGCCACTCAGAATGCACTGGGAACAAGTTAAAGCCAAATGTCACCAAAGTGCTTTTCTCAGCCTGAAAAGGCTATTTAGACCCATGATATTTTTAAGAAAGTGGGTGTCAGTTTAGTCATAAGGAAGGCCTTTGGGCTCATGTATTGTGGATTGGGCCTCTATTAGGACACTTTTAGCCAAGTCACACAGTCAGCAGCCACTTACACTGTACTGGGAACAAGTTACAGTGAAACGTCACCAAAGTGCTTCTCTCAGCCTGAAAAGGCTACTTTGACAAATGATTTTTTTAAAGAAAATGAGTGTCAGTTTTGTCATAAGGAAGGCATTTTGGCCCATGTATAGTGCATTGGGATTCTTGTTGGGCACTTTTAGGTACAACACACAGTCACCAGCCACTCAGAATGCACTGGGAACAAGTTAAAGCCAAATGTCACCAAAGTGCTTTTCTCAGCCTGAAAAGGCTATTTAGACCCATGATATTTTTAAGAAAGTGGGTGTCAGTTTAGTCATAAGGAAGGCCTTTGGGCTCATGTATTGTGGATTGGGCTTCTATTAGGACACTTTTAGCCAAGTCACACAGTCAGCAGCCACTTAGACTGTACTGGGAACAAGTTACAGTGAAACGTCACCAAAGTGCTTCTCTCTGCCTGAAAAGGCTATTTTGACCAATGAATTTTTAAAGAAAATGAGTGTCAGTTTTGTCATAAGGAAGGCATTTGGGCCCATGTATAGTGCATTGGGATTCTTGTTGGGCACTTTTAGGTACAACACACAGTCACCAGCCACTCAGAATGCACTGGGAACAAGTTAAAGCCAAATGTCACCAAAGTGCTTTTCTCAGCCTGAAAAGGCTATTTAGACCCATGATATTTTTAAGAAAGTGGGTGTCAGTTTAGTCATAAGGAAGGCCTTTGGGCTCATGTATTGTGGATCGGGCTTCTATTAGGACACTTTTAGCCAAGTCACACAGTCAGCAGCCACTTAGACTGTACTGGGAACAAGTTACAGTGAAAAGTCACCAAAGTGGTTCTCTCTGCCTGAAAAGGCTATTTTGACCAATGATTTTTTTAAGAAAATGAGTGTCAGTTTTGTCATAAGGAAGGCATTTGGGCCCATGTATAGTGCATTGGGATTCTTGTTGGGCACTTTTAGGTACAACACACAGTCACCAGCCATTCAGAATGTACTGGGAACAAGTTACAGCCAAATGTCACCAAAGTGCTTTTCTCAGCCTGATAAGGCTATTTAGACCCATGATATTTTTTAAGAAAGTGGGTGTCAGTTTAGTCATAAGGAAGGCCTTTGGGCTCATGTATTGTGGATTGGGCTTCTATTTGGCCACTTTTAACCAAGTCACACAGTCAGCAGCCACTTACACTGTACTGGGAACAAGTTACAGTGAAACGTCACCAAAGTGCTTCTCTCAGGCTGAAAAGGCTATTTTGACCAATGATTTTTTAAAGAAAATGAGTGTCAGTTTTGTCATAAGGAAGGCATTTGGGCCCATGTATAGTGCATTGGGATTCTTGTTGGGCACTTTTAGGTACAACACACAGTCACCAGCCATTCAGAATGTACTGGGAACAAGTTACAGCCAAATGTCACCAAAGTGCTTTTCTCAGCCTGATAAGGCTATTTAGACCCAAGATATCTTTTAAGAAAGTGGGTGTCAGTTTAGTCATAAGGAAGGCCTTTGGGCTCATGTATTGTGGATTGGGCTTCTATTTGGCCACTTTTAACCAAGTCACACAGTCAGCAGCCACTTACACTGTACTGGGAACAAGTTACAGTGAAACGTCACCAAAGTGCTTCTCTCAGGCTGAAAAGGCTATTTTGACCAATAATTTTTTTAAGAAAATGAGTGTCAGTTTTGTCATAAGGAAGGCATTTGGGCCCATGTATAGTGCATTGGGATTCTTGTTGGGCACTTTTAGGTACAACACACAGTCACCAGCCACTCAGAATGCACTGGGAACAAGTTAAAGCCAAATGTCACCAAAGTGCTTTTCTCAGCCTGAAAAGGCTATTTAGACCCATGATATTTTTAAGAAAGTGGGTGTCAGTTTAGTCATAAGGAAGGCCTTTGGGCTCATGTATTGTGGATTGGGCCTCTATTAGGACACTTTTAGCCAAGTCACACAGTCAGCAGCCACTTAGACTGTACTGGGAACAAGTTACAGTGAAACGTCACCAAAGTGCTTCTCTCTGCCTGAAAAGGCTATTTTGACCAATGAATTTTTAAAGAAAATGAGTGTCAGTTTTGTCATAAGGAAGGCATTTGGGCCCATGTATAGTGCATTGGGATTCTTGTTGGGCACTTTTAGGTACAACACACAGTCACCAGCCACTCAGAATGCACTGGGAACAAGTTAAAGCCAAATGTCACCAAAGTGCTTTTCTCAGCCTGAAAAGGCTATTTAGACCCATGATATTTTTAAGAAAGTGGGTGTCAGTTTAGTCATAAGGAAGGCCTTTGGGCTCATGTATTGTGGATCGGGCTTCTATTAGGACACTTTTAGCCAAGTCACACAGTCAGCAGCCACTTAGACTGTACTGGGAACAAGTTACAGTGAAAAGTCACCAAAGTGGTTCTCTCTGCCTGAAAAGGCTATTTTGACCAATGATTTTTTTAAGAAAATGAGTGTCAGTTTTGTCATAAGGAAGGCATTTGGGCCCATGTATAGTGCATTGGGATTCTTGTTGGGCACTTTTAGGTACAACACACAGTCACCAGCCATTCAGAATGTACTGGGAACAAGTTACAGCCAAATGTCACCAAAGTGCTTTTCTCAGCCTGATAAGGCTATTTAGACCCATGATATTTTTTAAGAAAGTGGGTGTCAGTTTAGTCATAAGGAAGGCCTTTGGGCTCATGTATTGTGGATTGGGCTTCTATTTGGCCACTTTTAACCAAGTCACACAGTCAGCAGCCACTTACACTGTACTGGGAACAAGTTACAGTGAAACGTCACCAAAGTGCTTCTCTCAGGCTGAAAAGGCTATTTTGACCAATGATTTTTTAAAGAAAATGAGTGTCAGTTTTGTCATAAGGAAGGCATTTGGGCCCATGTATAGTGCATTGGGATTCTTGTTGGGCACTTTTAGGTACAACACACAGTCACCAGCCATTCAGAATGTACTGGGAACAAGTTACAGCCAAATGTCACCAAAGTGCTTTTCTCAGCCTGATAAGGCTATTTAGACCCAAGATATCTTTTAAGAAAGTGGGTGTCAGTTTAGTCATAAGGAAGGCCTTTGGGCTCATGTATTGTGGATTGGGCTTCTATTTGGCCACTTTTAACCAAGTCACACAGTCAGCAGCCACTTACACTGTACTGGGAACAAGTTACAGTGAAACGTCACCAAAGTGCTTCTCTCAGGCTGAAAAGGCTATTTTGACCAATGATTTTTTTAAGAAAATGAGTGTCAGTTTTGTCATAAGGAAGGCATTTGGGCCCATGTATAGTGCATTGGGATTCTTGTTGGGCACTTTTAGCTACATTACACAGTCACCAGCCACTCAGAATGCACTGGGAACAAGTTAAAGCCAAATGTCACCAAAGTGCTTTTCTCAGCCTGAAAAGGCTATTTAGACCCATGATATTTTTAAGAAAGTGGGTGTCAGTTTAGTCATAAGGAAGGCCTTTGGGCTCATGTATTGTGGATTGGGCCTCTATTAGGACACTTTTAGCCAAGTCACACAGTCAGCAGCCACTTACACTGTACTGGGAACAAGTTACAGTGAAACGTCACCAAAGTGCTTCTCTCAGCCTGAAAAGGCTACTTTGACAAATGATTTTTTTAAAGAAAATGAGTGTCAGTTTTGTCATAAGGAAGGCATTTTGGCCCATGTATAGTGCATTGGGATTCTTGTTGGGCACTTTTAGGTACAACACACAGTCACCAGCCACTCAGAATGCACTGGGAACAAGTTAAAGCCAAATGTCACCAAAGTGCTTTTCTCAGCCTGAAAAGGCTATTTAGACCCATGATATTTTTAAGAAAGTGGGTGTCAGTTTAGTCATAAGGAAGGCCTTTGGGCTCATGTATTGTGGATTGGGCTTCTATTAGGACACTTTTAGCCAAGTCACACAGTCAGCAGCCACTTAGACTGTACTGGGAACAAGTTACAGTGAAACGTCACCAAAGTGCTTCTCTCTGCCTGAAAAGGCTATTTTGACCAATGAATTTTTAAAGAAAATGAGTGTCAGTTTTGTCATAAGGAAGGCATTTGGGCCCATGTATAGTGCATTGGGATTCTTGTTGGGCACTTTTAGGTACAACACACAGTCACCAGCCACTCAGAATGCACTGGGAACAAGTTAAAGCCAAATGTCACCAAAGTGCTTTTCTCAGCCTGAAAAGGCTATTTAGACCCATGATATTTTTAAGAAAGTGGGTGTCAGTTTAGTCATAAGGAAGGCCTTTGGGCTCATGTATTGTGGATCGGGCTTCTATTAGGACACTTTTAGCCAAGTCACACAGTCAGCAGCCACTTAGACTGTACTGGGAACAAGTTACAGTGAAAAGTCACCAAAGTGGTTCTCTCTGCCTGAAAAGGCTATTTTGACCAATGATTTTTTTAAGAAAATGAGTGTCAGTTTTGTCATAAGGAAGGCATTTGGGCCCATGTATAGTGCATTGGGATTCTTGTTGGGCACTTTTAGGTACAACACACAGTCACCAGCCATTCAGAATGTACTGGGAACAAGTTACAGCCAAATGTCACCAAAGTGCTTTTCTCAGCCTGATAAGGCTATTTAGACCCATGATATTTTTTAAGAAAGTGGGTGTCAGTTTAGTCATAAGGAAGGCCTTTGGGCTCATGTATTGTGGATTGGGCTTCTATTTGGCCACTTTTAACCAAGTCACACAGTCAGCAGCCACTTACACTGTACTGGGAACAAGTTACAGTGAAACGTCACCAAAGTGCTTCTCTCAGGCTGAAAAGGCTATTTTGACCAATGATTTTTTAAAGAAAATGAGTGTCAGTTTTGTCATAAGGAAGGCATTTGGGCCCATGTATAGTGCATTGGGATTCTTGTTGGGCACTTTTAGGTACAACACACAGTCACCAGCCATTCAGAATGTACTGGGAACAAGTTACAGCCAAATGTCACCAAAGTGCTTTTCTCAGCCTGATAAGGCTATTTAGACCCAAGATATCTTTTAAGAAAGTGGGTGTCAGTTTAGTCATAAGGAAGGCCTTTGGGCTCATGTATTGTGGATTGGGCTTCTATTTGGCCACTTTTAACCAAGTCACACAGTCAGCAGCCACTTACACTGTACTGGGAACAAGTTACAGTGAAACGTCACCAAAGTGCTTCTCTCAGGCTGAAAAGGCTATTTTGACCAATGATTTTTTTAAGAAAATGAGTGTCAGTTTTGTCATAAGGAAGGCATTTGGGCCCATGTATAGTGCATTGGGATTCTTGTTGGGCACTTTTAGGTACAACACACAGTCACCAGCCACTCAGAATGCACTGGGAACAAGTTACAGCCAAATGTCACCAAAGTGCTTTTCTCAGCCTAAAAAGGCTATTTAGACCTATGATATTTTTAAGAAAGTGGCTGTCAGTTTAGTCATAATAAGGCCTTTGGGTTCATTTATTGTGGATCGGGCTTCTATTTGGCCACTTTTACAACCAAGTCACACAGTCAGCAGCCACTTACACTGTACTGGGAACAAGTTTTACAGTGAAACGTCACCAAAGTGCTTCTCTCAGCCTGAAAAGGCTATTTTGACCAATGATTTTTTTAAGAAAATGAGTGTCAGTTTTGTCATAAGGAAGGCATTTGGGCCCATGTATAGGGCATTGGGATTCTTGTTGGGCACTTTTAGCTACATTACACAGTCACCAGCCACTCAGAATGCACTGGGAACAAGTTAAAGCCAAATGTCACCAAAGTGCTTTTCTCAGCCTGAAAAGGCTATTTAGACCCATGATATTTTTAAGAAAGTGGGTGTCAGTTTAGTCATAAGGAAGGCCTTTGGGCTCATGTATTGTGGATCGGGCTTCTATTAGGACACTTTTAGCCAAGTCACACAGTCAGCAGCCACTTAGACTGTACTGGGAACAAGTTACAGTGAAAAGTCACCAAAGTGGTTCTCTCTGCCTGAAAAGGCTATTTTGACCAATGATTTTTTTAAGAAAATGAGTGTCAGTTTTGTCATAAGGAAGGCATTTGGGCCCATGTATAGTGCATTGGGATTCTTGTTGGGCACTTTTAGGTACAACACACAGTCACCAGCCATTCAGAATGTACTGGGAACAAGTTACAGCCAAATGTCACCAAAGTGCTTTTCTCAGCCTGATAAGGCTATTTAGACCCATGATATTTTTTAAGAAAGTGGGTGTCAGTTTAGTCATAAGGAAGGCCTTTGGGCTCATGTATTGTGGATTGGGCTTCTATTTGGCCACTTTTAACCAAGTCACACAGTCAGCAGCCACTTACACTGTACTGGGAACAAGTTACAGTGAAACGTCACCAAAGTGCTTCTCTCAGGCTGAAAAGGCTATTTTGACCAATGATTTTTTAAAGAAAATGAGTGTCAGTTTTGTCATAAGGAAGGCATTTGGGCCCATGTATAGTGCATTGGGATTCTTGTTGGGCACTTTTAGGTACAACACACAGTCACCAGCCATTCAGAATGTACTGGGAACAAGTTACAGCCAAATGTCACCAAAGTGCTTTTCTCAGCCTGATAAGGCTATTTAGACCCAAGATATCTTTTAAGAAAGTGGGTGTCAGTTTAGTCATAAGGAAGGCCTTTGGGCTCATGTATTGTGGATTGGGCTTCTATTTGGCCACTTTTAACCAAGTCACACAGTCAGCAGCCACTTACACTGTACTGGGAACAAGTTACAGTGAAACGTCACCAAAGTGCTTCTCTCAGGCTGAAAAGGCTATTTTGACCAATGATTTTTTTAAGAAAATGAGTGTCAGTTTTGTCATAAGGAAGGCATTTGGGCCCATGTATAGTGCATTGGGATTCTTGTTGGGCACTTTTAGGTACAACACACAGTCACCAGCCACTCAGAATGCACTGGGAACAAGTTACAGCCAAATGTCACCAAAGTGCTTTTCTCAGCCTAAAAAGGCTATTTAGACCTATGATATTTTTAAGAAAGTGGCTGTCAGTTTAGTCATAATAAGGCCTTTGGGTTCATTTATTGTGGATCGGGCTTCTATTTGGCCACTTTTACAACCAAGTCACACAGTCAGCAGCCACTTACACTGTACTGGGAACAAGTTTTACAGTGAAACGTCACCAAAGTGCTTCTCTCAGCCTGAAAAGGCTATTTTGACCAATGATTTTTTTAAGAAAATGAGTGTCAGTTTTGTCATAAGGAAGGCATTTGGGCCCATGTATAGGGCATTGGGATTCTTGTTGGGCACTTTTAGCTACATTACACAGTCACCAGCCACTCAGAATGCACTGGGAACAAGTTAAAGCCAAATGTCACCAAAGTGCTTTTCTCAGCCTGAAAAGGCTATTTAGACCCATGATATTTTTAAGAAAGTGGGTGTCAGTTTAGTCATAAGGAAGGCCTTTGGGCTCATGTATTGTGGATTGGGCCTCTATTAGGACACTTTTAGCCAAGTCACACAGTCAGCAGCCACTTACACTGTACTGGGAACAAGTTACAGTGAAACGTCACCAAAGTGCTTCTCTCAGCCTGAAAAGGCTACTTTGACAAATGATTTTTTTAAAGAAAATGAGTGTCAGTTTTGTCATAAGGAAGGCATTTGGGCCCATGTATAGTGCATTGGGATTCTTGTTGGGCACTTTTAGGTACAACACACAGTCACCAGCCATTCAGAATGTACTGGGAACAAGTTACAGCCAAATGTCACCAAAGTGCTTTTCTCAGCCTGATAAGGCTATTTAGACCCATGATATTTTTTAAGAAAGTGGGTGTCAGTTTAGTCATAAGGAAGGCCTTTGGGCTCATGTATTGTGGATTGGGCTTCTATTAGGACACTTTTAGCCAAGTCACACAGTCAGCAGCCACTTACACTGTACTGGGAACAAGTTACAGTGAAACGTCACCAAAGTGCTTCTCTCAGCCTGAAAAGGCTACTTTGACAAATGATTTTTTTAAAGAAAATGAGTGTCAGTTTTGTCATAAGGAAGGCATTTTGGCCCATGTATAGTGCATTGGGATTCTTGTTGGGCACTTTTAGGTACAACACACAGTCACCAGCCACTCAGAATGCACTGGGAACAAGTTAAAGCCAAATGTCACCAAAGTGCTTTTCTCAGCCTGAAAAGGCTATTTAGACCCATGATATTTTTAAGAAAGTGGGTGTCAGTTTAGTCATAAGGAAGGCCTTTGGGCTCATGTATTGTGGATTGGGCTTCTATTAGGACACTTTTAGCCAAGTCACACAGTCAGCAGCCACTTAGACTGTACTGGGAACAAGTTACAGTGAAACGTCACCAAAGTGCTTCTCTCTGCCTGAAAAGGCTATTTTGACCAATGACTTTTTAAAGAAAATGAGTGTCAGTTTTGTCATAAGGAAGGCATTTGGGCCCATGTATAGTGCATTGGGATTCTTGTTGGGCACTTTTAGGTACAACACACAGTCACCAGCCACTCAGAATGCACTGGGAACAAGTTAAAGCCAAATGTCACCAAAGTGCTTTTCTCAGCCTGAAAAGGCTATTTAGACCCATGATATTTTTAAGAAAGTGGGTGTCAGTTTAGTCATAAGGAAGGCCTTTGGGCTCATGTATTGTGGATCGGGCTTCTATTAGGACACTTTTAGCCAAGTCACACAGTCAGCAGCCACTTAGACTGTACTGGGAACAAGTTACAGTGAAAGGACACCAAAGTGGTTCTCTCTGCCTGAAAAGGCTATTTTGACCAATGATTTTTTTAAGAAAATGAGTGTCAGTTTTGTCATAAGGAAGGCATTTGGGCCCATGTATAGTGCATTGGGATTCTTGTTGGGCACTTTTAGGTACAACACACAGTCACCAGCCATTCAGAATGTACTGGGAACAAGTTACAGCCAAATGTCACCAAAGTGCTTTTCTCAGCCTGATAAGGCTATTTAGACCCAAGATATCTTTTAAGAAAGTGGGTGTCAGTTTAGTCATAAGGAAGGCCTTTGGGCTCATGTATTGTGGATTGGGCTTCTATTTGGCCACTTTTAACCAAGTCACACAGTCAGCAGCCACTTACACTGTACTGGGAACAAGTTACAGTGAAACGTCACCAAAGTGCTTCTCTCAGGCTGAAAAGGCTATTTTGACCAATGATTTTTTTAAGAAAATGAGTGTCAGTTTTGTCATAAGGAAGGCATTTGGGCCCATGTATAGTGCATTGGGATTCTTGTTGGGCACTTTTAGGTACAACACACAGTCACCAGCCACTCAGAATGCACTGGGAACAAGTTACAGCCAAATGTCACCAAAGTGCTTTTCTCAGCCTAAAAAGGCTATTTAGACCTATGATATTTTTAAGAAAGTGGCTGTCAGTTTAGTCATAATAAGGCCTTTGGGCTCATTTATTGTGGATCGGGCTTCTATTTGGCCACTTTTACAACCAAGTCACACAGTCAGCAGCCACTTACACTGTACTGGGAACAAGTTTTACAGTGAAACGTCACCAAAGTGCTTCTCTCAGCCTGAAAAGGCTATTTTGACCAATGATTTTTTTAAGAAAATGAGTGTCAGTTTTGTCATAAGGAAGGCATTTGGGCCCATGTATAGTGCATTGGGATTCTTGTTGGGCACTTTTAGGTACAACACACAGTCACCAGCCATTCAGAATGTACTGGGAACAAGTTACAGCCAAATGTCACCAAAGTGCTTTTCTCAGCCTGATAAGGCTATTTAGACCCATGATATTTTTTAAGAAAGTGGGTGTCAATTTAGTCATAAGGAAGGCCTTTGGGCTCATGTATTGTGGATTGGGCTTCTATTAGGACACTTTTAGCCAAGTCACACAGTCAGCAGCCACTTACACTGTACTGGGAACAAGTTACAGTGAAACGTCACCAAAGTGCTTCTCTCAGCCTGAAAAGGCTACTTTGACAAATGATTTTTTTAAAGAAAATGAGTGTCAGTTTTGTCATAAGGAAGGCATTTTGGCCCATGTATAGTGCATTGGGATTCTTGTTGGGCACTTTTAGGTACAACACACAGTCACCAGCCACTCAGAATGCACTGGGAACAAGTTAAAGCCAAATGTCACCAAAGTGCTTTTCTCAGCCTGAAAAGGCTATTTAGACCCATGATATTTTTAAGAAAGTGGGTGTCAGTTTAGTCATAAGGAAGGCCTTTGGGCTCATGTATTGTGGATTGGGCTTCTATTAGGACACTTTTAGCCAAGTCACACAGTCAGCAGCCACTTAGACTGTACTGGGAACAAGTTACAGTGAAACGTCACCAAAGTGCTTCTCTCTGCCTGAAAAGGCTATATTGACCAATGACTTTTTAAAGAAAATGAGTGTCAGTTTTGTCATAAGGAAGGCATTTGGGCCCATGTATAGTGCATTGGGATTCTTGTTGGGCACTTTTAGGTACAACACACAGTCACCAGCCACTCAGAATGCACTGGGAACAAGTTAAAGCCAAATGTCACCAAAGTGCTTTTCTCAGCCTGAAAAGGCTATTTAGACCCATGATATTTTTAAGAAAGTGGGTGTCAGTTTAGTCATAAGGAAGGCCTTTGGGCTCATGTATTGTGGATCGGGCTTCTATTAGGACACTTTTAGCCAAGTCACACAGTCAGCAGCCACTTAGACTGTACTGGGAACAAGTTACAGTGAAAAGTCACCAAAGTGGTTCTCTCTGCCTGAAAAGGCTATTTTGACCAATGATTTTTTTAAGAAAATGAGTGTCAGTTTTGTCATAAGGAAGGCATTTGGGCCCATGTATAGTGCATTGGGATTCTTGTTGGGCACTTTTAGGTACAACACACAGTCACCAGCCACTCAGAATGCACTGGGAACAAGTTACAGCCAAATGTCACCAAAGTGCTTTTCTCAGCCTGAAAAGGCTATTTAGACCCATGATATTTTTAAGAAAGTGGGTGTCAGTTTAGTCATAAGGAAGGCCTTTGGGCTCATGTATTGTGGATAGGGCTTCTATTTGGCCACTTTTAACCAAGTCACAAAGTCAGCAGCCACTTAGACTGTACTGGGAACAAGTTACAGTGAAACGTCACCAAAGTGCTTCTCTCTGCCTGAAAAGGCTATTTTGACCAATGACTTTTTAAAGAAAATGAGTGTCAGTTTTGTCATAAGGAAGGCATTTGGGCCCATGTATAGTGCATTGGGATTCTTGTTGGGCACTTTTGGGTACAACACACAGTCACCAGCCACTCAGAATGCACTGGGAACAAGTTAAAGCCAAATGTCACCAAAGTGCTTTTCTCAGCCTGAAAAGGCTATTTAGACCCCTGATATTTTTAAGAAAGTGGGTGTCAGTTTAGTCATAAGGAAGGCCTTTGGGCTCATGTATTGTGGATTGGGCTTCTATTAGGACACTTTTAGCCAAGTCACACAGTCAGCAGCCACTTAGACTGTACTGGGAACAAGTTACAGTGAAACGTCACCAAAGTGCTTCTCTCTGCCTGAAAAGGCTATTTTGACCAATGACTTTTTAAAGAAAATGAGTGTCAGTTTTGTCATAAGGAAGGCATTTGGGCCCATGTATAGTGCATTGGGATTCTTGTTGGGCACTTTTAGGTACAACACACAGTCACCAGCCATTCAGAATGTACTGGGAACAAGTTACAGCCAAATGTCACCAAAGTGCTTTTCTCAGCCTGATAAGGCTATTTAGACCCAAGATATCTTTTAAGAAAGTGGGTGTCAGTTTAGTCATAAGGAAGGCCTTTGGGCTCATGTATTGTGGATTGGGCTTCTATTTGGCCACTTTTAACCAAGTCACACAGTCAGCAGCCACTTACACTGTACTGGGAACAAGTTACAGTGAAACGTCACCAAAGTGCTTCTCTCTGCCTGAAAAGGCTTTTTTGACCAATGATTTTTTTAAGAAAATGAGTGTCAGTTTTGTCATAAGGAAGGCATTTGGGCCCATGTATAGTGCATTGGGATTCTTGTTGGGCACTTTTAGGTACAACACACAGTCACCAGCCACTCAGAATGCACTGGGAACAAGTTAAAGCCAAATGTCACCAAAGTGCTTTTCTCAGCCTGAAAAGGCTATTTAGACCCATGATATTTTTAAGAAAGTGGGTGTCAGTTTAGTCATAAGGAAGGCCTTTGGGCTCATGTATTGTGGATTGGGCTTCTATTAGGACACTTTTAGCCAAGTCACACAGTCAGCAGCCACTTAGACTGTACTGGGAACAAGTTACAGTGAAACGTCACCAAAGTGCTTCTCTCTGCCTGAAAAGGCTATTTTGACCAATGACTTTTTAAAGAAAATGAGTGTCAGTTTTGTCATAAGGAAGGCATTTGGGCCCATGTATAGTGCATTGGGATTCTTGTTGGGCACTTTTAGGTACAACACACAGTCACCAGCCACTCAGAATGTACTGGGAACAAGTTACAGCCAAATGTCACCAAAGTGCTTTTCTCAGCCTGATAAGGCTATTTAGACCCATGATATTTTTTAAGAAAGTGGGTGTCAGTTTAGTCATAAGGAAGGCCTTTGGGCTCATGTATTGAGGATTGGGCTTCTATTTGGCCACTTTTAACCAAGTCACACAGTCAGCAGCCACTTACACTGTACTGGGAACAAGTTACAGTGAAACGTCACCAAAGTGCTTCTCTCAGCCTGAAAAGGTTACTTTGACCAATAATTTTTTTAAGAAAATGAGTGTCAGTTTTGTCATAAGGAAGGCATTTGGGCCCATGTATAGTGCATTGGGATTCTTGTTGGGCACTTTTAGGTACAACACACAGTCACCAGCCACTCAGAATGCACTGGGAACAAGTTACAGCCAAATGTCACCAAAGTGCTTTTCTCAGCCTGATAAGGCTATTTAGACCCATGATATTTTTTAAGAAAGTGGGTGTCAGTTTAGTCATAATAAGGCCTTTGGGCTCATGTATTGTGGATCGGGCTTCTATTTGGCCACTTTTACAACCAAGTCACACAGTCAGCAGCCACTTACACTGTACTGGGAACAAGTTTTACAGTGAAACGTCACCAAAGTGCTTCTCTCAGCCTGAAAAGGCTATTTTGACCAATATTTTTTTTAAGAAAATGAGTGTCAGTTTTGTCATAAGGAAGGCATTTGGGCCCATGTATAGTGCATTGGGATTCTTGTTGGGCACTTTTAGCTACATTACACAGTCACCAGCCACTCAGAATGCACTGGGAACAAGTTAAAGCCAAATGTCACCAAAGTGCTTTTCTCAGCCTGAAAAGGCTATTTAGACCCATGATAGTTTTTAAGAAAGTGGGTGTCAGTTTAGTCATAAGGAAGGCCTTTGGGCTCATGTATTGTGGATTGGGCTTCTATTAGGACACTTTTAGCCAAGTCACACAGTCAGCAGCCACTTAGACTGTACTGGGAACAAGTTACAGTGAAACGTCACCAAAGTGCTTCTCTCTGCCTGAAAAGGCTATATTGACCAATGACTTTTTAAAGAAAATGAGTGTCAGTTTTGTCATAAGGAAGGCATTTGGGCCCATGTATAGTGCATTGGGATTCTTGTTGGGCACTTTTAGGTACAACACACAGTCACCAGCCACTCAGAATGTACTGGGAACAAGTTACAGCCAAATGTCACCAAAGTGCTTTTCTCAGCCTGATAAGGCTATTTAGACCCATGATATTTTTTAAGAAAGTGGGTGTCAGTTTAGTCATAAGGAAGGCCTTTGGGCTCATGTATTGAGGATTGGGCTTCTATTTGGCCACTTTTAACCAAGTCACACAGTCAGCAGCCACTTACACTGTACTGGGAACAAGTTACAGTGAAACGTCACCAAAGTGCTTCTCTCAGCCTGAAAAGGTTACTTTGACCAATACTTTTTTTTAAGAAAATGAGTGTCAGTTTTGTCATAAGGAAGGCATTTGGGCCCATGTATAGTGCATTGGGATTCTTGTTGGGCACTTTTAGGTACAACACACAGTCACCAGCCACTCAGAATGCACTGGGAACAAGTTACAGCCAAATGTCACCAAAGTGCTTTTCTCAGCCTGAAAAGGCTATTTAGACCCATGATATTTTTAAGAAAGTGGGTGTCAGTTTAGTCATAAGGAAGGCCTTTGGGCTCATGTATTGTGGATTGGGCTTCTATTAGGACACTTTTAGCCAAGTCACACAGTCAGCAGCCACTTACACTGTACTGGGAACAAGTTACAGTGAAACGTCACCAAAGTGCTTCTCTCAGCCTGAAAAGGCTACTTTGACAAATGATTTTTTTAAAGAAAATGAGTGTCAGTTTTGTCATAAGGAAGGCATTTTGGCCCATGTATAGTGCATTGGGATTCTTGTTGGGCACTTTTAGGTACAACACACAGTCACCAGCCACTCAGAATGCACTGGGAACAAGTTAAAGCCAAATGTCACCAAAGTGCTTTTCTCAGCCTGAAAAGGCTATTTAGACCCATGATATTTTTAAGAAAGTGGGTGTCAGTTTAGTCATAAGGAAGGCCTTTGGGCTCATGTATTGTGGATTGGGCTTCTATTAGGACACTTTTAGCCAAGTCACACAGTCAGCAGCCACTTAGACTGTACTGGGAACAAGTTACAGTGAAACGTCACCAAAGTGCTTCTCTCTGCCTGAAAAGGCTATATTGACCAATGACTTTTTAAAGAAAATGAGTGTCAGTTTTGTCATAAGGAAGGCATTTGGGCCCATGTATAGTGCATTGGGATTCTTGTTGGGCACTTTTAGGTACAACACACAGTCACCAGCCACTCAGAATGCACTGGGAACAAGTTAAAGCCAAATGTCACCAAAGTGCTTTTCTCAGCCTGAAAAGGCTATTTAGACCCATGATATTTTTAAGAAAGTGGGTGTCAGTTTAGTCATAAGGAAGGCCTTTGGGCTCATGTATTGTGGATCGGGCTTCTATTAGGACACTTTTAGCCAAGTCACACAGTCAGCAGCCACTTAGACTGTACTGGGAACAAGTTACAGTGAAAAGTCACCAAAGTGGTTCTCTCTGCCTGAAAAGGCTATTTTGACCAATGATTTTTTTAAGAAAAAGAGTGTCAGTTTTGTCATAAGGAAGGCATTTGGGCCCATGTATAGTGCATTGGGATTCTTGTTGGGCACTTTTAGGTACAACACACAGTCACCAGCCACTCAGAATGCACTGGGAACAAGTTACAGCCAAATGTCACCAAAGTGCTTTTCTCAGCCTGAAAAGGCTATTTAGACCCATGATATTTTTAAGAAAGTGGGTGTCAGTTTAGTCATAAGGAAGGCCTTTGGGCTCATGTATTGTGGATAGGGCTTCTATTTGGCCACTTTTAACCAAGTCACAAAGTCAGCAGCCACTTAGACTGTACTGGGAACAAGTTACAGTGAAACGTCACCAAAGTGCTTCTCTCAGGCTGAAAAGGCTATTTTGACCAATGATTTTTTAAAGAAAATGAGTGTCAGTTTTGTCATAAGGAAGGCATTTGGGCCCATGTATAGTGCATTGGGATTCTTGTTGGGCACTTTTAGGTACAACACACAGTCACCAGCCACTCAGAATGTACTGGGAACAAGTTAAAGCCAAATGTCACCAAAGTGCTTTTCTCAGCCTGAAAAGGCTATTTAGACCCATGATATTTTTAAGAAAGTGGGTGTCAGTTTAGTCATAAGGAAGGCCTTTGGGCTCATGTATTGTGGATTGGGCTTCTATTAGGACACTTTTAGCCAAGTCACACAGTCAGCAGCCACTTAGACTGTACTGGGAACAAGTTACAGTGAAACGTCACCAAAGTGCTTCTCTCTGCCTGAAAAGGCTATATTGACCAATGACTTTTTAAAGAAAATGAGTGTCAGTTTTGTCATAAGGAAGGCATTTGGGCCCATGTATAGTGCATTGGGATTCTTGTTGGGCACTTTTAGGTACAACACACAGTCACCAGCCACTCAGAATGTACTGGGAACAAGTTACAGCCAAATGTCACCAAAGTGCTTTTCTCAGCCTGATAAGGCTATTTAGACCCATGATATTTTTTAAGAAAGTGGGTGTCAGTTTAGTCATAAGGAAGGCCTTTGGGCTCATGTATTGAGGATTGGGCTTCTATTTGGCCACTTTTAACCAAGTCACACAGTCAGCAGCCACTTACACTGTACTGGGAACAAGTTACAGTGAAACGTCACCAAAGTGCTTCTCTCAGCCTGAAAAGGTTACTTTGACCAATAATTTTTTTAAGAAAATGAGTGTCAGTTTTGTCATAAGGAAGGCATTTGGGCCCATGTATAGTGCATTGGGATTCTTGTTGGGCACTTTTAGGTACAACACACAGTCACCAGCCACTCAGAATGCACTGGGAACAAGTTACAGCCAAATGTCACCAAAGTGCTTTTCTCAGCCTAAAAAGGCTATTTAGACCTATGATATTTTTAAGAAAGTGGCTGTCAGTTTAGTCATAATAAGGCCTTTGGGCTCATGTATTGTGGATCGGGCTTCTATTTGGCCACTTTTACAACCAAGTCACACAGTCAGCAGCCACTTACACTGTACTGGGAACAAGTTTTACAGTGAAACGTCACCAAAGTGCTTCTCTCAGCCTGAAAAGGCTATTTTGACCAATATTTTTTTTAAGAAAATGAGTGTCAGTTTTGTCATAAGGAAGGCATTTGGGCCCATGTATAGTGCATTGGGATTCTTGTTGGGCACTTTTAGCTACATTACACAGTCACCAGCCACTCAGAATGCACTGGGAACAAGTTAAAGCCAAATGTCACCAAAGTGCTTTTCTCAGCCTGAAAAGGCTATTTAGACCCATGATAGTTTTTAAGAAAGTGGGTGTCAGTTTAGTCATAAGGAAGGCCTTTGGGCTCATGTATTGTGGATTGGGCTTCTATTAGGACACTTTTAGCCAAGTCACACAGTCAGCAGCCACTTAGACTGTACTGGGAACAAGTTACAGTGAAACGTCACCAAAGTGCTTCTCTCTGCCTGAAAAGGCTATATTGACCAATGACTTTTTAAAGAAAATGAGTGTCAGTTTTGTCATAAGGAAGGCATTTGGGCCCATGTATAGTGCATTGGGATTCTTGTTGGGCACTTTTAGGTACAACACACAGTCACCAGCCACTCAGAATGTACTGGGAACAAGTTACAGCCAAATGTCACCAAAGTGCTTTTCTCAGCCTGATAAGGCTATTTAGACCCATGATATTTTTTAAGAAAGTGGGTGTCAGTTTAGTCATAAGGAAGGCCTTTGGGCTCATGTATTGAGGATTGGGCTTCTATTTGGCCACTTTTAACCAAGTCACACAGTCAGCAGCCATTTACACTGTACTGGGAACAAGTTACAGTGAAACGTCACCAAAGTGCTTCTCTCAGCCTGAAAAGGTTACTTTGACCAATACTTTTTTTTAAGAAAATGAGTGTCAGTTTTGTCATAAGGAAGGCATTTGGGCCCATGTATAGTGCATTGGGATTCTTGTTGGGCACTTTTAGGTACAACACACAGTCACCAGCCACTCAGAATGCACTGGGAACAAGTTAAAGCCAAATGTCACCAAAGTGCTTTTCTCAGCCTGAAAAGGCTATTTAGACCCATGATATTTTTAAGAAAGTGGGTGTCAGTTTAGTCATAAGGAAGGCCTTTGGGCTCATGTATTGTGGATTGGGCTTCTATTAGGACACTTTTAGCCAAGTCACACAGTCAGCAGCCACTTAGACTGTACTGGGAACAAGTTACAGTGAAACGTCACCAAAGTGCTTCTCTCTGCCTGAAAAGGCTATTTTGACCAATGACTTTTTAAAGAAAATGAGTGTCAGTTTTGTCATAAGGAAGGCATTTGGGCCCATGTATAGTGCATTGGGATTCTTGTTGGGCACTTTTAGGTACAACACACAGTCACCAGCCACTCAGAATGCACTGGGAACAAGTTAAAGCCAAATGTCACCAAAGTGCTTTTCTCAGCCTGAAAAGGCTATTTAGACCCATGATATTTTTAAGAAAGTGGGTGTCAGTTTAGTCATAAGGAAGGCCTTTGGGCTCATGTATTGTGGATCGGGCTTCTATTAGGACACTTTTAGCCAAGTCACACAGTCAGCAGCCACTTAGACTGTACTGGGAACAAGTTACAGTGAAAAGTCACCAAAGTGGTTCTCTCTGCCTGAAAAGGCTATTTTGACCAATGATTTTTTTAAGAAAATGAGTGTCAGTTTTGTCATAAGGAAGGCATTTGGGCCCATGTATAGTGCATTGGGATTCTTGTTGGGCACTTTTAGGTACAACACACAGTCACCAGCCACTCAGAATGCACTGGGAACAAGTTACAGCCAAATGTCACCAAAGTGCTTTTCTCAGCCTGAAAAGGCAATTTTGACCCATGATATTTTTAAGAAAGTGGGTGTCAGTTTAGTCATAAGGAAGGCCTTTGGGCTCATGTATTGTGGATAGGGCTTCTATTTGGCCACTTTTAACCAAGTCACAAAGTCAGCAGCCACTTAGACTGTACTGGGAACAAGTTACAGTGAAACGTCACCAAAGTGCTTCTCTCTGCCTGAAAAGGCTATTTTGACCAATGACTTTTTAAAGAAAATGAGTGTCAGTTTTGTCATAAGGAAGGCATTTGGGCCCATGTATAGTGCATTGGGATTCTTGTTGGGCACTTTTGGGTACAACACACAGTCACCAGCCACTCAGAATGCACTGGGAACAAGTTAAAGCCAAATGTCACCAAAGTGCTTTTCTCAGCCTGAAAAGGCTATTTAGACCCCTGATATTTTTAAGAAAGTGGGTGTCAGTTTAGTCATAAGGAAGGCCTTTGGGCTCATGTATTGTGGATTGGGCTTCTATTAGGACACTTTTAGCCAAGTCACACAGTCAGCAGCCACTTAGACTGTACTGGGAACAAGTTACAGTGAAACGTCACCAAAGTGCTTCTCTCTGCCTGAAAAGGCTATTTTGACCAATGATTTTTTTAAGAAAATGAGTGTCAGTTTTGTCATAAGGAAGGCATTTGGGCCCATGTATAGTGCATTGGGATTCTTGTTGGGCACTTTTAGGTACAACACACAGTCACCAGCCATTCAGAATGTATTGGGAACAAGTTACAGCAGAATGTCACCAAAGTGCTTTTCTCAGCCTGATAAGGCTATTTAGACCCATGATATCTTTTAAGAAAGTGGGTGTCAGTTTAGTCATAAGGAAGGCCTTTGGGCTCATGTATTGTGGATTGGGCTTCTATTTGGCCACTTTTAACCAAGTCACACAGTCAGCAGCCACTTACACTGTACTGGGAACAAGTTACAGTGAAACGTCACCAAAGTGCTTCTCTCAGGCTGAAAAGGCTATTTTGACCAATGATTTTTTTAAGAAAATGAGTGTCAGTTTTGTCATAAGGAAGGCATTTGGGCCCATGTATAGTGCATTGGGATTCTTGTTGGGCACTTTTAGGTACAACACACAGTCACCAGCCACTCAGAATGCACTGGGAACAAGTTACAGCCAAATGTCACCAAAGTGCTTTTCTCAGCCTAAAAAGGCTATTTAGACCTATGATATTTTTAAGAAAGTGGCTGTCAGTTTAGTCATAATAAGGCCTTTGGGCTCATGTATTGTGGATCGGGCTTCTATTTGGCCACTTTTACAACCAAGTCACACAGTCAGCAGCCACTTACACTGTACTGGGAACAAGTTTTACAGTGAAACGTCACCAAAGTGCTTCTCTCAGCCTGAAAAGGCTATTTTGACCAATAATTTTTTTAAGAAAATGAGTGTCAGTTTTGTCATAAGGAAGGCATTTGGGCCCATGTATTGTGCATTGGGATTCTTGTTGGGCACTTTTAGCTACATTACACAGTCACCAGCCACTCAGAATGCACTGGGAACAAGTTAAAGCCAAATGTCACCAAAGTGCTTTTCTCAGCCTGAAAAGGCTATTTAGACCCATGATAGTTTTTAAAAAAGTGGGTGTCAGTTTAGTCATAAGGAAGGCCTTTGGGCTCATGTATTGTGGATTGGGCTTCTATTAGGACACTTTTAGCCAAGTCACACAGTCAGCAGCCACTTAGACTGTACTGGGAACAAGTTACAGTGAAACGTCACCAAAGTGCTTCTCTCTGCCTGAAAAGGCTATATTGACCAATGACTTTTTAAAGAAAATGAGTGTCAGTTTTGTCATAAGGAAGGCATTTGGGCCCATGTATAGTGCATTGGGATTCTTGTTGGGCACTTTTAGGTACAACACACAGTCACCAGCCACTCAGAATGTACTGGGAACAAGTTACAGCCAAATGTCACCAAAGTGCTTTTCTCAGCCTGATAAGGCTATTTAGACCCATGATATTTTTTAAGAAAGTGGGTGTCAGTTTAGTCATAAGGAAGGCCTTTGGGCTCATGTATTGAGGATTGGGCTTCTATTTGGCCACTTTTAACCAAGTCACACAGTCAGCAGCCACTTACACTGTACTGGGAACAAGTTACAGTGAAACGTCACCAAAGTGCTTCTCTCAGGCTGAAAAGGCTATTTTGACCAATGATTTTTTAAAGAAAATGAGTGTCAGTTTTGTCATAAGGAAGGCATTTGGGCCCATGTATAGTGCATTGGGATTCTTGTTGGGCACTTTTAGGTACAACACACAGTCACCAGCCACTCAGAATGCACTGGGAACAAGTTAAAGCCAAATGTCACCAAAGTGCTTTTCTCAGCCTGAAAAGGCTATTTAGACCCATGATATTTTTAAGAAAGTGGGTGTCAGTTTAGTCATAAGGAAGGCCTTTGGGCTCATGTATTGTGGATCGGGCTTCTATTAGGACACTTTTAGCCAAGTCACACAGTCAGCAGCCACTTAGACTGTACTGGGAACAAGTTACAGTGAAAAGTCACCAAAGTGGTTCTCTCTGCCTGAAAAGGCTATTTTGACCAATGATTTTTTTAAGAAAAAGAGTGTCAGTTTTGTCATAAGGAAGGCATTTGGGCCCATGTATAGTGCATTGGGATTCTTGTTGGGCACTTTTAGGTACAACACACAGTCACCAGCCACTCAGAATGCACTGGGAACAAGTTACAGCCAAATGTCACCAAAGTGCTTTTCTCAGCCTGAAAAGGCTATTTAGACCCATGATATTTTTAAGAAAGTGGGTGTCAGTTTAGTCATAAGGAAGGCCTTTGGGCTCATGTATTGTGGATAGGGCTTCTATTTGGCCACTTTTAACCAAGTCACAAAGTCAGCAGCCACTTAGACTGTACTGGGAACAAGTTACAGTGAAACGTCACCAAAGTGCTTCTCTCAGGCTGAAAAGGCTATTTTGACCAATGATTTTTTAAAGAAAATGAGTGTCAGTTTTGTCATAAGGAAGGCATTTGGGCCCATGTATAGTGCATTGGGATTCTTGTTGGGCACTTTTAGGTACAACACACAGTCACCAGCCACTCAGAATGTACTGGGAACAAGTTAAAGCCAAATGTCACCAAAGTGCTTTTCTCAGCCTGAAAAGGCTATTTAGACCCATGATATTTTTAAGAAAGTGGGTGTCAGTTTAGTCATAAGGAAGGCCTTTGGGCTCATGTATTGTGGATTGGGCTTCTATTAGGACACTTTTAGCCAAGTCACACAGTCAGCAGCCACTTAGACTGTACTGGGAACAAGTTACAGTGAAACGTCACCAAAGTGCTTCTCTCTGCCTGAAAAGGCTATATTGACCAATGACTTTTTAAAGAAAATGAGTGTCAGTTTTGTCATAAGGAAGGCATTTGGGCCCATGTATAGTGCATTGGGATTCTTGTTGGGCACTTTTAGGTACAACACACAGTCACCAGCCACTCAGAATGTACTGGGAACAAGTTACAGCCAAATGTCACCAAAGTGCTTTTCTCAGCCTGATAAGGCTATTTAGACCCATGATATTTTTTAAGAAAGTGGGTGTCAGTTTAGTCATAAGGAAGGCCTTTGGGCTCATGTATTGAGGATTGGGCTTCTATTTGGCCACTTTTAACCAAGTCACACAGTCAGCAGCCACTTACACTGTACTGGGAACAAGTTACAGTGAAACGTCACCAAAGTGCTTCTCTCAGCCTGAAAAGGTTACTTTGACCAATAATTTTTTTAAGAAAATGAGTGTCAGTTTTGTCATAAGGAAGGCATTTGGGCCCATGTATAGTGCATTGGGATTCTTGTTGGGCACTTTTAGGTACAACACACAGTCACCAGCCACTCAGAATGCACTGGGAACAAGTTACAGCCAAATGTCACCAAAGTGCTTTTCTCAGCCTAAAAAGGCTATTTAGACCTATGATATTTTTAAGAAAGTGGCTGTCAGTTTAGTCATAATAAGGCCTTTGGGCTCATGTATTGTGGATCGGGCTTCTATTTGGCCACTTTTACAACCAAGTCACACAGTCAGCAGCCACTTACACTGTACTGGGAACAAGTTTTACAGTGAAACGTCACCAAAGTGCTTCTCTCAGCCTGAAAAGGCTATTTTGACCAATATTTTTTTTAAGAAAATGAGTGTCAGTTTTGTCATAAGGAAGGCATTTGGGCCCATGTATAGTGCATTGGGATTCTTGTTGGGCACTTTTAGCTACATTACACAGTCACCAGCCACTCAGAATGCACTGGGAACAAGTTAAAGCCAAATGTCACCAAAGTGCTTTTCTCAGCCTGAAAAGGCTATTTAGACCCATGATAGTTTTTAAGAAAGTGGGTGTCAGTTTAGTCATAAGGAAGGCCTTTGGGCTCATGTATTGTGGATTGGGCTTCTATTAGGACACTTTTAGCCAAGTCACACAGTCAGCAGCCACTTAGACTGTACTGGGAACAAGTTACAGTGAAACGTCACCAAAGTGCTTCTCTCTGCCTGAAAAGGCTATATTGACCAATGACTTTTTAAAGAAAATGAGTGTCAGTTTTGTCATAAGGAAGGCATTTGGGCCCATGTATAGTGCATTGGGATTCTTGTTGGGCACTTTTAGGTACAACACACAGTCACCAGCCACTCAGAATGTACTGGGAACAAGTTACAGCCAAATGTCACCAAAGTGCTTTTCTCAGCCTGATAAGGCTATTTAGACCCATGATATTTTTTAAGAAAGTGGGTGTCAGTTTAGTCATAAGGAAGGCCTTTGGGCTCATGTATTGAGGATTGGGCTTCTATTTGGCCACTTTTAACCAAGTCACACAGTCAGCAGCCATTTACACTGTACTGGGAACAAGTTACAGTGAAACGTCACCAAAGTGCTTCTCTCAGCCTGAAAAGGTTACTTTGACCAATACTTTTTTTTAAGAAAATGAGTGTCAGTTTTGTCATAAGGAAGGCATTTGGGCCCATGTATAGTGCATTGGGATTCTTGTTGGGCACTTTTAGGTACAACACACAGTCACCAGCCACTCAGAATGCACTGGGAACAAGTTAAAGCCAAATGTCACCAAAGTGCTTTTCTCAGCCTGAAAAGGCTATTTAGACCCATGATATTTTTAAGAAAGTGGGTGTCAGTTTAGTCATAAGGAAGGCCTTTGGGCTCATGTATTGTGGATCGGGCTTCTATTAGGACACTTTTAGCCAAGTCACACAGTCAGCAGCCACTTAGACTGTACTGGGAACAAGTTACAGTGAAAAGTCACCAAAGTGGTTCTCTCTGCCTGAAAAGGCTATTTTGACCAATGATTTTTTTAAGAAAATGAGTGTCAGTTTTGTCATAAGGAAGGCATTTGGGCCCATGTATAGTGCATTGGGATTCTTGTTGGGCACTTTTAGGTACAACACACAGTCACCAGCCACTCAGAATGCACTGGGAACAAGTTACAGCCAAATGTCACCAAAGTGCTTTTCTCAGCCTGAAAAGGCAATTTTGACCCATGATATTTTTAAGAAAGTGGGTGTCAGTTTAGTCATAAGGAAGGCCTTTGGGCTCATGTATTGTGGATAGGGCTTCTATTTGGCCACTTTTAACCAAGTCACAAAGTCAGCAGCCACTTAGACTGTACTGGGAACAAGTTACAGTGAAACGTCACCAAAGTGCTTCTCTCTGCCTGAAAAGGCTATTTTGACCAATGACTTTTTAAAGAAAATGAGTGTCAGTTTTGTCATAAGGAAGGCATTTGGGCCCATGTATAGTGCATTGGGATTCTTGTTGGGCACTTTTGGGTACAACACACAGTCACCAGCCACTCAGAATGCACTGGGAACAAGTTAAAGCCAAATGTCACCAAAGTGCTTTTCTCAGCCTGAAAAGGCTATTTAGACCCCTGATATTTTTAAGAAAGTGGGTGTCAGTTTAGTCATAAGGAAGGCCTTTGGGCTCATGTATTGTGGATTGGGCTTCTATTAGGACACTTTTAGCCAAGTCACACAGTCAGCAGCCACTTAGACTGTACTGGGAACAAGTTACAGTGAAACGTCACCAAAGTGCTTCTCTCTGCCTGAAAAGGCTATTTTGACCAATGATTTTTTTAAGAAAATGAGTGTCAGTTTTGTCATAAGGAAGGCATTTGGGCCCATGTATAGTGCATTGGGATTCTTGTTGGGCACTTTTAGGTACAACACACAGTCACCAGCCATTCAGAATGTATTGGGAACAAGTTACAGCAGAATGTCACCAAAGTGCTTTTCTCAGCCTGATAAGGCTATTTAGACCCATGATATCTTTTAAGAAAGTGGGTGTCAGTTTAGTCATAAGGAAGGCCTTTGGGCTCATGTATTGTGGATTGGGCTTCTATTTGGCCACTTTTAACCAAGTCACACAGTCAGCAGCCACTTACACTGTACTGGGAACAAGTTACAGTGAAACGTCACCAAAGTGCTTCTCTCAGGCTGAAAAGGCTATTTTGACCAATGATTTTTTTAAGAAAATGAGTGTCAGTTTTGTCATAAGGAAGGCATTTGGGCCCATGTATAGTGCATTGGGATTCTTGTTGGGCACTTTTAGGTACAACACACAGTCACCAGCCACTCAGAATGCACTGGGAACAAGTTACAGCCAAATGTCACCAAAGTGCTTTTCTCAGCCTAAAAAGGCTATTTAGACCTATGATATTTTTAAGAAAGTGGCTGTCAGTTTAGTCATAATAAGGCCTTTGGGCTCATGTATTGTGGATCGGGCTTCTATTTGGCCACTTTTACAACCAAGTCACACAGTCAGCAGCCACTTACACTGTACTGGGAACAAGTTTTACAGTGAAACGTCACCAAAGTGCTTCTCTCAGCCTGAAAAGGCTATTTTGACCAATAATTTTTTTAAGAAAATGAGTGTCAGTTTTGTCATAAGGAAGGCATTTGGGCCCATGTATTGTGCATTGGGATTCTTGTTGGGCACTTTTAGCTACATTACACAGTCACCAGCCACTCAGAATGCACTGGGAACAAGTTAAAGCCAAATGTCACCAAAGTGCTTTTCTCAGCCTGAAAAGGCTATTTAGACCCATGATAGTTTTTAAAAAAGTGGGTGTCAGTTTAGTCATAAGGAAGGCCTTTGGGCTCATGTATTGTGGATTGGGCTTCTATTAGGACACTTTTAGCCAAGTCACACAGTCAGCAGCCACTTAGACTGTACTGGGAACAAGTTACAGTGAAACGTCACCAAAGTGCTTCTCTCTGCCTGAAAAGGCTATATTGACCAATGACTTTTTAAAGAAAATGAGTGTCAGTTTTGTCATAAGGAAGGCATTTGGGCCCATGTATAGTGCATTGGGATTCTTGTTGGGCACTTTTAGGTACAACACACAGTCACCAGCCACTCAGAATGTACTGGGAACAAGTTACAGCCAAATGTCACCAAAGTGCTTTTCTCAGCCTGATAAGGCTATTTAGACCCATGATATTTTTTAAGAAAGTGGGTGTCAGTTTAGTCATAAGGAAGGCCTTTGGGCTCATGTATTGAGGATTGGGCTTCTATTTGGCCACTTTTAACCAAGTCACACAGTCAGCAGCCACTTACACTGTACTGGGAACAAGTTACAGTGAAACGTCACCAAAGTGCTTCTCTCAGGCTGAAAAGGCTATTTTGACCAATGATTTTTTAAAGAAAATGAGTGTCAGTTTTGTCATAAGGAAGGCATTTGGGCCCATGTATAGTGCATTGGGATTCTTGTTGGGCACTTTTAGGTACAACACACAGTCACCAGCCACTCAGAATGCACTGGGAACAAGTTACAGCCAAATGTCACCAAAGTGCTTTTCTCAGCCTGAAAAGGCTATTTAGACCCATGATATTTTTAAGAAAGTGGGTGTCAGTTTAGTCATAAGGAAGGCCTTTGGGCTCATGTATTGTGGATAGGGCTTCTATTTGGCCACTTTTAACCAAGTCACAAAGTCAGCAGCCACTTAGACTGTACTGGGAACAAGTTACAGTGAAACGTCACCAAAGTGCTTCTCTCTGCCTGAAAAGGCTATTTTGACCAATGACTTTTTAAAGAAAATGAGTGTCAGTTTTGTCATAAGGAAGGCATTTGGGCCCATGTATAGTGCATTGGGATTCTTGTTGGGCACTTTTGGGTACAACACACAGTCACCAGCCACTCAGAATGCACTGGGAACAAGTTAAAGCCAAATGTCACCAAAGTGCTTTTCTCAGCCTGAAAAGGCTATTTAGACCCCTGATATTTTTAAGAAAGTGGGTGTCAGTTTAGTCATAAGGAAGGCCTTTGGGCTCATGTATTGTGGATTGGGCTTCTATTAGGACACTTTTAGCCAAGTCACACAGTCAGCAGCCACTTAGACTGTACTGGGAACAAGTTACAGTGAAACGTCACCAAAGTGCTTCTCTCTGCCTGAAAAGGCTATTTTGACCAATGATTTTTTTAAGAAAATGAGTGTCAGTTTTGTCATAAGGAAGGCATTTGGGCCCATGTATAGTGCATTGGGATTCTTGTTGGGCACTTTTAGGTACAACACACAGTCACCAGCCATTCAGAATGTACTGGGAACAAGTTACAGCAGAATGTCACCAAAGTGCTTTTCTCAGCCTGATAAGGCTATTTAGACCCATGATATCTTTTAAGAAAGTGGGTGTCAGTTTAGTCATAAGGAAGGCCTTTGGGCTCATGTATTGTGGATTGGGCTTCTATTTGGCCACTTTTAACCAAGTCACACAGTCAGCAGCCACTTACACTGTACTGGGAACAAGTTACAGTGAAACGTCACCAAAGTGCTTCTCTCAGGCTGAAAAGGCTATTTTGACCAATGATTTTTTTAAGAAAATGAGTGTCAGTTTTGTCATAAGGAAGGCATTTGGGCCCATGTATAGTGCATTGGGATTCTTGTTGGGCACTTTTAGGTACAACACACAGTCACCAGCCACTCAGAATGCACTGGGAACAAGTTACAGCCAAATGTCACCAAAGTGCTTTTCTCAGCCTAAAAAGGCTATTTAGACCTATGATATTTTTAAGAAAGTGGCTGTCAGTTTAGTCATAATAAGGCCTTTGGGCTCATGTATTGTGGATCGGGCTTCTATTTGGCCACTTTTACAACCAAGTCACACAGTCAGCAGCCACTTACACTGTACTGGGAACAAGTTTTACAGTGAAACGTCACCAAAGTGCTTCTCTCAGCCTGAAAAGGCTATTTTGACCAATATTTTTTTTAAGAAAATGAGTGTCAGTTTTGTCATAAGGAAGGCATTTGGGCCCATGTATTGTGCATTGGGATTCTTGTTGGGCACTTTTAGCTACATTACACAGTCACCAGCCACTCAGAATGCACTGGGAACAAGTTAAAGCCAAATGTCACCAAAGTGCTTTTCTCAGCCTGAAAAGGCTATTTAGACCCATGATAGTTTTTAAGAAAGTGGGTGTCAGTTTAGTCATAAGGAAGGCCTTTGGGCTCATGTATTGTGGATTGGGCTTCTATTAGGACACTTTTAGCCAAGTCACACAGTCAGCAGCCACTTAGACTGTACTGGGAACAAGTTACAGTGAAACGTCACCAAAGTGCTTCTCTCTGCCTGAAAAGGCTATATTGACCAATGACTTTTTAAAGAAAATGAGTGTCAGTTTTGTCATAAGGAAGGCATTTGGGCCCATGTATAGTGCATTGGGATTCTTGTTGGGCACTTTTAGGTACAACACACAGTCACCAGCCACTCAGAATGTACTGGGAACAAGTTACAGCCAAATGTCACCAAAGTGCTTTTCTCAGCCTGATAAGGCTATTTAGACCCATGATATTTTTTAAGAAAGTGGGTGTCAGTTTAGTCATAAGGAAGGCCTTTGGGCTCATGTATTGAGGATTGGGCTTCTATTTGGCCACTTTTAACCAAGTCACACAGTCAGCAGCCACTTACACTGTACTGGGAACAAGTTACAGTGAAACGTCACCAAAGTGCTTCTCTCAGGCTGAAAAGGCTATTTTGACCAATGATTTTTTAAAGAAAATGAGTGTCAGTTTTGTCATAAGGAAGGCATTTGGGCCCATGTATAGTGCATTGGGATTCTTGTTGGGCACTTTTAGGTACAACACACAGTCACCAGCCACTCAGAATGTACTGGGAACAAGTTAAAGCCAAATGTCACCAAAGTGCTTTTCTCAGCCTGAAAAGGCTATTTAGACCCATGATATTTTTAAGAAAGTGGGTGTCAGTTTAGTCATAAGGAAGGCCTTTGGGCTCATGTATTGTGGATTGGGCTTCTATTAGGACACTTTTAGCCAAGTCACACAGTCAGCAGCCACTTAGACTGTACTGGGAACAAGTTACAGTGAAACGTCACCAAAGTGCTTCTCTCTGCCTGAAAAGGCTATATTGACCAATGACTTTTTAAAGAAAATGAGTGTCAGTTTTGTCATAAGGAAGGCATTTGGGCCCATGTATAGTGCATTGGGATTCTTGTTGGGCACTTTTAGGTACAACACACAGTCACCAGCCACTCAGAATGTACTGGGAACAAGTTACAGCCAAATGTCACCAAAGTGCTTTTCTCAGCCTGATAAGGCTATTTAGACCCATGATATTTTTTAAGAAAGTGGGTGTCAGTTTAGTCATAAGGAAGGCCTTTGGGCTCATGTATTGAGGATTGGGCTTCTATTTGGCCACTTTTAACCAAGTCACACAGTCAGCAGCCACTTACACTGTACTGGGAACAAGTTACAGTGAAACGTCACCAAAGTGCTTCTCTCAGCCTGAAAAGGTTACTTTGACCAATAATTTTTTTAAGAAAATGAGTGTCAGTTTTGTCATAAGGAAGGCATTTGGGCCCATGTATAGTGCATTGGGATTCTTGTTGGGCACTTTTAGGTACAACACACAGTCACCAGCCACTCAGAATGCACTGGGAACAAGTTACAGCCAAATGTCACCAAAGTGCTTTTCTCAGCCTAAAAAGGCTATTTAGACCTATGATATTTTTAAGAAAGTGGCTGTCAGTTTAGTCATAATAAGGCCTTTGGGCTCATGTATTGTGGATCGGGCTTCTATTTGGCCACTTTTACAACCAAGTCACACAGTCAGCAGCCACTTACACTGTACTGGGAACAAGTTTTACAGTGAAACGTCACCAAAGTGCTTCTCTCAGCCTGAAAAGGCTATTTTGACCAATATTTTTTTTAAGAAAATGAGTGTCAGTTTTGTCATAAGGAAGGCATTTGGGCCCATGTATAGTGCATTGGGATTCTTGTTGGGCACTTTTAGCTACATTACACAGTCACCAGCCACTCAGAATGCACTGGGAACAAGTTAAAGCCAAATGTCACCAAAGTGCTTTTCTCAGCCTGAAAAGGCTATTTAGACCCATGATAGTTTTTAAGAAAGTGGGTGTCAGTTTAGTCATAAGGAAGGCCTTTGGGCTCATGTATTGTGGATTGGGCTTCTATTAGGACACTTTTAGCCAAGTCACACAGTCAGCAGCCACTTAGACTGTACTGGGAACAAGTTACAGTGAAACGTCACCAAAGTGCTTCTCTCTGCCTGAAAAGGCTATATTGACCAATGACTTTTTAAAGAAAATGAGTGTCAGTTTTGTCATAAGGAAGGCATTTGGGCCCATGTATAGTGCATTGGGATTCTTGTTGGGCACTTTTAGGTACAACACACAGTCACCAGCCACTCAGAATGTACTGGGAACAAGTTACAGCCAAATGTCACCAAAGTGCTTTTCTCAGCCTGATAAGGCTATTTAGACCCATGATATTTTTTAAGAAAGTGGGTGTCAGTTTAGTCATAAGGAAGGCCTTTGGGCTCATGTATTGAGGATTGGGCTTCTATTTGGCCACTTTTAACCAAGTCACACAGTCAGCAGCCATTTACACTGTACTGGGAACAAGTTACAGTGAAACGTCACCAAAGTGCTTCTCTCAGCCTGAAAAGGTTACTTTGACCAATACTTTTTTTTAAGAAAATGAGTGTCAGTTTTGTCATAAGGAAGGCATTTGGGCCCATGTATAGTGCATTGGGATTCTTGTTGGGCACTTTTAGGTACAACACACAGTCACCAGCCACTCAGAATGCACTGGGAACAAGTTAAAGCCAAATGTCACCAAAGTGCTTTTCTCAGCCTGAAAAGGCTATTTAGACCCATGATATTTTTAAGAAAGTGGGTGTCAGTTTAGTCATAAGGAAGGCCTTTGGGCTCATGTATTGTGGATTGGGCTTCTATTAGGACACTTTTAGCCAAGTCACACAGTCAGCAGCCACTTAGACTGTACTGGGAACAAGTTACAGTGAAACGTCACCAAAGTGCTTCTCTCTGCCTGAAAAGGCTATTTTGACCAATGACTTTTTAAAGAAAATGAGTGTCAGTTTTGTCATAAGGAAGGCATTTGGGCCCATGTATAGTGCATTGGGATTCTTGTTGGGCACTTTTAGGTACAACACACAGTCACCAGCCACTCAGAATGCACTGGGAACAAGTTAAAGCCAAATGTCACCAAAGTGCTTTTCTCAGCCTGAAAAGGCTATTTAGACCCATGATATTTTTAAGAAAGTGGGTGTCAGTTTAGTCATAAGGAAGGCCTTTGGGCTCATGTATTGTGGATCGGGCTTCTATTAGGACACTTTTAGCCAAGTCACACAGTCAGCAGCCACTTAGACTGTACTGGGAACAAGTTACAGTGAAAAGTCACCAAAGTGGTTCTCTCTGCCTGAAAAGGCTATTTTGACCAATGATTTTTTTAAGAAAATGAGTGTCAGTTTTGTCATAAGGAAGGCATTTGGGCCCATGTATAGTGCATTGGGATTCTTGTTGGGCACTTTTAGGTACAACACACAGTCACCAGCCACTCAGAATGCACTGGGAACAAGTTACAGCCAAATGTCACCAAAGTGCTTTTCTCAGCCTGAAAAGGCTATTTAGACCCATGATATTTTTAAGAAAGTGGGTGTCAGTTTAGTCATAAGGAAGGCCTTTGGGCTCATGTATTGTGGATTGGGCTTCTATTAGGACACTTTTAGCCAAGTCACACAGTCAGCAGCCACTTAGACTGTACTGGGAACAAGTTACAGTGAAACGTCACCAAAGTGCTTCTCTCTGCCTGAAAAGGCTAT
Source organism: Gymnoscopelus microlampas (assembly GCF_963454915.1). Lineage (NCBI taxonomy): Eukaryota > Metazoa > Chordata > Actinopteri > Myctophiformes > Myctophidae > Gymnoscopelus > Gymnoscopelus microlampas. The sequence continues at coordinate 433,011 of NC_139951.1, forward strand.
TTTGACCAATGATTTTTTTAAGAAAATGAGTGTCAGTTTTGTCATAAGGAAGGCATTTGGGCCCATGTATAGTGCATTGGGATTCTTGTTGGGCACTTTTAGGTACAACACACAGTCACCAGCCATTCAGAATGTATTGGGAACAAGTTACAGCAGAATGTCACCAAAGTGCTTTTCTCAGCCTGATAAGGCTATTTAGACCCATGATATCTTTTAAGAAAGTGGGTGTCAGTTTAGTCATAAGGAAGGCCTTTGGGCTCATGTATTGTGGATTGGGCTTCTATTTGGCCACTTTTAACCAAGTCACACAGTCAGCAGCCACTTACACTGTACTGGGAACAAGTTACAGTGAAACGTCACCAAAGTGCTTCTCTCAGGCTGAAAAGGCTATTTTGACCAATGATTTTTTTAAGAAAATGAGTGTCAGTTTTGTCATAAGGAAGGCATTTGGGCCCATGTATAGTGCATTGGGATTCTTGTTGGGCACTTTTAGGTACAACACACAGTCACCAGCCACTCAGAATGCACTGGGAACAAGTTACAGCCAAATGTCACCAAAGTGCTTTTCTCAGCCTAAAAAGGCTATTTAGACCTATGATATTTTTAAGAAAGTGGCTGTCAGTTTAGTCATAATAAGGCCTTTGGGCTCATGTATTGTGGATCGGGCTTCTATTTGGCCACTTTTACAACCAAGTCACACAGTCAGCAGCCACTTACACTGTACTGGGAACAAGTTTTACAGTGAAACGTCACCAAAGTGCTTCTCTCAGCCTGAAAAGGCTATTTTGACCAATAATTTTTTTAAGAAAATGAGTGTCAGTTTTGTCATAAGGAAGGCATTTGGGCCCATGTATTGTGCATTGGGATTCTTGTTGGGCACTTTTAGCTACATTACACAGTCACCAGCCACTCAGAATGCACTGGGAACAAGTTAAAGCCAAATGTCACCAAAGTGCTTTTCTCAGCCTGAAAAGGCTATTTAGACCCATGATAGTTTTTAAAAAAGTGGGTGTCAGTTTAGTCATAAGGAAGGCCTTTGGGCTCATGTATTGTGGATTGGGCTTCTATTAGGACACTTTTAGCCAAGTCACACAGTCAGCAGCCACTTAGACTGTACTGGGAACAAGTTACAGTGAAACGTCACCAAAGTGCTTCTCTCTGCCTGAAAAGGCTATATTGACCAATGACTTTTTAAAGAAAATGAGTGTCAGTTTTGTCATAAGGAAGGCATTTGGGCCCATGTATAGTGCATTGGGATTCTTGTTGGGCACTTTTAGGTACAACACACAGTCACCAGCCACTCAGAATGTACTGGGAACAAGTTACAGCCAAATGTCACCAAAGTGCTTTTCTCAGCCTGATAAGGCTATTTAGACCCATGATATTTTTTAAGAAAGTGGGTGTCAGTTTAGTCATAAGGAAGGCCTTTGGGCTCATGTATTGAGGATTGGGCTTCTATTTGGCCACTTTTAACCAAGTCACACAGTCAGCAGCCACTTACACTGTACTGGGAACAAGTTACAGTGAAACGTCACCAAAGTGCTTCTCTCAGGCTGAAAAGGCTATTTTGACCAATGATTTTTTAAAGAAAATGAGTGTCAGTTTTGTCATAAGGAAGGCATTTGGGCCCATGTATAGTGCATTGGGATTCTTGTTGGGCACTTTTAGGTACAACACACAGTCACCAGCCACTCAGAATGTACTGGGAACAAGTTAAAGCCAAATGTCACCAAAGTGCTTTTCTCAGCCTGAAAAGGCTATTTAGACCCATGATATTTTTAAGAAAGTGGGTGTCAGTTTAGTCATAAGGAAGGCCTTTGGGCTCATGTATTGTGGATTGGGCTTCTATTAGGACACTTTTAGCCAAGTCACACAGTCAGCAGCCACTTAGACTGTACTGGGAACAAGTTACAGTGAATCGTCACCAAAGTGCTTCTCTCAGGCTGAAAAGGATATTTTGACCAATGATTTTTTAAAGAAAATGAGTGTCAGTTTTGTCATAAGGAAGGCATTTGGGCCCATGTATAGTGCATTGGGATTCTTGTTGGGCACTTTTAGGTACAACACACAGTCACCAGCCACTCAGAATGTACTGGGAACAAGTTAAAGGGTCTACACCATGAATTTGAACTTTTTCTTCATTTTTGTGTGTTTTTGGTCTCCCCCACCTCTCTTCTGTTCCAACAAATACCCGACTTCGAGCATGCAGGCTTTCATAGGCTATCTGTGGTTTTTATGTAAATTGGTCTGAAAACAGTCCGTCAGATTTGTTCCCCCACCCTACGTCACGTCTGGGAACAATTCCTCCCGTTTTTCAGTTATAACCAAAAAAAAAAAATCAAAAAAAAAAAACATTTTTTTTTTCATTTTTCATTTTTTTAAATTTTTTTCTTATTTTTTTTTTTTACTTTTTCCACACAGAACCAGGACATAACATGCATACCGCCCCGTGCCAAACAGGACAATGTGGTATTGCAGGTGAAAGTGCTTTATAAGCCAGAGAGAAGTTAGTTGGAATGAGTATATCTGAGGCTTGATTTAGGCTCAAACCTTTTGAAAAATGTTTGAGGGACATAAACAATATGATATCAAATATTATTATTATTTTTTAAATTCATGGTGTAGCTCCTTTAAAGCCAAATGTCACCAAAGTGCTTTTCTCAGCCTGAAAAGGCTATTTAGACCCATGATATTTTTAAGAAAGTGGGTGTCAGTTTAGTCATAAGGAAGGCCTTTGGGCTCATGTATTGTGGATTGGGCTTCTATTTGGCCACTTTTAACCAAGTCACACAGTCAGCAGCCACTTACACTGTACTGGGAACAAGTTAAAGTGAAACGTCACCAAAGTGCTTCTCTCAGGCTGAAAAGGCTATTTTGACCAATGATTTTTTTAAGAAAATGAGTGTCAGTTTTGTCATAAGGAAGGCATTTGGGCCCATGTATAGTGCATTGGGATTCTTGTTGGGCACTTTTAGGTACAACACACAGTCACCAGCCACTCAGAATGCACTGGGAACAAGTTACAGCCAAATGTCACCAAAGTGCTTTTCTCAGCCTGAAAAGGCTATTTAGACCCATGATATTTTTAAGAAAGTGGGTGTCAGTTTAGTCATAAGGAAGGCCTTTGGGCTCATGTATTGTGGATTGGGCTTCTATTAGGACACTTTTAGCCAAGTCACACAGTCAGCAGCCACTTAGACTGTACTGGGAACAAGTTACAGTGAAACGTCACCAAAGTGCTTCTCTCTGCCTGAAAAGGCTATTTTGACTAATGATTTTTTTAAGAAAATGAGTGCCAGTTTTGTCATAAGGAAGGCATTTGGGCCCATGTATAGTGCATTGGGATTCTATTTGAGCACTTTTAGGTACAACACACCAAGTGGCTGGTGACTACCAGCCACTCAGAATGTACTGGGAACAAGTTACAGTTAAACGTCACCAAAGTGCTTCTCTTAGCCTGAAAAGGCTATTTTGACCAATGATTTTTTTAAGAAAATGAGTGTCAGTTTTGTCATAAGGAAGGCATTTGGGCCCATGTATAGTGCATTGGGATTCTATTTGAGCACTTTTAGGTACAACACACAGTCACCAGCCACTCAGAATGTACTGGGAACAAGTTACAGTTAGGGCTCCAGCATTATGGATTGGGCTTTTATTTTGCCACTTCAAGCCAAGTCACAAAGTCAGCAGCCACTTAGACTGTGCTGGGAACAAGTTACAGTCAAACGTCACCAAAGTGCTTCTCTCAGCCTGAAAAGGCTATTTAGATCAATGGTATTTTTAAAGAAAGTGGGTGTCAGTTTAGTCATAAGGAAGGCCTTTGGGCTCATGTATTGTGGATTGGGCTTCTATTTAGCCACTTTTAGCCACGTCACACAGTCAGCAGCCAATCAGAATGTACTGGGAACAAGTTACAGCCAAATGTCACCAAAGTGCTTGTCTCAGCCTGAAAAGGCTATTTTGACCAATGATTTTTTTAAGAAAGTGGGTGTCAGTTTAGTCATAAGGAAGGCCTTTGGGCTCATGTATTGTGGATTGGGCTTCTATTTAGCCACTTTTAGCCACGTCACACAGTCAGCAGCCAATCAGAATGTACTGGGAACAAGTTACAGCCAAATGTCACCAAAGTGCTTCTCTCAGCCTGAAAAGGCTATTTTGACCAATGATTTTTTTAAGAAAATGAGTGCCAGTTTTGTCATAAGGAAGGCATTTGGGCCCATGTATAGTGCATTGGGATTCTATCTGAGCACTTTTAGGTACAACACACAGTCACCAGCCACTCAGAATGCACTGGGAACAAGTTACATTTAAACGTCACCAAAGTGCTTCTCTCAGCCTGAAAATGCTATTTAGACCCATGATACTTTTAAGAAAGTGGGTGTCAGTTTAGTCATAAGGAAGGCCTTTGGGCTCATGTATTGTGGATTGGGCTTCTATTTGGCCACTTTTAGCCAAGTCACACAGTCAGCAGCCACTCAGAATGTACTGGGAACAAGTTACAGTGAAACGTCACCAAAGTGCTTCTCTCAGGCTGAAAAGGGTATTTTGACCAATGATTTTTTTAAGAAAATGAGTGTCAGTTTTGTCATAAGGAAGGCATTTGGGCCCATGTATAGTGCATTGGGATTCTTGTTGGGCACTTTTAGGTACAACACACAGTCACCAGCCACTCAGAATGCACTGGGAACAAGTTACAGCCAAATGTCACCAAAGTGCTTTTCTCAGCCTAAAAAGGCTATTTAGACCTATGATATTTTTAAGAAAGTGGCTGTCAGTTTAGTCATAATAAGGCCTTTGGGCTCATGTATTGTGGATCGGGCTTCTATTTGGCCACTTTTACAACCAAGTCACACAGTCAGCAGCCACTTACACTGTACTGGGAACAAGTTTTACAGTGAAACGTCACCAAAGTGCTTCTCTCAGCCTGAAAAGGCTATTTTGACCAATAATTTTTTTAAGAAAATGAGTGTCAGTTTTGTCATAAGGAAGGCATTTGGGCCCATGTATTGTGCATTGGGATTCTTGTTGGGCACTTTTAGCTACATTACACAGTCACCAGCCACTCAGAATGCACTGGGAACAAGTTAAAGCCAAATGTCACCAAAGTGCTTTTCTCAGCCTGAAAAGGCTATTTAGACCCATGATAGTTTTTAAGAAAGTGGGTGTCAGTTTAGTCATAAGGAAGGCCTTTGGGCTCATGTATTGTGGATTGGGCTTCTATTAGGACACTTTTAGCCAAGTCACACAGTCAGCAGCCACTTAGACTGTACTGGGAACAAGTTACAGTGAAACGTCACCAAAGTGCTTCTCTCTGCCTGAAAAGGCTATATTGACCAATGACTTTTTAAAGAAAATGAGTGTCAGTTTTGTCATAAGGAAGGCATTTGGGCCCATGTATAGTGCATTGGGATTCTTGTTGGGCACTTTTAGGTACAACACACAGTCACCAGCCACTCAGAATGTACTGGGAACAAGTTACAGCCAAATGTCACCAAAGTGCTTTTCTCAGCCTGATAAGGCTATTTAGACCCATGATATTTTTTAAGAAAGTGGGTGTCAGTTTAGTCATAAGGAAGGCCTTTGGAAGACATTTGGCTTTAAAGGAGCTACACCATGAATTTAAAAAAAAATAATAATATTTGATATCATATTGTTTATGTCCCTCAAACGTTTTTCAAAAGGTTTGAGCCTAAATTAAGCCTCAGATATACTCATTCCAACTAACTTCTCTCTGGCTTATAATGCACTTTCACCTGCAATACCACATTGTCCTGTTTGGCACGGGGCGCTATTGAGCCAGTTTGTATGCATGTTATGTCCTGGTTCTGTGTGGAAAAAGTAAAAAAAAAAAATAAGAAAAAAATTTAAAAAAATGAAAAATGAAAAAAAAAAATGTTTTTTTTTTTTGATTTTTTTTTTTTGGTTAGAACTGAAAAACGGGAGGAATTGTTTCCAGACGTGACGTAGGGTGGGGGAACAAATCTGACGGACTGTTTTCAGACCAATTTACATAAAAACCACAGATAGCCTATGAAAGCCTGCATGCTCGAAGTCGGGTATTTGTTGGAACAGAAGAGAGGTGGGGGAGACCAAAAACACACAAAAATGAAGAAAAAGTTCAAATTCATGGTGTAGACCCTTTAACTTGTTCCCAGTACATTCTGAGTGGCTGGTGACTGTGTGTTGTACCTAAAAGTGCCCAACAAGAATCCCAATGCACTATACATGGGCCCAAATGCCTTCCTTATGACAAAACTGACACTCATTTTCTTTAAAAAATCATTGGTCAAAATAGCCTTTTCAGCCTGAGAGAAGCACTTTGGTGACGTTTCACTGTAACTTGTTCCCAGTACAGTGTAAGTGGCTGCTGACTGTGTGACTTGGCTAAAAGTGTCCTAATAGAAGCCCAATCCACAATACATGAGCCCAAAGGCCTTCCTTATGACTAAACTGACACCCACTTTCTTAAAAATATCATGGGTCTAAATAGCCTTTTCAGGCTGAGAAAAGCACTTTGGTGACATTTGGCTTTAACTTGTTCCCAGTACATTCTGAGTGGCTGGTGACTGTGTGTTGTACCTAAAAGTGCCCAACAAGAATCCCAATGCACTATACATGGGCCCAAATGCCTTCCTTATGACAAAACTGACACTCATTTTCTTTAAAAAATCATTGGTCAAAATAGCCTTTTCAGCCTGAGAGAAGCACTTTGGTGACGTTTCACTGTAACTTGTTCCCAGTACAGTGTAAGTGGCTGCTGACTGTGTGACTTGGTTAAAAGTGGCCAAATAGAAGCCCAATCCTCAATACATGAGCCCAAAGGCCTTCCTTATGACTAAACTGACACCCACTTTCTTAAAAAATATCATGGGTCTAAATAGCCTTATCAGGCTGAGAAAAGCACTTTGGTGACATTTGGCTGTAACTTGTTCCCAGTACATTCTGAGTGGCTGGTGACTGTGTGTTGTACCTAAAAGTGCCCAACAAGAATCCCAATGCACTATACATGGGCCCAAATGCCTTCCTTATGACAAAACTGACACTCATTTTCTTTAAAAAGTCATTGGTCAATATAGCCTTTTCAGGCAGAGAGAAGCACTTTGGTGACGTTTCACTGTAACTTGTTCCCAGTACAGTCTAAGTGGCTGCTGACTGTGTGACTTGGCTAAAAGTGTCCTAATAGAAGCCCAATCCACAATACATGAGCCCAAAGGCCTTCCTTATGACTAAACTGACACCCACTTTCTTAAAAACTATCATGGGTCTAAATAGCCTTTTCAGGCTGAGAAAAGCACTTTGGTGACATTTGGCTTTAACTTGTTCCCAGTGCATTCTGAGTGGCTGGTGACTGTGTAATGTAGCTAAAAGTGCCCAACAAGAATCCCAATGCACAATACATGGGCCCAAATTATTTTTTAAATTCATGGTGTAGCTCCTTTAAAGCCAAATGTCACCAAAGTGCTTTTCTCAGCCTGAAAAGGCTATTTAGACCCATGATATTTTTAAGAAAGTGGGTGTCAGTTTAGTCATAAGGAAGGCCTTTGGGCTCATGTATTGTGGATTGGGCTTCTATTAGGACACTTTTAGCCAAGTCACACAGTCAGCAGCCACTTAGACTGTACTGGGAACAAGTTACAGTGAAACGTCACCAAAGTGCTTCTCTCTGCCTGAAAAGGCTATTTTGACCAATGACTTTTTAAAGAAAATGAGTGTCAGTTTTGTCATAAGGAAGGCATTTGGGCCCATGTATAGTGCATTGGGATTCTTGTTGGGCACTTTTAGGTACAACACACAGTCACCAGCCACTCAGAATGCACTGGGAACAAGTTAAAGCCAAATGTCACCAAAGTGCTTTTCTCAGCCTGATAAGGCTATTTAGACCCATGATATCTTTTAAGAAAGTGGGTGTCAGTTTAGTCATAAGGAAGGCCTTTGGGCTCATGTATTGTGGATTGGGCTTCTATTTGGCCACTTTTAACCAAGTCACACAGTCAGCAGCCACTTACACTGTACTGGGAACAAGTTAAAGTGAAACGTCACCAAAGTGCTTCTCTCAGGCTGAAAAGGCTATTTTGACCAATGATTTTTTTAAGAAAATGAGTGTCAGTTTTGTCATAAGGAAGGCATTTGGGCCCATGTATAGTGCATTGGGATTCTTGTTGGGCACTTTTAGGTACAACACACAGTCACCAGCCACTCAGAATGCACTGGGAACAAGTTACAGCCAAATGTCACCAAAGTGCTTTTCTCAGCCTGAAAAGGCTATTTAGACCCATGATATTTTTAAGAAATTGGGTGTCAGTTTAGTCATAAGGAAGGCCTTTGGGCTCATGTATTGTGGATTGGGCTTCTATTAGGACACTTTTAGCCAAGTCACACAGTCAGCAGCCACTTAGACTGTACTGGGAACAAGTTACAGTGAAACGTCACCAAAGTGCTTCTCTCTGCCTGAAAAGGCTATTTTGACTAATGATTTTTTTAAGAAAATGAGTGCCAGTTTTGTCATAAGGAAGGCATTTGGGCCCATGTATAGTGCATTGGGATTCTATTTGAGCACTTTTAGGTACAACACACCAAGTGGCTGGTGACTACCAGCCACTCAGAATGTACTGGGAACAAGTTACAGTTAAACGTCACCAAAGTGCTTCTCTTAGCCTGAAAAGGCTATTTTGACCAATGATTTTTTTAAGAAAATGAGTGTCAGTTTTGTCATAAGGAAGGCATTTGGGCCCATGTATAGTGCATTGGGATTCTATTTGAGCACTTTTAGGTACAACACACAGTCACCAGCCACTCAGAATGTACTGGGAACAAGTTACAGTTAGGGCTCCAGCATTATGGATTGGGCTTTTATTTTGCCACTTCAAGCCAAGTCACAAAGTCAGCAGCCACTTAGACTGTGCTGGGAACAAGTTACAGTCAAACGTCACCAAAGTGCTTCTCTCAGCCTGAAAAGTCTATTTAGATCAATGGTATTTTTAAAGAAAGTGGGTGTCAGTTTAGTCATAAGGAAGGCCTTTGGGCTCATGTATTGTGGATTGGGCTTCTATTTAGCCACTTTTAGCCACGTCACACAGTCAGCAGCCAATCAGAATGTACTGGGAACAAGTTACAGCCAAATGTCACCAAAGTGCTTCTCTCAGCCTGAAAAGGCTATTTTGACCAATGATTTTTTTAAGAAAGTGGGTGTCAGTTTAGTCATAAGGAAGGCCTTTGGGCTCATGTATTGTGGATTGGGCTTCTATTTAGCCACTTTTAGCCACGTCACACAGTCAGCAGCCAATCAGAATGTACTGGGAACAAGTTACAGCCAAATGTCACCAAAGTGCTTCTCTCAGCCTGAAAAGGCTATTTTGACCAATGATTTTTTTAAGAAAATGAGTGCCAGTTTTGTCATAAGGAAGGCATTTGGGCCCATGTATAGTGCATTGGGATTCTATCTGAGCACTTTTAGGTACAACACACAGTCACCAGCCACTCAGAATGCACTGGGAACAAGTTACATTTAAACGTCACCAAAGTGCTTCTCTCAGCCTGAAAATGCTATTTAGACCCATGATACTTTTAAGAAAGTGGGTGTCAGTTTAGTCATAAGGAAGGCCTTTGGGCTCATGTATTGTGGATTGGGCTTCTATTTGGCCACTTTTAGCCAAGTCACACAGTCAGCAGCCACTCAGAATGTACTGGGAACAAGTTACAGCCAAATTTCACCAAAGTGCTTCTCTCATCCTGAAAAGGGTATTTTGACCAATGTTTTTTTTAAGAAAATGAGTGTCAGTTTTTTCATAAGGAAGGCATTTGGGCCCATGTATAGTGCATTGGGATTCTATTTGGGCACTCTTAGGTACAACACACAGTCACCAGCCACTCAGAATATACTAGGAACAAGTTACAGTTAAACGTCACCAAAGTGCTCCTCTCAGCGTGAAAAGGCTATTTAGACCATTGATTTTTTTAAGAAAATGAGTGTCAGTTTTGTCATAAGGAAGGCATTTGGGCCCATGTATAGTGCATTGGGATTCTATTTGGGCACTTTTAGGTACAACACACAGTCACCAGCCACTCAGAATGTACTGGGAACAAGTTACAGCCAAATGTCACCAAAGTGCTTTTCTCAGCCTGATAAGAATATTTAGACCCATGATATTTTTTAAGAAAGTGGGTGTCAGTTTAGTCATAATAAGGCCTTTGGGCTCATGTATTGTGGATCGGGCTTCTATTTGGCCACTTTTACAACCAAGTCACACAGTCAGCAGCCACTTACACTGTACTGGGAACAAGTTACAGTGAAACGTCACCAAAGTGCTTCTCTCTGCCTGAAAAGGCTATTTTGACCAATAATTTTTTTAAGAAAATGAGTGTCAGTTTTGTCATAAGGAAGGCATTTGGGCCCATGTATAGTGCATTGGGATTCTTGTTGGGCACTTTTAGGTACAACACACAGTCACCAGCCATTCAGAATGTACTGGGAACAAGTTACAGCCAAATGTCACCAAAGTGCTTTTCTCAGCCTGATAAGGCTATTTAGACCCATGATATCTTTTAAGAAAGTGGGTGTCAGTTTAGTCATAAGGAAGGCCTTTGGGCTCATGTATTGTGGATTGGGCTTCTATTTGGCCACTTTTAACCAAGTCACACAGTCAGCAGCCACTTACACTGTACTGGGAACAAGTTACAGTGAAACGTCACCAAAGTGCTTCTCTCAGGCTGAAAAGGCTATTTTGACCAATGATTTTTTTAAGAAAATGAGTGTCAGTTTTGTCATAAGGAAGGCATTTGGGCCCATGTATAGTGCATTGGGATTCTTGTTGGGCACTTTTAGGTACAACACACAGTCACCAGCCACTCAGAATGTACTAGGAACAAGTTACAGTTAAACGTCACCAAAGTGCTCCTCTCAGCGTGAAAAGGCTATTTAGACCATTGATTTTTTTAAGAAAATGAGTGTCAGTTTTGTAATAAGGAAGGCATTTGGGCCCATGTATAGTGCATTGGGATTCTATTTGGGCACTTTTAGGTACAACACACAGTCACCAGCCACTCAGAATGTACTGGGAACAAGTTACAGCCAAATGTCACCAAAGTGCTTTTCTCAGCCTGATAAGAATATTTAGACCCATGATATTTTTTAAGAAAGTGGGTGTCAGTTTAGTCATAAGGAAGGCCTTTGGGCTCATGTATTGTGGATTGGGCTTCTATTTGGCCACTTTTAACCAAGTCACACAGTCAGCAGCCACTTACACTGTACTGGGAACAAGTTACAGTGAAACGTCACCAAAGTGCTTCTCTCAGCCTGAAAAGGTTACTTTGACAAATGATTTTTTTAAGAAAATGAGTGTCAGTTTTGTCATAAGGAAGGCATTTTGGCCCATGTATAGTGCATTGGGATTCTTGTTGGGCACTTTTAGGTACAACACACAGTCACCAGCCACTCAGAATGCACTGGGAACAAGTTACAGCCAAATGTCACCAAAGTACTTTTCTCAGCCTAAAAAGGCTATTTAGACCTATGATATTTTTAAGAAAGTGGCTGTCAGTTTAGTCATAATAAGGCCTTTGGGCTCATGTATTGTGGATCGGACTTCTATTTGGCCACTTTTACAACCAAGTCACACAGTCAGCAGCCACTTACACTGTACTGGGAACAAGTTACAGTGAAACGTCACCAAAGTGCTTCTCTCTGCCTGAAAAGGCTATTTTGACCAATGATTTTTTTAAGAAAATGAGTGTCAGTTTTGTCATAAGGAAGGCATTTGGGCCCTTGTATAGTGCATTGGGATTCTTGTTGGGCACTTTTAGGTACAACACACAGTCACCAGCCATTCAGAATGTACTGGGAACAAGTTACAGCCAAATGTCACCAAAGTGCTTTTCTCAGCCTGATAAGGCTATTTAGACCCATGATATCTTTTAAGAAAGTGGGTGTCAGTTTAGTCATAAGGAAGGCCTTTGGGCTCATGTATTGTGGATTGGGCTTCTATTTGGCCACTTTTAACCAAGTCACACAGTCAGCAGCCACTTACACTGTACTGGGAACAAGTTACAGTGAAACGTCACCAAAGTGCTTCTCTCAGGCTGAAAAGGCTATTTTGACCAATGATTTTTTTAAGAAAATGAGTGTCAGTTTTGTCATAAGGAAGGCATTTGGGCCCATGTATAGTGCATTGGGATTCTTGTTGGGCACTTTTAGGTACAACACACAGTCACCAGCCACTCAGAATGTACTAGGAACAAGTTACAGTTAAACGTCACCAAAGTGCTCCTCTCAGCGTGAAAAGGCTATTTAGACCATTGATTTTTTTAAGAAAATGAGTGTCAGTTTTGTAATAAGGAAGGCATTTGGGCCCATGTATAGTGCATTGGGATTCTATTTGGGCACTTTTAGGTACAGCACACAGTCACCAGCCACTCAGAATGTACTGGGAACAAGTTACAGCCAAATGTCACCAAAGTGCTTTTCTCAGCCTGATAAGAATATTTAGACCCATGATATTTTTTAAGAAAGTGGGTGTCAGTTTAGTCATAAGGAAGGCCTTTGGGCTCATGTATTGTGGATTGGGCTTCTATTTGGCCACTTTTAACCAAGTCACACAGTCAGCAGCCACTTACACTGTACTGGGAACAAGTTACAGTGAAACGTCACCAAAGTGCTTCTCTCAGCCTGAAAAGGTTACTTTGACAAATGATTTTTTTAAGAAAATGAGTGTCAGTTTTGTCATAAGGAAGGCATTTTGGCCCATGTATAGTGCATTGGGATTCTTGTTGGGCACTTTTAGGTACAACACACAGTCACCAGCCACTCAGAATGCACTGGGAACAAGTTACAGCCAAATGTCACCAAAGTACTTTTCTCAGCCTAAAAAGGCTATTTAGACCTATGATATTTTTAAGAAAGTGGCTGTCAGTTTAGTCATAATAAGGCCTTTGGGCTCATGTATTGTGGATCGGGCTTCTATTTGGCCACTTTTACAACCAAGTCACACAGTCAGCAGCCACTTACACTGTACTGGGAACAAGTTACAGTGAAACGTCACCAAAGTGCTTCTCTCTGCCTGAAAAGGCTATTTTGACCAATGATTTTTTTAAGAAAATGAGTGTCAGTTTTGTCATAAGGAAGGCATTTGGGCCCATGTATAGTGCATTGGGATTCTTGTTGGGCACTTTTAGGTACAACACACAGTCACCAGCCATTCAGAATGTACTGGGAACAAGTTACAGCCAAATGTCACCAAAGTGCTTTTCTCAGCCTGATAAGGCTATTTAGACCCATGATATCTTTTAAGAAAGTGGGTGTCAGTTTAGTCATAAGGAAGGCCTTTGGGCTCATGTATTGTGGATTGGGCTTCTATTTGGCCACTTTTAACCAAGTCACACAGTCAGCAGCCACTTACACTGTACTGGGAACAAGTTACAGTGAAACGTCACCAAAGTGCTTCTCTCAGGCTGAAAAGGCTATTTTGACCAATGATTTTTTAAAGAAAATGAGTGTCAGTTTTGTCATAAGGAAGGCATTTGGGCCCATGTATAGTGCATTGGGATTCTTGTTGGGCACTTTTAGGTACAACACACAGTCACCAGCCACTCAGAATGCACTGGGAACAAGTTACAGCCAAATGTCACCAAAGTGCTTTTCTCAGCCTGAAAAGGCTATTTAGACCCATGATATTTTTAAGAAAGTGGGTGTCAGTTTAGTCATAAGGAAGGCCTTTGGGCTCATGTATTGTGGATTGGGCTTCTATTAGGACACTTTTAGCCAAGTCACACAGTCAGCAGCCACTTAGACTGTACTGGGAACAAGTTACAGTGAAACGTCACCAAAGTGCTTCTCTCTGCCTGAAAAGGCTATTTTGACTAATGATTTTTTTAAGAAAATGAGTGCCAGTTTTGTCATAAGGAAGGCATTTGGGCCCATGTATAGTGCATTGGGATTCTATTTGAGCACTTTTAGGTACAACACACCAAGTGGCTGGTGACTACCAGCCACTCAGAATGTACTGGGAACAAGTTACAGTGAAACGTCACCAAAGTGCTTCTCTTAGCCTGAAAAGGCTATTTTGACCAATGATTTTTTTAAGAAAATGAGTGTCAGTTTTGTCATAAGGAAGGCATTTGGGCCCATGTATAGTGCATTGGGATTCTATTTGAGCACTTTTAGGTACAACACACAGTCACCAGCCACTCAGAATGTACTGGGAACAAGTTACAGTTAGGGCTCCATCATTATGGATTGGGCTTTTATTTGGCCACTTCTAGCCAAGTCACAAAGTCAGCAGCCACTTAGACTGTGCTGGGAACAAGTTACAGTCAAACGTCACCAAAGTGCTTCTCTCAGCCTGAAAAGGCTATTTAGATCAATGGTATTTTTAAAGAAAATGAGTGCCAGTTTTGTCATAAGGAAGGCATTTGGGCCCATGTATAGTGCATTGGGATTCTATCTGAGCACTTTTAGGTACAACACACAGTCACCAGCCACTCAGAATGCACTGGGAACAAGTTAAAGCCAAATGTCACCAAAGTGCTTTTCTCAGCCTGAAAAGGCTATTTAGACCCATGATATTTTTAAGAAAGTGGGTTTCAGTTTAGTCATAAGGTAGGCCTTTGGGCTCATGTATTGTGGATTGGGCTTCTATTTAGCCACTTTTAGCCACGTCACACAGTCAGCAGCCAATCAGAATGTACTGGGAACAAGTTACAGCCAAATGTCACCAAAGTGCTTCTCTCAGCCTGAAAAGGCTATTTTGACCAATGATTTTTTTAAGAAAATGAGTGCCAGTTTTGTCATAAGGAAGGCATTTGGGCCCATGTATAGTGCATTGGGATTCTATCTGAGCACTTTTAGGTACAACACACAGTCACCAGCCACTCAGAATGTACTGGGAACAAGTTACATTTAAACGTCACCAAAGTGCTTCTCTCAGCCTGAAAATGCTATTTAGACCCATGATACTTTTAAGAAAGTGGGTGTCAGTTTAGTCATAAGGAAGGCCTTTGGGCTCATGTATTGTGGATTGGGCTTCTATTTGGCCACTTTTAGCCAAGTCACACAGTCAGCAGCCACTCAGAATGTACTGGGAACAAGTTACAGCCAAATGTCACCAAAGTGCTTCTCTCATCCTGAAAAGGGTATTTTGACCAATGTTTTTTTTAAGAAAATGAGTGTCAGTTTTTTCATAAGGAAGGCATTTGGGCCCATGTATAGTGCATTGGGATTCTATTTGGGCACTCTTAGGTACAACACACAGTCACCAGCCACTCAGAATGTACTAGGAACAAGTTACAGTTAAACGTCACCAAAGTGCTCCTCTCAGCGTGAAAAGGCTATTTAGACCATTGATTTTTTTAAGAAAATGAGTGTCAGTTTTGTAATAAGGAAGGCATTTGGGCCCATGTATAGTGCATTGGGATTCTATTTGGGCACTTTTAGGTACAACACACAGTCACCAGCCACTCAGAATGTACTGGGAACAAGTTACAGCCAAATGTCACCAAAGTGCTTTTCTCAGCCTGATAAGAATATTTAGACCCATGATATTTTTTAAGAAAGTGGGTGTCAGTTTAATCATAAGGAAGGCCTTTGGGCTCATGTATTGTGGATTGGGCTTCTATTTGGCCACTTTTAACCAAGTCACACAGTCAGCAGCCACTTACACTGTACTGGGAACAAGTTACAGTGAAACGTCACCAAAGTGCTTCTCTCAGCCTGAAAAGGTTACTTTGACAAATGATTTTTTTAAGAAAATGAGTGTCAGTTTTGTCATAAGGAAGGCATTTTGGCCCATGTATAGTGCATTGGGATTCTTGTTGGGCACTTTTAGGTACAACACACAGTCACCAGCCACTCAGAATGCACTGGGAACAAGTTACAGCCAAATG
Organism: Gymnoscopelus microlampas; assembly: GCF_963454915.1. Lineage (NCBI taxonomy): Eukaryota > Metazoa > Chordata > Actinopteri > Myctophiformes > Myctophidae > Gymnoscopelus > Gymnoscopelus microlampas. Next base: position 448,884 of record NC_139951.1, read on the forward strand.
TCACCAAAGTACTTTTCTCAGCCTAAAAAGGCTATTTAGACCTATGATATTTTTAAGAAAGTGGCTGTCAGTTTAGTCATAATAAGGCCTTTGGGCTCATGTATTGTGGATCGGGCTTCTATTTGGCCACTTTTACAACCAAGTCACACAGTCAGCAGCCACTTACACTGTACTGGGAACAAGTTTTACAGTGAAACGTCACCAAAGTGCTTCTCTCAGCCTGAAAAGGCTATTTTGACCAATAATTTTTTTAAGAAAATGAGTGTCAGTTTTGTCATAAGGAAGGCATTTGGGCCCATGTATAGTGCATTGGGATTCTTGTTGGGCACTTTTAGGTACAACACACAGTCACCAGCCACTCAGAATGCACTGGGAACAAGTTACAGCCAAATGTCACCAAAGTGCTTTTCTCAGCCTGAAAAGGCTATTTAGACCCATGATATTTTTAAGAAAGTGGGTGTCAGTTTAGTCATAAGGAAGGCCTTTGGGCTCATGTATTGTGGATTGGGCTTCTATTAGGGCACTTTTAGCCAAGTCACACAGTCAGCAGCCACTTAGACTGTACTGGGAACAAGTTACAGTGAAACGTCACCAAAGTGCTTCTCTCTGCCTGAAAAGGCTATTTTGACCAATGATTTTTTTAAGAAAATGAGTGTCAGTTTTGTCATAAGGAAGGCATTTGGGCCCATGTATAGTGCATTGGGATTCTTGTTGGGCACTTTTAGTTACAACACACAGTCACACGCCACTCAGAATGCACTGGGAACAAGTTACAGCCAAATGTCACCAAAGTGCTTTTCTCAGCCTGAAAAGGCTAATTAGACCCATGATACTTTTAAGAAAGTGGGTGTCAGTTTAGTCATAAGGAAGGCCTTTGGGCTCATGTATTGTGGATTGGGCTTCTATTAGGACACTTTTAGCCAAGTCACACAGTCAGCAGCCACTTAGACTGTACTGGGAACAAGTTACAGTGAAACGTCACCAAAGTGCTTCTCTATGCCTGAAAAGGCTATATTGACCAATGACTTTTTAAAGAAAATGAGTGTCAGTTTTGTCATAAGGAAGGCATTTGGGCCCATGTATAGTGCATTGGGATTCTTGTTGGGCACTTTTAGCTACAACACACAGTCACCAGCCACTCAGAATGTACTGGGAACAAGTTACAGCCAAATGTCACCAAAGTGCTTTTCTCAGCCTGATAAGGCTATTTAGACCCATGATATTTTTTAAGAAAGTGGGTGTCAGTTTAGTCATAAGGAAGGCCTTTGGGCTCATGTATTGAGGATTGGGCTTCTATTTGGCCACTTTTAACCAAGTCACACAGTCAGCAGCCACTTACACTGTACTGGGAACAAGTTACAGTGAAACGTCACCAAAGTGCTTCTCTCAGCCTGAAAAGGTTACTTTGACAAATGATTTTTTTAAGAAAATGAGTGTCAGTTTTGTCATAAGGAAGGCATTTTGGCCCATGTATAGTGCATTGGGATTCTTGTTGGGCACTTTTAGGTACAACACACAGTCACCAGCCACTCAGAATGCACTGGGAACAAGTTACAGCCAAATGTCACCAAAGTACTTTTCTCAGCCTAAAAAGGCTATTTAGACCTATGATATTTTTAAGAAAGTGGCTGTCAGTTTAGTCATAATAAGGCCTTTGGGCTCATGTATTGTGGATCGGGCTTCTATTTGGCCACTTTTACAACCAAGTCACACAGTCAGCAGCCACTTACACTGTACTGGGAACAAGTTTTACAGTGAAACGTCACCAAAGTGCTTCTCTCAGCCTGAAAAGGCTATTTTGACCAATAATTTTTTTAAGAAAATGAGTGTCAGTTTTGTCATAAGGAAGGCATTTGGGCCCATGTATAGTGCATTGGGATTCTTGTTGGGCACTTTTAGGTACAACACACAGTCACCAGCCACTCAGAATGCACTGGGAACAAGTTACAGCCAAATGTCACCAAAGTGCTTTTCTCAGCCTGAAAAGGCTATTTAGACCCATGATATTTTTAAGAAAGTGGGTGTCAGTTTAGTCATAAGGAAGGCCTTTGGGCTCATGTATTGTCGATTGGGCTTCTATTAGGACACTTTTAGCCAAGTCACACAGTCAGCAGCCACTTACACTGTACTGGGAACAAGTTACAGTGAAACGTCACCAAAGTGCTTCTCTCAGCCTGAAAAGGCTACTTTGACAAATGATTTTTTTAAAGAAAATGAGTGTCAGTTTTGTCATAAGGAAGGCATTTTGGCCCATGTATAGTGCATTGGGATTCTTGTTGGGCACTTTTAGGTACAACACACAGTCACCAGCCACTCAGAATGCACTGGGAACAAGTTAAAGCCAAATGTCACCAAAGTGCTTTTCTCAGCCTGAAAAGGCTATTTAGACCCATGATATTTTTAAGAAAGTGGGTGTCAGTTTAGTCATAAGGAAGGCCTTTGGGCTCATGTATTGTGGATTGGGCTTCTATTAGGACACTTTTAGCCAAGTCACACAGTCAGCAGCCACTTAGACTGTACTGGGAACAAGTTACAGTGAAACGTCACCAAAGTGCTTCTCTCTGCCTGAAAAGGCTATTTTGACCAATGACTTTTTAAAGAAAATGAGTGTCGGTTTTGTCATAAGGAAGGCATTTGGGCCCATGTATAGTGCATTGGGATTCTTGTTGGGCACTTTTAGGTACAACACACAGTCACCAGCCACTCAGAATGCACTGGGAACAAGTTACAGCCAAATGTCACCAAAGTGCTTTTCTCAGCCTGAAAAGGCTATTTAGACCCATGATATTTTTAAGAAAGTGGGTGTCAGTTTAGTCATAAGGAAGGCCTTTGGGCTCATGTATTGTGGATTGGGCTTCTATTAGGACACTTTTAGCCAAGTCACACAGTCAGCAGCCACTTACACTGTACTGGGAACAAGTTACAGTGAAACGTCACCAAAGTGCTTCTCTCAGCCTGAAAAGGCTACTTTGACAAATGATTTTTTTAAAGAAAATGAGTGTCAGTTTTGTCATAAGGAAGGCATTTTGGCCCATGTATAGTGCATTGGGATTCTTGTTGGGCACTTTTAGGTACAACACACAGTCACCAGCCACTCAGAATGCACTGGGAACAAGTTAAAGCCAAATGTCACCAAAGTGCTTTTCTCAGCCTGAAAAGGCTATTTAGACCCATGATATTTTTAAGAAAGTGGGTGTCAGTTTAGTCATAAGGAAGGCCTTTGGGCTCATGTATTGTGGATTGGGCTTCTATTAGGACACTTTTAGCCAAGTCACACAGTCAGCAGCCACTTAGACTGTACTGGGAACAAGTTACAGTGAAACGTCACCAAAGTGCTTCTCTCAGGCTGAAAAGGCTATTTTGACCAATGATTTTTTTAAGAAAATGAGTGTCAGTTTTGTCATAAGGAAGGCATTTGGGCCCATGTATAGTGCATTGGGATTCTTGTTGGGCACTTTTAGGTACAACACACAGTCACCAGCCACTCAGAATGCACTGGGAACAAGTTAAAGCCAAATGTCACCAAAGTGCTTTTCTCAGCCTGAAAAGGCTATTTAGACCCATGATATTTTTAAGAAAGTGGGTGTCAGTTTAGTCATAAGGAAGGCCTTTGGGCTCATGTATTGTGGATAGGGCTTCTATTTGGCCACTTTTAACCAAGTCACAAAGTCAGCAGCCACTTAGACTGTACTGGGAACAAGTTACAGTGAAACGTCACCAAAGTGCTTCTCTCTGCCTGAAAAGGCTATTTTGACCAATGACTTTTTAAAGAAAATGAGTGTCAGTTTTGTCATAAGGAAGGCATTTGGGCCCATGTATAGTGCATTGGGATTCTTGTTGGGCACTTTTAGGTACAACACACAGTCACCAGCCACTCAGAATGCACTGGGAACAAGTTAAAGCCAAATGTCACCAAAGTGCTTTTCTCAGCCTGAAAAGGCTATTTAGACCCCTGATATTTTTAAGAAAGTGGGTGTCAGTTTAGTCATAAGGAAGGCCTTTGGGCTCATGTATTGTGGATTGGGCTTCTATTAGGACACTTTTAGCCAAGTCACACAGTCAGCAGCCACTTAGACTGTACTGGGAACAAGTTACAGTGAAACGTCACCAAAGTGCTTCTCTCTGCCTGAAAAGGCTATTTTGACTAATGATTTTTTTAAGAAAATGAGTGCCAGTTTTGTCATAAGGAAGGCATTTGGGCCCATGTATAGTGCATTGGGATTCTATTTGAGCACTTTTAGGTACAACACACCAAGTGGCTGGTGACTACCAGCCACTCAGAATATACTGGGAACAAGTTAGAGTTAAACGTCACCAAAGTGCTTCTCTTAGCCTGAAAAGGCTATTTTGACCAATGATTTTTTTAAGAAAATGAGTGTCAGTTTTGTCATAAGGAAGGCATTTGGGCCCATGTATAGTGCATTGGGATTCTATTTGAGCACTTTTAGGTACAACACACAGTCACCAGCCACTCAGAATGTGCTGGGAACAAGTTACAGTTAGGGCTCCAGCATTATGGATTGGGCTTTTATTTGGCCACTTCTAGCCAAGTCACAAAGTCAGCAGCCACTTAGACTGTGCTGGGAACAAGTTACAGTCAAACGTCACCAAAGTGCTTCTCTCAGCCTGAAAAGGCTATTTAGATCAATGGTATTTTTAAAGAAAGTGGGTGTCAGTTTAGTCATAAGGAAGGCCTTTGGGCTCATGTATTGTGGATTGGGCTTCTATTTAGCCACTTTTAGCCACGTCACACAGTCAGCAGCCAATCAGAATGTACTGGGAACAAGTTACAGCCAAATGTCACCAAAGTGCTTCTCTCAGCCTGAAAAGGCTATTTTGACCAATGATTTTTTTAAGAAAATGAGTGCCAGTTTTGTCATAAGGAAGGCATTTGGGCCCATGTATAGTGCATTGGGATTCTATCTGAGCACTTTTAGGTACAACACACAGTCACCAGCCACTCAGAATGTACTGGGAACAAGTTACATTTAAACGTCACCAAAGTGCTTCTCTCAGCCTGAAAATGCTATTTAGACCCATGATACTTTTAAGAAAGTGGGTGTCAGTTTAGTCATAAGGAAGGCCTTTGGGCTCATGTATTGTGGATTGGGCTTCTATTTGGCCACTTTTAGCCAAGTCAGACAGTCAGCAGCCACTCAGAATGTACTGGGAACAAGTTACAGCCAAATGTCACCAAAGTGCTTCTCTCATCCTGAAAAGGGTATTTTGACCAATGTTTTTTTTAAGAAAATGAGTGTCAGTTTTTTCATAAGGAAGGCATTTGGGCCCATGTATAGTGCATTGGGATTCTATTTGGGCACTCTTAGGTACAACACACAGTCACCAGCCACTCAGAATGTACTAGGAACAAGTTACAGTTAAACGTCACCAAAGTGCTCCTCTCAGCGTGAAAAGGCTATTTAGACCATTGATTTTTTAAAGAAAATGAGTGTCAGTTTTGTAATAAGGAAGGCATTTGGGCCCATGTATAGTGCATTGGGATTCTATTTGGGCACTTTTAGGTACAACACACAGTCACCAGCCACTCAGAATGTACTGGGAACAAGTTACAGCCAAATGTCACCAAAGTGCTTTTCTCAGCCTGATAAGAATATTTAGACCCATGATATTTTTTAAGAAAGTGGGTGTCAGTTTAGTCATAAGGAAGGCCTTTGGGCTCATGTATTGTGGATTGGGCTTCTATTTGGCCACTTTTAACCAAGTCACACAGTCAGCAGCCACTTACACTGTACTGGGAACAAGTTACAGTGAAACGTCACCAAAGTGCTTCTCTCTGCCTGAAAAGGCTATTTTGACCAATGATTTTTTTAAGAAAATGAGTGTCAGTTTTGTCATAAGGAAGGCATTTGGGCCCATGTATAGTGCATTGGGATTCTTGTTGGGCACTTTTAGGTACAACACACAGTCACCAGCCATTCAGAATGTACTGGGAACAAGTTACAGCCAAATGTCACCAAAGTGCTTTTCTCAGCCTGATAAGGCTATTTAGACCCATGATATCTTTTTAGAAAGTGGGTGTCAGTTTAGTCATAAGGAAGGCCTTTGGGCTCATGTATTGTGGATTGGGCTTCTATTTGGCCACTTTTAACCAAGTCACACAGTCAGCAGCCACTTACACTGTACTGGGAACAAGTTACAGTGAAACGTCACCAAAGTGCTTCTCTCAGGCTGAAAAGGCTATTTTGACCAATGATTTTTTTAAGAAAATGAGTGTCAGTTTTGTCATAAGGAAGGCATTTGGGCCCATGTATAGTGCATTGGGATTCTTGTTGGGCACTTTTAGGTACAACACACAGTCACCAGCCACTCAGAATGCACTGGGAACAAGTTACAGCCAAATGTCACCAAAGTGCTTTTCTCAGCCTGAAAAGGCTATTTAGACCCATGATATTTTTAAGAAAGTGGGTGTCAGTTTAGTCATAAGGAAGGCCTTTGGGCTCATGTATTGTGGATTGGGCTTCTATTTGGCCACTTTTAGCCAAGTCAGACAGTCAGCAGCCACTCAGAATGTACTGGGAACAAGTTACAGCCAAATGTCACCAAAGTGCTTCTCTCATCCTGAAAAGGGTATTTTGACCAATGTTTTTTTTAAGAAAATGAGTGTCAGTTTTTTCATAAGGAAGGCATTTGGGCCCATGTATAGTGCATTGGGATTCTATTTGGGCACTCTTAGGTACAACACACAGTCACCAGCCACTCAGAATGTACTAGGAACAAGTTACAGTTAAACGTCACCAAAGTGCTCCTCTCAGCGTGAAAAGGCTATTTAGACCATTGATTTTTTAAAGAAAATGAGTGTCAGTTTTGTAATAAGGAAGGCATTTGGGCCCATGTATAGTGCATTGGGATTCTATTTGGGCACTTTTAGGTACAACACACAGTCACCAGCCACTCAGAATGTACTGGGAACAAGTTACAGCCAAATGTCACCAAAGTGCTTTTCTCAGCCTGATAAGAATATTTAGACCCATGATATTTTTTAAGAAAGTGGGTGTCAGTTTAGTCATAAGGAAGGCCTTTGGGCTCATGTATTGTGGATTGGGCTTCTATTTGGCCACTTTTAACCAAGTCACACAGTCAGCAGCCACTTACACTGTACTGGGAACAAGTTACAGTGAAACGTCACCAAAGTGCTTCTCTCTGCCTGAAAAGGCTATTTTGACCAATGATTTTTTTAAGAAAATGAGTGTCAGTTTTGTCATAAGGAAGGCATTTGGGCCCATGTATAGTGCATTGGGATTCTTGTTGGGCACTTTTAGGTACAACACACAGTCACCAGCCATTCAGAATGTACTGGGAACAAGTTACAGCCAAATGTCACCAAAGTGCTTTTCTCAGCCTGATAAGGCTATTTAGACCCATGATATCTTTTAAGAAAGTGGGTGTCAGTTTAGTCATAAGGAAGGCCTTTGGGCTCATGTATTGTGGATTGGGCTTCTATTTGGCCACTTTTAACCAAGTCACACAGTCAGCAGCCACTTACACTGTACTGGGAACAAGTTACAGTGAAACGTCACCAAAGTGCTTCTCTCAGGCTGAAAAGGCTATTTTGACCAATGATTTTTTTAAGAAAATGAGTGTCAGTTTTGTCATAAGGAAGGCATTTGGGCCCATGTATAGTGCATTGGGATTCTTGTTGGGCACTTTTAGGTACAACACACAGTCACCAGCCACTCAGAATGCACTGGGAACAAGTTACAGCCAAATGTCACCAAAGTGCTTTTCTCAGCCTGAAAAGGCTATTTAGACCCATGATATTTTTAAGAAAGTGGGTGTCAGTTTAGTCATAAGGAAGGCCTTTGGGCTCATGTATTGTGGATAGGGCTTCTATTTGGCCACTTTTAACCAAGTCACAAAGTCAGCAGCCACTTAGACTGTACTGGGAACAAGTTACAGTGAAACGTCACCAAAGTGCTTCTCTCTGCCTGAAAAGGCTATTTTGACCAATGACTTTTTAAAGAAAATGAGTGTCAGTTTTGTCATAAGGAAGGCATTTGGGCCCATGTATAGTGCATTGGGATTCTTGTTGGGCACTTTTAGGTACAACACACAGTCACCAGCCACTCAGAATGCACTGGGAACAAGTTAAAGCCAAATGTCACCAAAGTGCTTTTCTCAGCCTGAAAAGGCTATTTAGACCCCTGATATTTTTAAAGGGTCTACACCATGAATTTGAACTTTTTCTTCATTTTTGTGTGTTTTTGGTCTCCCCCACCTCTCTTCTGTTCCAACAAATACCCGACTTCGAGCATGCAGGCTTTCATAGGCTATCTGTGGTTTTTATGTAAATTGGTCTGAAAACAGTCCGTCAGATTTGTTCCCCCACCCTACGTCACGTCTGGGAACAATTCCTCCCGTTTTTCAGTTCTAACCAAAAAAAAAAAATCAAAAAAAAAAAACATTTTTTTTTTTCATTTTTCATTTTTTTAATTTTTTTTCTTATTTTTTTTTTTTACTTTTTCCACACAGAACCAGGACATAACATGCATACAAACTGGCTCAATAGCGCCCCGTGCCAAACAGGACAATGTGGTATTGCAGGTGAAAGTGCTTTATAAGCCAGAGAGAAGTTAGTTGGAATGAGTATATCTGAGGCTTGATTTAGGCTCAAACCTTTTGAAAAACGTTTGAGGGACATAAACAATATGATATCAAATATTATTATTATTTTTTAAATTCATGGTGTAGCTCCTTTAAGAAAGTGGGTGTCAGTTTAGTCATAAGGAAGGCCTTTGGGCTCATGTATTGTGGATTGGGCTTCTATTAGGACACTTTTAGCCAAGTCACACAGTCAGCAGCCACTTAGACTGTACTGGGAACAAGTTACAGTGAAACGTCACCAAAGTGCTTCTCTCTGCCTGAAAAGGCTATTTTGACTAATGATTTTTTTAAGAAAATGAGTGCCAGTTTTGTCATAAGGAAGGCATTTGGGCCCATGTATAGTGCATTGGGATTCTATTTGAGCACTTTTAGGTACAACACACCAAGTGGCTGGTGACTACCAGCCACTCAGAATGTACTGGGAACAAGTTAGAGTTAAACGTCACCAAAGTGCTTCTCTTAGCCTGAAAAGGCTATTTTGACCAATGATTTTTTAAAGAAAATGAGTGTCAGTTTTGTCATAAGGAAGGCATTTGGGCCCATGTATAGTGCATTGGGATTCTATTTGAGCACTTTTAGGTACAACACACAGTCACCAGCCACTCAGAATGTGCTGGGAACAAGTTACAGTTAGGGCTCCAGCATTATGGATTGGGCTTTTATTTGGCCACTTCTAGCCAAGTCACAAAGTCAGCAGCCACTTAGACTGTGCTGGGAACAAGTTACAGTCAAACGTCACCAAAGTGCTTCTCTCAGCCTGAAAAGGCTATTTAGATCAATGGTATTTTTAAAGAAAGTGGGTGTCAGTTTAGTCATAAGGAAGGCCTTTGGGCTCATGTATTGTGGATTGGGCTTCTATTTAGCCACTTTTAGCCACGTCACACAGTCAGCAGCCAATCAGAATGTACTGGGAACAAGTCACAGCCAAATGTCACCAAAGTGCTTCTCTCAGCCTGAAAAGGCTATTTTGACCAATGATTTTTTAAAGAAAATGAGTGCCAGTTTTGTCATAAGGAAGGCATTTGGGCCCATGTATAGTGCATTGGGATTCTATCTGAGCACTTTTAGGTACAACACACAGTCACCAGCCACTCAGAATGCACTGGGAACAAGTTAAAGCCAAATGTCACCAAAGTGCTTTTCTCAGCCTGAAAAGGCTATTTAGACCCATGATATTTTTAAGAAAGTGGGTGTCAGTTTAGTCATAAGGAAGGCCTTTGGGCTCATGTATTGTGGATAGGGCTTCTATTTGGCCACTTTTAACCAAGTCACAAAGTCAGCAGCCACTTAGACTGTACTGGGAACAAGTTACAGTGAAACGTCACCAAAGTGCTTCTCTCTGCCTGAAAAGGCTATTTTGACCAATGACTTTTTAAAGAAAATGAGTGTCAGTTTTGTCATAAGGAAGGCATTTGGGCCCATGTATAGTGCATTGGGATTCTTGTTGGGCACTTTTAGGTACAACACACAGTCACCAGCCACTCAGAATGCACTGGGAACAAGTTAAAGCCAAATGTCACCAAAGTGCTTTTCTCAGCCTGAAAAGGCTATTTAGACCCCTGATATTTTTAAAGGGTCTACACCATGAATTTGAACTTTTTCTTCATTTTTGTGTGTTTTTGGTCTCCCCCACCTCTCTTCTGTTCCAACAAATACCCGACTTCGAGCATGCAGGCTTTCATAGGCTATCTGTGGTTTTTATGTAAATTGGTCTGAAAACAGTCCGTCAGATTTGTTCCCCCACCCTACGTCACGTCTGGGAACAATTCCTCCCGTTTTTCAGTTCTAACCAAAAAAAAAAAAATCAAAAAAAAAAAACATTTTTTTTTTTCATTTTTCATTTTTTTAAATTTTTTTCTTATTTTTTTTTTTTACTTTTTCCACACAGAACCAGGACATAACATGCATACAAACTGGCTCAATAGCGCCCCGTGCCAAACAGGACAATGTGGTATTGCAGGTGAAAGTGCTTTATAAGCCAGAGAGAAGTTAGTTGGAATGAGTATATCTGAGGCTTGATTTAGGCTCAAACCTTTTGAAAAACGTTTGAGGGACATAAACAATATGATATCAAATATTATTATTATTTTTTAAATTCATGGTGTAGCTCCTTTAAGAAAGTGGGTGTCAGTTTAGTCATAAGGAAGGCCTTTGGGCTCATATATTGTGGATTGGGCTTCTATTAGGACACTTTTAGCCAAGTCACACAGTCAGCAGCCACTTAGACTGTACTGGGAACAAGTTACAGTGAAACGTCACCAAAGTGCTTCTCTCTGCCTGAAAAGGCTATTTTGACTAATGATTTTTTTAAGAAAATGAGTGCCAGTTTTGTCATAAGGAAGGCATTTGGGCCCATGTATAGTGCATTGGGATTCTATTTGAGCACTTTTAGGTACAACACACCAAGTGGCTGGTGACTACCAGCCACTCAGAATGTACTGGGAACAAGTTAGAGTTAAACGTCACCAAAGTGCTTCTCTTAGCCTGAAAAGGCTATTTTGACCAATGATTTTTTTAAGAAAATGAGTGTCAGTTTTGTCATAAGGAAGGCATTTGGGCCCATGTATAGTGCATTGGGATTCTATTTGAGCACTTTTAGGTACAACACACAGTCACCAGCCACTCAGAATGTGCTGGGAACAAGTTACAGTTAGGGCTCCAGCATTATGGATTGGGCTTTTATTTGGCCACTTCTAGCCAAGTCACAAAGTCAGCAGCCACTTAGACTGTGCTGGGAACAAGTTACAGTCAAACGTCACCAAAGTGCTTCTCTCAGCCTGAAAAGGCTATTTAGATCAATGGTATTTTTAAAGAAAGTGGGTGTCAGTTTAGTCATAAGGAAGGCCTTTGGGCTCATGTATTGTGGATTGGGCTTCTATTTAGCCACTTTTAGCCACGTCACACAGTCAGCAGCCAATCAGAATGTACTGGGAACAAGTCACAGCCAAATGTCACCAAAGTGCTTCTCTCAGCCTGAAAAGGCTATTTTGACCAATGATTTTTTTAAGAAAATGAGTGCCAGTTTTGTCATAAGGAAGGCATTTGGGCCCATGTATAGTGCATTGGGATTCTATCTGAGCACTTTTAGGTACAACACACAGTCACCAGCCACTCAGAATGCACTGGGAACAAGTTAAAGCCAAATGTCACCAAAGTGCTTTTCTCAGCCTGAAAAGGCTATTTAGACCCATGATATTTTTAAGAAAGTGGGTGTCAGTTTAGTCATAAGGAAGGCCTTTGGGCTCATGTATTGTGGATAGGGCTTCTATTTGGCCACTTTTAACCAAGTCACAAAGTCAGCAGCCACTTAGACTGTACTGGGAACAAGTTACAGTGAAACGTCACCAAAGTGCTTCTCTCTGCCTGAAAAGGCTATTTTGACCAATGACTTTTTAAAGAAAATGAGTGTCAGTTTTGTCATAAGGAAGGCATTTGGGCCCATGTATAGTGCATTGGGATTCTTGTTGGGCACTTTTAGGTACAACACACAGTCACCAGCCACTCAGAATGCACTGGGAACAAGTTAAAGCCAAATGTCACCAAAGTGCTTTTCTCAGCCTGAAAAGGCTATTTAGACCCCTGATATTTTTAAAGGGTCTACACCATGAATTTGAACTTTTTCTTCATTTTTGTGTGTTTTTGGTCTCCCCCACCTCTCTTCTGTTCCAACAAATACCCGACTTCGAGCATGCAGGCTTTCATAGGCTATCTGTGGTTTTTATGTAAATTGGTCTGAAAACAGTCCGTCAGATTTGTTCCCCCACCCTACGTCACGTCTGGGAACAATTCCTCCCGTTTTTCAGTTCTAACCAAAAAAAAAAAAATCAAAAAAAAAAAACATTTTTTTTTTCATTTTTCATTTTTTTAAATTTTTTTCTTATTTTTTTTTTTTACTTTTTCCACACAGAACCAGGACATAACATGCATACAAACTGGCTCAATAGCGCCCCGTGCCAAACAGGACAATGTGGTATTGCAGGTGAAAGTGCTTTATAAGCCAGAGAGAAGTTAGTTGGAATGAGTATATCTGAGGCTTGATTTAGGCTCAAACCTTTTGAAAAACGTTTGAGGGACATAAACAATATGATATCAAATATTATTATTATTTTTTAAATTCATGGTGTAGCTCCTTTAAGAAAGTGGGTGTCAGTTTAGTCATAAGGAAGGCCTTTGGGCTCATATATTGTGGATTGGGCTTCTATTAGGACACTTTTAGCCAAGTCACACAGTCAGCAGCCACTTAGACTGTACTGGGAACAAGTTACAGTGAAACGTCACCAAAGTGCTTCTCTCTGCCTGAAAAGGCTATTTTGACTAATGATTTTTTTAAGAAAATGAGTGCCAGTTTTGTCATAAGGAAGGCATTTGGGCCCATGTATAGTGCATTGGGATTCTATTTGAGCACTTTTAGGTACAACACACCAAGTGGCTGGTGACTACCAGCCACTCAGAATGTACTGGGAACAAGTTAGAGTTAAACGTCACCAAAGTGCTTCTCTTAGCCTGAAAAGGCTATTTTGACCAATGATTTTTTTAAGAAAATGAGTGTCAGTTTTGTCATAAGGAAGGCATTTGGGCCCATGTATAGTGCATTGGGATTCTATTTGAGCACTTTTAGGTACAACACACAGTCACCAGCCACTCAGAATGTGCTGGGAACAAGTTACAGTTAGGGCTCCAGCATTATGGATTGGGCTTTTATTTGGCCACTTCTAGCCAAGTCACAAAGTCAGCAGCCACTTAGACTGTGCTGGGAACAAGTTACAGTCAAACGTCACCAAAGTGCTTCTCTCAGCCTGAAAAGGCTATTTAGATCAATGGTATTTTTAAAGAAAGTGGGTGTCAGTTTAGTCATAAGGAAGGCCTTTGGGCTCATGTATTGTGGATTGGGCTTCTATTTAGCCACTTTTAGCCACGTCACACAGTCAGCAGCCAATCAGAATGTACTGGGAACAAGTCACAGCCAAATGTCACCAAAGTGCTTCTCTCAGCCTGAAAAGGCTATTTTGACCAATGATTTTTTTAAGAAAATGAGTGCCAGTTTTGTCATAAGGAAGGCATTTGGGCCCATGTATAGTGCATTGGGATTCTATCTGAGCACTTTTAGGTACAACACACAGTCACCAGCCACTCAGAATGCACTGGGAACAAGTTAAAGCCAAATGTCACCAAAGTGCTTTTCTCAGCCTGAAAAGGCTATTTAGACCCATGATATTTTTAAGAAAGTGGGTTTCAGTTTAGTCATAAGGAAGGCCTTTGGGCTCATGTATTGTGGATTGGGCTTCTATTTAGCCACTTTTAGCCACGTCACACAGTCAGCAGCCAATCAGAATGTACTGGGAACAAGTTACAGCCAAATGTCACCAAAGTGCTTCTCTCAGCCTGAAAAGGCTATTTTGACCAATGATTTTTTTAAGAAAATGAGTGCCAGTTTTGTCATAAGGAAGGCATTTGGGCCCATGTATAGTGCATTGGGATTCTATCTGAGCACTTTTAGGTACAACACACAGTCACCAGCCACTCAGAATGTACTGGGAACAAGTTACATTTAAACGTCACCAAAGTGCTTCTCTCAGCCTGAAAATGCTATTTAGACCCATGATACTTTTAAGAAAGTGGGTGTCAGTTTAGTCATAAGGAAGGCCTTTGGGCTCATGTATTGTGGATTGGGCTTCTATTTGGCCACTTTTAGCCAAGTCACACAGTCAGCAGCCACTCAGAATGTACTGGGAACAAGTTACAGCCAAATGTCACCAAAGTGCTTCTCTCATCCTGAAAAGGGTATTTTGACCAATGTTTTTTTTAAGAAAATGAGTGTCAGTTTTTTCATAAGGAAGGCATTTGGGCCCATGTATAGTGCATTGGGATTCTATTTGGGCACTCTTAGGTACAACACACAGTCACCAGCCACTCAGAATGTACTAGGAACAAGTTACAGTTAAACGTCACCAAAGTGCTCCTCTCAGCGTGAAAAGGCTATTTAGACCATTGATTTTTTTAAGAAAATGAGTGTCAGTTTTGTAATAAGGAAGGCATTTGGGCCCATGTATAGTGCATTGGGATTCTATTTGGGCACTTTTAGGTACAACACACAGTCACCAGCCACTCAGAATGTACTGGGAACAAGTTACAGCCAAATGTCACCAAAGTGCTTTTCTCAGCCTGATAAGAATATTTAGACCCATGATATTTTTTAAGAAAGTGGGTGTCAGTTTAGTCATAAGGAAGGCCTTTGGGCTCATGTATTGTGGATTGGGCTTCTATTTGGCCACTTTTAACCAAGTCACACAGTCAGCAGCCACTTACACTGTACTGGGAACAAGTTACAGTGAAACGTCACCAAAGTGCTTCTCTCAGCCTGAAAAGGTTACTTTGACAAATGATTTTTTTAAGAAAATGAGTGTCAGTTTTGTCATAAGGAAGGCATTTTGGCCCATGTATAGTGCATTGGGATTCTTGTTGGGCACTTTTAGGTACAACACACAGTCACCAGCCACTCAGAATGCACTGGGAACAAGTTACAGCCAAATGTCACCAAAGTACTTTTCTCAGCCTAAAAAGGCTATTTAGACCTATGATATTTTTAAGAAAGTGGCTGTCAGTTTAGTCATAATAAGGCCTTTGGGCTCATGTATTGTGGATCGGGCTTCTATTTGGCCACTTTTACAACCAAGTCACACAGTCAGCAGCCACTTACACTGTACTGGGAACAAGTTTTACAGTGAAACGTCACCAAAGTGCTTCTCTCAGCCTGAAAAGGCTATTTTGACCAATAATTTTTTTAAGAAAATGAGTGTCAGTTTTGTCATAAGGAAGGCATTTGGGCCCATGTATAGTGCATTGGGATTCTTGTTGGGCACTTTTAGGTACAACACACAGTCACCAGCCACTCAGAATGCACTGGGAACAAGTTACAGCCAAATGTCACCAAAGTGCTTTTCTCAGCCTGAAAAGGCTATTTAGACCCATGATATTTTTAAGAAAGTGGGTGTCAGTTTAGTCATAAGGAAGGCCTTTGGGCTCATGTATTGTGGATTGGGCTTCTATTAGGACACTTTTAGCCAAGTCACACAGTCAGCAGCCACTTACACTGTACTGGGAACAAGTTACAGTGAAACGTCACCAAAGTGCTTCTCTCAGCCTGAAAAGGCTACTTTGACAAATGATTTTTTTAAAGAAAATGAGTGTCAGTTTTGTCATAAGGAAGGCATTTTGGCTCATGTATAGTGCATTGGGATTCTTGTTGGGCACTTTTAGGTACAACACACAGTCACCAGCCACTCAGAATGCACTGGGAACAAGTTAAAGCCAAATGTCACCAAAGTGCTTTTCTCAGCCTGAAAAGGCTATTTAGACCCATGATATTTTTAAGAAAGTGGGTGTCAGTTTAGTCATAAGGAAGGCCTTTGGGCTCATGTATTGTGGATTGGGCTTCTATTAGGACACTTTTAGCCAAGTCACACAGTCAGCAGCCACTTAGACTGTACTGGGAACAAGTTACAGTGAAACGTCACCAAAGTGCTTCTCTCTGCCTGAAAAGGCTATTTTGACCAATGACTTTTTAAAGAAAATGAGTGTCAGTTTTGTCATAAGGAAGGCATTTGGGCCCATGTATAGTGCATTGGGATTCTTGTTGGGCACTTTTAGGTACAACACACAGTCACCAGCCACTCAGAATGCACTGGGAACAAGTTAAAGCCAAATGTCACCAAAGTGCTTTTCTCAGCCTGAAAAGGCTATTTAGACCCATGATATTTTTAAGAAAGTGGGTGTCAGTTTAGTCATAAGGAAGGCCTTTGGGCTCATGTATTGTGGATTGGGCTTCTATTAGGACACTTTTAGCCAAGTCACACAGTCAGCAGCCACTTAGACTGTACTGGGAACAAGTTACAGTGAAACGTCACCAAAGTGCTTCTCTCTGTCTGAAAAGGCTATTTTGACCAATGATTTTTTTAAGAAAATGAGTGCCAGTTTTGTCATAAGGAAGGCATTTGGGCCCATGTATAGTGCATTGGGATTCTTGTTGGGCACTTTTAGGTACAACACACAGTCACCAGCCACTCAGAATGCACTGGGAACAAGTTAAAGCCAAATGTCACCAAAGTGCTTTTCTCAGCCTGAAAAGGCTATTTAGACCCATGATATTTTTAAGAAAGTGGGTGTCAGTTTAGTCATAAGGAAGGCCTTTGGGCTCATGTATTGTGGATTGGGCTTCTATTAGGACACTTTTAGCCAAGTCACACAGTCAGCAGCCACTTAGACTGTACTGGGAACAAGTTACAGTGAAACGTCACCAAAGTGCTTCTCTCTGCCTGAAAAGGCTATTTTGACCAATGACTTTTTAAAGAAAATGAGTGTCAGTTTTGTCATAAGGAAGGCATTTGGGCCCATGTATAGTGCATTGGGATTCTTGTTGGGCACTTTTAGGTACAACACACAGTCACCAGCCACTCAGAATGCACTGGGAACAAGTTAAAGCCAAATGTCACCAAAGTGCTTTTCTCAGCCTGAAAAGGCTATTTAGACCCATGATATTTTTAAGAAAGTGGGTGTCAGTTTAGTCATAAGGAAGGCCTTTGGGCTCATGTATTGTGGATTGGGCTTCTATTAGGACACTTTTAGCCAAGTCACACAGTCAGCAGCCACTTAGACTGTACTGGGAACAAGTTACAGTGAAACGTCACCAAAGTGCTTCTCTCTGTCTGAAAAGGCTATTTTGACCAATGATTTTTTTAAGAAAATGAGTGCCAGTTTTGTCATAAGGAAGGCATTTGGGCCCATGTATAGTGCATTGGGATTCTTGTTGGGCACTTTTAGGTACAACACACAGTCACCAGCCATTCAGAATGTACTGGGAACAAGTTACAGCCAAATGTCACCAAAGTGCTTTTCTCAGCCTGATAAGGCTATTTAGACCCATGATATTTTTTAAGAAAGTGGGTGTCAGTTTAGTCATAAGGAAGGCCTTTGGGCTCATGTATTGTGGATTGGGCTTCTATTTGGCCACTTTTAACCAAGTCACACAGTCAGCAGCCACTTACACTGTACTGGGAACAAGTTACAGTGAAACGTCACCAAAGTGCTTCTCTCAGCCTGAAAAGGCTATTTTGACCAATGATTTTTTTAAGAAAATGAGTGTCAGTTTTGTCATAAGGAAGGCATTTGGGCCCATGTATAGTGCATTGGGATTCTTGTTGGGCACTTTTAGGTACAACACACAGTCACCAGCCACTCAGAATGCACTGGGAACAAGTTACAGCCAAATGTCACCAAAGTGCTTTTCTCAGCCTGAAAAGGCTATTTAGACCCATGATATTTTTAAGAAAGTGGGTGTCAGTTTAGTCATAAGGAAGGCCTTTGGGCTCATGTATTGTGGATTGGGCTTCTATTAGGACACTTTTAGCCAAGTCACACAGTCAGCAGCCACTTACACTGTACTGGGAACAAGTTACAGTGAAACGTCACCAAAGTGCTTCTCTCAGCCTGAAAAGGCTACTTTGACAAATGATTTTTTTTAAAGAAAATGAGTGTCAGTTTTGTCATAAGGAAGGCATTTTGGCTCATGTATAGTGCATTGGGATTCTTGTTGGGCACTTTTAGGTACAACACACAGTCACCAGCCACTCAGAATGCACTGGGAACAAGTTAAAGCCAAATGTCACCAAAGTGCTTTTCTCAGCCTGAAAAGGCTATTTAGACCCATGATATTTTTAAGAAAGTGGGTGTCAGTTTAGTCATAAGGAAGGCCTTTGGGCTCATGTATTGTGGATTGGGCTTCTATTAGGACACTTTTAGCCAAGTCACACAGTCAGCAGCCACTTAGACTGTACTGGGAACAAGTTACAGTGAAACGTCACCAAAGTGCTTCTCTCTGCCTGAAAAGGCTATTTTGACCAATGACTTTTTAAAGAAAATGAGTGTCAGTTTTGTCATAAGGAAGGCATTTGGGCCCATGTATAGTGCATTGGGATTCTTGTTGGGCACTTTTAGGTACAACACACAGTCACCAGCCACTCAGAATGCACTGGGAACAAGTTAAAGCCAAATGTCACCAAAGTGCTTTTCTCAGCCTGAAAAGGCTATTTAGACCCATGATATTTTTAAGAAAGTGGGTGTCAGTTTAGTCATAAGGAAGGCCTTTGGGCTCATGTATTGTGGATTGGGCTTCTATTAGGACACTTTTAGCCAAGTCACACAGTCAGCAGCCACTTAGACTGTACTGGGAACAAGTTACAGTGAAACGTCACCAAAGTGCTTCTCTCTGTCTGAAAAGGCTATTTTGACCAATGATTTTTTTAAGAAAATGAGTGCCAGTTTTGTCATAAGGAAGGCATTTGGGCCCATGTATAGTGCATTGGGATTCTTGTTGGGCACTTTTAGGTACAACACACAGTCACCAGCCATTCAGAATGTACTGGGAACAAGTTACAGCCAAATGTCACCAAAGTGCTTTTCTCAGCCTGATAAGGCTATTTAGACCCATGATATTTTTTAAGAAAGTGGGTGTCAGTTTAGTCATAAGGAAGGCCTTTGGGCTCATGTATTGTGGATTGGGCTTCTATTTGGCCACTTTTAACCAAGTCACACAGTCAGCAGCCACTTACACTGTACTGGGAACAAGTTACAGTGAAACGTCACCAAAGTGCTTCTCTCAGCCTGAAAAGGCTATTTTGACCAATGATTTTTTTAAGAAAATGAGTGTCAGTTTTGTCATAAGGAAGGCATTTGGGCCCATGTATAGTGCATTGGGATTCTTGTTGGGCACTTTTAGGTACAACACACAGTCACCAGCCACTCAGAATGCACTGGGAACAAGTTACAGCCAAATGTCACCAAAGTGCTTTTCTCAGCCTGAAAAGGCTATTTAGACCCATGATATTTTTAAGAAAGTGGGTGTCAGTTTAGTCATAAGGAAGGCCTTTGGGCTCATGTATTGTGGATTGGGCTTCTATTAGGACACTTTTAGCCAAGTCACACAGTCAGCAGCCACTTACACTGTACTGGGAACAAGTTACAGTGAAACGTCACCAAAGTGCTTCTCTCAGCCTGAAAAGGCTACTTTGACAAATGATTTTTTTTAAAGAAAATGAGTGTCAGTTTTGTCATAAGGAAGGCATTTTGGCTCATGTATAGTGCATTGGGATTCTTGTTGGGCACTTTTAGGTACAACACACAGTCACCAGCCACTCAGAATGCACTGGGAACAAGTTAAAGCCAAATGTCACCAAAGTGCTTTTCTCAGCCTGAAAAGGCTATTTAGACCCATGATATTTTTAAGAAAGTGGGTGTCAGTTTAGTCATAAGGAAGGCCTTTGGGCTCATGTATTGTGGATTGGGCTTCTATTAGGACACTTTTAGCCAAGTCACACAGTCAGCAGCCACTTAGACTGTACTGGGAACAAGTTACAGTGAAACGTCACCAAAGTGCTTCTCTCTGCCTGAAAAGGCTATTTTGACCAATGACTTTTTAAAGAAAATGAGTGTCAGTTTTGTCATAAGGAAGGCATTTGGGCCCATGTATAGTGCATTGGGATTCTTGTTGGGCACTTTTAGGTACAACACACAGTCACCAGCCACTCAGAATGCACTGGGAACAAGTTAAAGCCAAATGTCACCAAAGTGCTTTTCTCAGCCTGAAAAGGCTATTTAGACCCATGATATTTTTAAGAAAGTGGGTGTCAGTTTAGTCATAAGGAAGGCCTTTGGGCTCATGTATTGTGGATTGGGCTTCTATTAGGACACTTTTAGCCAAGTCACACAGTCAGCAGCCACTTAGACTGTACTGGGAACAAGTTACAGTGAAACGTCACCAAAGTGCTTCTCTCTGTCTGAAAAGGCTATTTTGACCAATGATTTTTTTAAGAAAATGAGTGCCAGTTTTGTCATAAGGAAGGCATTTGGGCCCATGTATAGTGCATTGGGATTCTTGTTGGGCACTTTTAGGTACAACACACAGTCACCAGCCATTCAGAATGTACTGGGAACAAGTTACAGCCAAATGTCACCAAAGTGCTTTTCTCAGCCTGATAAGGCTATTTAGACCCATGATATTTTTTAAGAAAGTGGGTGTCAGTTTAGTCATAAGGAAGGCCTTTGGGCTCATGTATTGTGGATTGGGCTTCTATTTGGCCACTTTTAACCAAGTCACACAGTCAGCAGCCACTTACACTGTACTGGGAACAAGTTACAGTGAAACGTCACCAAAGTGCTTCTCTCAGCCTGAAAAGGCTATTTTGACCAATGATTTTTTTAAGAAAATGAGTGTCAGTTTTGTCATAAGGAAGGCATTTGGGCCCATGTATAGTGCATTGGGATTCTTGTTGGGCACTTTTAGGTACAACACACAGTCACCAGCCACTCAGAATGCACTGGGAACAAGTTACAGCCAAATGTCACCAAAGTGCTTTTCTCAGCCTGAAAAGGCTATTTAGACCCATGATATTTTTAAGAAAGTGGGTGTCAGTTTAGTCATAAGGAAGGCCTTTGGGCTCATGTATTGTGGATAGGGCTTCTATTTGGCCACTTTTAACCAAGTCACAAAGTCAGCAGCCACTTAGACTGTACTGGGAACAAGTTACAGTGAAACGTCACCAAAGTGCTTCTCTCTGCCTGAAAAGGCTATTTTGACCAATGATTTTTTTAAGAAAATGAGTGTCAGTTTTGTCATAAGGAAGGCATTTGGGCCCATGTATAGTGCATTGGGATTCTTGTTGGGCACTTTTAGGTACAACACACAGTCACCAGCCACTCAGAATGTACTGGGAACAAGTTAAAGCCAAATGTCAGCAAAGTGCTTTTCTCAGCCTGAAAAGGCTATTTAGACCCATGATATTTTTAAGAACGTGGGTGTCAGTTTAGTCATAAGGAAGGCCTTTGGGCTCATGTATTGTGGATTGGGCTTCTATTAGGACACTTTTAGCCAAGTCACACAGTCAGCAGCCACTTAGACTGTACTGGGAACAAGTTACAGTGAAACGTCACCAAAGTGCTTCTCTCTGCCTGAAAAGGCTATTTTGACCAATGACTTTTTAAAGAAAATGAGTGTCAGTTTTGTCATAAGGAAGGCATTTGGGCCCATGTATAGTGCATTGGGATTCTTGTTGGGCACTTTTAGGTACAACACACAGTCACCAGCCACTCAGAATGCACTGGGAACAAGTTAAAGCCAAATGTCACCAAAGTGCTTTTCTCAGCCTGAAAAGGCTATTTAGACCCATGATATTTTTAAGAAAGTGGGTGTCAGTTTAGTCATAAGGAAGGCCTTTGGGCTCATGTATTGTGGATTGGGCTTCTATTAGGACACTTTTAGCCAAGTCACACAGTCAGCAGCCACTTAGACTGTACTGGGAACAAGTTACAGTGAAACGTCACCAAAGTGCTTCTCTCTGCCTGAAAAGGCTATTTTGACCAATGATTTTTTTAAGAAAATGAGTGTCAGTTTTGTCATAAGGAAGGCATTTGGGCCCATGTATAGTGCATTGGGATTCTTGTTGGGCACTTTTAGGTACAACACACAGTCACCAGCCATTCAGAATGTACTGGGAACAAGTTGCAGCCAAATGTCACCAAAGTGCTTTTCTCAGCCTGATAAGGCTATTTAGACCCATGATATCTTTTAAGAAAGTGGGTGTCACTTTAGTCATAAGGAAGGCCTTTGGGCTCATGTATTGTGGATTGGGCTTCTATTTGGCCACTTTTAACCAAGTCACACAGTCAGCAGCCACTTACACTGTACTGGGAACAAGTTACAGTGAAACGTCACCAAAGTGCTTCTCTCAGGCTGAAAAGGCTATTTTGACCAATGATTTTTTTAAGAAAATGAGTGTCAGTTTTGTCATAAGGAAGGCATTTGGGCCCATGTATAGTGCATTGGGATTCTTGTTGGGCACTTTTAGGTACAACACACAGTCACCAGCCACTCAGAATGCACTGGGAACAAGTTACAGCCAAATGTCACCAAAGTGCTTTTCTCAGCCTGAAAAGGCTATTTAGACCCATGATATTTTTAAGAAAGTGGGTGTCAGTTTAGTCATAAGGAAGGCCTTTGGGCTCATGTATTGTGGATAGGGCTTCTATTTGGCTACTTTTAACCAAGTCACAAAGTCAGCAGCCACTTAGACTGTACTGGGAACAAGTTACAGTGAAACGTCACCAAAGTGCTTCTCTCTGCCTGAAAAGGCTATTTTGACCAATGACTTTTTAAAGAAAATGAGTGTCAGTTTTGTCATAAGGAAGGCATTTGGGCCCATGTATA
This sequence comes from Gymnoscopelus microlampas, assembly GCF_963454915.1. Taxonomy (NCBI): domain Eukaryota; kingdom Metazoa; phylum Chordata; class Actinopteri; order Myctophiformes; family Myctophidae; genus Gymnoscopelus; species Gymnoscopelus microlampas. The sequence continues at coordinate 471,760 of NC_139951.1, forward strand.
GTGCATTGGGATTCTTGTTGGGCACTTTTAGGTACAACACACAGTCACCAGCCACTCAGAATGCACTGGGAACAAGTTAAAGCCAAATGTCACCAAAGTGCTTTTCTCAGCCTGAAAAGGCTATTTAGACCCCTGATATTTTTAAGAAAGTGGGTGTCAGTTTAGTCATAAGGAAGGCCTTTGGGCTCATGTATTGTGGATTGGGCTTCTATTAGGACACTTTTAGCCAAGTCACACAGTCAGCAGCCACTTAGACTGTACTGGGAACAAGTTACAGTGAAACGTCACCAAAGTGCTTCTCTCTGCCTGAAAAGGCTATTTTGACTAATGATTTTTTAAAGAAAATGAGTGCCAGTTTTGTCATAAGGAAGGCATTTGGGCCCATGTATAGTGCATTGGGATTCTATTTGAGCACTTTTAGGTACAACACACCAAGTGGCTGGTGACTACCAGCCACTCAGAATGTACTGGGAACAAGTTACAGTTAAACGTCACCAAAGTGCTTCTCTTAGCCTGAAAAGGCTATTTTGACCAATGATTTTTTTAAGAAAATGAGTGTCAGTTTTGTCATAAGGAAGGCATTTGGGCCCATGTATAGTGCATTGGGATTCTATTTGAGCACTTTTAGGTACAACACACAGTCACCAGCCACTCAGAATGTACTGGGAACAAGTTACAGTTAGGGCTCCAGCATTATGGATTGGGCTTTTATTTGGCCACTTCTAGCCAAGTCACAAAGTCAGCAGCCACTTAGACTGTGCTGGGAACAAGTTACAGTCAAACGTCACCAAAGTGCTTCTCTCAGCCTGAAAAGGCTATTTAGATCAATGGTATTTTTAAAGAAAGTGGGTGTCAGTTTAGTCATAAGGAAGGCCTTTGGGCTCATGTATTGTGGATTGGGCTTCTATTTAGCCACTTTTAGCCACGTCACACAGTCAGCAGCCAATCAGAATGTACTGGGAACAAGTTACAGCCAAATGTCACCAAAGTGCTTCTCTCAGCCTGAAAAGGCTATTTTGACCAATGATTTTTTTAAGAAAATGAGTGCCAGTTTTGTCATAAGGAAGGCATTTGGGCCCATGTATAGTGCATTGGGATTCTATCTGAGCACTTTTAGGTACAACACACAGTCACCAGCCACTCAGAATGTACTGGGAACAAGTTACATTTAAACGTCACCAAAGTGCTTCTCTCAGCCTGAAAATGCTATTTAGACCCATGATACTTTTAAGAAAGTGGGTGTCAGTTTAGTCATAAGGAAGGCCTTTGGGCTCATGTATTGTGGATTGGGCTTCTATTTGGCCACTTTTAGCCAAGTCACACAGTCAGCAGCCACTCAGAATGTACTGGGAACAAGTTACAGCCAAATGTCACCAAAGTGCTTCTCTCATCCTGAAAAGGGTATTTTGACCAATGTTTTTTTTAAGAAAATGAGTGTCAGTTTTTTCATAAGGAAGGCATTTGGGCCCATGTATAGTGCATTGGGATTCTATTTGGGCACTCTTAGGTACAACACACAGTCACCAGCCACTCAGAATGTACTAGGAACAAGTTACAGTTAAACGTCACCAAAGTGCTCCTCTCAGCGTGAAAAGGCTATTTAGACCATTGATTTTTTTAAGAAAATTAGTGTCAGTTTTGTAATAAGGAAGGCATTTGGGCCCATGTATAGTGCATTGGGATTCTATTTGGGCACTTTTAGGTACAACACACAGTCACCAGCCACTCAGAATGTACTGGGAACAAGTTACAGCCAAATGTCACCAAAGTGCTTTTCTCAGCCTGATAAGAATATTTAGACCCATGATATTTTTTAAGAAAGTGGGTGTCAGTTTAGTCATAAGGAAGGCCTTTGGGCTCATGTATTGTGGATTGGGCTTCTATTTGGCCACTTTTAACCAAGTCACACAGTCAGCAGCCACTTAGACTGTACTGGGAACAAGTTACAGTGAAACGTCACCAAAGTGCTTCTCTCTGGCTGAAAAGGCTATTTTGACCAATGATTTTTTTAAGAAAATGAGTGTCAGTTTTGTCATAAGGAAGGCATTTGGGCCCATGTAGAGTGCATTGGGATTCTTGTTGGGCACTTTTAGGTACAACACACAGTCACCAGCCACTCAGAATGCACTGGGAACAAGTTACAGCCAAATGTCACCAAAGTGCTTTTCTCAGCCTGAAAAGGCTATTTAGACCCATGATATTTTTAAGAAAGTGGGTGTCAGTTTAGTCATAAGGAAGGCCTTTGGGCTCATGTATTGTGGATAGGGCTTCTATTTGGCTACTTTTAACCAAGTCACAAAGTCAGCAGCCACTTAGACTGTACTGGGAACAAGTTACAGTGAAACGTCACCAAAGTGCTTCTCTCTGCCTGAAAAGGCTATTTTGACCAATGACTTTTTAAAGAAAATGAGTGTCAGTTTTGTCATAAGGAAGGCATTTGGGCCCATGTATAGTGCATTGGGATTCTTGTTGGGCACTTTTAGGTACAACACACAGTCACCAGCCACTCAGAATGCACTGGGAACAAGTTAAAGCCAAATGTCACCAAAGTGCTTTTCTCAGCCTGAAAAGGCTATTTAGACCCCTGATATTTTTAAGAAAGTGGGTGTCAGTTTAGTCATAAGGAAGGCCTTTGGGCTCATGTATTGTGGATTGGGCTTCTATTAGGACACTTTTAGCCAAGTCACACAGTCAGCAGCCACTTAGACTGTACTGGGAACAAGTTACAGTGAAACGTCACCAAAGTGCTTCTCTCTGCCTGAAAAGGCTATTTTGACTAATGATTTTTTAAAGAAAATGAGTGCCAGTTTTGTCATAAGGAAGGCATTTGGGCCCATGTATAGTGCATTGGGATTCTATTTGAGCACTTTTAGGTACAACACACCAAGTGGCTGGTGACTACCAGCCACTCAGAATGTACTGGGAACAAGTTACAGTTAAACGTCACCAAAGTGCTTCTCTTAGCCTGAAAAGGCTATTTTGACCAATGATTTTTTTAAGAAAATGAGTGTCAGTTTTGTCATAAGGAAGGCATTTGGGCCCATGTATAGTGCATTGGGATTCTATTTGAGCACTTTTAGGTACAACACACAGTCACCAGCCACTCAGAATGTACTGGGAACAAGTTACAGTTAGGGCTCCAGCATTATGGATTGGGCTTTTATTTGGCCACTTCTAGCCAAGTCACAAAGTCAGCAGCCACTTAGACTGTGCTGGGAACAAGTTACAGTCAAACGTCACCAAAGTGCTTCTCTCAGCCTGAAAAGGCTATTTAGATCAATGGTATTTTTAAAGAAAGTGGGTGTCAGTTTAGTCATAAGGAAGGCCTTTGGGCTCATGTATTGTGGATTGGGCTTCTATTTAGCCACTTTTAGCCACGTCACACAGTCAGCAGCCAATCAGAATGTACTGGGAACAAGTTACAGCCAAATGTCACCAAAGTGCTTCTCTCAGCCTGAAAAGGCTATTTTGACCAATGATTTTTTTAAGAAAATGAGTGCCAGTTTTGTCATAAGGAAGGCATTTGGGCCCATGTATAGTGCATTGGGATTCTATCTGAGCACTTTTAGGTACAACACACAGTCACCAGCCACTCAGAATGTACTGGGAACAAGTTACATTTAAACGTCACCAAAGTGCTTCTCTCAGCCTGAAAATGCTATTTAGACCCATGATACTTTTAAGAAAGTGGGTGTCAGTTTAGTCATAAGGAAGGCCTTTGGGCTCATGTATTGTGGATTGGGCTTCTATTTGGCCACTTTTAGCCAAGTCACACAGTCAGCAGCCACTCAGAATGTACTGGGAACAAGTTACAGCCAAATGTCACCAAAGTGCTTCTCTCATCCTGAAAAGGGTATTTTGACCAATGTTTTTTTTAAGAAAATGAGTGTCAGTTTTTTCATAAGGAAGGCATTTGGGCCCATGTATAGTGCATTGGGATTCTATTTGGGCACTCTTAGGTACAACACACAGTCACCAGCCACTCAGAATGTACTAGGAACAAGTTACAGTTAAACGTCACCAAAGTGCTCCTCTCAGCGTGAAAAGGCTATTTAGACCATTGATTTTTTAAAGAAAATTAGTGTCAGTTTTGTAATAAGGAAGGCATTTGGGCCCATGTATAGTGCATTGGGATTCTATTTGGGCACTTTTAGGTACAACACACAGTCACCAGCCACTCAGAATGTACTGGGAACAAGTTACAGCCAAATGTCACCAAAGTGCTTTTCTCAGCCTGATAAGAATATTTAGACCCATGATATTTTTTAAGAAAGTGGGTGTCAGTTTAGTCATAAGGAAGGCCTTTGGGCTCATGTATTGTGGATTGGGCTTCTATTTGGCCACTTTTAACCAAGTCACACAGTCAGCAGCCACTTAGACTGTACTGGGAACAAGTTACAGTGAAACGTCACCAAAGTGCTTCTCTCTGGCTGAAAAGGCTATTTTGACCAATGATTTTTTTAAGAAAATGAGTGTCAGTTTTGTCATAAGGAAGGCATTTGGGCCCATGTAGAGTGCATTGGGATTCTTGTTGGGCACTTTTAGGTACAACACACAGTCACCAGCCACTCAGAATGTACTGGGAACAAGTTACAGCCAAATGTCACCAAAGTGCTTTTCTCAGCCTGATAAGAATATTTAGACCCCTGATATTTTTAAGAAAGTGGGTGTCAGTTTAGTCATAAGGAAGGCCTTTGGGCTCATGTATTGTGGATTGGGCTTCTATTAGGACACTTTTAGCCAAGTCACACAGTCAGCAGCCACTTAGACTGTACTGGGAACAAGTTACAGTGAAACGTCACCAAAGTGCTTCTCTCTGCCTGAAAAGGCTATTTTGACTAATGATTTTTTAAAGAAAATGAGTGCCAGTTTTGTCATAAGGAAGGCATTTGGGCCCATGTATAGTGCATTGGGATTCTATTTGAGCACTTTTAGGTACAACACACCAAGTGGCTGGTGACTACCAGCCACTCAGAATGTACTGGGAACAAGTTACAGTTAAACGTCACCAAAGTGCTTCTCTTAGCCTGAAAAGGCTATTTTGACCAATGATTTTTTTAAGAAAATGAGTGTCAGTTTTGTCATAAGGAAGGCATTTGGGCCCATGTATAGTGCATTGGGATTCTATTTGAGCACTTTTAGGTACAACACACAGTCACCAGCCACTCAGAATGTACTGGGAACAAGTTACAGTTAGGGCTCCAGCATTATGGATTGGGCTTTTATTTGGCCACTTCTAGCCAAGTCACAAAGTCAGCAGCCACTTAGACTGTGCTGGGAACAAGTTACAGTCAAACGTCACCAAAGTGCTTCTCTCAGCCTGAAAAGGCTATTTAGATCAATGGTATTTTTAAAGAAAGTGGGTGTCAGTTTAGTCATAAGGAAGGCCTTTGGGCTCATGTATTGTGGATTGCGCTTCTATTTAGCCACTTTTAGCCACGTCACACAGTCAGCAGCCAATCAGAATGCACTGGGAACAAGTTAAAGCCAAATGTCACCAAAGTGCTTCTCTCAGCCTGAAAAGGCTATTTTGACCAATGATTTTTTTAAGAAAATGAGTGCCAGTTTTGTCATAAGGAAGGAATTTGGGCCCATGTATAGTGCATTGGGATTCTATCTGAGCACTTTTAGGTACAACACACAGTCACCAGCCACTCAGAATGTACTGGGAACAAGTTACATTTAAACGTCACCAAAGTGCTTCTCTCAGCCTGAAAATGCTATTTAGACCCATGATACTTTTAAGAAAGTGGGTGTCAGTTTAGTCATAAGGAAGGCATTTGGGCCCATGTATAGTGCATTGGGATTCTATTTGGGCACTTTTAGGTACAACACACAGTCACCAGCCACTCAGAATGTACTGGGAACAAGTTAAAGCCAAATGTCACCAAAGTGCTTTTCTCAGCCTGAAAAGGCTATTTAGACCCATGATATTTTTAAGAAAGTGGGTGTCAGTTTAGTCATAAGGAAGGCCTTTGGGCTCATGTATTGTGGATTGGGCTTCTATTTGGCCACTTTTAACCAAGTCACACAGTCAGCAGCCACTTACACTGTACTGGGAACAAGTTACAGTGAAACGTCACCAAAGTGCTTCTCTCTGCCTGAAAAGGCTATTTTGACCAATGACTTTTTAAAGAAAATGAGTGTCAGTTTTGTCATAAGGAAGGCATTTGGGCCCATGTATAGTGCATTGGGATTCTTGTTGGGCACTTTTAGGTACAACACACAGTCACCAGCCACTCAGAATGCACTGGGAACAAGTTAAAGCCAAATGTCACCAAAGTGCTTTTCTCAGCCTGAAAAGGCTATTTAGACCCATGATATTTTTAAGAAAGTGGGTGTCAGTTTAGTCATAAGGAAGGCCTTTGGGCTCATGTATTGTGGATTGGGCTTCTATTTAGCCACTTTTAGCCACGTCACACAGTCAGCAGCCAATCAGAATGTACTGGGAACAAGTTACAGCCAAATGTCACCAAAGTGCTTCTCTCAGCCTGAAAAGGCTATTTTGACCAATGATTTTTTTAAGAAAATGAGTGCCAGTTTTGTCATAAGGAAGGCATTTGGGCCCATGTATAGTGCATTGGGATTCTATCTGAGCACTTTTAGGTACAACACACAGTCACCAGCCACTCAGAATGTACTGGGAACAAGTTACATTTAAACGTCACCAAAGTGCTTCTCTCAGCCTGAAAATGCTATTTAGACCCATGATACTTTTAAGAAAGTGGGTGTCAGTTTAGTCATAAGGAAGGCCTTTGGGCTCATGTATTGTGGATTGGGCTTCTATTTGGCCACTTTTAGCCAAGTCACACAGTCAGCAGCCACTCAGAATGTACTGGGAACAAGTTACAGCCAAATGTCACCAAAGTGCTTCTCTCATCCTGAAAAGGGTATTTTGACCAATGTTTTTTTTAAGAAAATGAGTGTCAGTTTTTTCATAAGGAAGGCATTTGGGCCCATGTATAGTGCATTGGGATTCTATTTGGGCACTCTTAGGTACAACACACAGTCACCAGCCACTCAGAATGTACTAGGAACAAGTTACAGTTAAACGTCACCAAAGTGCTCCTCTCAGCGTGAAAAGGCTATTTAGACCATTGATTTTTTTAAGAAAATGAGTGTCAGTTTTGTAATAAGGAAGGCATTTGGGCCCATGTATAGTGCATTGGGATTCTATTTGGGCACTTTTAGGTACAACACACAGTCACCAGCCACTCAGAATGTACTGGGAACAAGTTACAGCCAAATGTCACCAAAGTGCTTTTCTCAGCCTGATAAGAATATTTAGACCCATGATATTTTTTAAGAAAGTGGGTGTCAGTTTAGTCATAAGGAAGGCCTTTGGGCTCATGTATTGTGGATTGGGCTTCTATTAGGACACTTTTAGCCAAGTCACACAGTCAGCAGCCACTTACACTGTACTGGGAACAAGTTACAGTGAAACGTCACCAAAGTGCTTCTCTCAGCCTGAAAAGGTTACTTTGACAAATGATTTTTTTAAGAAAATGAGTGTCAGTTTTGTCATAAGGAAGGCATTTTGGCCCATGTATAGTGCATTGGGATTCTTGTTGGGCACTTTTAGGTACAACACACAGTCACCAGCCACTCAGAATGCACTGGGAAAAAGTTACAGCCAAATGTCACCAAAGTACTTTTCTCAGCCTAAAAAGGCTATTTAGACCTATGATATTTTTAAGAAAGTGGCTGTCAGTTTAGTCATAATAAGGCCTTTGGGCTCATGTATTGTGGATCGGGCTTCTATTTGGCCACTTTTACAACCAAGTCACACAGTCAGCAGCCACTTACACTGTACTGGGAACAAGTTACAGTGAAACGTCACCAAAGTGCTTCTCTCTGCCTGAAAAGGCTATTTTGACCAATGATTTTTTTAAGAAAACGAGTGTCAGTTTTGTCATAAGGAAGGCATTTGGGCCCATGTATAGTGCATTGGGATTCTTGTTGGGCACTTTTAGGTACAACACACAGTCACCAGCCATTCAGAATGTACTGGGAACAAGTTACAGCCAAATGTCACTTAAGTACTTTTCTCAGCCTGATAAGGCTATTTAGACCCATGATATCTTTTAAGAAAGTGGGTGTCAGTTTAGTCATAAGGAAGGCCTTTGGGCTCATGTATTGTGGATTGGGCTTCTATTTGGCCACTTTTAACCAAGTCACACAGTCAGCAGCCACTTACACTGTACTGGGAACAAGTTACAGTGAAACGTCACCAAAGTGCTTCTCTCAGGCTGAAAAGGCTATTTTGACCAATGATTTTTTTAAGAAAATGAGTGTCAGTTTTGTCATAAGGAAGGCATTTGGGCCCATGTATAGTGCATTGGGATTCTTGTTGGGCACTTTTAGGTACAACACACAGTCACCAGCCACTCAGAATGCACTGGGAACAAGTTACAGCCAAATGTCACCAAAGTGCTTTTCTCAGCCTGAAAAGGCTATTTAGACCCATGATATTTTTAAGAAAGTGGGTGTCAGTTTAGTCATAAGGAAGGCCTTTGGGCTCATGTATTGTGGATAGGGCTTCTATTTGGCCACTTTTAAACAAGTCACAAAGTCAGCAGCCACTTAGACTGTACTGGGAACAAGTTACAGTGAAACGTCACCAAAGTGCTTCTCTCTGCCTGAAAAGGCTATTTTGACCAATGACTTTTTAAAGAAAATGAGTGTCAGTTTTGTCATAAGGAAGGCATTTGGGCCCATGTATAGTGCATTGGGATTCTTGTTGGGCACTTTTAGGTACAACACACAGTCACCAGCCACTCAGAATGCACTGGGAACAAGTTAAAGCCAAATGTCACCAAAGTGCTTTTCTCAGCCTGAAAAGGCTATTTAGACCCCTGATATTTTTAAGAAAGTGGGTGTCAGTTTAGTCATAAGGAAGGCCTTTGGGCTCATGTATTGTGGATTGGGCTTCTATTAGGACACTTTTAGCCAAGTCACACAGTCAGCAGCCACTTAGACTGTACTGGGAACAAGTTACAGTGAAACGTCACCAAAGTGCTTCTCTCTGCCTGAAAAGGCTATTTTGACTAATGATTTTTTTAAGAAAATGAGTGCCAGTTTTGTCATAAGGAAGGCATTTGGGCCCATGTATAGTGCATTGGGATTCTTGTTGGGCACTTTTAGGTACAACAAACAGTCACCAGCCACTCAGAATGCACTGGGAACAAGTTAAAGCCAAATGTCACCAAAGTGCTTTTCTCAGCCTGAAAAGGCTATTTAGACCCATGATATTTTTAAGAAAGTGGGTGTCAGTTTAGTCATAAGGAAGGCCTTTGGGCTCATGTATTGTGGATTGGGCTTCTATTAGGACACTTTTAGCCAAGTCACACAGTCAGCAGCCACTTAGACTGTACTGGGAACAAGTTACAGTGAAACGTCACCAAAGTGCTTCTCTCTGCCTGAAAAGGCTATTTTGACCAATGACTTTTTAAAGAAAATGAGTGTCAGTTTTGTCATAAGGAAGGCATTTGGGCCCATGTATAGTGCATTGGGATTCTTGTTGGGCACTTTTAGGTACAACACACAGTCACCAGCCACTCAGAATGCACTGGGAACAAGTTAAAGCCAAATGTCACCAAAGTGCTTTTCTCAGCCTGAAAAGGCTATTTAGACCCATGATATTTTTAAGAAAGTGGGTGTCAGTTTAGTCATAAGGAAGGCCTTTGGGCTCATGTATTGTGGATTGGGCTTCTATTAGGACACTTTTAGCCAAGTCACACAGTCAGCAGCCACTTAGACTGTACTGGGAACAAGTTACAGTGAAACGTCACCAAAGTGCTTCTCTCTGCCTGAAAAGGCTATTTTGACCAATGATTTTTTTAAGAAAATGAGTGCCAGTTTTGTCATAAGGAAGGCATTTGGGCCCATGTATAGTGCATTGGGATTCTTGTTGGGCACTTTTAGGTACAACACACAGTCACCAGCCATTCAGAATGTACTGGGAACAAGTTACAGCCAAATGTCACCAAAGTGCTTTTCTCAGCCTGATAAGGCTATTTAGACCCATGATATTTTTTAAGAAAGTGGGTGTCAGTTTAGTCATAAGGAAGGCCTTTGGGCTCATGTATTGTGGATTGGGCTTCTATTTGGCCACTTTTAACCAAGTCACACAGTCAGCAGCCACTTACACTGTACTGGGAACAAGTTACAGTGAAACGTCACCAAAGTGCTTCTCTCAGCCTGAAAAGGCTATTTTGACCAATGATTTTTTTAAGAAAATGAGTGTCAGTTTTGTCATAAGGAAGGCATTTGGGCCCATGTATAGTGCATTGGGATTCTTGTTGGGCACTTTTAGGTACAACACACAGTCACCAGCCACTCAGAATGCACTGGGAACAAGTTACAGCCAAATGTCACCAAAGTGCTTTTCTCAGCCTGAAAAGGCTATTTAGACCCATGATATTTTTAAGAAAGTGGGTGTCAGTTTAGTCATAAGGAAGGCCTTTGGGCTCATGTATTGTGGATAGGGCTTCTATTTGGCCACTTTTAACCAAGTCACAAAGTCAGCAGCCACTTAGACTGTACTGGGAACAAGTTACAGTGAAACGTCACCAAAGTGCTTCTCTCTGCCTGAAAAGGCTATTTTGACCAATGATTTTTTTAAGAAAATGAGTGTCAGTTTTGTCATAAGGAAGGCATTTGGGCCCATGTATAGTGCATTGGGATTCTTGTTGGGCACTTTTAGGTACAACACACAGTCACCAGCCACTCAGAATGTACTGGGAACAAGTTAAAGCCAAATGTCACCAAAGTGCTTTTCTCAGCCTGAAAAGGCTATTTAGACCCATGATATTTTTAAGAACGTGGGTGTCAGTTTAGTCATAAGGAAGGCCTTTGGGCTCATGTATTGTGGATTGGGCTTCTATTAGGACACTTTTAGCCAAGTCACACAGTCAGCAGCCACTTAGACTGTACTGGGAACAAGTTACAGTGAAACGTCACCAAAGTGCTTCTCTCTGCCTGAAAAGGCTATTTTGACCAATGACTTTTTAAAGAAAATGAGTGTCAGTTTTGTCATAAGGAAGGCATTTGGGCCCATGTATAGTGCATTGGGATTCTTGTTGGGCACTTTTAGGTACAACACACAGTCACCAGCCACTCAGAATGCACTGGGAACAAGTTAAAGCCAAATGTCACCAAAGTGCTTTTCTCAGCCTGAAAAGGCTATTTAGACCCATGATATTTTTAAGAAAGTGGGTGTCAGTTTAGTCATAAGGAAGGCCTTTGGGCTCATGTATTGTGGATTGGGCTTCTATTAGGACACTTTTAGCCAAGTCACACAGTCAGCAGCCACTTAGACTGTACTGGGAACAAGTTACAGTGAAACGTCACCAAAGTGCTTCTCTCTGCCTGAAAAGGCTATTTTGACCAATGATTTTTTTAAGAAAATGAGTGTCAGTTTTGTCATAAGGAAGGCATTTGGGCCCATGTATAGTGCATTGGGATTCTTGTTGGGCACTTTTAGGTACAACACACAGTCACCAGCCATTCAGAATGTACTGGGAACAAGTTGCAGCCAAATGTCACCAAAGTGCTTTTCTCAGCCTGATAAGGCTATTTAGACCCATGATATCTTTTAAGAAAGTGGGTGTCACTTTAGTCATAAGGAAGGCCTTTGGGCTCATGTATTGTGGATTGGGCTTCTATTTGGCCACTTTTAACCAAGTCACACAGTCAGCAGCCACTTACACTGTACTGGGAACAAGTTACAGTGAAACGTCACCAAAGTGCTTCTCTCAGGCTGAAAAGGCTATTTTGACCAATGATTTTTTTAAGAAAATGAGTGTCAGTTTTGTCATAAGGAAGGCATTTGGGCCCATGTATAGTGCATTGGGATTCTTGTTGGGCACTTTTAGGTACAACACACAGTCACCAGCCACTCAGAATGCACTGGGAACAAGTTACAGCCAAATGTCACCAAAGTGCTTTTCTCAGCCTGAAAAGGCTATTTAGACCCATGATATTTTTAAGAAAGTGGGTGTCAGTTTAGTCATAAGGAAGGCCTTTGGGCTCATGTATTGTGGATAGGGCTTCTATTTGGCTACTTTTAACCAAGTCACAAAGTCAGCAGCCACTTAGACTGTACTGGGAACAAGTTACAGTGAAACGTCACCAAAGTGCTTCTCTCTGCCTGAAAAGGCTATTTTGACCAATGACTTTTTAAAGAAAATGAGTGTCAGTTTTGTCATAAGGAAGGCATTTGGGCCCATGTATACTGCCCTGCCAAAGTAAAGAGCAGTAACTACGAAATCAAAAATCACTGAAAAATGGGTTTAAAAGTGATTCAACTGGTCAGCCAAATGAGATATCGGCATATAAGTGATATTACACTAATTGTGCATCTGTTCTTGAGGTAATTGTTTATCCCCCAAAATCACAAAGGCTAATTTGACCTTTGGGATACACAAATAAGTCGGCGTGTCCAAAAACGTAGTTACTGCTCTTTACCTTGGCAGGGCAGTATAGTGCATTGGGATTCTTGTTGGGCACTTTTAGGTACAACAAACAGTCACCAGCCACTCAGAATGCACTGGGAACAAGTTAAAGCCAAATGTCACCAAAGTGCTTTTCTCAGCCTGAAAAGGCTATTTAGACCCCTGATATTTTTAAGAAAGTGGGTGTCAGTTTAGTCATAAGGAAGGCCTTTGGGCTCATGTATTGTGGATTGGGCTTCTATTAGGACACTTTTAGCCAAGTCACACAGTCAGCAGCCACTTAGACTGTACTGGGAACAAGTTACAGTGAAACGTCACCAAAGTGCTTCTCTCTGCCTGAAAAGGCTATTTTGACTAATGATTTTTTAAAGAAAATGAGTGCCAGTTTTGTCATAAGGAAGGCATTTGGGCCCATGTATAGTGCATTGGGATTCTATTTGAGCACTTTTAGGTACAACACACCAAGTGGCTGGTGACTACCAGCCACTCAGAATGTACTGGGAACAAGTTACAGTTAAACGTCACCAAAGTGCTTCTCTTAGCCTGAAAAGGCTATTTTGACCAATGATTTTTTTAAGAAAATGAGTGTCAGTTTTGTCATAAGGAAGGCATTTGGGCCCATGTATAGTGCATTGGGATTCTATTTGAGCACTTTTAGGTACAACACACAGTCACCAGCCACTCAGAATGTACTGGGAACAAGTTACAGTTAGGGCTCCAGCATTATGGATTGGGCTTTTATTTGGCCACTTCTAGCCAAGTCACAAAGTCAGCAGCCACTTAGACTGTGCTGGGAACAAGTTACAGTCAAACGTCACCAAAGTGCTTCTCTCAGCCTGAAAAGGCTATTTAGATCAATGGTATTTTTAAAGAAAGTGGGTGTCAGTTTAGTCATAAGGAAGGCCTTTGGGCTCATGTATTGTGGATTGGGCTTCTATTTAGCCACTTTTAGCCACGTCACACAGTCAGCAGCCAATCAGAATGTACTGGGAACAAGTTACAGCCAAATGTCACCAAAGTGCTTCTCTCAGCCTGAAAAGGCTATTTTGACCAATGATTTTTTTAAGAAAATGAGTGCCAGTTTTGTCATAAGGAAGGCATTTGGGCCCATGTATAGTGCATTGGGATTCTATCTGAGCACTTTTAGGTACAACACACAGTCACCAGCCACTCAGAATGTACTGGGAACAAGTTACATTTAAACGTCACCAAAGTGCTTCTCTCAGCCTGAAAATGCTATTTAGACCCATGATACTTTTAAGAAAGTGGGTGTCAGTTTAGTCATAAGGAAGGCCTTTGGGCTCATGTATTGTGGATTGGGCTTCTATTTGGCCACTTTTAGCCAAGTCACACAGTCAGCAGCCACTCAGAATGTACTGGGAACAAGTTACAGCCAAATGTCACCAAAGTGCTTCTCTCATCCTGAAAAGGGTATTTTGACCAATGTTTTTTTTGAGAAAATGAGTGTCAGTTTTTTCATAAGGAAGGCATTTGGGCCCATGTATAGTGCATTGGGATTCTATTTGGGCACTCTTAGGTACAACACACAGTCACCAGCCACTCAGAATGTACTAGGAACAAGTTACAGTTAAACGTCACCAAAGTGCTCCTCTCAGCGTGAAAAGGCTATTTAGACCATTGATTTTTTTAAGAAAATGAGTGTCAGTTTTGTAATAAGGAAGGCATTTGGGCCCATGTATAGTGCATTGGGATTCTATTTGGGCACTTTTAGGTACAACACACAGTCACCAGCCACTCAGAATGTACTGGGAACAAGTTACAGCCAAATGTCACCAAAGTGCTTTTCTCAGCCTGATAAGAATATTTAGACCCATGATATTTTTTAAGAAAGTGGGTGTCAGTTTAGTCATAAGGAAGGCCTTTGGGCTCATGTATTGTGGATTGGGCTTCTATTTGGCCACTTTTAACCAAGTCACACAGTCAGCAGCCACTTAGACTGTACTGGGAACAAGTTACAGTGAAACGTCACCAAAGTGCTTCTCTCTGGCTGAAAAGGCTATTTTGACCAATGATTTTTTTAAGAAAATGAGTGTCAGTTTTGTCATAAGGAAGGCATTTGGGCCCATGTAGAGTGCATTGGGATTCTTGTTGGGCACTTTTAGGTACAACACACAGTCACCAGCCACTCAGAATGTACTGGGAACAAGTTACAGCCAAATGTCACCAAAGTGCTTTTCTCAGCCTGATAAGAATATTTAGACCCCTGATATTTTTAAGAAAGTGGGTGTCAGTTTAGTCATAAGGAAGGCCTTTGGGCTCATGTATTGTGGATTGGGCTTCTATTAGGACACTTTTAGCCAAGTCACACAGTCAGCAGCCACTTAGACTGTACTGGGAACAAGTTACAGTGAAACGTCACCAAAGTGCTTCTCTCTGCCTGAAAAGGCTATTTTGACTAATGATTTTTTAAAGAAAATGAGTGCCAGTTTTGTCATAAGGAAGGCATTTGGGCCCATGTATAGTGCATTGGGATTCTATTTGAGCACTTTTAGGTACAACACACCAAGTGGCTGGTGACTACCAGCCACTCAGAATGTACTGGGAACAAGTTACAGTTAAACGACACCAAAGTGCTTCTCTTAGCCTGAAAAGGCTATTTTGACCAATGATTTTTTTAAGAAAATGAGTGTCAGTTTTGTCATAAGGAAGGCATTTGGGCCCATGTATAGTGCATTGGGATTCTATTTGAGCACTTTTAGGTACAACACACAGTCACCAGCCACTCAGAATGTACTGGGAACAAGTTACAGTTAGGGCTCCAGCATTATGGATTGGGCTTTTATTTGGCCACTTCTAGCCAAGTCACAAAGTCAGCAGCCACTTAGACTGTGCTGGGAACAAGTTACAGTCAAACGTCACCAAAGTGCTTCTCTCAGCCTGAAAAGGCTATTTAGATCAATGGTATTTTTAAAGAAAGTGGGTGTCAGTTTAGTCATAAGGAAGGCCTTTGGGCTCATGTATTGTGGATTGGGCTTCTATTTAGCCACTTTTAGCCACGTCACACAGTCAGCAGCCAATCAGAATGCACTGGGAACAAGTTAAAGCCAAATGTCACCAAAGTGCTTCTCTCAGCCTGAAAAGGCTATTTTGACCAATGATTTTTTTAAGAAAATGAGTGCCAGTTTTGTCATAAGGAAGGAATTTGGGCCCATGTATAGTGCATTGGGATTCTATCTGAGCACTTTTAGGTACAACACACAGTCACCAGCCACTCAGAATGTACTGGGAACAAGTTACATTTAAACGTCACCAAAGTGCTTCTCTCAGCCTGAAAATGCTATTTGGACCCATGATACTTTTAAGAAAGTGGGTGTCAGTTTAGTCATAAGGAAGGCATTTGGGCCCATGTATAGTGCATTGGGATTCTATTTGGGCACTTTTAGGTACAACACACAGTCACCAGCCACTCAGAATGTACTGGGAACAAGTTAAAGCCAAATGTCACCAAAGTGCTTTTCTCAGCCTGAAAAGGCTATTTAGACCCATGATATTTTTAAGAAAGTGGGTGTCAGTTTAGTCATAAGGAAGGCCTTTGGGCTCATGTATTGTGGATTGGGCTTCTATTTGGCCACTTTTAACCAAGTCACACAGTCAGCAGCCACTTACACTGTACTGGGAACAAGTTACAGTGAAACGTCACCAAAGTGCTTCTCTCTGCCTGAAAAGGCTATTTTGACCAATGACTTTTTAAAGAAAATGAGTGTCAGTTTTGTCATAAGGAAGGCATTTGGGCCCATGTATAGTGCATTGGGATTCTTGTTGGGCACTTTTAGGTACAACACACAGTCACCAGCCACTCAGAATGCACTGGGAACAAGTTAAAGCCAAATGTCACCAAAGTGCTTTTCTCAGCCTGAAAAGGCTATTTAGACCCATGATATTTTTAAGAAAGTGGGTGTCAGTTTAGTCATAAGGAAGGCCTTTGGGCTCATGTATTGTGGATTGGGCTTCTATTTAGCCACTTTTAGCCACGTCACACAGTCAGCAGCCAATCAGAATGTACTGGGAACAAGTTACAGCCAAATGTCACCAAAGTGCTTCTCTCAGCCTGAAAAGGCTATTTTGACCAATGATTTTTTTAAGAAAATGAGTGCCAGTTTTGTCATAAGGAAGGCATTTGGGCCCATGTATAGTGCATTGGGATTCTATCTGAGCACTTTTAGGTACAACACACAGTCACCAGCCACTCAGAATGTACTGGGAACAAGTTACATTTAAACGTCACCAAAGTGCTTCTCTCAGCCTGAAAATGCTATTTAGACCCATGATACTTTTAAGAAAGTGGGTGTCAGTTTAGTCATAAGGAAGGCCTTTGGGCTCATGTATTGTGGATTGGGCTTCTATTTGGCCACTTTTAGCCAAGTCACACAGTCAGCAGCCACTCAGAATGTACTGGGAACAAGTTACAGCCAAATGTCACCAAAGTGCTTCTCTCATCCTGAAAAGGGTATTTTGACCAATGTTTTTTTTAAGAAAATGAGTGTCAGTTTTTTCATAAGGAAGGCATTTGGGCCCATGTATAGTGCATTGGGATTCTATTTGGGCACTCTTAGGTACAACACACAGTCACCAGCCACTCAGAATGTACTAGGAACAAGTTACAGTTAAACGTCACCAAAGTGCTCCTCTCAGCGTGAAAAGGCTATTTAGACCATTGATTTTTTTAAGAAAATGAGTGTCAGTTTTGTAATAAGGAAGGCATTTGGGCCCATGTATAGTGCATTGGGATTCTATTTGGGCACTTTTAGGTACAACACACAGTCACCAGCCACTCAGAATGTACTGGGAACAAGTTACAGCCAAATGTCACCAAAGTGCTTTTCTCAGCCTGATAAGAATATTTAGACCCATGATATTTTTTAAGAAAGTGGGTGTCAGTTTAGTCATAAGGAAGGCCTTTGGGCTCATGTATTGTGGATTGGGCTTCTATTAGGACACTTTTAGCCAAGTCACACAGTCAGCAGCCACTTACACTGTACTGGGAACAAGTTACAGTGAAACGTCACCAAAGTGCTTCTCTCAGCCTGAAAAGGTTACTTTGACAAATGATTTTTTTAAGAAAATGAGTGTCAGTTTTGTCATAAGGAAGGCATTTTGGCCCATGTATAGTGCATTGGGATTCTTGTTGGGCACTTTTAGGTACAACACACAGTCACCAGCCACTCAGAATGCACTGGGAAAAAGTTACAGCCAAATGTCACCAAAGTACTTTTCTCAGCCTAAAAAGGCTATTTAGACCTATGATATTTTTAAGAAAGTGGCTGTCAGTTTAGTCATAATAAGGCCTTTGGGCTCATGTATTGTGGATCGGGCTTCTATTTGGCCACTTTTACAACCAAGTCACACAGTCAGCAGCCACTTACACTGTACTGGGAACAAGTTACAGTGAAACGTCACCAAAGTGCTTCTCTCTGCCTGAAAAGGCTATTTTGACCAATGATTTTTTTAAGAAAATGAGTGTCAGTTTTGTCATAAGGAAGGCATTTGGGCCCATGTATAGTGCATTCGGATTCTTGTTGGGCACTTTTAGGTACAACACACAGTCACCAGCCATTCAGAATGTACTGGGAACAAGTTACAGCCAAATGTCACCAAAGTGCTTTTCTCAGCCTGATAAGGCTATTTAGACCCATGATATCTTTTAAGAAAGTGGGTGTCAGTTTAGTCATAAGGAAGGCCTTTGGGCTCATGTATTGTGGATTGGGCTTCTATTTGGCCACTTTTAACCAAGTCACACAGTCAGCAGCCACTTACACTGTACTGGGAACAAGTTACAGTGAAACGTCACCAAAGTGCTTCTCTCAGGCTGAAAAGGCTATTTTGACCAATGATTTTTTTAAGAAAATGAGTGTCAGTTTTGTCATAAGGAAGGCATTTGGGCCCATGTATAGTGCATTGGGATTCTTGTTGGGCACTTTTAGGTACAACACACAGTCACCAGCCACTCAGAATGCACTGGGAACAAGTTACAGCCAAATGTCACCAAAGTGCTTTTCTCAGCCTGAAAAGGCTATTTAGACCCATGATATTTTTAAGAAAGTGGGTGTCAGTTTAGTCATAAGGAAGGCCTTTGGGCTCATGTATTGTGGATAGGGCTTCTATTTGGCCACTTTTAAACAAGTCACAAAGTCAGCAGCCACTTAGACTGTACTGGGAACAAGTTACAGTGAAACGTCACCAAAGTGCTTCTCTCTGCCTGAAAAGGCTATTTTGACCAATGACTTTTTAAAGAAAATGAGTGTCAGTTTTGTCATAAGGAAGGCATTTGGGCCCATGTATAGTGCATTGGGATTCTTGTTGGGCACTTTTAGGTACAACACACAGTCACCAGCCACTCAGAATGCACTGGGAACAAGTTAAAGCCAAATGTCACCAAAGTGCTTTTCTCAGCCTGAAAAGGCTATTTAGACCCCTGATATTTTTAAGAAAGTGGGTGTCAGTTTAGTCATAAGGAAGGCCTTTGGGCTCATGTATTGTGGATTGGGCTTCTATTAGGACACTTTTAGCCAAGTCACACAGTCAGCAGCCACTTAGACTGTACTGGGAACAAGTTACAGTGAAACGTCACCAAAGTGCTTCTCTCTGCCTGAAAAGGCTATTTTGACTAATGATTTTTTTAAGAAAATGAGTGCCAGTTTTGTCATAAGGAAGGCATTTGGGCCCATGTATAGTGCATTGGGATTCTATTTGAGCACTTTTAGGTACAACACACCAAGTGGCTGGTGACTACCAGCCACTCAGAATGTACTGGGAACAAGTTACAGTTAAACGTCACCAAAGTGCTTCTCTTAGCCTGAAAAGGCTATTTTGACCAATGATTTTTTTAAGAAAATGAGTGTCAGTTTTGTCATAAGGAAGGCATTTGGGCCCATGTATAGTGCATTGGGATTCTATTTGAGCACTTTTAGGTACAACACACAGTCACCAGCCACTCAGAATGTACTGGGAACAAGTTACAGTTAGGGCTCCAGCATTATGGATTGGGCTTTTATTTGGCCACTTCTAGCCAAGTCACAAAGTCAGCAGCCACTTAGACTGTGCTGGGAACAAGTTACAGTCAAACGTCACCAAAGTGCTTCTCTCAGCCTGAAAAGGCTATTTAGATCAATGGTATTTTTAAAGAAAGTGGGTGTCAGTTTAGTCATAAGGAAGGCCTTTGGGCTCATGTATTGTGGATTGGGCTTCTATTTAGCCACTTTTAGCCACGTCAACACAGTCAGCAGCCAATCAGAATGTACTGGGAACAAGTTACAGCCAAATGTCACCAAAGTGCTTCTCTCAGCCTGAAAAGGCTATTCTGACCAATGATTTTTTAAAGAAAATGAGTGCCAGTTTTGTCATAAGGAAGGCATTTGGGCCCATGTATAGTGCATTGGGATTCTATCTGAGCACTTTTAGGTACAACACACAGTCACCAGCCACTCAGAATGCACTGGGAACAAGTTAAAGCCAAATGTCACCAAAGTGCTTTTCTCAGCCTGAAAAGGCTATTTAGACCCATGATATTTTTAAGAAAGTGGGTTTCAGTTTAGTCATAAGGAAGGCCTTTGGGCTCATGTATTGTGGATAGGGCTTCTATTTAGCCACTTTTAGCCACGTCACACAGTCAGCAGCCAATCAGAATGTACTGGGAACAAGTTACAGCCAAATGTCACCAAAGTGCTTCTCTCAGCCTGAAAAGGCTATTTTGACCAATGATTTTTTTAAGAAAATGAGTGCCAGTTTTGTCATAAGGAAGGCATTTGGGCCCATGTATAGTGCATTGGGATTCTATCTGAGCACTTTTAGGTACAACACACAGTCACCAGCCACTCAGAATGTACTGGGAACAAGTTACATTTAAACGTCACCAAAGTGCTTCTCTCAGCCTGAAAATGCTATTTAGACCCATGATACTTTTAAGAAAGTGGGTGTCAGTTTAGTCATAAGGAAGGCCTTTGGGCTCATGTATTGTGGATTGGGCTTCTATTTGGCCACTTTTAGCCAAGTCACACAGTCAGCAGCCACTCAGAATGTACTGGGAACAAGTTACAGCCAAATGTCACCAAAGTGCTTCTCTCATCCTGAAAAGGGTATTTTGACCAATGTTTTTTTTAAGAAAATGAGTGTCAGTTTTTTCATAAGGAAGGCATTTGGGCCCATGTATAGTGCATTGGGATTCTATTTGGGCACTCTTAGGTACAACACTTAGTCACCAGCAACTCAGAATGTACTAGGAACAAGTTACAGTTAAACGTCACCAAAGTGCTCCTCTCAGCGTGAAAAGGCTATTTAGACCATTGATTTTTTTAAGAAAATGAGTGTCAGTTTTGTAATAAGGAAGGCATTTGGGCCCATGTATAGTGCATTGGGATTCTATTTGGGCACTTTTAGGTACAACACACAGTCACCAGCCACTCAGAATGTACTGGGAACAAGTTACAGCCAAATGTCACCAAAGTGCTTTTCTCAGCCTGATAAGGCTATTTAGACCCATGATATCTTTTAAGAAAGTGGGTGTCAGTTTAGTCATAAGGAAGGCCTTTGGGCTCATGTATTGTGGATTGGGCTTCTATTTGGCCACTTTTAACCAAGTCACACAGTCAGCAGCCACTTACACTGTACTGGGAACAAGTTACAGTGAAACGTCACCAAAGTGCTTCTCTCTGCCTGAAAAGGCTATTTTGACCAATGACTTTTTAAAGAAAATGAGTGTCAGTTTTGTCATAAGGAAGGCATTTGGGCCCATGTATAGTGCATTGGGATTCTTGTTGGGCACTTTTAGGTACAACACACAGTCACCAGCCATTCAGAATGTACTGGGAACAAGTTACAGCCAAATGTCACCAAAGTGCTTTTCTCAGCCTGATAAGGCTATTTAGACCCATGATATCTTTTAAGAAAGTGGGTGTCAGTTTAGTCATAAGGAAGGCCTTTGGGCTCATGTATTGTGGATTGGGCTTCTATTTGGCCACTTTTAACCAAGTCACACAGTCAGCAGCCACTTACACTGTACTGGGAACAAGTTACAGTGAAACGTCACCAAAGTGCTTCTCTCAGGCTGAAAAGGCTATTTTGACCAATGATTTTTTTAAGAAAATGAGTGTCAGTTTTGTCATAAGGAAGGCATTTGGGCCCATGTATAGTGCATTGGGATTCTTGTTGGGCACTTTTAGGTACAACACACAGTCACCAGCCACTCAGAATGCACTGGGAACAAGTTACAGCCAAATGTCACCAAAGTGCTTTTCTCAGCCTGAAAAGGCTATTTAGACCCATGATATTTTTAAGAAAGTGGGTGTCAGTTTAGTCATAAGGAAGGCCTTTGGGCTCATGTATTGTGGATAGGGCTTCTATTTGGCCACTTTTAAACAAGTCACAAAGTCAGCAGCCACTTAGACTGTACTGGGAACAAGTTACAGTGAAACGTCACCAAAGTGCTTCTCTCTGCCTGAAAAGGCTATTTTGACCAATGACTTTTTAAAGAAAATGAGTGTCAGTTTTGTCATAAGGAAGGCATTTGGGCCCATGTATAGTGCATTGGGATTCTTGTTGGGCACTTTTAGGTACAACACACAGTCACCAGCCACTCAGAATGCACTGGGAACAAGTTAAAGCCAAATGTCACCAAAGTGCTTTTCTCAGCCTGAAAAGGCTATTTAGACCCCTGATATTTTTAAGAAAGTGGGTGTCAGTTTAGTCATAAGGAAGGCCTTTGGGCTCATGTATTGTGGATTGGGCTTCTATTAGGACACTTTTAGCCAAGTCACACAGTCAGCAGCCACTTAGACTGTACTGGGAACAAGTTACAGTGAAACGTCACCAAAGTGCTTCTCTCTGCCTGAAAAGGCTATTTTGACTAATGATTTTTTTAAGAAAATGAGTGCCAGTTTTGTCATAAGGAAGGCATTTGGGCCCATGTATAGTGCATTGGGATTCTATTTGAGCACTTTTAGGTACAACACACCAAGTGGCTGGTGACTACCAGCCACTCAGAATGTACTGGGAACAAGTTACAGTTAAACGTCACCAAAGTGCTTCTCTTAGCCTGAAAAGGCTATTTTGACCAATGATTTTTTTAAGAAAATGAGTGTCAGTTTTGTCATAAGGAAGGCATTTGGGCCCATGTATAGTGCATTGGGATTCTATTTGAGCACTTTTAGGTACAACACACAGTCACCAGCCACTCAGAATGTACTGGGAACAAGTTACAGTTAGGGCTCCAGCATTATGGATTGGGCTTTTATTTGGCCACTTCTAGCCAAGTCACAAAGTCAGCAGCCACTTAGACTGTGCTGGGAACAAGTTACAGTCAAACGTCACCAAAGTGCTTCTCTCAGCCTGAAAAGGCTATTTAGATCAATGGTATTTTTAAAGAAAGTGGGTGTCAGTTTAGTCATAAGGAAGGCCTTTGGGCTCATGTATTGTGGATTGGGCTTCTATTTAGCCACTTTTAGCCACGTCACACAGTCAGCAGCTAATCAGAATGTACTGGGAACAAGTTACAGCCAAATGTCACCAAAGTGCTTCTCTCAGCCTGAAAAGGCTATTTTGACCAATGATTTTTTAAAGAAAATGAGTGCCAGTTTTGTCATAAGGAAGGCATTTGGGCCCATGTATAGTGCATTGGGATTCTATCTGAGCACTTTTAGGTACAACACACAGTCACCAGCCACTCAGAATGTACTGGGAACAAGTTACAGCCAAATGTCACCAAAGTGCTTTTCTCAGCCTGATAAGAATATTTAGACCCATGATATTTTTAAGAAAGTGGGTGTCAGTTTAGTCATAAGGAAGGCCTTTGGGCTCATGTATTGTGGATAGGGCTTCTATTTGGCCACTTTTAAACAAGTCACAAAGTCAGCAGCCACTTAGACTGTACTGGGAACAAGTTACAGTGAAACGTCACCAAAGTGCTTCTCTCTGCCTGAAAAGGCTATTTTGACCAATGACTTTTTAAAGAAAATGAGTGTCAGTTTTGTCATAAGGAAGGCATTTGGGCCCATGTATAGTGCATTGGGATTCTTGTTGGGCACTTTTAGGTACAACACACAGTCACCAGCCACTCAGAATGCACTGGGAACAAGTTAAAGCCAAATGTCACCAAAGTGCTTTTCTCAGCCTGAAAAGGCTATTTAGACCCCTGATATTTTTAAGAAAGTGGGTGTCAGTTTAGTCATAAGGAAGGCCTTTGGGCTCATGTATTGTGGATTGGGCTTCTATTAGGACACTTTTAGCCAAGTCACACAGTCAGCAGCCACTTAGACTGTACTGGGAACAAGTTACAGTGAAACGTCACCAAAGTGCTTCTCTCTGCCTGAAAAGGCTATTTTGACTAATGATTTTTTTAAGAAAATGAGTGCCAGTTTTGTCATAAGGAAGGCATTTGGGCCCATGTATAGTGCATTGGGATTCTATTTGAGCACTTTTAGGTACAACACACCAAGTGGCTGGTGACTACCAGCCACTCAGAATGTACTGGGAACAAGTTACAGTTAAACGTCACCAAAGTGCTTCTCTTAGCCTGAAAAGGCTATTTTGACCAATGATTTTTTTAAGAAAATGAGTGTCAGTTTTGTCATAAGGAAGGCATTTGGGCCCATGTATAGTGCATTGGGATTCTATTTGAGCACTTTTAGGTACAACACACAGTCACCAGCCACTCAGAATGTACTGGGAACAAGTTACAGTTAGGGCTCCAGCATTATGGATTGGGCTTTTATTTGGCCACTTCTAGCCAAGTCACAAAGTCAGCAGCCACTTAGACTGTGCTGGGAACAAGTTACAGTCAAACGTCACCAAAGTGCTTCTCTCAGCCTGAAAAGGCTATTTAGATCAATGGTATTTTTAAAGAAAGTGGGTGTCAGTTTAGTCATAAGGAAGGCCTTTGGGCTCATGTATTGTGGATTGGGCTTCTATTTAGCCACTTTTAGCCACGTCACACAGTCAGCAGCCAATCAGAATGTACTGGGAACAAGTTACAGCCAAATGTCACCAAAGTGCTTCTCTCAGCCTGAAAAGGCTATTTTGACCAATGATTTTTTTAAGAAAATGAGTGCCAGTTTTGTCATAAGGAAGGCATTTGGGCCCATGTATAGTGCATTGGGATTCTATCTGAGCACTTTTAGGTACAACACACAGTCACCAGCCACTCAGAATGCACTGGGAACAAGTTAAAGCCAAATGTCACCAAAGTGCTTTTCTCAGCCTGAAAAGGCTATTTAGACCCATGATATTTTTAAGAAAGTGGGTTTCAGTTTAGTCATAAGGAAGGCCTTTGGGCTCATGTATTGTGGATTGGGCTTCTATTTAGCCACTTTTAGCCACGTCACACAGTCAGCAGCCAATCAGAATTTACTGGGAACAAGTTACAGCCAAATGTCACCAAAGTGCTTCTCTCAGCCTGAAAAGGCTATTTTGACCAATGATTTTTTAAAGAAAATGAGTGCCAGTTTTGTCATAAGGAAGGCATTTGGGCCCATGTACAGTGCATTGGGATTCTATCTGAGCACTTTTAGGTACAACACACAGTCACCAGCCACTCAGAATGTACTGGGAACAAGTTACATTTAAACGTCACCAAAGTGCTTCTCTCAGCCTGAAAATGCTATTTAGACCCATGATACTTTTAAGAAAGTGGGTGTCAGTTTAGTCATAAGGAAGGCCTTTGGGCTCATGTATTGTGGATTGGGCTTCTATTTGGCCACTTTTAGCCAAGTCACACAGTCAGCAGCCACTCAGAATGTACTGGGAACAAGTTACAGCCAAATGTCACCAAAGTGCTTCTCTCATCCTGAAAAGGGTATTTTGACCAATGTTTTTTTTAAGAAAATGAGTGTCAGTTTTTTCATAAGGAAGGCATTTGGGCCCATGTATAGTGCATTGGGATTCTATTTGGGCACTCTTAGGTACAACACACAGTCACCAGCCACTCAGAATGTACTAGGAACAAGTTACAGTTAAACGTCACCAAAGTGCTCCTCTCAGCGTGAAAAGGCTATTTAGACCATTGATTTTTTTAAGAAAATGAGTGTCAGTTTTGTAATAAGGAAGGCATTTGGGCCCATGTATAGTGCATTGGGATTCTATTTGGGCACTTTTAGGTACAACACACAGTCACCAGCCACTCAGAATGTACTGGGAACAAGTTACAGCCAAATGTCACCAAAGTGCTTTTCTCAGCCTGATAAGAATATTTAGACCCATGATATTTTTTAAGAAAGTGGGTGTCAGTTTAGTCATAAGGAAGGCCTTTGGGCTCATGTATTGTGGATTGGGCTTCTATTTGGCCACTTTTAACCAAGTCACACAGTCAGCAGCCACTTACACTGTACTGGGAACAAGTTACAGTGAAACGTCACCAAAGTGCTTCTCTCAGCCTGAAAAGGTTACTTTGACAAATGATTTTTTTAAGAAAATGAGTGTCAGTTTTGTCATAAGGAAGGCATTTTGGCCCATGTATAGTGCATTGGGATTCTTGTTGGGCACTTTTAGGTACAACACACAGTCACCAGCCACTCAGAATGCACTGGGAACAAGTTACAGCCAAATGTCACCAAAGTACTTTTCTCAGCCTAAAAAGGCTATTTAGACCTATGATATTTTTAAGAAAGTGGCTGTCAGTTTAGTCATAATAAGGCCTTTGGGCTCATGTATTGTGGATCGGGCTTCTATTTGGCCACTTTTACAACCAAGTCACACAGTCAGCAGCCACTTACACTGTACTGGGAACAAGTTTTACAGTGAAACGTCACCAAAGTGCTTCTCTCAGCCTGAAAAGGCTATTTTGACCAATAATTTTTTTAAGAAAATGAGTGTCAGTTTTGTCATAAGGAAGGCATTTGGGCCCATGTATAGTGCATTGGGATTCTTGTTGGGCACTTTTAGGTACAACACACAGTCACCAGCCACTCAGAATGCACTGGGAACAAGTTACAGCCAAATGTCACCAAAGTGCTTTTCTCAGCCTGAAAAGGCTATTTAGACCCATGATATTTTTAAGAAAGTGGGTGTCAGTTTAGTCATAAGGAAGGCCTTTGGGCTCATGTATTGTGGATTGGGCTTCTATTAGGACACTTTTAGCCAAGTCACACAGTCAGCAGCCACTTACACTGTACTGGGAACAAGTTACAGTGAAACGTCACCAAAGTGCTTCTCTCAGCCTGAAAAGGCTACTTTGACAAATGATTTTTTTTAAGAAAATGAGTGTCAGTTTTGTCATAAGGAAGGCATTTTGGCCCATGTATAGTGCATTGGGATTCTTGTTGGGCACTTTTAGGTACAACACACAGTCACCAGCCACTCAGAATGCACTGGGAACAAGTTAAAGCCAAATGTCACCAAAGTGCTTTTCTCAGCCTGAAAAGGCTATTTAGACCCATGATATTTTTAAGAAAGTGGGTGTCAGTTTAGTCATAAGGAAGGCCTTTGGGCTCATGTATTGTGGATTGGGCTTCTATTAGGACACTTTTAGCCAAGTCACACAGTCAGCAGCCACTTAGACTGTACTGGGAACAAGTTACAGTGAAACGTCACCAAAGTGCTTCTCTCTGCCTGAAAAGGCTATTTTGACCAATGACTTTTTAAAGAAAATGAGTGTCCGTTTTGTCATAAGGAAGGCATTTGGGCCCATGTATAGTGCATTGGGATTCTTGTTGGGCACTTTTAGGAACAACACACAGTCACCAGCCACTCAGAATGCACTGGGAACAAGTTAAAGCCAAATGTCACCAAAGTGCTTTTCTCAGCCTGAAAAGGCTATTTAGACCCATGATATTTTTAAGAAAGTGGGTGTCAGTTTAGTCATAAGGAAGGCCTTTGGGCTCATGTATTGTGGATTGGGCTTCTATTAGGACACTTTTAGCCAAGTCACACAGTCAGCAGCCACTTAGACTGTACTGGGAACAAGTTACAGTGAAACGTCACCAAAGTGCTTCTCTCTGCCTGAAAAGGCTATTTTGACCAATGATTTTTTAAAGAAAATGAGTGCCAGTTTTGTCATAAGGAAGGCATTTGGGCCCATGTATAGTGCATTGGGATTCTTGTTGGGCACTTTTAGGTACAACACACAGTCACCAGCCATTCAGAATGTACTGGGAACAAGTTACAGCCAAATGTCACCAAAGTGCTTTTCTCAGCCTGATAAGGCTATTTAGACCCATGATATTTTTTAAGAAAGTGGGTGTCAGTTTAGTCATAAGGAAGGCCTTTGGGCTCATGTATTGTGGATTGGGCTTCTATTTGGCCACTTTTAACCAAGTCACACAGTCAGCAGCCACTTACACTGTACTGGGAACAAGTTACAGTGAAACGTCACCAAAGTGCTTCTCTCAGCCTGAAAAGGCTATTTTGACCAATGATTTTTTTAAGAAAATGAGTGTCAGTTTTGTCATAAGGAAGGCATTTGGGCCCATGTATAGTGCATTGGGATTCTTGTTGGGCACTTTTAGGTACAACACACAGTCACCAGCCACTCAGAATGCACTGGGAACAAGTTACAGCCAAATGTCACCAAAGTGCTTTTCTCAGCCTGAAAAGGCTATTTAGACCCATGATATTTTTAAGAAAGTGGGTGTCAGTTTAGTCATAAGGAAGGCCTTTGGGCTCATGTATTGTGGATAGGGCTTCTATTTGGCCACTTTTAACCAAGTCACAAAGTCAGCAGCCACTTAGACTGTACTGGGAACAAGTTACAGTGAAACGTCACCAAAGTGCTTCTCTCTGCCTGAAAAGGCTATTTTGACCAATGATTTTTTAAAGAAAATGAGTGTCAGTTTTGTCATAAGGAAGGCATTTGGGCCCATGTATAGTGCATTGGGATTCTTGTTGGGCACTTTTAGGTACAACACACAGTCACCAGCCACTCAGAATGTACTGGGAACAAGTTAAAGCCAAATGTCACCAAAGTGCTTTTCTCAGCCTGAAAAGGCTATTTAGACCCATGATATTTTTAAGAAAGTGGGTGTCAGTTTAGTCATAAGGAAGGCCTTTGGGCTCATGTATTGTGGATTGGGCTTCTATTAGGACACTTTTAGCCAAGACACACAGTCAGCAGCCACTTAGACTGTACTGGGAACAAGTTACAGTGAAACGTCACCAAAGTGCTTCTCTCTGCCTGAAAAGGCTATTTTGACCAATGACTTTTTAAAGAAAATGAGTGTCAGTTTTGTCATAAGGAAGGCATTTGGGCCCATGTATAGTGCATTGGGATTCTTGTTGGGCACTTTTAGGTACAACACACAGTCACCAGCCACTCAGAATGCACTGGGAACAAGTTAAAGCCAAATGTCACCAAAGTGCTTTTCTCAGCCTGAAAAGGCTATTTAGACCCATGATATTTTTAAGAAAGTGGGTGTCAGTTTAGTCATAAGGAAGGCCTTTGGGCTCATGTATTGTGGATTGGGCTTCTATTAGGACACTTTTAGCCAAGTCACACAGTCAGCAGCCACTTAGACTGTACTGGGAACAAGTTAAAGTGAAACGTCACCAAAGTGCTTCTCTCTGCCTGAAAAGGCTATTTTGACCAATGATTTTTTTAAGAAAATGAATGTCAGTTTTGTCATAAGGAAGGCATTTGGGCCCATGTATAGTGCATTGGGATTCTTGTTGGGCACTTTTAGGTACAACACACAGTCACCAGCCATTCAGAATGTACTGGGAACAAGTTACAGCCAAATGTCACCAAAGTGCTTTTCTCAGCCTGATAAGGCTATTTAGACCCATGATATCTTTTAAGAAAGTGGGTGTCAGTTTAGTCATAAGGAAGGCCTTTGGGCTCATGTATTGTGGATTGGGCTTCTATTTGGCCACTTTTAACCAAGTCACACAGTCAGCAGCCACTTACACTGTACTGGGAACAAGTTACAGTGAAACTTCACCAAAGTGCTTCTCTCAGGCTGAAAAGGCTATTTTGACCAATGTTTTTTTAAAGAAAATGAGTGTCAGTTTTGTCATAAGGAAGGCATTTGGGCCCATGTATAGTGCATTGGGATTCTTGTTGGGCACTTTTAGGTACAACACACAGTCACCAGCCACTCAGAATGCACTGGGAACAAGTTACAGCCAAATGTCACCAAAGTGCTTTTCTCAGCCTGAAAAGGCTATTTAGACCCCTGATATTTTTAAGAAAGTGGGTGTCAGTTTAGTCATAAGGAAGGCCTTTGGGCTCATGTATTGTGGATTGGGCTTCTATTAGGACACTTTTAGCCAAGTCACACAGTCAGCAGCCACTTAGACTGTACTGGGAACAAGTTACAGTGAAACGTCACCAAAGTGCTTCTCTCTGCCTGAAAAGGCTATTTTGACTAATGATTTTTTTAAGAAAATGAGTGCCAGTTTTGTCATAAGGAAGGCATTTGGGCCCATGTATAGTGCATTGGGATTCTATTTGAGCACTTTTAGGTACAACACACCAAGTGGCTGGTGACTACCAGCCACTCAGAATGTACTGGGAACAAGTTACAGTTAAACGTCACCAAAGTGCTTCTCTTAGCCTGAAAAGGCTATTTTGACCAATGATTTTTTTAAGAAAATGAGTGCCAGTTTTGTCATAAGGAAGGCATTTGGGCCCATGTATAGTGCATTGGGATTCTATCTGAGCACTTTTAGGTACAACACACAGTCACCAGCCACTCAGAATGTACTGGGAACAAGTTACATTTAAACGTCACCAAAGTGCTTCTCTCAGCCTGAAAATGCTATTTAGACCCATGATACTTTTAAGAAAGTGGGTGTCAGTTTAGTCATAAGGAAGGCCTTTGGGCTCATGTATTGTGGATTGGGCTTCTATTTGGCCACTTTTAGCCAAGTCACACAGTCAGCAGCCACTCAGAATGTACTGGGAACAAGTTACAGCCAAATGTCACCAAAGTGCTTCTCTCATCCTGAAAAGGGTATTTTGACCAATGTTTTTTTTAAGAAAATGAGTGTCAGTTTTTTCATAAGGAAGGCATTTGGGCCCATGTATAGTGCATTGGGATTCTATTTGGGCACTCTTAGGTACAACACACAGTCACCAGCCACTCAGAATGTACTAGGAACAAGTTACAGTTAAACGTCACCAAAGTGCTCCTCTCAGCGTGAAAAGGCTATTTAGACCATTGATTTTTTAAAGAAAATGAGTGTCAGTTTTGTAATAAGGAAGGCATTTGGGCCCATGTATAGTGCATTGGGATTCTATTTGGGCACTTTTAGGTACAACACACAGTCACCAGCCACTCAGAATGTACTGGGAACAAGTTACAGCCAAATGTCACCAAAGTGCTTTTCTCAGCCTGATAAGAATATTTAGACCCATGATATTTTTTAAGAAAGTGGGTGTCAGTTTAGTCATAAGGAAGGCCTTTGGGCTCATGTATTGTGGATTGGGCTTCTATTTGGCCACTTTTAACCAAGTCACACAGTCAGCAGCCACTTAGACTGTACTGGGAACAAGTTACAGTGAAACGTCACCAAAGTGCTTCTCTCTGCCTGAAAAGGCTATTTTGACCAATGATTTTTTTAAGAAAATGAGTGTCAGTTTTGTCATAAGGAAGACATTTGGGCCCATGTATAGTGCATTGGGATTCTTGTTGGGCACTTTTAGGTACAACACACAGTCACCAGCCACTCAGAATGTACTGGGAACAAGTTTCAGCCAAATGTCACCAAAGTGCTTTTCTCAGCCTGATAAGAATATTTAGACCCATGATATTTTTTAAGAAAGTGGGTGTCAGTTTAGTCATAAGGAAGGCCTTTGGGCTCATGTATTGTGGATTGGGCTTCTATTTGGCCACTTTTAACCAAGTCACACAGTCAGCAGCCACTTAGACTGTACTGGGAACAAGTTACAGTGAAACGTCACCAAAGTGCTTCTCTCTGCCTGAAAAGGCTATTTTGACCAATGATTTTTTTAAGAAAACGAGTGTCAGTTTTGTCATAAGGAAGGCATTTGGGCCCATGTATAGTGCATTGGGATTCTTGTTGGGCACTTTTAGGTACAACACACAGTCACCAGCCACTCAGAATGCACTGGGAACAAGTTAAAGCCAAATGTCACCAAAGTGCTTTTCTCAGCCTGAAAAGGCTATTTAGACCCATGATATTTTTAAGAAAGTGGGTGTCAGTTTAGTCATAAGGAAGGCCTTTGGGCTCATGTATTGTGGATTGGGCTTCTATTTGGCCACTTTTAACCAAGTCACACAGTCAGCAGCCACTTAGACTGTACTGGGAACAAGTTACAGTGAAACGTCACCAAAGTGCTTCTCTCTGCCTGAAAAGGCTATTTTGACCAATGATTTTTTTAAGAAAATGAGTGTCAGTTTTGTCATAAGGAAGACATTTGGGCCCATGTATAGTGCATTGGGATTCTTGTTGGGCACTTTTAGGTACAACACACAGTCACCAGCCACTCAGAATGTACTGGGAACAAGTTTCAGCCAAATGTCACCAAAGTGCTTTTCTCAGCCTGAAAAGGCTATTTAGACCCATGATATTTTTAAGAAAGTGGGTGTCAGTTTAGTCATAAGGAAGGCCTTTGGGCTCATGTATTGTGGATTGGGCTTCTATTAGGACACTTTTAGCCAAGTCACACAGTCAGCAGCCACTTAGACTGTACTGGGAACAAGTTACAGTGAAACGTCACCAAAGTGCTTCTCTCTGCGTGAAAAGGCTATTTTGACCAATGATTTTTTTAAGAAAATGAGTGTCAGTTTTGTCATAAGGAAGGCATTTGGGCCCATGTATAGTGCATTGGGATTCTTGTTGGGCACTTTTAGGTACAACACACAGTCACCAGCCACTCAGAATGCACTGGGAACAAGTTACAGCCAAATGTCACCAAAGTGCTTTTCTCAGCCTGAAAAGGCTATTTAGACCCATGATATTTTTAAGAAAGTGGGTGTCAGTTTAGTCATAAGGAAGGCCTTTGGGCTCATGTATTGTGGATTGGGCTTCTATTAGGACACTTTTAGCCAAGTCACACAGTCAGCAGCCACTTAGACTGTACTGGGAACAAGTTACAGTGAAACGTCACCAAAGTGCTTCTCTCTGCCTGAAAAGGCTATTTTGACCCATGATATTTTTAAGAAAGTGGGTGTCAGTTTAGTCATAAGGAAGGCCTTTGGGCTCATGTATTGTGGATTGGGCTTCTATTTGGCCACTTTTAACCAAGTCACACAGTCAGCAGCCACTTAGACTGTACTGGGAACAAGTTACAGTGAAACGTCACCAAAGTGCTTCTCTCTGCGTGAAAAGGCTATTTTGACCAATGATTTTTTTAAGAAAATGAGTGTCAGTTTTGTCATAAGGAAGGCATTTGGGCCCATGTATAGTGCATTGGGATTCTTGTTGGGCACTTTTAGGTACAACACACAGTCACCAGCCACTCAGAATGCACTGGGAACAAGTTACAGCCAAATGTCACCAAAGTGCTTTTCTCAGCCTGAAAAGGCTATTTAGACCCATGATATTTTTAAGAAAGTGGGTGTCAGTTTAGTCATAAGGAAGGCCTTTGGGCTCATGTATTGTGGATAGGGCTTATATTTGGCCACTTTTAACCAAGTCACACAGTCAGCAGCCACTTACACTGTACTGGGAACAAGTTACAGTGAAACGTCACCAAAGTGCTTCTCTCAGCCTGAAAAGGCTACTTTGACAAATGATTTTTTTAAGAAAATGAGTGTCAGTTTTGTCATAAGGAAGGCATTTTGGCCCATGTATAGTGCATTGGGATTCTTGTTGGGCACTTTTAGGTACAACACACAGTCACCAGCCACTCAGAATGCACTGGGAACAAGTTACAGCCAAATGTCACCAAAGTGCTTTTCTCAGCCTGAAAGGGCTATTTAGACCCATGATATTTTTAAGAAAGTGGGTGTCAGTTTAGTCATAAGGAAGGCCTTTGGGCTCATGTATTGTGGATTGGGCTTCTATTAGGACACTTTTAGCCAAGTCACACAGTAAGCAGCCACTTAGACTGTACTGGGAACAAGTTACAGTGAAACGTCACCAAAGTGCTTCTCTCTGCCTGAAAAGGCTATTTTGACCAATGATTTTTTTAAGAAAATGAGTGTCAGTTTTGTCATAAGGAAGGCATTTGGGCCCATGTATAGTGCATTGGGATTCTTGTTGGGCACTTTTAGGTACAACACACAGTCACCAGCCACTCAGAATGCACTGGGAACAAGTTACAGCCAAATGTCACCAAAGTGCTTTTCTCAGCCTGAAAAGGCTATTTAGACCCATGATATTTTTAAGAAAGTGGGTGTCAGTTTAGTCATAAGGAAGGCCTTTGGGCTCATGTATTGTGGATTGGGCTTCTATTAGGACACTTTTAGCCAAGTCACACAGTCAGCAGCCACTTAGACTGTACTGGGAACAAGTTACAGTGAAACGTCACCAAAGTGCTTCTCTCTGCCTGAAAAGGCTATTTTGACCAATGATTTTTTAAAGAAAATGAGTGTCAGTTTTGTCATAAGGAAGGCATTTGGGCCCATGTATAGTGCATTGGGATTCTTGTTGGGCACTTTTAGGTACAACACACAGTCACCAGCCATTCAGAATGTACTGGGAACAAGTTACAGCCAAATGTCACCAAAGTGCTTTTCTCAGCCTGATAAGGCTATTTAGACCCATGATATTTTTTAAGAAAGTGGGTGTCAGTTTAGTCATAAGGAAGGCCTTTGGGCTCATGTATTGTGGATTGGGCTTCTATTTGGCCACTTTTAACCAAGTCACACAGTCAGCAGCCACTTACACTGTACTGGGAACAAGTTACAGTGAAACGTCACCAAAGTGCTTCTCTCAGCCTGAAAAGGCTATTTTGACCAATGATTTTTTTAAGAAAATGAGTGTCAGTTTTGTCATAAGGAAGGCATTTGGGCCCATGTATAGTGCATTGGGATTCTTGTTGGGCACTTTTAGGTACAACACACAGTCACCAGCCACTCAGAATGCACTGGGAACAAGTTAAAGCCAAATGTCACCAAAGTGCTTTTCTCAGCCTGAAAAGGCTATTTAGACCCATGATATTTTTAAGAAAGTGGGTGTCCGTTTAGTCATAAGGAAGGCCTTTGGGCTCATGTATTGTGGATTGGGCTTCTATTAGGACACTTTTAGCCAAGTCACACAGTCAGCAGCCACTTAGACTGTACTGGGAACAAGTTACAGTGAAACGTCACCAAAGTGCTTCTCTCTGCCTGAAAAGGCTATTTTGACCAATGATTTTTTTAAGAAAATGAGTGCCAGTTTTGTCATAAGGAAGGCATTTGGGCCCATGTATAGTGCATTGGGATTCTAGTTGAGCACTTTTAGGTACAACACACAGTCACCAGCCACTCAGAATGTACTGGGAACAAGTTACAGTTAAACGTCAACAAAGTGCTTCTCTCAGCTTGAAAATGCTATTTAGACCCATGATACTTTTAAGAAAGTGGGTGTCAGTTTAGTCATAAGGAAGGCCTTTGGGCTCCAGCATTATGGATTGGGCTTTTATTTGGCCACTTCTAGCCAAGTCACACAGTCAGCAGCCACTTAGACTGTGCTGGGAACAAGTTACAGTCAAACGTCACCAAAGTGCTTCTCTCAGCCTGAAAAGGCTATTTAGACCCATGATATTTTTAAGAAAGTGGGTGTCAGTTTAGTCATAAGGAAGGCCTTTGGGCTCATGTATTGTGGATTGGGCTTCTATTTGGCCACTTTTAGCCAAATCACACAGTCAGCAGCCACTCAGAATGTACTGGGAACAAGTTACAGCCAAATGTCACCAAAGTGCTTCTCTTAGCCTGAAAAGGCTATTTTGACCAATGAGTTTTTTTAAGAAAATGAGTGTCAGTTTTGTCATAAGGAAGGCATTTGGGCCCATGTATAGTGCATTGGGATTCTATTTGAGCACTTTTAGGTACAACACACAGTCACCAGCCACTCAGAATGTACTGGGAACAAGTTACAGTTAGGGCTCCAGCATTATGGATTGGGCTTTTATTTGGCCACTTCTAGCCAAGTCACACAGTCAGCAGCTACTTAGACTGTGCTGGGAACAAGTTACAGTCAAACGTCACCAAAGTGCTTCTCTCAGCCTGAAAAGGCTATTTAGACCAATGGTATTTTTAAGAAAGTGGGTGTCAGTTTAGTCATAAGGAAGGCCTTTGGGCTCATGTATTGTGGATTGGGCTTCTATTTAGCCACTTTTAGCCACGTCACACAGTCAGCAGCCAATCAGAATGTACTGGGAACAAGTTACAGCCAAATGTCACCAAAGTGCTTCTCTCAGCCTGAAAAGGCTATTTTGACCAATGATTTTTTTAAGAAAATGAGTGCCAGTTTTGTCATAAGGAAGGCATTTGGGCCCATGTATAGTGCATTGGGATTCTATCTGAGCACTTTTAGGTACAACACACAGTCACCAGCCACTCAGAATGTACTGGGAACAAGTTACATTTAAACGTCACCAAAGTGCTTCTCTCAGCCTGAAAATGCTATTTAGACCCATGATACTTTTAAGAAAGTGGGTGTCAGTTTAGTCATAAGGAAGGCCTTTGGGCTCATGTATTGTGGATTGGGCTTCTATTTGGCCACCTTTAGCCAAGTCACACAGTCAGCAGCCACTCAGAATGTACTGGGAACAAGTTACAGCCAAATGTCACCAAAGTACTTCTCTCATCCTGAAAAGGGTATTTTGACCAATGTTTTTTTTTAAGAAAATGAGTGTCAGTTTTTTCATAAGGAAGGCATTTGGGCCCATGTATAGTGCATTGGGATTCTATTTGGGCACTTTTAGGTACAACACACAGTCACCAGAGACTCGGAATGTACTGGGAACAAGTTACAACCAAATGTCACCAAAGTGCTTTTCTCAGCCTGAAAAGGCTATTTAGACCCATGATACTTTTAAGAAAGTGGGTGTCAGTTTAGTCATAAGGAAGGCCTTTGGGCTCATGTATTGTGGATTGGGCTTCTATTTAGCCACTTTTAGCCACGTCACACAGTCAGCAGCCACTCAGAATGTACTGGGAACAAGTTACAGCCAAATGTCACCAAAGTGCTTCTCTCAGCCAGAAAAGGCTATTTAGACCCATGATATTTTTAAGAAAGTGGGTGTCAGTTTAGTCATAAGGAAGGCCTTTGGGCTCATGTATTGTGGATTGGGCTTCTATTTGGATACCTTTAGCCAAGTCACACAGTCAGCAGCCACTCAGAATGTACTGGGAACAAGTCACAGCCAAATGTCACCAAAGTGCTTCTCTCAGCCTGAAAAGGCTATTTAGACCCATGATATTTTTAAGAAAGTGGGTGTCAGTTTAGTCATAAAGAAGGCCTTTTGGCTCATGTTTTGTGGATTGGGCTTCTATTTGGCCAGTTTTAGCCAAGTCACACAGTCAGCAGCCACTCAGAATGTACTGGGAACAAGTTACAGCCAAATGTCACCAAAGTGCTTCTCTCAGCCTGAAAAGGCTATTTTGACCAATGTTTTTTTAAAGAAAATTTGTGCCAGTTTTGTCATAAGGAAGGCATTTGAGCCCATGTGTAGTGCATTGGGATTCTATTTGAGCACCTTTAGGTACAACACACAGTCACCAGCCACTCAGAATGTACTGGGAACAAGTTACAGGTAAACGTCAACAAAGTGCTTCTCTCAGCCTGAAAAGGCTATTTTGACCAGTGATTTGTTTAAGAAAGCGAGTGTCAGTTTTGTCATAAGGAAGGCATTTGGGCCCATGTATAGTGCATTGGGATTCTATTTGGGCACTTTTAGGTACAACACACAGTCACCAGCCACTCGGAATGTACTTGGAACAAGTTACAGCCAAATGTCACCAAAGTGCTTCTCTCAACCTGAAAAGGTTATTTAGACCCATGATATTTTTAAGAAAGTGGGTGTCAGTTTAGTCATAAGGAAGGCCTTTGGGCTCATGTATTGTGGATTGGGCTTCTATTTGGCCACTTTTAGCCAAGTCACACAGTCAGCAGCCACTCAGAATGTACTGGGAACAAGTTAAAGCCAAATGTCACCAAAGTGCTTCTCTCAGCCTGAAAAGGCTATTTAGACCCATGATATTTTTAAGAAAGTGGGTGTCAGTTTAGTCATAAGGAAGGCCTTTAGGCTCATGTATTGTGGATTGGGCTTCTATTTGGCCACTTTTAGCCAAGTTACAGAGTCAGCAGCCACTCAGAATGTACTGGGATCAAGTTACAGCCAAATATCACCAAAGTGCTTCTCTCAGCCTGAAAATGCTATTTAGACCCATGATATTCTTAAGAAAGTGGGTGTCAGTTTAGTCATAAGGAAGGCCTTTGGGATCATGTATTGTGGGATTGGGTTTCTATTTGGCCAATTTTAGCCAAGTCACACAGTCAGCAGCCACTCAGAATGTACTGGGAACAAGTTACAGCCAAATGTCACCAAAGTGCTTCTCTCAGCCTGAAAAGGCTATTTAGACCCATGATATTTTTAAGAAAGTGGGTGTCAGTTTAGTCATAAGGAAGGCCTTTAAGGCTCATGTATTGTGGATTGGGCTTCTATTTGGCCACTTTTAGCCAAGTCACAGAGTCAGCAGCCACTCAGAATGTACTGGGATCAAGTTACAGCCAAATATCACCAAAGTGCTTCTCTCAGCCTGAAAATGCTATTTAGACCCATGATATTTTCAAGAAAGTGGGTGTCAGTTTAGTCATAAGGACGGCCTTTGGGCTCATGTATTGTGGATTGGGCTTCTATTTGGCCACTCTTAGCCAAGCCATACAGTCAGCAGCCACTCAGAATGTACTGGGAACAAGTTACAGCCAAATGTCACTAAAGTGCTTCTCTCAGCCTGAAAAGGCTATTTAGACCCATGATATTTTTAAGAAAGTGGGTGTCAGTTTAGTCATAAGGAAGGCCTTTGGGCTCATGTATTGTGGATTGGGCTTCTATTTGGCCACTTTTAGCCAAGTCACAGAGTCAGCAGCCACTCAGAATGTACTGGGATCAAGTTACAGCTAAATATCACCAAAATATCACCAAAGTGCTTCTCTCAGCCTGAAAAGGCTATTTAGACCCATGATATTTTTAAGAAAGTGGGTGTCAGTTTAGTCATAAGGACGGCCTTTGGGCTCATGTATTGTGGATTGGCTTCTATTTGGCCACTTTTAGCCAAGCCATACAGTCAGCAGCCACTCAGAATGTACTCGGAACAAGTTACAGCCAAATGTCACTAAAGTGCTTCTCTCAGCCTGAAAAGGCTATTTAGACCAATGATATTTTTAAGAAAGTGGGTGTCAGTTTAGTCATAAGGAAGGCCTTTGGGCTCATGTATTGTGGATTGGTCTTCTATTTCGCCACTTTTAGCCAAGTCACACAGTCAGCAGCCACTTAGAATGTACTGGGAACAAATAACAGGCAAATGAATGCAGCAATAACTGACAAAATGTCACTGCTGAAAAATGGCACTTCTAACCTTTATCAGCCCAGCCTAAGTAGAATAAAGGCATAAACACACGCCACAGCAGGGCCACTGTCATCTATATAAGGCCTACCGGCCTTTGCCGCTGTTGCTTACGGCCATACCACCCTGAACACGCCCGATCTCGGAAGCTAAGCAGGGTCGGGCCTGGTTAGTACTTGGATGGGAGACCGCCTGGGAATACCAGGTGCTGTAAACTTTTTTCATTTGGCAGACTGACTGAATTAAGCAATATTACACGAGAGGGTGTGCTTTACCGTCATTATTGGCACGACAGTGATGCGGTCAGGAACGAGGCGCCAGCCGAGTTCCGCCAGCATCACTGAAGTGCCAATAATGACGGTAAAGCACACCCTCGAGTGTAATATTGCGATTATACAACAGTTACCAACAAAACACATCCACATGTATTCATATTGTGGGGCAATTCATAATAAAAATGTTTCGCTATTATGTTTCCCTGTAAAGAGAAGAGTTTTTGACTGAGAGACATTAAATAGTCCCTGTAGCAGTGCTTTGAGTTTGAGGCACCGTCTCATCAACACAGCTGAGCTATCAATGCTTGCGCAGTGGAATGAATTCCAGTAGGCTATATGCTCCGTCGTACGACCGTGTCACGCGGCCAAAATAACTGATCTGCAAGCTGACAACGCGTCGCGATGGCGACGCGTTGTGAACTTGTAGATCGGCTATTTTGGCCGCGTGACACGGTCATACGACGGAGCATATAGCCTACTGGACTGTTAACGAAATGGGAGTCATTTTACTTTACACAGGAGGATATTTATAACCTTCTAACCATTGATCAACCGTAAATCCACCAAATTAACAACATAGTCCATTTTGCATAGCTGTTTGTTCTCCGGTGGCGGCGGTGGGTCAGGCTACTGTCTGTTTGTTTTCCTACCGTGGGACAGAGTGACTTCACAGCACAGCTGTGCCATATAATGGTCTAATCAGGTGCGGACTGGACTGCACTGCGGAGTGATTTATTAATGTGATTAGGCCCGTGCTATGATGCTGGTTTGAAGCACGGCTAGAAAGCTATTTCAACCAATCAGATTGCTTGGTCGGAACTACCTGTTGTATAATGAGCAATCGTCATAGGCTATTTATGAATGCAGCACTAACTGACAAAATGTCACTGCTGAAAAATGGCACTTCTAACCTTTAGCAGCCCAGCCTAAGTAGAATAAAGGCATAAACACACTCCACAGCAGGGCCACTGTCATCTATATAAGGCCTACCGGCCGCTGCTGCTGTTGCTTACGGCCATACCACCCTGAACAAGCCCGATCTCGTCCAATCTCGGAAGCTAAGCACGGTCGGGCCTGGTTAGTACTTGGATGGGAGACCGCCTGGGAATACCAGGTGCTGTAAGCTTTTTTCATTTGGCAGACTGACTGAATGAGCAATCGCATAGGCTATTTATGAATGCAGCACTAACTGACAAAATGTCACTGCTGAAAAATGGCACTTCTAACCTTTAGCAGCCCAGGGGCCTGTTCCTCAAAAGGTGAATTAGAGCTAAAGCCTGGCTTTACCACCTATCTTGGCTTAATTTAGCCAGGATTAGGGCTGAATCGGTTCCTCAAAAGCTGAATTTGCTTGAAGATTAGTTTAGCCAGTTCACCCTGGCTAAGTTTAGCCATGACCCGATTCCTCTAAAGAGAATTGAAGCAAGCGTATCTTAGTTACCATGGCAATTTAGCTGTGAAGTTAGCCTGGTCAGGAGCAGGCTAACAGCCAAGCTTACTTAATCCAGTGCCTTTGTTCTTCAAGTTTGTCCACAGTTAATTCAACACATGTGTTTGTATATGGACTTATTTGAATGACCCTGCATTCAAATAAAATGAAATAAATACAATAAGATATAATCAAATTAATGATATTACTGAAATAGTGTGTGACCATGAATCATAATTGTTTCACAATGACTCATGTGATATGTCATTGTAATCTGTTAACACTATAGTTCATATTGTTGTTAGATGTTTGATAATATATTACCGTTTTTTTTTTTATATTATAAAAAAAGTCTGACATTAATTATGGTATGGCCGTAATTAGTAATTATTAGTTACGGGTTTAAAAGAGCCTCTTCACTGAATGTAAGTGAGGAGCATATTTTAAATTATCAATTTCTAGTCAATGGAGAAATATTTTTTTATTTCTTGTCCACCTTTGGAGTTACATCATGATGGCAAGGTAACTACACAACCCAAACCTCGACCAAAGTTGTCTTGCAAATGTGGGGTTATTGCGCGTCAACCCCCCCCCTCTCCGTGCGTCCCGTCGAGCGTCCCGTCACGGCCCCCGTCGCGGTCACCCCACCCCGTGCGTCCCGTCGCAGTCAACCCCCGTCCCCGGGCGTCCCGTTGCCCACCCGACCCCCGTTCTGTCCCGTCCCGTCCCGTCGCAAACACACACACACACAAACACACACACACACACACACACACACACACACACACACACACACAGACACAGACACAGACACAGACACACACACACACACACACACACACACACACACACACACACACACACACACACACACACACACTTTGCCACGCTTTCTCCCTGGATCTATTTATTGCGGTCGCGTTTCCATTATTGCTTTATACATTTTAATTCCTTGTATGATTTCATGAGCTGCTGCAATGCTGCTGTTCAGCCACAGAGAAGAACGCCGCTCTGGTTTTAGGCTCCATGATTGGTCAAGTTCAAGGATTCTGCTATCGACTTTCATGGTCTTTTATAGAAATACGTGAAGCCTGGCTTCATTATCCTGGCTGGACATAGCCTGGCTTGACAAGGCCTAGCTCGACAAAGTCGCTCCTTTTCAGCCTGGCTTGGCGTTCGAGGAACGGAATAAACAAGGCTTATATGGACCCGACTTTGTCAAGCCTGGATTTGGCTTAAGGCCAGGCTTATTTAATTTACCTTTTGAGGAACAGGCCCCAGCGTAAGTAGAATAAAGGCATAAACACACTCCACAGCAGGGCCACTGTCATCTATATAAGGCCTACCGGCCGCTGCTGCTGTTGCTTACGGCCATACCACCCTGAACACGCCCGATCTCGTCCGATCTCGGAAGCTAAGCAGGGTCGGGCCTGGTTAGTACTTGGATGGGACACAGCCTGGGAATACCAGGTGCTGTAAGCTTTTTTCATTTGGCAGACTGACTGAATGAGCAATCGTCATAGGCTATTTATGAATGCAGCACTAACTGACAAAATGTCACTGCTGAAAAATGGCACTTCTAACCTTTAGCAGCCCAGTCTAAGTAGAATAAAGGCATAAACACACTCAACAGCAGGGCCACTGTTATCTATATAAGGCCTACCGGCCGCTGGTGCTGTTGCATACCACCCTGACACACCGATTGAGTGCAGCTGGGAGAGTTTGGTTTGTGTTTTGAGAGTCTTCTGGAGTGACTGAAGTCTACTTATTTTGCTTATAGTTTTTGTTTATTTGAGAACAGTAGTTTTTTTTTGTCTGTGTTTTTAATCCCCCAGCAGCTTGCTGTTTGGGGGATTTATTTTTGGGCCGGTTTGCTGGTTTATCGAGACAACAATGGGGACGGAACAGAAGCAAGCACCAGAGGTGGGAAATGACAAGCAGAACGAAATTAAAGGACAGTATGAGAGGACTCTAACGCTTGGGGTTGAAATACAGGGGCAGGATAGTGTTACTATGTTGGAAATGCTGGCAGCGGTGAAGAAGGAGTGTGGAGTTGTTGTTGGATGCAGAGTTAAAGAAGGAGGCAAATATGAAGTGACAATGAAGGACGACAGAGGAAAAACTAAACTACTGGACGGACTGAAGATCAAGAACAGCAGGATTATGGCAAAGGAACTGTCACGATATGAGCTTGTGGTTTCGTTTATGAATCTGCCAACATATATTGAGGACGAGACGATTTTGGGAAAGCTGGCTGGATGGGGGGTGAAGCCCATATCCCCCATCAGAAGGAGGATGTGGCCTGGTACCGACATCGCAGACGGGACGAGGAGCTTGAAGGTCAGATTTACGGACACTCTGAAGTCGCTGCCATATTCGGCCCAGTTTATAACGCTGGAGGGGACTGAGTACTTCCGGGTGATTCACGATCGGCAGGTGAAGGTGTGCAGGCTGTGCATTCAGCCCAGGCACATCCTCATGGACTGTCCGGACTTCAGTTGCTATATCTGTGCGGGCCAGGGCCATTATGCACGGGAGTGTGGGCGCTGTAGAGGCTGCAAAGAGAAGAAAGAGTGGTGCACCTGCCACACTGCAGAGGAGCGGGCTTCTGAGGCCTCATCACAGGACGGTGGTGGGGTAGGAGGCGAAGAGGACGAGGACAGTTCTGATGAGGCAGGAGAGGAGATGGGAGTGCAGAATGAGGACAAGGAGGCGGAGCCTGAGGCGCCGGCCCCAGAGAGTGCGGTGGATGAAGAGGAGCCTGCTAGTGATGGAGGCGGGCGGGCCAGCAGCCCTCCCGCTTCCAGCGCTGCTTCCACACAACACTTGCAGGACAGCAGAGCTACCAAGGATGGGGCAGCTGCTGGGTCGTGAAAGGGCCAACCCAGCAGCGAGCCTGTGGCAGAGTCAATGGAGGGACAGGAGGAGAGCCAAAGTGCGGAAG
This sequence comes from Gymnoscopelus microlampas, assembly GCF_963454915.1. Lineage (NCBI taxonomy): Eukaryota > Metazoa > Chordata > Actinopteri > Myctophiformes > Myctophidae > Gymnoscopelus > Gymnoscopelus microlampas. The sequence goes on from NC_139951.1 coordinate 515,262, forward strand.
ATGAAGACAACGGTGAGATGGATTGGAGATATGGAGAGAGAGACGTCAAAGGGCAACAAGGTCCGAGGGGGAGGGGGGAAAGGGGGGGTGGGGAGAGGGGGGAAGGGCTAGCACAGAAGTTGACTGCAAAGAGGAAGGCAGAAAAGGACAAAGCACGGGAAGACAGGATTAAAGGACCACGGGGTAATACTTAAAATGTTTGCATAATGTCTGGTTTTATACTTTGCTTTCTTTGTTTTGCTCTCATGGCCACTGTAACTACTGTAAATGTAAACGGGTTACGGAATATGGAGAAGGTTAAAGAGTTGTTATATGTATACAGGAGGGACATTTTGTGCTTACAGGAAACCAATTGGGATAGGGTGGTGATGAAGGATGTGAGAAAGGAATGGGAGGGGGATATCTTCTATAATAATGGTGCTAGGAATGCAAGGGGCGTTGCAATAATGCTTAAAAAGGACAAAGTAGAGAATGTAAAGGAGGTTTATAAGGACAGCACGGGGAGGATATTGGTAATAGAATTTGAATATAGGAAGTTAGGCTTTGACTAATTAATATAACGTACCTAATGTAGAAGCAGACAGGAGGATTATTATTGTAGATTTGAGAGAGCTAGTGGTCGGGAGGTGTATTATAGTAGGGGACTTTAATATTAGGTGTAGTAGGTTAGATGTTGGTAGAGGGGTGGAGTTCAGGTGGGAAAAGTCAAGGGGTATGTTAATGGATGTGATGAGAGATAAAGACTTGATAGATGTGTGGAGGTATGAGAATCCCGAGAAGATAGAATTTACAAGAAGGCAGATGAGGGATGGGGTACTGAAACAGAGTAGGATAGATCTGGTGTTGGTCCATGGGGAGATTATTAAGTGCATAGATAGAATAAGACACCAGAGGAACAGCTTTAGTGATCATGATGGGGTCAGGTTTAGCATCAAGGTGGAAAAGACGAGATAGGGGGTGGGATGTGGATACTAAATGCAGAGTATGTTGAGGAAGAGGAGTATGAGCAGCAGATGAAGGTGTTATTTTACAGGCACAAGGAGAGGGTAGAGGAGGATATAGGCGAGGATAGTTTAGACGACAGGATTGGGGAGAGATGGGAGGTGATGACGGACCCATATTGAGGAGTAAGGCGAGGTACGCATTGGAGGGAGAGAAATGCACTGGCTATTAGTATTTTTGGGGTTTGGAGAAGAGGAGGCAGAGCAAGACATACATACATGAGATAAATCTAAAGAATGGGGAGGCAACAGAGGATTATGTGGAGATATTGGAGAGAGTGCAGGAGTTCTATGGGGATTTGTATAAGAGGGGGGGAGTAGATGAGAGGAGTATAGAAGAGGTGTTAGATAGTGTAGATAGGAAACTGAGCGTGGGGGATATGACAGGGTGTGATAGAGAAATAAGTGAGGAAGAGGTGATAGAAGCAATAGAGGGTTTGAGAACTGGAAAAAGCCCGGGGAGTGATGGGATAGTGGTGAAATGGTATAAGAGTTTTAAGCATGACGTAGCAGCAATTTTAGTGCAGGTATTTGGAGCTATGGAGAGAACAGGGGTGGTGCAGGATAGGATGGTGGAAGGGGTTATAGCGACAGTGTATAAGAAAAAGGGGGGTAAGGTAGACTTAGAGAATTATAGGCCAATTAGTTTACTGAATGTAGACTATAAAATTCTGACTAAGGTGCTAGCAAATAGGGTGAAGGGAGTGATAGGTGAAATAGTACAACCAACACAAAGCTACAGTATACCGGGTAGGGACATATCAGATACTATAGCGACAGTTAGAGACGTAATAGAGCACTTGAAACGGGATGGGATGGGGGAATAGTGGTTGGGATAGATTGTAATAAGGCATTAGATCGGGTGGAACATGAGTTCTTGTTTAAGGTACTAGAGAGGTTTGGATTTGGGGTGGTGGGATGGGTGAGGAGGTTGTATGGGAGTGCAAAGAGTTGTGTAAAGGTGAATGGGGTTTTAACAGATAGGTTTGAGGTGGAAAGGTCTGTGAGGCAAGGGTGTCCGCTGTCCGCATTATTGTATGCTATTTCAGTGGAGCCCTTGGCTTCATTGATTAAAATGGATAAGGAAGTAAAAGGGATTACGTTGCCTTATGGAGGGGTTTGTGTCATCAATCAGTATGCAGATGACACTACAGTCACAGTGAGGGACAGTGGGAGCGTTAAAAGGGTGTTGGAGCTGGTAGAAGTATATGGGAGGGCAGCGGGTGCAAAAATAAATGTGGACAAGTCTGAGATAATGTACATAGGAGGGGTAGAGCGAGTGGATGTGGGATTGAGGGTGGAGAACAGGTTTATTAAGGTATTGGGAGTGCACTTAGGTGTTGACAGTAAGGAGGCGAGGGATGCAACATGGACAGGGGTAATTAACAAAATAAGAGGTGTTTGCACAACATGGAAGGCAAGGAGATTGAGATTAAAAGGGAAGGTAATTGTGGTGAATAGCTTGTTGTTGTCAGTGTGTGTGTGTGTGTGTGTGTGTGTGTGTGTGTGTGTGTGTGTGTGTGTGTGTGTGTGTGTGTGTGTGTGTGTGTGTGTGTGTGTGTGTGTGTGTGTGTGTGTGTGTGTGTGTGTGTGTGTGTGTGTGATGAATGTGGTTGAGATGCCCGAGTGGGTAATGAACGAGCTAAACACAATTGTGAGGGATTTCATCTGGGAAGGGAAGGGGGTGAAAATTGCTCACAAGACACTGGTGGGTAGGGCACAAGAGGGAGGGCTAAAGTTATTAGATTTGCAAACAAAGAGGGCTGCAATGAGGATGAAAACTGTCAAAAAGTACATAGAGGGGACGTGGAGGTATGGGTGGAAGGAGTTTTTGAGAAAGTATATCAATGATGTGGGTGGGATGGGGGACTATGGTTTGTACATGGGTTTCAAACAATCAATGACAGTGGGGATAGCGGAAATATATAGGTAGGTGTTAGAGGCGTGGAGAAGGTTTCTGCCTAAGGTGGACTATGAATATGGGTGCCTAGAGTCATTTATTAATTTGCCACTGTTTTTAAACGAAAAGTTCAAGTATAATGACAAAACATTATATGAGCCAAAATTTATGGAGGGCGGAATAAAACAGGTAAGAGATATAATGTATGAGGTTATCCCAGGATTCCTCAGAGTAGGTTGCATCTATGACTCTGTAGAACAATTAGAAGGAATGGACAACAGAGAGAAAGTAGACAGAATATATGGAAACATTATATCAAGTATACCTGCAGAGTGGAAAAATATAATTGAAAGACAATGTGTGGTGAAAGGTGAAGATCTCTTGCCGGACATGTATGTAATGTTGAATGGGGAGAAATGCGGTGTGGGGAGTATAAGTGTAAAGCAAGTGTATGACTTATTGATAGTGGATATTGTAAAGGAACCAGCAGCTGAGGCTGTTTGGAGAAAGGTGTTTGGGGATATGGATGTAAAAAAGATATGGTTTAATGGTAACATAAGATATAACACTAGCGAGTGTGAGAACAATGACTTTCTGATTAAACACAACAGAGTATACACAAATATGGTGCTAAATAAGATAAATGAAACTGTCAGTGCAACGTGCGATGTATGTAAAAGTGGTCATGAGAGCTTTTCACATTATTTTTTGGACTGCTGTGAATTAGTTGTCTTCTTTGGTTTCATAAAGAATCTGTTGGAATTACATTTTAGTGTGGGGTTGGATCTAGAGGAAGGGTGGAGAAAATTGTTTTTGTTCGGGCTTTTTGGAAAGAGCAAAAAAGTCAGTTTAATAAATTTTGTTTTGAGTCATGCCAGACTTGCAGTGGTCTTTCGGCGGAATTATGCACACTTTGAGGGCCGAAAGGTGAACATTAAAGAGTTATTCAAGTCTATAATGAGGAGGGATGTGGGGTTAATTTGTAAATATTGGAGGGAAGGGAGTTAAAGAGTTTTTTGTGGGTGGTAACAGATTTATTCAAGAAGGGGAGGAGGGGGACATCTTTTTTGACTGCTAAAAAGAAGGTTTTGGATGTTGTTGTTGATTTTGTCCACCTGAGGGCGACACAGACTTTGGGTTGATTTCTATGATTTTTGGTTGTTGTTATTGATTTTATCCACCTGAGGGCGACATAACCATGGGTTGGTTTCTATGGTTTTTACTGTTGTTTTTGTTGTGTTCATAATTATGCTGTTGCACAGCAATAAAAAAGTGAATGTGAACCTGTATTGAAGAATAAAAAAAAAGATTAAAAAAAAAAAGATCTCATCTGATCTCGGAAGCTAAGCAGGGTCGGGCCTGGTTTGTACTTGGATGGGAGACCGCCTGGGAATAACTGCTGTAAGCTTTTTTTCATTTGGCAGACTGACTGAATGAGCAATCGTCATAGGCTATATATGAATGCAGCACTAACTGACAAAATGTCACTGCTGAAAAATGGCACTTCTAACCTTTAGCAGCCCAGCCTAAGTAGAATAAAGGCATAAACACACTCCACAGCAGGGCCACTTTCATCTATATAAGGCCTACCGACCGCTGCTGCTGTTGCCTACGGCCATACCACCCTGAACACGCCCGATCTCGGAAGCTAAGCAGGGTCGGGCCTGGTTAGTACTTGGATGGGAGACCGCCTGGGAATACCAGGTGCTGTAAGCTTTTTTCATTTGGCAGACTGACTGAATGAGCAATCGTCATAGGCTATTTATGAATGCAGCACTAACTGACAAAATGTCACTGCTGAAAAATGGCACTTCTAACCTTTAGCAGCCCAGCCTAACTAGAATAAAGGCATAAACACACTCCACAGCAGGGTCACTGTCATCCTACTATAATTCTAGTAAGGGTGAGTCTGTCTGTAGTGGTGAGTGAGTAGGTGAAGCTACCCGGTTCTCCTCAGTGGCTGGAGCAATTGCTCTGATTTTGCACACAGCCATTGACCATTACCATCTGAACTTATCTCAGCTTCTTATTAGCGTTTCTGTGTCAAACACTGTCGCCATGGTTACGGGGCAGTCCAGCTATGGGACGAACTGCCTCCCGGGTTGCCAGATCATGTGCGCATATCCCCCCACGGATGCGTCGACCGGGTATGGTCTAGTCTATATAAGGCCTACCGGCCGCTGCTGCTGGTGCTTACGGCCATACCACCCTGAACAGGCCCGATCTCGTCCGATCTCGGAAGCTAAGCAGGGTTGTGGCTGGTTAGTACTTGGATGGGAGACCGCCTGGGAATACCAGGTGCTGTAAGCTTTTTTCATTTGGCAGACTGACTGAATGAGCAATCGTCATAGGCTATTTATGAATGCAGCACTAACTGACAAAATGTCACTGCTGAAAAATGGCACTTCTAACCTTTAGCAGCCCAGCATAAGTAGAATAAAGGCATAAACACATACCACAGCAGGGCCACTGTCATCTATATGTAACAGGGAGACCTGCCTCCATTCAGGCCTCTGGGTCCACACCCCAATTACACATGTGTGGGTAATTGCTGATTAACCCCTCCCCTATAAAGCCTAGTGCTCATGCACTCATTCTGCCTTGGCTCTCTGACTCTGTAGGTAGGCACTGGCTTGTCTGAGCAAGGTAGGCAATGGAGTGTTGTTTTGCTTTTAAACTGTTTACTGTTGTTTTGTATTTATGAATGGTATTAATGTTCCTCAGGCGCCCTCCTCTCTGCCTCACTGTTGAGCGCAGAGCAAAGGCCAAGAGGTGGTTTCTAGGCCAAGTAGGGCCCAAACCTCACTTAATCTGAGGTACGTTGTGTAAAGTTGCCTTTGTATTGATTGTGCCCTCCTACTGTATGGTGGTTATAACATTATTCTGTACTTATAGGCCCCTGTATTCTCCCGCCAGTATAGTGCTGCTTTGGTGCTACTGTATGCTGCCATGCCCCTGCCCTAGACACAGACCTTGACTGTTGAGGTATTTAATGCTCTGTATTTTGATTTGGAAGTATGTTGATTTATAATTATAATGCCTGGTGGGGGCTAACTGTTGTCTTTTGTTTTATAGGCGCTCCTTAGCTCCATTGCTGCCTTTGCCCCTTTTCTTAGTTATTTCTTTATTGTATTTTACTTTTGCATCGATCACCAACTGCCACTGATTATGCCACTGTATATATATATGATTATCTAATTGCCATTTCTGTACCCCATTAGTTGGAGGCGACCAGTCGCACTGTGGGGGAGACCTTCTACTGTCCACTGCATGCGTATGTGTGGTTTTGTGTGCACCTAACCCACCTAGTATTGTGTGTAAGTGTGTTTTTTAAGTGTTTGAAGTGTCACTGTACTAACTCCTCCGCCTCTCCTTCCCCCCCTACAGTCTGACTGTGTCTCTCACTGATAGATTTTATAGTGCTTTTGATCCGTTTAACCTTTTATTTGTGATTTCAATTGTGATTTACCTGTTTAATTAAAGTACTGTAAAAGCATGATAACATTAATGTGGCATTTATAATAAATATTAGTGATTACCTTGAGAAGCACGTCTCTGCTCCAGTCAATTACAAATGAACCTGTGTTGTACCTGTGTTAGTTACTTTAGCACTTTAATTGATTCTTTGGGCGAAACTCCCAAAGTGGCGTAGTCGAAGTTACATGATCTGTGATATTTGTGCCATGGTTACATTTGGCGATAGTCGGCAGGACTTGTAAAGCAAAGACGTGTTTCTTAAGTTTTTGAGCAGTTGGTTGATCTTTGTTTTTACATTTTCATTGTTTCCCATATAATTAAGTTTGGAATATTCACTGTGATCTTGATAGTATTTTGAAAAGGGGCAAAGCAGTTGGATTGGCATTGGAGCTGAAGGGTCCATCGGACGACGGAACCCAACAACCAAGGCTGTTAATTGCCTTCTCTTTTAACCTCTTGGACACTTGTAGGGATGGAGGAGGAATTGCAGGAACTAAGGGACATGGTTGTACAGCTTAGGGCTGACAATGAACGTCTCACACGAGAGCGTACGGAGGTACCGGCCTCAACTCCTGCATCTTCAGGTTCCACTAACGCTGCTTCTAGGTCTTCTATTTCCTCCAGCATGGCTCCAGAGCGTCTTCTTTATGTGCCTAGAGAAAGAAAGTGCCCCACGTTCCGTGGTAATATTGGTATAGGAGTAATGGATTGGGTTGAAGAAGTCCAAGCTAGTATGCGGGCCAGACACCTAGCCCCAATTGACCAAGCCTATTTTATTTATGACCACCTAGACGGAGAGCCTAAAGATGAAATCAAATATAGGCCTAAAGAGGAGAGGGAGGATCCTGAAAGGGTCTTAACTATCCTGCAGGAATTATATGCCTGTTCTCAATCCTTTGTTTCATTGCAGGAGCTATTTTTTTCTAGGAAGCAGCTGGAAGGCGAGTCTTTGCAGGAATATGCTCATGCCTTGTTCAGCCTGATGGAAAGGGTCGTAAGGGGTGCCCCTAATGGTGTTCCTAATTCCGCCATCTTGTTGAGAGATCAGTTTGTAGAGCAGGTTCATGACCCAACTTTACGTAGGACATTGAAGCAGGCGGTCCGTGCCAATCCCAATGCCACACTGCTGAGTGTTAGGAGCGAGGCCCTCAGGTGGGAGCAGGAGGGAAGACCAGCTGAAGGTAGGCCTCGGAGTTACTCAGTTCCCTCCCTTTGTGCCATTCAAACTTCTAGGGTGCCCCAAGGTATAGGGAACACCTCCAGTCACCACAGTGAATTGGCTGAGTTGAAAGAGTTATTTAAGAAGCAACAGCAACAACTGAATGAGATTACTGAGGCACTTTCAGTATTGCAAAACCCCCCTAGGCGACCTCAACCTGCCCACAATGGCCCAATAATTTGTAGGCGTTGTCAACAGCCTGGTCATTTTGCCACTGTGTGCGATAACGAAAGAGTAGTTTCCCAGGTTCCAAACCATCCCATGCGTCGGGCAGCCTCCAACAGCCAGCAGGGGGAAAACTGACGCCCTCTGTGCTGCCGAGCTACAGTTCAGAGGGGGCAATCAACGGCTCAAGCCATCAGGGTCAAGTGAGTACTGAGACCGTCTCACAATTAGTAGGGGAATGCCCACATGTCGTGGTACAGATGGGGGGGTAGACGTAAAATGCCTTGTAGATACTGGGTCAATGGTGTCAACTGTTACCGAAACATTATTTTGCCAAAACCTCAGAGGAACTCTTAATGCTTGTCAGTGGTTACAGCTTACGGCCGCTAATGGTCTCGATATCCCGTACATTGGGTATGTAGAGCTGGATGTTCAGGTGTTGGGTAGAGCAATATCCAAACGAGGCATTCTGATTGTGAAAGACCAGCCCAACTCTCTACCTACCACAAACGTGCCTGGTATCTTGGGTATGAATATCCTTCGTGAATGCTACCATGAGTTATTTGTAGAGTATGGCCCTGCCCTTTTTACCCTCTCTCAGGTGACACAGGCCCCAGAGGTTTTGCAACAAGCTCTCCAATATTGCCATCAAGTCCAGGAGCAGCCAGCAGAACGCAGCAGTGGGACAGTCAAGGTTAGGGGCAGGCATCCAGTTCATATTTTGGGGGGTACTGTTAAGTTGGTGGCTACCACTTGTGCTCAGCAATTGTTCAGCGCACAGACCACTGCACTTTTTGAGCCTCTTATGGAAATTGATTCTCTCCCAGCCGGCCTCCTAGTTTCACCTGCAATGGTTAAAGTAATTAGAGGTACAGCTTACATCCCTGTGGTGAATGTAGGAGCCACTAGCATCAAACTCCCCCGTCGTTGCCCCATAGGCAAGTTGAGCCAGGCCCAGATTGTAAGTTTACCTGCAGGTGTCAAGGAGGTCCGTCGGGAGTCAGATGGGGCAACAGTGGTAGCCCCATCTGTCTCAGACAAGCCAGGTAAGCCATGTACGAAGCCTTCATGACTCAATGGATTTAAGTGCTGTTCCAGAGTCAGAACAGCCTAAAATCAGATCTCACCTACAGCAATATGAATCTGTGTTTTCAACCCATGAGGGTGATTTGGGCTGCACTAATCTAATATCCCATGACATCCCTCTCTTAGATGAAGTGCCTGTGCGGCAGAGATATAGGCGCATACCTCCCGCTGACTACGATGCAGTTAAAGCACATATCAATCAGCTGTTGCAAGCCCAGGTTATCCGAGAGAGTTGCAGCCCATATGCCTCGCCGATAGTCATCGTCAAGAAGAAGGATGGAAGCATTCGTATGTGCGTAGACTATCGGCAGCTCAACACCAAGACGCGGCGAGACGCTTTCCCTCTTCCTCGGATTGAGGAGTCCTTGGACGCCCTATCGGGGGCAAGATGGTTCTCCACCATGGATTTGGCAAGTGGCTACAACCAGGTACCAATGTCGGAGAAGGACAAACTGAAGACTGCTTTCTGTACTCCCTTTGGACTCTTCGAGTTTAATCGAATGCCATTCGGTCTGTGCAATGCACCAAGCACCTTTCAAAGGTTGATGGAGCGAATATTCGGTGCTCAACACTTCCAGACATTGTTGCTGTATTTGGATGACGTGGTAGTGTTTTCATCCTCTATAGACGAACACCTGCAACGCCTGGATGCCGTTCTGTCCCGCCTGCGAGAGGAAGGCCTGAAAGCCAAACTGGAGAAATGCTGCTTCTTCCGCACGGAGGTGAAGTATCTGGGTCATATCATTTCCAAAGACGGAGTCGCTACTGAAAAGCTACGATCCTGAAAAGCTCTCCGCAGTCTCACGGTGGGCCCACCCTAAGGATGTGTCAGAGTTAAGATCCTTCTTGGGTTTTGCGTCCTACTACAGGCGTTATGTGGAGGGTTTCTCCAAGCTCGCTGCCCCCTTGCATCGCTTGGTCACTGAGCTCTCTGGCCCACAGACTAAGAGGGGAGCCAGGAGGCCGATAGGGGACAACTGGACCACTGACTGTGAAGAAAGTTTCAACAACGTCAAGGCACGGTTGGTTAACGCACCTGTATTGGCATATGCTGATTTCTCCCTCCCTTTCATCCTGGAGATAGATGCCAGTCATAGTGGCCTGGGAGCAGTGCTTTCACAGGAGCAAGGGGGTAAGGTGAGGCCAGTAGCCTATGCTAGTAGAGCTTTGAATCATTCAGAAAGGAACATGTCCAATTATAGCTCCATGAAACTTGAATTCCTGACACTAAAATGGGCAATGACAGAGAAATTTAGAGAATACCTGCTGGGACACAAATGCATAGTGTGGACTGACAACAACCCCCTCAGCCACCTTAATAGTGCCAAATTGGGGGCGGTCGAGCAACGATGGGCTGCTGAGTTATCAGCTTTTGATTTTACCATCAAGTATCGCTCTGGTCGCACTAATGTTAATGCCGACTCTCTCTCCAGGCAGTATCGGCCCCCCAGCGGGTCCCTTGTTTTGGAGGCAGTCCTACCTGGAACGTCCATCCGTGAACTCCTGAGACAGACGGCAGCAGAGCGGCCACGGCAGGTAGCCCAAATGAGCATGTCTGCTTTCCCTTCCCACTCCACCAACCACTTGCTTAAGCTGCAGAGAGAGGACCCATCGATTGGCATCTTCTATCAGTATTGGCGCCGCAATCGAGGCCCGGATCGTGCAGAGCGGCAAGTACTGTCAAAACCCGTGTTGGAGCTTCTGCGCCAGTGGGACCGAATGACCGAAGTGGGTGGGCTCTTGCACCGTCGCATTCGCAGGCCTGATGGAGAGGAAGGAGTGCATCAACTGCTCCTGCCAGAGTCCTTGAGAAAGGACATCTTGCACCAGCTGCATCAGGGACATGGCCATCAAGGAGTTGAGAGGACGACAGAGCTCGTAAGGGAAAGGTGCTACTGGCCAGGGATGTACGAAGATGTCAAGAAGTGGTTCCAGAACTGTGAGCGGTGTGCCTTGTCCAAGCCCACCCTGCCCCCTATTAAGACATCTATGGGTCATTTGCTGGCAGGTAGGCCAAACCAAATCCTTGCAATTGATTTCACCCTTTTAGAGCGCTCCCAAGATGGGAGGGAGCATGTGTTAATAATGACAGATGTCTTCTCCAAGTTCACCCAGGCCATCCCAACCAGGGACCAGCGAGCTTCGACAGTAGCAGGTGTCCTGGTACAGTGGTTCTATAAGTTTGGGATCCCAGCTCGAATCCACTCTGACCAGGGAAGAAACTTTGAGAGCTCTTTGATACAGCAGCTTTGTAACCTTTATGGCATCCAAAAGACCCATACCACTCCATACCACCCTCAAGGCAATGGCCAGTGTGAACGCTTCAATCGCACTCTACACGGCCTCCTGCGAGTTCTCCCACCGGCCAAGAAACGGGACTGGCCACATTATCTACCCCAGGTTGTCTTTTCATATAATACGACCCCTCTTCAATCCACAGGTGAGACGCCTTATCTCTTAATGTTTGGTCAGGAACCTCAACTGCCTGTGGATTTCCTCCTGGGTAGGATCACCGCTCCAACCGAAGGGTCCATCGGTGATTGGCTGAGAGAACATCAACAACGCCTCCAGACTGCCTTCGATGGGGCCAGAGACCGGCTACAGGCAGCAGCCCATCGCAGAAAGGAGCGACATGATGAACGACTGGTGCCTAATGCACTTGCGGAGGGGGAACAGGTCTATCTTCGGGACCACAGTGTTCGAGGTAGAACGAAGATTCAAGATTTGTGGGGCCCAACTGTGTACAGAGTTATAAAGGCACCTGCAGAGGGTGGTGCTGTGTATTCCATCACACCCCTCGCCGCCCCAGGTCCAACCAAGCATGTCCACCGTACACAGCTTAAACCAGTACCTCCAAACTTCTGTGTCCCACATAGGGGAAGTCCTACCAGACACACCGCCCCGATGGACAGTAGTATAGAGGAAGATGCTGGTGGTCAATGGTGGACCACGACTCAGCCCCTGCCCCCAGGTGAGGTAGCACATCCACCCACACCTAGCCAATCTCATGTTCTTCCATTGTCATCAGCCCCAGGAGACGTCAGACCGGCTACACCACCCATGGAGGAGGCTTCCTCAGTAATCGCTAATGCAGTTGCCTGCCCACCGGAGATGTCACTTCGCCGGACCACTCGGGAGACAGCCGGGAGGCACGCAAACATCCACCACCTCCCACTGCCTGTGAGGGATAGGGTAGATGGGGCTGCAACCTCTCGGATTCCTGGGACAAGCAACATGACAGCTGCAGTTTATAGGCCATGGAAATAGTGGTTGAATTTCATTTTTTTCTATCGTCGGGGCGCGATACAAATAGGAGGGGTAGGTTGTAACAGGGAGACCTGCCTCCATTCAGGCCTCTGGGTCCACACCCCAATTACACATGTGTGGGTAATCGCTGATTAACCCCTCCCCTATAAAGCCTAGTGCTCATGCACTCATTCTGCCTTGGCTCTCTGACTCTGTAGGTAGGCACTGGCTTGTCTGAGCAAGGTAGGCAATGGAGTGTTGTTTTGCTTTTAAACTGTTTACTGTTGTTTTGTATTTATTAATGGTATTAATGTTCCTCAGGCGCCCTCCTCTCTGCCTCACTGTTGAGCGCAGAGCAAAGGCCAAGAGGTGGTTTCTAGGCCAAGTAGGGCCCAAACCTCACTTAATCTGAGGTACGTTGTGTAAAGTTGCCTTTGTATTGATTGTGCCCTCCTACTGTATGGTGGTTATAACATTATTCTGTACTTATAGGCCCCTGTATTCTCCCGCCAGTATAGTGCTGCTTTGGTGCTACTGTATGCTGCCATGCCCCTGCCCTAGACACAGACCTTGACTGTTGAGGTATTTAATGCTCTGTATTTTGATTTGGAAGTATGTTGATTTATAATTATAATGCCTGGTGGGGGCTAACTGTTGTCTTTTGTTTTATAGGCGCTCCTTAGCTCCATTGCTGCCTTTGCCCCTTTTCTTAGTTATTTTTTTATTGTATTTTACTTTTGCATCGATCACCAACTGCCACTGATTATGCCACTGTATATATATATGATTATCTAATTGCCATTTCTGTACCCCATTAGTTGGAGGCGACCAGTCGCACTGTGGGGGAGACCTTCTACTGTCCACTGCATGCGTATGTGTGGTTTTGTGTGCACCTAACCCACCTAGTATTGTGTGTAAGTGTGTTTTTTAAGTGTTTGAAGTGTCACTGTACTAACTCCTCCGCCTCTCCTCCCCCCCCTACAGTCTGACTGTGTCTCTCACTGATAGATTTTATAGTGCTTTTGATCCGTTTAACCTTTTATTTGTGATTTCAATTGTGATTTACCTGTTTAATTAAAGTACTGTAAAAGCATGATAACATTAATGTGGCATTTATGATAAATATTAGTGATTACCTTGAGAAGCACGTCTCTGCTCCAGTCAATTACAAATGAACCTGTGTTGTACCTGTGTTAGTTACTTTAGCACTTTAATTGATTCTTTGGGCGAAACTCCCAAAGTGGCGTAGTCGAAGTTACATGATCTGTGATATTTGTGCCATGGTTACATATATAAGGCCTACCGGGCGCTGCTGCTGTTGCTTACGGCCATACCACCCTGAACACGCCCGATCTCGGAAGCTAAGCAGGGTCAGGCCTGGTTAGTACTTGGATGGGAGACCGCCTGGGAATACCAGGTGCTGTAAGCTTTTTTCATGTGGCAGACTGACTGAATGAGCAATCGTCATAGGCTATTTATGAATGCAGCACTAACTGACAAAATGTCACTGCTGAAAAATGGCACTTCTAACCTTTAGCAGCCCAGCCTAAGTGGAATAAAGGCATAAACACACTCCACAGCAGGGCCAATGTCATCTATATAATGCCTACCGGCCGCTGGTGCTGTTGCTTACGGCCATACCACCCTGAACACGCCCGATCTCGGAAGCTAAGCAGGGTCGAGCCTGGTTAGTACTTCTGTGACAGGGTCAAAAACCAGTGATGAAAATAAATTTTGTACTATTTTATTGATGCGTAAAAACCTGTATAATGCACTGAAAATAACCATCATCTTAAATGTATCCTATGTAATCTCTCACTGAACGTTTTAACCTGGCAATATATTTCCCTACGGTCCCTGAGACACTTGACAATGAACCCCATGATAGGCTGCATGACTTTGACCGTGTGACTCCAGCCAGCCAATGTCCCCAGGTCACGCTGTTGGCAGAGCGAATGGGAGTAGGATAGGGTGTGGTCCACACTGTTCAAAAGTGGGCGCGGGCATTTGGACAGCAGAGAGACAGGCACACAGGGCAGTGTGAAGGTGACAGCCGAGGGAGCAGGTTGTGCACAGATATAGGAGAGCCACGGAGCAAAGGTGGAGAACAAGGATACAGCGAGACGCACCAAGCCACAAGCAGCGGACGGTGAGCTGAGACGTGCCCGCTTCCAGTGACAAGAAGCCGCAGCGGTAGACGAGAGCGACGGGGAGGAAAAAGGAGACGAACCGAACCAAGGAGCAGAGGAGACGGCCAGTGGCGATAACGTTGCGCGCTCTACACACTCATAGCCAGACGTTAAGTCTGGCGTGCGTGTAAGTACCTTCCTATGCAACGTTACCTTTATAGAACCACGGTCCTAAACCTCCCATGTGAAGTTACATTGAACAGATGAACTGGTTCTAGTTTCTATAATTGCAGGCAGCGCATACGAAGAACTGAAGAGGCAGAGATTCCTGGCCAAAACCCCCGATCCATTACACCCATATAAGGACATTCCCCACATTTTGCATTCAAACCGTGATGAGTATTTAGCACTTTAAATCAGCACCTGTCACTTTACTTGTTCAGTAGAAGTAGGCACTTTATGCTAGATTTATATTTATTTGCTAAATTTGCACAAGCCCTGTGTTTTAAGCCTTGTTGTTGAGTCCTGTGATTGTGTATTTTAGTTAGTTAGCGGGCGCCATAGGAGGTTGAGGGTTTTAGTGTTTAGTGTTATATTTTTGTTTATGCTTTTCATTGTTTTATGGCTTATAGATGCCGTTGTATTAGGACAATAAAATTAATTACCTTTTTATACAAACCTGTTTCCGTCCAGTTTCCTCCGAGGGATATTTTATAAAGTGTTGTTCTCATTCAAAAGTGTTATACTTACCTGGGTAAACTCGAACCTGTGAATAGCCTAAGAAAGTGTTACAGAGGACCCTACCTCTTAAACAAAAGGGTGGCGTAGACTTGCAGTATTTGACAATCATTATTATTCTCACAGTAATTACGCACCCCGCACTTTATTGTGCAACTGATATTTTATTATTGTGAGTTTAATGTGTATTGTTATTTATTTATTTATTGAGAAAGAGTAAAGAGTGCCAGCATTCTAGAAAGAAGTGGCAAGTCACATGTGACAACCTGGCCACCGTCACACTTCGATGGGAGACCGCCTGGGAATACCAGGTGCTGTAAGCTTTTTTCATTTGGCAGACTGACTGAATGAGCAATCGTCATAGGCTATTTATGAATGCTGCACTAACTGACAAAATGTCACTGCTGAAAAATGGCTCTTCTAACCTTTAGCAGCCCAGCATAAGTAGAATAAAGGCATAAACACACTCCACAGCAGGGCCACTGTCATCTATATAAGGCCTACCGGGTGCTGCTGCTGTTGCTTACGGCCATACCACCCTGAACACGCCCGATCTCGGAAGCTAAGCAGGGTCGGGCCTGGTTAGTACTTGGATGGGAGACCGCCTGGGAATACCAGGTGCTGTAAGCTTTTTTCATATGGCAGACTGACTGAATGAGCAATCGTCATAGGCTATTTATGAATGCAGCACTAACTGACAAAATGTCACTGCTGAAAAATGGCACTTCTAACCTTTAGCAGCCCAGCCTAAGTAGAATAAAGACATAAACACACTCCACAGCAGGGCCACTGTCATCTATATAACGCCTACCGGCCGCTGCTGCTGTTGCTTACGGTCATACCACTGTAGTGAACCGGCACTGAGTGACGTGGACAATGACGCGTGTCAATCACAGGCTGATGGCACGCACCTGATGGTGACTGACAGACGCCGATCAATCACGGCTGGACATGATTGTGTTGAGGGTGACGGGACACTATAAAACGGTGAACTCAGAAGAGACTAGACGTGTCTGGAGAGCGGAGCTCATTCAAGTTTAAAGGCGAAGCCAGCGTAGCTTCTGTCTTGCACTCACTGCGGGGGGTGGCGCTGCTCGCATTCCGGTTAGGGCTGCCGGCAGTGAAGATAGATAGGAGGGCAAGGGACAGGTTGCTGTGCTAGGCAGGGCGAGATATTAGTATAGTGGGGACGAAATAGGAGTGCTTCATCATCCCGCTCTCCAGTTGTGCGAGTGGTCTCCTACAGCCAACGGAGACTGTTCACGGCGTTGGACGGGCAGACGTGAGACGCTACTCACACAAACTGACTGTCAATCAAAGTCTGTTGACCCAGCGCCAAAGTCCAGACCCGTTGGGGGTCGCCTATCCTTGGAGAGTTAAGTAGTAGTTTTAGAGTTTCTAGTACATGTATGTGTTTGATTATTAGGTCTTTATGAATTCATGCTCAGCTGTTTTAAAAGGGGACAATCTTTAGTTAGCTGCTGATTTAATTAATTGTAATGTGGTGATTTGCCTATGGTTACCTAGCAGTATTTTATTAGTGTTTGTCTGCTTTAGTATAGTAAATAAATAAAGTATCCTGTTTAAATTCACATTGGAAGTTCTGCCTCCGTACGTTATTCATGCTTACAGTAGAAATATTCTGTGGGCGGGCTCTTTACATTTCTCATACTTGAGACAAGGTTTATTACACCACCATGAACACGCCCGATCTCGGAAGCTAAGCAGGGTCGGCCCTGGTTAGTACTTGGATGGGAGACCGCCTGGGAATACCAGGTGCTGTACGTTTTTTTCATTTGGCAGACCGACTGAATGAGCAATCGTCATAGGCTATTTATGAATGCAGCACTAACTGACAAAATGTCACTGCTGAAAAATGGCACTTCTAACCTTTAGCAGCCCAGCCTAAGTAGAACTAGAAAAAGTGCTCCTCGGATCACAGGTCTCCGCCAGGTCAGGTAGGTTATCGTGGCCTCCTGGTGACGCTATAATAGGCCAATGTGAAAAGGGTGCCATTTATTCTTAGGCCTTGCAAGGCAATCGGACACTGCATTCATGGTTTGAGGATTTGAATTTTGTTCAAAAAAAAAGTTTTGCTAAATTAGACCTGCTGGTGGCGCTATAACAGGCCAATGTTAAAAGGGTGGCATTTGTTCCTCAACATAGTGTGAATGTGCGTGCAAAGTTTGATCGCAATCGGACGCTGCATTCATGATTTGCGGCATTTTGTTCTAAACGGGCCACTCCTGCAAACTTCAGATGTGAATCTTAGCCAATCGGGATGGAATATGAAAAAGTAAACAGATCCGTCTTGATCACATGACCATAGAGATCATGTGTACCGATTTGCGTGACATTTGGATAAAATCGGAAGGAGTAATATAAAGAAATATGTTTTACATAAGTCGGCCTCCTGGTGGCGCTATAAAAGGTAGATGTGAAAAATGCAGGGCAAAGGTTTTTCCTTGATCTCTAGGGAGTGTGCATACAAAGTTTTACACGGATTGGTGCAGTTATAGGTAAAAACACGAATCGGGCTGTTATAGCGCCACCATGAGGCTGATTAGAAAAATCTCAAGTGGAATTTCTTCCTCGGCATAGTGGGAATGTGCGTGCAAAGTTTCACGGAAATTGCATGCTGTGTTCATAATTTGAGGCATTTTGTTAAAAACGGAGAAGTCCTGCAAACTTTGGAAGCCATTTTTAGCCAATCAGGGTGGAATATGAAAAATTTGAAAGACCTGTTTTGTTTAATGACTATAGATATATTGCGTACCGATTTGCGTGATGTTTGGACAAAATATGTAGGAGTACTGTGAAAAAAAGTGTTTTGCAAAAAGCGGCCTCCTGGTGGCGCTATAACAGGGCCATGTGAAAAAATTGGGGCAGAGGTTCTGAATTGGCATCCAGGGAGTTTGCGTGCACAGTTTCACTGCGATCAAGCCAACGGTGCGGGAGATTAGCTGTTCACAGACGGACGGACGGACGGACGGACGGACGGACGGACGGACAGGGGGTAAAACATACTCTCTCGCCATGCCTTTCGGCCTGGCGGAGACAATAAAGGCATAAACATCATCTATATAAAGCCTACCGGCCGCTGCTGCTGTTGCTTACAGTCATACCACCCTGAACACGCCCGATCTCGTCCGATCTCGGAAGCTAAGCAGGGTCGGGCCTGGTTAGTACTTGGATGGGAGACCGCCTGGGAATACCAGGTGCTGTAAGCTTTTTTCATTTGGCAGACTGACTGAATGAGCAATCGTCATACGCTATTTATGAATGCAGCACTAACTGACAAAATGTCACTGCTGAAAAATGGCACTTCTAACCTTTAGCAGCCCAGCCTAACTAGAATAAAGGAATAAACACAGCAGGGCCACTGTCATCTATATAAGGCCTACCGGCCGCTGCTGCTGTTGCTTACGGCCATACCACCCTGAACCCGCCCGATCTCGTCCGATCTCGGAAGCTCCTAACACTTTAGAATAACTATTCGTTATAAGTAGTTAAAAGATCATTCATAAACTGTTAGTTAATGAGTTATTAATGACAATGCCTTATAACTGCTTAATACATCATTTATAAACCATTAGTTAATGAGTTATTAATGCCTTGTTAAATGTTTGTTAACAGCTAGTTAAGGAGTTGTAACCATGTCTTACAGATAGTTAATATATTAGTAACAAACTATTAACTAATGGTTTATAAATGATCTATTAACTAGTTTTAAGGCATTTATAAGACATAGTTATAAATAATCAGCATACAGTTAATAAGTCAGTTAACTAATACTCTGTGTGTGATCTATTAGCTATCTATAAGGTATATTTATAAATCCTTAACATACTATTAAAACATATTTAACAAGTCATTGAAAACTCATTAACTAATAATTTGTTACTAATCTATTAACTATCTATAAGGCATGGTTACAACTCCTTAACTAGCTGTTAACAAACATTTAACAAGACATTAATAACTCATTGACTAATGGTTTATAAATGATTTATTAAGCAGTTATAAGGTATTGTTATTAATCCTTAACTAACTATTAACACATGATTAACAAGTCATTAATAACTCATTAACTAACAGTTTACGAATGATCAATTGACTACTTATAACGAATAGTTATTCTAAAGTGTTACCAATTCCTCAAATGTGTACTTAAGTACAGTACTTGAGTAAATGTACTTAGTTACTTTACACCACTGGTGAAGAGCGACAGGAAATAGGGAGAAAGAGACAGGGAATGACACATAGCAAAGGCTTTAACCAAGCTCCCAGAACCCAGTGGTATTTGAAAATAGCCGATCTAAAAGCTCACAACGCGTCACGATGCGACGCGTTGTGAGCTTGTAGATCTGCTATTTTCAAACATTTTAGTACTTTTACTTTTGGTACTTTAAGTACATTTTGATACTTTTGTACTTTTACGCAAGTCATTTTTTTATTCTGGACTTTTACTTGTAATAGAGTATTTTTATATTGCAGTGTTGGTACTTTTACTTAAGTAAAGAATTTGAGTACTTTCTCCACCACTGGGTAGACGGTGCTCGTTCATGAGTCAAGCCCCGGCGCGCTCATGAATAAACCCTATGACGCAAAACGCGTCACAGAAGTGACGCGCAGAAGCCCCAAATAGGCCTCGCCCACCACATTTCCAACCCCGGAAGAAGGGGTGAATTCGCTTCATGCGCTGGGTCATAGACATATAAAGGTAGACCGTAGACGCCTCCTTCGGCTCTAAGGCATTGGTATCTCGGACGCCATTTTAGCGTAGGCAAGCTTCCGCGTGTGTCACAGAAGGGGGCGTTCGGTATAGGCCAATCAGAGGCAGGTGGGGGCGGGTCTTTTCGTAAGAGGCAGCCGCGCAGCAAAAGTCAGTTAGACGCGTTTTGATTGGCCAGTAGTTTGATTTGACAGTAGTTTGATTGGCCACTAAAATGGCGACCGCGATACCAGTCGCTCCAACGAACTGCAGAGGCCAATGAGGTACCTACAGTAGGTTTCTATATTTATGCGCTGGGTGAGCAACTCAATGCAACTCAATTTTTTAACTCTATGGCCTTAACCACTACTAGGCCATGTGCATCTACTACTCAGTGATGTAAAGTAACTAAGTACATTTACTCAAGTACTGTACTGAAGTACAATTTTGAGGTACTTGTATTTCCAATTGTATATTCTTTTACTTCTACTCCAATATACATCGCAGAGGCAAATATTGTACTTTTACTCCACTACAATTATTTGACAACTTTATTACTAGTTACTTTGCAGATATAAATGATTACATTGTAAAACATACATTAACCACTTTAGCCCTATTTTATACCCAGGCCGATCTACAAGCTCACAACGCGTCGCATCGTGATCTTGTAGATCTGCTATTTTCAAACATTTTACTACGTTTACTTTTGGTACTTTAAGTACATTTTGATACCAAAACTGTTGTACTTTTACCCAAGTAAATATTTACTTGTAACAGAGTACTTCTACATTGCAGTATTGATACTTTTACTTAAGTAAAACATTTGAGTACTTTTTATACCACTGCTACTATTGTTGGTGTTCAAGAATGTGTACTCAAATGTGAACTCAAATAAAGATGTTGAATGTGCGTGCGTGCGTGCGTGCGTGCGTGCGTGCGTGCGCGTGATCTTGTTATGTGTGCTTCCTGTGAACCGTTGGCCTAGTTCGCCGCACCCACAATCCTTTGTGCTTCTAGCTACAGCTCACCTAACACACACACCCACACCCCCACACCCACACCCACACCCACACACACACACACACACACACACACACACACACACACACACACACACAGAGAGAGAGACACTCAGGCACTGTGATCATGTAACATCTTAACAACAGAAGATCTGGGTTGTCAGACAATACAGAGACCTGCATTGTCTGATATATGTATGGTCGGGGCGGATAGCTTGTATGGCTCCAATGTAGTTATTATTTAGTCACAAACTCTATACACTTTTCATTGGTTCAATATTTATAAAACACACACACACACACACACACACACACACACACACACACACACACACACACACACACACACACACACACACACACACACACACACACACACACACTTGATTTTTTGTTTTCAAAAGTAGCAAAAAATAGCCGATCTACAAGCTCACAACGTGTCGCAATCGCTTGTATAAATGTCGACTAAATATTATGATATTTAGTCGACTAAAACTAGACTATAAGTAAAACATTTCAGATGACTAAAATATGACTAAAACTAAATGTAATTTTATTCAAAAGATTATGAAAATGTTTTGTCAAAATCAACACCGGTAGCAAAAAAATGCCGATCTACAAGCGATGCGACACATTGTGAGCTTGTCTATTTTTTGCTACCACACATTATAGTTGACTAAATCTACAGTTGATTTTAGTCAAATAAAATGTATTTTGGCGGAACCTTGATGGCGTCGTAATGGCTGATTTTACACTTGGTAGCGTGCTGGAAATAGCAGATCTACAAGCTCACAACGCGCCGCAGCGCGACGCGTTGTGAGCTTGTAGATCTGCTATTTTCCCCGAGCACAACCAAACATAAAATGACTTGTCTTTTAGTTCTACTGGATCTCTTCTCCACTAGTCCCTCCCTATAACATTTTAGTCTAGTTTTTATTTGTTAACAGAATTGTCAGTATATTTAGTCATAGTTTTAGTCGTCATAGCTTAGTTTTTGTTTAGTTTTCGTCAGTAGTTTTATTTCATTTTGTCATAGTTTTAGTCGACAAAATCAACACTGCTTGCTAACCTTTGGGTGACACTGTAGCATGAGGAAGTAGGGCGTTGATTTACGTAAAATCCTAACATGTTGTAACACGAGGTTTCGGCCCTGGGTTGTCAGACAATGCACAGAGAGCTGGGACACTGACACCGGATCCATGCTTTAAAAAACGTCAACAAAGGAGACATCAAGTCTTTTTCCCTTTGAGGAAAATTTTTTTTTTAGAAGTCAACAGGTGGAAGAAGTACTCTGATGTTTTTCTTGCGTAAAAGTAGTAATACCACAATAAAAAAAAATACTCTAGCAAAAAATACATTCGCCAAGTAAAAGTGCTAAAATTCTGAATGAATTGACTCATGTTTTTCTTATTTTCTTTTATTGATATAAAGCATTATTTTTGACTATCAATAATAACAGGGCTTTAATGGTTTGTGTATGTTTTGCAATAATAATCTAAATCTGTAACTTGTATAAAGCTGTCATATACGTAATTGTAGTGGAAAAGTGCAATATTTGCCTCTTGAGTTGTAGTGGAGTAGAAGTACTTCAGTAAAAGTGTGAATACAGGCCTTTTACTTGTAACACTGAGTATTTCCATGTTGTTACTTTCACGTTAAAGATCTGAGTAATTCTTCCACCATAGAGTAGGCCTATAAGGCCGTTAAAGTAAATACACGACGGTCCTTATTTATTCAGTCAGAAGTATTTCTTCTAATTCAGCATGCTAACTGTCCAGGAAAAGAAAGGCTGTAGTTTCTACTATCTTGGAATCGATGATGTCACTGGTAGGCGGGTTTCTGATCTATCAACCGAGACAGAGTAATGGTGCCATCTTATAATGCGCATCAGTGAGGACCAATCAGTGGTGGAAAAAGTACTCAAATGTTTTACTTAAGTAAAAGTATCAATACTGCAATGTAAAAGTACTCTGTTACAACTAAAAGTCCAGAATTAAAAATGTACTTGAGTAAAAGTAGAAAAGTATTGTTATCAAAATGTACCAAAAGTAAAAGTACTAACATTTTTGAAAATAGCAGATCTACAAGCTCACAACGCGTTGCGATGCAACGCATTATGAGCTTGTAGATCGACTATTTAAATAGCCTAGGTATAAAATAGGGCTTAATGTATGTTTTAAAATATATTTATATCTATATTTATAGCTGCAAAGTAACTAGTAACTAAAGTTTTCAAATAATTGCAGTGGCGTAAAAGTACAATATTTGCCTCTGAGATGTAGTGGAGTAGAAGTAAAAGTATTGACAATTGGAAATACTCCAGTAAAGTATAAGTACCTCAAAATTGTACTTAAGTACAGTACTTGAGTAAATGTACTTAATTACTTTACACCACTGGGACCAAACATATGAAGTTAAGGTTGAAAATGAGTGAAGCATTCCTTTAGGGCTCAGTAAGAAGACTCCTCACCAGGCCTGCAGTCAGCTGTATCACTGTGAATAGGAATGGGGTCAGGACGGTGCCCTGTGGTGCTCCCGTCTTTATAAGGATGCCGATTATTTCACTCTGAAATGACCAAGAAACATGCAACGCTTTTAACCCCATTTTAACCCAATGGTGTAAAGTAACCAAGTATATTTACTCAAGTACTGTACTTATGTACAATTTTGAGGAATTTTTACTTTACTGGAGTATTTCCCATTTTCAGTACTTTTACTTCTACTCCACTACATCTCAGAGGCAAATATTGTACTTTTACTCCACTACATTTATTTGAAAACTTTAGTTACTAGTTACTTTGTAGATTTTGATTATTATTACAAAACATACATTAACCACTTCAGCCCAAACGTTGGCTATTTGAAAATAGCTGATCTACAAGATCACAACGCATCGCGATGCAACGCATTGTGAGCTTGTAGATCTGCTATTTTCCAAAGGATTTTTTATACATTTTGGACATTTGAAAACTTGTGAAATGGGACATTCTGCCGACCGAGTATACTTTTACTTTTGGTAATTTAAGTCCATTTTGTACCAATACTTTTGTTCTTTTACTCAAGTAAAATTGAATTCCGGCCTTTTACTTGAAACAGAGTATTTCTACATTGCAGTATTGATACTTTTACTTAAGTAAAATATGTGAGTACTTTTTCCACCACTGATTAAGACCTGAGGGCGATTCTATAATGTCTTCTAAATCATAATAGTTTTATGAAAAACCTACGTTGCTATACTAGTGGTTCTCTTTTTCATGCCAAGGACCCCCTAAAATGATATGTATTTGGCCGCGGACCCTCCCATCTCAAACATATTTGGTTCCAGGGACCCCCAGAAGTAAATATTTGAGGTAAAACATGCTTGCTTTTAAAACCATATATATTCAATTATTTTTATATTCATATTTTTTCGAAAATAGCAGATCTACAAGCTCAAAGCGTGGCACGAAGTGACGCACTATGATCTTGTATATCTGCTATTTTTGAATAACCAAAGTAAATCAATAATAAAAGAATGCACCCACACACTGCCAAATTGCACGGCACCAGGAGCACATTTATTGAGATCTCAATAAATGTGCTCCTGTACCGTGCAGTTTGTGTGCGGGTGTATCTTTTATTATTGATGTGCACTTGTTTGCCTACGCACCTGCCCTTAAGCTCTTATTCTAGGTGTGCGAAAGTTTTACTCAACAGAATAACTAAAATACAAATTAATGGTTAAAGTGGTTACACAGATGCTTTCCCATTTTTAATGGGTTAAAAACACTTGAATCCCAGCATCCAGGGGGCCCATTGTTGGGCCGTGAGGGTATAGGCTCTATTCACAGCAGCCATATTATGAAGACATTCACAGGTGTTACCAATGATACTAATGAAGGCTCTGTTCCATTTTGGTCAAACAGAGTCAGGGTGCTGATATTGTGCATGTTGGCCCACTGAAAACACTCTGCTAGACCAGTGGGTCTAAATTTGGGGTCCAGGGACCCTCATGGGCTTCCAAATGTCGCTGCTGTGATAATATGGCTGCTGCATAGAGCCTATCGCAAGTGGGCCCCAAAATAAATGACTAGGATTTGAATGATAATGCAACACTAATATAAAACAATCATACCAATGCATGAGAAATGAAAGTATCCTCAACTTTGTGCCATTGGTCTAAGGTGGAACACACTCGATTGATCTACTAGCTCACAGTCACAGCGCATTGCGATGAGACACGTTGTGAGCTTGTAGATCTGCTTCTGATTCTACCTATAAGTGTGAACTGTACAAGTGTTCCAAATCTTTTCAGGCCGCGTCCCCCCAAAATAATCATATTTGAACTGGGACCCCCCCCCCCCCACTCTGACAAGAACTTCACAATGCCTTTCTTTTACGTAATATTTGACAATTTGGCCAATATAGTATTAAAAAGGTCCGAAGATTCATGAAATTGTAACTTTATAAATGTGCAGATACCCTGTATACACTTATACTGTATGTTGGTTTGTTTACTGTTGAGTGAGAAAACAATGTTGCACATTAAGCTAATCATCTGGGGACCACCACAAAATAATGTGGGGTCCCGACCCCCAGCTTGGGAACCACTGCTGCAGTATAAGAAGTAATAAGGCGTTCATGGGAAAAGCAGGAAAAAAGGCAACACCTGCAAAAGTTGAATGGTGGTGATATAACAGGGTTTCTGCTCACTGCCACGATTGAAAAGCAGAGATATTATGTGCAGTGGTGGGGAAAAAGTACTCACATTTTGTACTTAAGTAAAAGTATCAATACTGCGATATAGAAATACTCTGTTACAAGTGAAAGTCCAGAATTCAAAATTTACTTGAGTAAAAGTACAAAAGTATTGGTATGAAAATGTACTTACAGTACCAAAAGTAGAAAGTACTCATTATGCAGAATGGCCCATTTTACAAGTTTTCAAATGTATAAAAAATCTTTTGAAAATTGCAGATCTACAAGCTCACAATGTGTCGCATCGCGACACATTGTTAGCTTGTAGATCGGCTATTTTCAATTATGTTTTGTAATAATAATCAAAATCTACAAAGTAACTAGTAACTACAGTGTTCAAATAATTGTTGTGGAGTAAAAGTACAATATTTGCCTCTGTGTAATGGAGTGAAAGTAAGAGTACCGAAAATTGGAAATACTCCAGTAAAGTAAAAAATACCTCACAATTTGACTTAAGTATAGTACTTGAGTACATGTACATAGTTACTTTCCACCACTGGTTTCTGCTCGGCAGACACGATTGAAAATCAGAGATATGTGACACCTGGGATTGGACCTGCACAGGGAGACAATGACAGCAGATCACATGTCACACATATAAAGGGACATTTCAACTGCTTTGCGACTCATTCACTCCTGGTTCTCTACAGCTACAGAGGTAAGACTACTTACAATACAATACAATAGAATTACTATCTGTATTTAGCAGGGGTGGAAGAGGTACTCTCCTTATTTTCTTGAGTAAAAGTTGCTATATCACATATTTTAACCCATTCAATCCGGGGACGCATCTGTGTCATTTTAGATTTCTTTGGGCTATGAGCTTGTATAATTTTTTATCGTGAACATTTGTGCAAATCTTTGAATATATGTTTTTAAAGCGAACATATGTAACTCAAATCTTACAAATGACATTTTACAAATGTCTTCTAAATCACAAACAGTTTTTTTTTTTTTAAAAGGACCCCAATCTCAAAATATTTTGTTCCAGGGACCCCCAGAAACAAAGATTTGAGTTAAAAATGTTTGCTTTAAAAAATATGTATTAAAGATTTGCACAAATGCTCACAATTTAAAAAAGAAATGTAGATCTACAAGCTCATAGCGCGGCACTCGGTGCCGCGCTATGAGCTTGAAGATCTGCTATTTTTGAATAACCAAAGTATAAGATAATGGTTAATGAGTAAAAGTACACTATTGGCATCAGGTTATTTTTTATATTTCTAAACGAATCGACGGGCTCACAACACATCACAATGTGACAAAAAATAAATAATAAAAAAACACATCTGAGCTTTGTAGATCTGCTATTTTCAAATAGCCGAACTATAAAATAGGGCTTAAGTGGTAATAATAAATCTAAATCTGCAAAGTAACTAGTAAATAAAGCTGTCAGATAATTGTAGTGGAGTAAAAAGTACATTATTAGCCTCTGAGATGTAGTGGAGTAGAAGTATAAATGGACACACACAAGTAAACTAAATGTATCTCAAAATACTTACACAGACCCCCATCTGAAAATATTTTGTGCTAGGGACCCCCATACAAGATTTGTGAAGTTGAAATGATTCCAAAATATAGAAATTCAACCTGGCAAACATATAACTAATTAAAAACAATTACATTTTTTAAAATGAATTCAATTCATATATCGTTGCTGTCAGACAGGATCTAAATAACCTCTTTTGTTTTTCTTTTTTTTGGGTAAATGAATACCCTAGGGCCTACTTCATACAAAACATGTTGCAATGTGACCCATTTTGAGCTTGTAGATCGGGTATTTTTTGCTATGTTTGAATTTGAAGTTTGAAAGTAACAATTTTGGATATAATGAGATTCCCCTCGACAGCATCAATAGGCCTATGTTGTTTTAGCAGTGTAGAGATCAATGGTGTAAAGTAACTAAGTAGATTTACTCACGTACTGTACTTAAGTACACTTTTGAGGTACTTTTACTTTACTAGAGTATTTCCAATTGTCTATACTTTTACTTCTACTCCACTACATCTCAGAGGGAAATATTGTACTTTTACTCCACTACAATTATTTGAAAACTTTAGTTACTGGTTACTTTGCAGATATAAATGATTACATAATAAAACATACATTAACCACTTTAGCCCTATTTTATACCTAGGCTATTTGAAAATAGCCGATCTACAACGCGTCACATCGCGAGAGATGACATTCATGTTATAGAAATACGGGGCAACCTGAGGCACGGGTGCCAATATTGGCACAGGGGAGGGTGATCACTGGTTAAAAAATAGCAGATATACAAGCTCATAGCGCGCCACCGAGTGCCGCACTATGAACTTGTAGATCTGCTATTGTTGAGGGAAAAAATCGTGAAAATGTATTTGAATATAAATATACATTTTGAACTGCTTCTGGGAGGTCCCTGGAACAAAATATTTTGAGATGTGGGGTCCGTGGACAAATACATGTCATTTTAAGAACCACTGATATTATAGGAACATAAGTAAAAAAAAAAGTAAATAAACCTGTTCGGATTTAGAAGACATTTGTAGAATCCCCCAGAAGCAAAGATTTGAGTTTAAAAATATATATATATTATATTCAAAGAATTGCCCACCATTTTACCCCCAAAAATAGCAGATCTACAAGCTCGTAGCGCAGTACCGAGTGCAGCGCTACGTGCTTGTATATCTGCTATTTTTGAATAACCCAAAGTATAAAATTAAGGTTAAAGCTTTAATGGGTTACAAATAAAAGTCAATTAAATTAAGTCCCCTCACACCTGTATGCAAATGAGATCCTGCACATATTTCTATATTCATTCAAACTCTGAACTCTGACTGGGGAGGGAGTCTGGGAGATCGGCATGTTGCTCTGATTATCATTACATTGTCCTGATGTGAATTGACATATTTCAAAGAAAAAGAGGAAGAAAAAAATGGTTATGTACTGTACATGGACCTTCAAAATCTGTTGGAAATGTTTCATTTTGTTGCGGTGTCATAATTAAACTTAAAGGAGGAGTTCACCCAAAATATGACATCAATTGCACACCCCAACAAGCTTTGAATTCATGGATTTATTTTAGTTTTTGTGGCATTCCTAAGCCAATAATTTGATGACCGGATGTGTATCCGGTAGGAGACACAAATAATCTACTTTGTGTCTCCTATCGGATACATTAGCCGGTAGGAGACGGAAATCAAATTATTGGCTTAGGAATGCAACAAAAACAAAAATAAATCCATGGATTCAAGGCTTCATGGGATGTGCAATTGATAGAAAATAAGTCATTTTTTGGGTGAAAATTTGAAATACTCCTTTAAAGAGATAGTTCACCCCCAAATTAGTGTATTTTCTATCGATTACTCACCCCATGGAGAATTGAATTCACGGATTTATTTTTTGTTTGCATTCCTAAGCCAATAATTTGATGACGAACAGTTAACATCTAGATTCTAGAACAGACCAACAGTTAACATCTAGATTCTAGAACAGACCAACAGTTAACATCTAGATTCTAGAACACTGCACTGCATTTCATGTCAAAAAGGTCGCCAACATTTCATCATGTTGTTTTAACAGAGTAGATATGACATACACGTTGTATTTGATTTCATTGTGTTGTGTGTTTTTCTTTTTCTTTTTCAGAGTAGATATGGCGTCCGTGACGTGGCTTTGTGTGGTGGTGGCTGTGCTGTCTGCTCTGATGGAGAGTCATTGTAAGTACTCAAAATGAAGTCATTCATATTAGGTTTTTACTTGATAACCTGATTTAACGATCCATGTTGTTATTGTAGCCCCTCAGGCGCTGACCTGTTACAACTGCACCAGCATCAAGGAGAACCACCTGTGTGACCAGAGCTACCAGAAAGAAATGGAGTGTGGCATGGGCTTCCCTTCCTGCATCCACATACACATGAGCATCCCTAACCGTAAGATACACCACCATAATAATAATAATGACAACCAGGGGAATTAGGGGATCTCAGGGAATGGCAGTTGCCACCCCCGAGAGTTCACATTTTACATAGAAAAATATAAAAAAACAAAAAAATAAAAACTGTTATTGTTGTCATTCTCAGACGGTGAACATGACGTGCTACGCTGCGCTACGGCTAAGGAGTGTGAACAGCCGTCGACCACTTCGGCGGTCCAAAAGACCTGCTGCGACACTGACCTCTGCAACAAGCTCCCATAAAACCACACATTATACAGTAGAAACAACATTTACGTTAAATTAATTCTTAATCAGATATTTTCTTAATATTTATCATAATTGTCACTGCCCGGTGGAAAAACCTTGCATCTCCGTAGCTCATCTTACGTTTTATTTCACAAATAAATGTCCTGCTTTTACTCTCTGTCGTATGCCACTGTCACGCAAAAAAGTAGCAAAAATAGCAGATCTACAAGCTCACAACGCGTCGGATCGCGACACGCTGTGAGCTTGCAGATCTGGTATTTTCATACAAGGTCTTTGGCCGACTGATGATCCGTTCATGGCTTTATTTTGTACACGACTCATTTTCAAGATTATGAAATCAATAAAATGACAAAATGATGAAAATGTAGTCAAGCATCGGGTCCTGGATGGGAAGATGTTAAATGATAAATAAAGGACTGAATGATTTGTTGAATGGGGTGTTTTTTGTTGTTTTTGTTTTTGTTTGTTTAATACGTGCTGAAATGTACTTATTCGGTATTTGAGCCACGGACCACCATTTGATGAGATTTAACCTCTCAGAAACCAAAGCTAAAGAATATTTAGCTATCGTTGGATTTTGTCCACAATTCCATGCTGTATTGATGTTGGTACCATAGGAGAGACAACAGGCAAACGTTGGTCAAAATAACAATTCTTCTGCATTCTCTAATTGTGTAGACTTCTTGTAAATTAAGTAATACAGATGTTTAACAATAATTTAACTCTTGAGAGCGTAAATGAAACCAAATGGACCCTCACGGGTCCATTTGGTTACATTTTACTCTCTCAAGAGTTAAAGATCTAATAATGGTCCATTTGGTTACCAACTCTCCATCATTTAGCTGGGGACAACCTGGGACCCCCTCAAGGACCACTGGTGGTCCCCAGACCACTGGTTGAGAACCACTGCTTTACACCATTGTGTTGCGTTGTGTTAGATTCACGTTAATGTGTATTTTCAGACAGCTAAACCAGTTAAACCATTGATACTTTGAAAACTTGGTCTGCACTTTTTCCCCGCCCTAAACCAAACCTCTTTGTTTGTTCCCCTCAGAATAGGGATGCTAAGGTTCAAGTGGTTAATGTAAAAAAAAAGTTCCTATCACAAAAATATTTGGTGGCCCCCCTGTAGTTACTCTGAGGACCCCCTAGGAGTCCCGGACCCCCTGTTGAAGACCCGCTCGATGCAGTTTTGAGATATCTTTATACTCTGCTTCAGTGTGTCCATTTTTTGCAATTGCAATTATGTGAAACTTTTAATCACCAGTTACTTTGTATAAGATGATTACAATTATTATTATGTTATACAAACACAATAAAATGATGCTAAACTTGTATTCTTAGTCTATTCGGGAATAGGTTCTTTTTTCTTTCTTTCTTTCCCTTCTTTCTCTCCTTTCTTTCCTTCCTCAGTTACACATCTCCTCCACCAGGGGGCGAAAGGAAACGAGCGCACTGTTGCCATGTCCGCTTATTACAAGCAACTGTGGGCTTATTTTTTATAGTTGCTTGTATTAGTTTTTTTTAGGGCTTGTTTCTAAAATCTTGTATAAACCAGTGGTTCTCAAATATTTTCATGTAAAAGCAAGGACCCCTAAATTAATATGTAATTATCCAAGGACCCCCATCTGAAAATATTTTGTGACAGGGACCATCAGATTTGTGTTAAAATGTTTTTAAAATATTCAACATTTTCCATTTTTTCCCTAAGATTCTTTTGAAAATTGCCGGGGACACGTTGTGAGCTTGTGGTAGGGAAAGTACTCAAATGTTTTACTTATAAGTAAAAGTATCAATACTAGAAATGTAGAAGTACTCTGTTACAAGTAAAATTCAGAATTAAAAATGTACTTGAGTCAAAGTACAAAAGTAAGTATTGGTATCAAAATGTACTTAAAGTAACAAAAGTAAAGGTTCTAAAATGTTTGAATATATCAGCTCATATGTTGATAAATATCAGCTCTACAAGCTCACAACGGTCGCGAATAGAGTCATACGCGTTGTGAGCTTGTAGATCTGCTTGTAGATCTGCTATTTTTAAATAGCCCAGGAATAATAAAACAGGGCTGAAGTGGTTAATGTATGTTTTATAATGTAATCATTTATATCTGCAAAGTAACTCGTAACTATAGTTTTCGAAATTCAAATAATTGTAGTGGAGTAACAGTACAATATTTGCCTCTGAGATGTAGTGGAGTAGAAGTATAAGGTTATGTATAAAGTGCTCATGTGGCCTAATAATAGTCGCTTCCTTTGGGCTTGTTTTCCTAGACCTGATTGCTTACTTGTCGCACAGAATCTGGCAACGCTGAACGGGGCGCCTGTATCACTGGGTGCGTTCGGAAATTACGCACCGGAGCCTACCCCTATGACCGGAGCACACTCGCCTATTAGTTTGTATTGGCCAGTGCGCTCAGTGCTGTACTTTCGAACGCACCTAGAGTTATATCTAGAGGGCGGACGGCCCCGCCCCCACCCATTCATTTCAATGAAAGTTGCTCACAAGCGCATGAAGCACCCGGAAGTACCCGTACTTCCTGTTTTGGAGCCAATAGAGCAGGCGCACTAGCGTTCCAGATGATGGAAGCATGCGCAGTAGTGTTTTGAATGCCAAAGTCCTGCAATACCAGATTTTACCACCAGGCAACGGCAGCTTCACTGTTCCACCGCGGTTCTGGGGGCCTTGGCCTGGATCCTTTCAGTGGTGGAAAGTAACTAAGTACATTTACTTAAGTACTGTCTGTACCTAAGTACAATTTTGAGGTATTTGTACTTAGCTTGAGTATTTCCAATTTCCAATACTTTTACTTTTACTTCTACTCCACTACATCTCAGTGGCAAATATTCTACTTTTACTCCACTGCAATTATTTGAAAACTTTAGTTACTAGTTACTTTGCAGATATAAATGATTACATTATAAAACATACATTAACCACTTTAACCCTATTTTATACCTAGGCTATTTGAAAATAGCCGATCTACAAGCTCACAACGCCTCGCATCGCAACGCGTTGTGAGCTTGTAGATCTGCTATTTTCAAACATTTTTACGTTTTAACATTTTACTTTTGATACTTTAAGTACATTTTGATGCCAATACTTTTGTATTTTTACTCAAGCAAATTTTGAATTCCGGACTTTTACTTGTAACAGAGTACTTCTACATTGCAGTATTGATACTTTTACTTAAGTAAAACATGTGAGTACTTTTTCCACCTCTGGAT
Source organism: Gymnoscopelus microlampas (assembly GCF_963454915.1). Classification (NCBI taxonomy): domain Eukaryota; kingdom Metazoa; phylum Chordata; class Actinopteri; order Myctophiformes; family Myctophidae; genus Gymnoscopelus; species Gymnoscopelus microlampas. The sequence goes on from NC_139951.1 coordinate 548,107, forward strand.
CCTTTACAGCGCATGCGCGAGCCCCCCACGTTGACCCGGAAGTATATACTTGTATGTTGTTGTTAGCAGTTAGCGTATTAGCATGCAGCAGCTCATTGTTCTCTCATTTAAAGGGATACTTCACAACAATAAGAACAACAACAACAATAATAATGAGTGATACTTTATGCTCATTATGCACCACGTGACAGACGCTGCAGCCGGTGAGAAGCAGTGTTGCCATGTCCGCTTATTATAAGCGACTTTGGGCTTGTCTTTTCTGTGAAGTTGCTTGTAAATTAGCCCTAGAATGTCTGTGATCTTACATACATTTCAAGTATTCCAAATACACAGTCATAGATCCCCCTCGTAGGCGCGCTGTGTAGTGACGATCTGCGCGGCCGTAAAAGTGCTCTAAACTCCGTCTGTACTCACCCAATAATTAATTCCTAAGACTTGGAGTCATTTTTTGTCCTCTAGTGTCATATCCATTTGAAAGTTCTGGCAGAAAACGTGTGTTTAGTCAAATATCTCCACTTTTCCACGAGCTTCACACGGACGACTGTCTGGGTGCGCTAGGGGGGCTGACTTGAGTGACGGACCCATTTACTTGTGTGGGTCCGTCACTCAAGTCGCGCATCCAGTAAAAGTATCAATACTGCAATGTAGAAATACTCTGTTACAAGTAAAAGGCCTGTGTTCAAAATATTACTTGAGCAAAAGTACAACAGTATTGGCATCAAAATGTACTTTAAAAAGTGCCAAAAGTAAAAGTACGAAAATGTTTGAAAATAGAACATCTACAAGCTCACAATAGAGCTGCTATTTTCAAATAGCCTGTATGCCAGGTACAAAATAGGGCTAAAGTGGTTAATGTATGTTTTATAGTATAATACTTCATAGCCATGGTTCACATGACGCTTTGACAGTCATGTTTCAGGGCTAAATACTTCATATCTGCAAAGTAATTAGTAACTAAAGTTTTCAAATGATTAGTGGAGTAAAAGTATAATGTTTGCCTATGAGATGAAGTGGAGTAGAAGTAAAAGTATTGAAAATGGGAAATACTCCAGACAGTAAAGTAAAACAAATCCTCAAACTATACTGAAGTGCAGTACTTGAGTAAATGTACTTAGTTACTTTACACCACTGTTTTTTGGGGGGCTTGTTTCTAAAGTGTACATCCTAATATACAATAGATATGCTACATTTACGCTAAATCTACATTTGTAAATGCGGGTTCAAAGCCACAAGTGCTTATAGCCAATAAAAGACTCATGTTCCACCCACAATTTAGGTGGCATTTCAAAGACTTATTCCTTCATTAATGCTATAAAGCTGTTTATCCTAGCTTAGAAGTGAAACAAATTACGTGTGTGTCGGGTAATAGTGTCGCCTCAGTGCTTTAACTCCGATCTGTGCTTCTGGGGGTCCCTGGAACAACATTTTTTTAGATGGGGGTCCGCGGCCAAAAACAAATCATATTGGGGGTCCTTGACATGAAAAATGTTTGAGAATCACTGATATTATAGCAACAGTTTTTTCAAAAAACTTGTAGGATTTAGAAGACATTTGTACAATCCCCAGAAGCAAAGATGTGAGGACCTGTGCACACATTACACACATACTAGCAACAAGCCATTGGTCACGCCTCCACATCGTACGTTCAGTAAAAACACCTGACGTTAATTACGACGTGCTTAAATGGGCCCAAGGGTCATTTAAGGTATTTACGTGTATGTAATAACAGTGAATATGTGAAAAGTGCATTAACGTGATTTGAATATGTATTCTGTGACCTGGAATTGTCATTGATGTACAATGCAGAACTCCACTGAACCAAATACGGAGATGAATGGAGGTGCAATGTATTGTGATGACATCATGCAAACGCCAGACACATCAGGTAATGTACAACTCAAATTGTTTCTCTCTGTACATGGTGTGTGTGTGTGTGTGTGTGTGTGTGTGTGTGTGTGTGTGTGTGTGTGTTTGTGTGTGTGTGTGTGTGTGTGTGTGTGTGTGTGTGTGTGTGTGTGTGTGTGTGCGCGCGTGCGTGCGTGCGTGCGTGTCTGACTTCGCTCATCTGTTGTGCGTCCTCTGTTGTAGCATCGCGTTTGTCATTAAATATGTAGCCATGTGCATGACATTTGTTACATTTCTGCCTAATAACATATTCAATCAATCAATCAAAAAACACAATAATTGTAATACCAGTATAGAGCCTAATATTGGTTCTCTTATTAATCACAAATTATTCCAACACATTCTGTTTCACACAAAGCACCCTAAATCCGTTACTTAAAGTACCAAAAGTAAAACATACTCATTATGCAGAATGTCCCATTTCACAAGTTTTCAAATGTATTACAATGTATTAAATTCATTTGAAAATAGCAGATCTACAAGCTCACAATGTGTCGCACCGCAACACATTGTGAGCTTGTAGATCGTCTACTTTCAAATGGCCGATATATAGGGCCAAAATGGTTAATGTATGTTTTGTAATAATAATCAAAATCTACAAAGTAACTAGTTATTGAAATAATTTTAGTGGAGTAAAAGTACAATATTTGCCCCTGAGATGTAGTGGAGTAAAAGTGAAAGTACTGAACATTGGAAATACTCCAGTAAAGTAAAAATACCTCAAAATTGTACAAAAGTACAGTACTTGAGTACATTTACTTAGTTACTTTACACCACTGGGTTTAAAATCCTCTTTCCAAACCTTTTGCAAACTGCTAATAAAGTATTCAATCAATCAATCCAAAACCGATGTATACAGGTTTAAAGTGCTCATGTAGCCTAGTCGCTTCTATTGGGCTTGTTTTCATAGACCTGGTTGCTTGTTTCTCTCACAGAATCTGTCGACACTGCCGTCGGACCAAGGCTGCTCCACCGGGGAGGGACGCTGGTGGAAGCCCGCCGGAGAAGACGCCGCCAGGCCCGGCAGGCTGCGCTGCGACGCCCCGCCGCTGACTCCTCCCCCAACTCCGCCTCCAGCAGCGACACAGACTCTACACAGCATGGTCAGTCTCTGCTTTGTTACCGTTTAAACCCATTAAGACCGGGAAAGGAACGCATCTGTGTCAATTTAAGATGTCTTTGGGCTTTTCAAAAATAGCAGATATACAAGCTGTGATCTTCTATTTCTGAAAAAACATGAAAATGTGTGCAAATCTTTGAATATATATATTTTTTTACTCAAATCTTTGCTTCTGGGGGGTCCCTGGAACAACATATTTTCAGATGGGGGTCCACGGCCAAATACATATAATTTTGGGGGTCCTTGACATGAAACAGTTTGAGAACCACTGATATAGCAACATACTGTTAGAATTTAGAAGACATTTGTAGAATCCCCCAGAAGCAAAGATTTGAGTTACAAATGTTTGCTTTAAAAATATATATATATATTCAAATATTTGCATACATTTTCACGATTAAAATAAATCTTAAAATGACACAAATGATTCTTTCCCGGTCTTTAAAGGTTAAAAGGATCCTTGGCTAATAAGCCAAAGATGCCTTAATACATTATAATTGTCCTCTATAACTAAAATGTTAAATTAAAACCTTAAATATTGTATTTATTTTAGAAATAGTTCATCTTTCACTCAATAGGGGCATTGCCCGTCGCAAGTTGATGGTGTCATTTGTCCATCTGTGGTCTAGCCCTATGGAATTTATGGAATGCATGTGAAAATTTAAAAACTACTTAATCCTACGGTTAATATGAGCATCAAATCAATATTTTAAATGTTTTTTTTGCACAAAATAAAATATTTAAGGTGTTTTAAAAAGATATATTTTAATTATAGAGGGCAATTATAATGTATTAAGGCATATTTGGCTTATTAGCCAGGGATCCTTTTAACATCAGTGGTGTAAAGCAGTGGTTCTCAACCTTTTCAGGCCGTGACGCCCCAAAATAATCATATTTGAACTGAGGGCCCCCCAATAATCGTATTTGAACTGGGGACCCCCCCCCCCCCCCCCCCCCCCCCCCAATAATCATATTTGAACTGAGGGCCCCCAAAATGATCTTATTTGAACTGGGGACCCCCCCAAATAATCAAATTTGAACGGGGGACCCCCCCAAAATAATCTTATTTGAACTGGGAACCCCCCTAAATAACCATATTTGAACTGGGGACCCCCCCAAAATAATCACATATTAAAGGACGAATTCACCACTTTTCAACATATCTTCATATAATAGGTCCTCACTAATGCTCATGATAAAATGGTACAATTTTTTTCTAATCAGTCTGTGTCTCAGAGGAGGGCTGTAGACAATTCAGAAACCCGTCTACCACTGACATCATCGATGGGGAATCCAAGCTAATAGAAACTGCAGGCTTTGTATTCCTGGAAAGTTTCAATGCAATAATAGATCCCATTGTTCTCGCCTTAATAAAAATCGGAATTAAAAAAAAAATATATTTTTTGAAAAAAAAATCCTGCCTAACGATGGTGTCACTGGTAGACTGGACTGTCCACAGCCCTCCTATGAGACACAGACCAAGTAGAAAAAAATGGTATAATTTTATCATGAGCATTAGTGAGGACCTATTATATGAAGATATGTTGAAAAGTGGTGAAGTCGTCCTTTAACTCATTGAGTGCCAAGATATCATTATCTGAAGATTTTCAGCTCCATCCACTCCTTGTTTAACTTATAACTGAAAAGGGCTGTATCTCGCTTCCTAAGCACTTTTTTTTTTACCTTGAAAAAATCTCTGGCACTGGGACAACATAGCCAGAAATTATTCTGGCAATTCTGGCACTCAATGAGTTAACTTTGAATTGTAGGAATTGAGGCATTACATTTAGTTTGACTCGGTTCCACAGATAAATATTGTGAACATAGCCTAGTATTAATTTCACAATATTTGCCTCTTTCTTATATTATTTGGCAATTTGGCCAATGTTTAACCAGTTTTATAGTATAAAACAGTAAAATACTATACTTTTGATGCAGTAATGATGGTCTTTTCATTTCCTTAGTTTTTTTTTTAGGTATTAAAAAGGTCTTAAAAGTCCATCAATTGTCACTTTACTGTCATCTGGGGACCCCCCCCACAAATCATGTGGGGACCCACCTGGGATTCCTGACCCACAGATTGAGAACCACTTGTGTAAAGTAACTTTAAAATGTACTAACTCAAGTACTGTACTTAAAGGTAGGGTAAGTGATTTTCTTTGGTTAAAATAAGTGTTAAATAGCGCTATATTGTGATAGTACTCATTGCTATAGAGCAGTGGTTCTCAACCTTTTTACAACAAGTACCACCTCAGATTTTATCTGTCATTCCAAGTACCATTACCGCCAAACGTTTGGCTTCGTGCGCGCGCAGCGCGCGCGATTTTTTTTGCGGTTATTAGCGGTTATTGATGCTTTTTGGGCGGGTTTAGGATGGATTTAGGGCAGTGGTTTTCAACCTTTATCATGCCAAGGACCCCTAAATTGATAAACATTCGGCCGTGGACCCCCATTTGAAAATGTTTTGTGCCAGGGACCCCCAGAAGCAAAGATATCTGTTCATTTTCGCTTTAAAAAAAAAATAATATTCAAAGATATGCAACACTTTTTCAAGGTTTTTCCAAAAATAGCAGATCTACAAGCTCATAGCGCGGTGCCATGCCTGCTATTTTTGAACAGCCAAAGCTAAGTGGTTAAAAATGATTGTGACGCTATTAACTCATGTCCAACTTGACCATACTGTACAATACCAAGTACATTTTCAAAAAGCCAAAGTTTAAATGGGGCTGAAGCGGTTTATGTATGTTTTGTCATAATAATTAAAATCCACAAAGTTACTAGTAGTAACTAAAGTTTTCAAATAATTGAGGTGGAGTAAAAGTATAATATTTGCCTCTGAGATGTATTGGAATAGAAATACAAATATTGCAAATTGGAAATACTCCAGTCAAGTAAAATTACCTTAAAATTATACTCAAGTACAGTATTTGAGTACATGTACTTAGTTACTTTCCACCACTGTCAGCATTAGATAAGATGAATTACTCACCTTCTGAAAAGATGAAAGAAAACACACTTTTGTTCCATAGCCCCACATTGTCTTGGTTTCAGAGATCATGGTTGTAAATATGAACTTTTGCCACAAAGTCTTTATATTCCATAATGTCCCATGACCCACGTCCGTGTTATTTACATTTTGACGATGCACGTTAGTCAAGTGGAGCTGTGTTCAGTGAGCAGAAAGCTGTCAAGTGGCCTCCAGAAAATAAATCTGGTTTCCTTTCAAAACGATGTGCATTTCAGAATAAGAGGTTTTTTAAAACTCTATCCTTGTAATGTTACAATTCAACACACGTTTTATTTTGAAATCATACTACTGGAAGTAGAAGTACCCAGGTAGCCTAGTTGAAACTACTTAACTTCACGCGAAAGCAGCTGTTTATGCGGAACGGGGGGAGAAAAAAAAAGTCAGACAAACAGTGGGGGGAAATCACGGATCTGTGAGAGTGTCCCGTCGTACGCACAAATTAATGAATGGTTGTGACGCCCTGTATGTTAATCTGACGTTAGTAGATTATGTTTTATTCTTGAACATGGCCATGGGTCTGTGTCAGGTTATTTAATATGGGATTTTCACAGCTGCCTTTGACTGTTTCTTAACGGAACGGCGTTCCGCCACCGAATATTTTACCGGAACGCCGTTCCGGACCGTGCCGGCCCACTTTCACCCCTGCCTCACCGTGTTTGTTTTGATCGTGGCTACCAGTACCGGCGCAGAAAGGGCGCGTTCGAAAATACAGTGCTGAGCGCACTGGCCAATACAAACTAATAGGCGAGTGCTCCGGTGCGTAATTTCCGAACGCACCCAAAGTAACAGCCAGGAAATGCGCTGTTCCCACGCTGACAAAGTGTTCAACAAAACATTTTTTAAATTAAATTTGAGTGATATTATGGTAATGTTATTTCCATTCAAAGTAGTATTTCGATAGTTTTATTATGTTTTCATATATATATATATTTTTTTTTTTTTTTCATTTCCCCCCCACTTTTTTCATTTTTGGGAAGATTCTTCCGCGTACCACCAGGGGGGGGCTCAAGTACCACCGGTGGTACGCGTACCACAGGTTGAGAACCACTGCTATAGAGTGTTTGTTCAGTAAAAGGAGTCTCCTTGTCTCTCCAGCTCTTTATAAAACAGAAAATGCATTTTCGTTTCAGTTTCAGTTTCATTTCCAATTTTATCCTTATTGGATAAAATTAAATTGGAAGTGATGACACTAAGAAATGAGCAGACAAAATTGGAACTGGAACACTATAAAAATGAAGCTTAAAAATGGGTACTTTCTCCTGATTGGATGAGATTTTGACACCTACCGGAAAATGTATTTTCTGTTTATTAAAGAGCTGGAGAGATGGGGAGACTCCTGTTACTGAACAAACACTCTATAGCCATGATTACTATCAGAATATAGTGCTTTAACCTTTTAACAAAATACTTTTTGTTTTAACCAAAAAATATCACTTACCCTACCTTTAAGTACAATGTTGATGTATTACTTACTCTACATTTTCTACTCCACTACATCTCGGAGGCAAATATTGTACTTTCACTCCACTACAATTATTGTGGAAGTTTTAGTTACTCGTTACTTTGTACATTTTCATTATTATTCCACAACATACATTAACCACTGAAACTCTGTATACAGTTCGGCCATTTGAAAATAGCCGATCTACAAGCTCACAATGCGTCGCGATGCCATAGTTGTGCAACTTCAACTGAAGCGTTCAAAATATTACTGTAAATGAAATGATCATCATGTGATGAATGACGTGGTATCCTACAATCCAATTGGCACAGACTGGCATACTCGCCGATACGGTTACCAGCATTTTAGGGAGTATCGGCAGCTTTTCTGATCGGAACAACTCAATTCAATTCAATTTTATTAAAGTGTCAAATCACAACAAGTTGTCTCAAGACACTTTACATGTAGAGAAGAGACCCGACAGTCCCACCCTGAGCAAGCAATTTGTGTGGCAACAGTGGCAACGAAAAACTCCCCCTTAACTGGAAGAAACGTCAGGCAGACCCTAGGCTCTAGGGTGGCGGCCTTCTGCCTCGACCGTGTCGGGGGGAAAGAAGAGAGAGAGAGGGAGAGACAGAGGAGAGACAGAAAGAGATACAAGTAGTAACAATAACAATAGTAGCAAATATAACAGTGTAAGATAGTATATGATAATATGATATAGTACAGCAATAATGTGTATGTAGTATATAATGGTATAATATAAGAATGTTAAGATAATATACAGTATAGTGTAGTGGTATAGTGTAATGTAGTAGAAATCCACGGTCGTGCTCCATGGAGAGGCCCGGTCCGCAGTCACGGTCTTGAGCCACAGCTGGGGGTCCGTAGTGACAGTCCATGGAACAGCACCACTGCTGTTTACAAGCAGTGGTGGAAAAAGTACTATCGCAACGTGTTGTGAGCTTCAAGATCAAATAGGGCTAAAGTGGTTAATGTATGTTTTATAATAATAATTTATATCTGCAAAGTAACTAGTAACTGAAGTTTTCAAATAATTGTAGTGGAGTAAAAGTACAATATTTGCCTCTGAGATGTAGTGGAGTAAAAGCGAAAGTATAGACTTTTCTGTAATTGGAAAAACTCCAGTAAAGTAAAAGGACCTCAAAATTGTAAGTGTATTAAGTACAGTACTTGAGTAAATGTACTTAGTTACTTTACACCACTGTTTACGAGCCAGTTTGCTGTGGGAGGTGGACAGAGTACTCAACCCCAGTACTTGAGTAAGAGTACAGATACTCCCTGGTTAAATGTACTCCACTACAAGTAACTGTAGCTCAGTCAAAATATTACTTGAGTAAGAGTAAAAAAGTGCTTGCTTTTAAATGTACTTAAGTAATCAAGAGTACATGCTTTTAAAAACACTTAAGTAAAATACTTAAGTAAAAGTAAAAGTAAATTTCTTATTTTTCACATCAATGAATTGCTGTAATGTTTTCACAATTAATTTATAAGACCTTGTAACTTGTTTCAGAGAAGTCATTCTGAAACCACCTGCACTGATGTGCTTGCTTGTAGAACCACTACGTTATACAAAGCATGCAGAAATGCCTATAAAAACATAGAATTGAAATTAATGGGATCGAAAAGGTTGTCATTTTCATGTTTTATTAAACACGGGGGGTTTACACAAATAGGGCTGTCAATGGAGGAAACTGCAACTTAAGGGGTTGGATAGCCTTGAAGTTGTTTGTGGCCATCATCAGGAGTTCCTCCCAAGAAAACATAATGTCTGTCCAAACTCTAGATCTGCAGAAATCTAAACTATCTAGGCATCTAGAGACCATCCAGTCTACTTCCCACAGTACACTCATTTTCAGACATTAGGCAGGGCATGTTCTCTCCTTCACTGAGGAGTAGGGATGGAGCTTGTTCATTTTTATTGATAATGAGCACCTTATCGAGCCTGCTTATCAAACCAAGCTTTTATCGAGCCCACTATCAATCTTTTTCTATTATTAAGAAAAAAGACGTGAGACGAAAAATTCTGAACAGAACAGGTATCTTTTTTTATTGGCCAGTTGTGACAGTGAGTTTGTGGCTGACCACTATCTAAAATTAAATGAAGTGATGTCAAAAGTTAAAAATATTTTTGCCTATCATTAAAACAACCATTCATATAATGTGCAATAAGTGTTAAATGGCTTTATATTATGAATAGTACTGTAATAATTACTATAAAATCTCCATGTCTCTTCAACTCTTTATAAACAAAATGCATATTTATTTTTTCTATTCTTTTTTCTTTGTTTTAACCAAAATATATCACTCGCACTACATTTTACTAGGGCCTTCAAATACAGTACTTTTCTAACAGACAGAAGGCAAGTGACCTTTTTACTTTTGGAAAATAATATTGAAGAACCGGTTAATGTGTGTACTGTCGCTTTAAAAGCGCAATTTATACTTCATCGTACGACGGTGTCACGCACCAAACATAGCCGATCTCCAAGCTCACACTGCGTCTGTTCGCACAACTCGATCGCCAGAGGAAACGTTCTCATTGAACGTTTTTCAACGTTTCTCAAAATCCGTGCATAGACTACTGGAAAACCACAAATTCCGTGCATAGCCGCCTCGCTAGGGCTGCACAATTAATCGAAAAAAGATCGTGATCTCGATTCAGACACCTATGCAATCTCGATTTTAAATTATGGCAATTTTTTTTTCAATGTTAAAAAAAAAAAAAAAAAAAAAAGAAATGTTTTTTTTTTTTTTTTTTACATTGATTTTTTTAAAATATATATTTACAAGAGAATCGTGTGAGAATCGTGATCTCAATTCTTATGGAGGAAAATCGTGATTCTCATTTGAGCAAGAATCGTGCAGCCCTACGCCTCGCATCTCCCCCATTGTGACTAAACCATTTCGGAGGCGCGCAGTCTCAAGGGAATTGTCGCCGTGTGAAGGACCACCGAGCGAGCTAAAGCGAGCGTGTTGCCGTCCTGAACATTGCGACATTCCCTTGAGCCTACTCGGCGCCGTTTGAGTTACGTACCGATAGGCACAGAATCGTAAATTTTGTTGTGGGGACTGCTCTACTTCCGGGTTTTTCCGGGTTGCGACTGGTTACGCCCACCGTGGGACTCCCCGTACATATGCACGGAATTTGGGGGTTTCTAGGCGACTATGCACGGAATGACATGCACAAATCCGTGCAATGTATACTAATTCTCTGGCGATCAGGCTGGTTCGTACCACGTTCTGAGCTTGTAGATCTGCCATTTTCGGCAACGATAGACTGAGGGACGGACACGCTCAAGCAACACTAGTTATTCATTCACAGGGAGATCCCAAACGGACTATTATCAATTGGATTATTAAAATTGTCAACGGAGACTTGCTACCTTGGGTAGAAGAGGACGAGTGAAACTTTTGAGCGTTTCACTCGTTGACGCCATTGTTTCACCGCTGCACCGCACATGTAAACACAACGACAACCACCCGAGTGTACTACAAATTATTGTTGAAAGCAGAGATGTGGTTTGTCTTTGGTAAACACAGTAAGCATTTGAAGCTATATGCTTTTTTTGTCTGTGTCCGGGTTTTTCACCCCCGCATATTCAAACATGGACTTAAGATAAGGCCATGGGTGTTGTTCTTGTTCGGGTTTCTCAGCCTCATTCTGCTGATCATCACAGTCATCAGAGTCGGAGACGGAGAGAGTGCTCTCGTCTTCTCCTACTGCCGCCATTATTACCGCCGTCCTGTTTTGAGTTGATAAAAAAGTAACGTGGGTTAACCAGCGTTATCCTTATATGGATGCTGGGCGGCCCTGGATGACGTATTTCCGCTTTTACGTAGACCCCAGTGGAGAACGTGTACTGTGATAGGTTTCCTTCTTTGACGAACACAGCTTGTGGCCAATTGCATTTTAGGGGAAAAGGTGTTCTTTTTTTTTCTTCAGCAAACCAAAAGTAACGCGTACTTTTTAGCCTTTGTAGAAATCTACTCGAGTAAGAGTACAATATTTTTCTTGGAAATGTACTCGAGTAAGAGTAATAAGGGTCAAAAAAATATAATACTCAAGTAAAGTACAGATCCTCAGAATATGTACTTAAGTACAGTACTTAAGTAAATTTACTCCGTTACTCCACCTCTGCTCTCTAGGGCCTGCAGCCTGTGAGAAGAGCGTGAGGCATCTGGACCCGACTCGTGCCGAAACCAAGGAAGAGGCAACGCCACTGCAGGAGGAAAACACTGTGAAAGCAGCGGATGGAAGCCAGGTTTGTCCATGTTTTGATGAACCCATCCAGACCGGGAACGCATCCGTGTCATTTTTAGATTTCTTTGGCTATTCAAGAAATAGCAGATCTTCAATCTCATAGCGCTACGAGCTTGTAGATGTGCTATTTTAGAAACATCTTGAAAATCTGTAGATATATTTGAAGATATATTTTGTAACATTTGTAACTCAAATCTTTGCTTCTGGGGGATTCTACAAATGTCTTCTAAATCCTAACATTTTTTATTTATTTTTTTTAACTTATGTTGCTGTGTATCAGTGGTGCTCAAACTTGTTCATGTCAAGGACCCCCAAAATGATATGTATTTGGCCGCGGACCCCCCATCTGAAAATATTTTATTTCCAGGGACCCCCCAGAAGCAAAGATTTTAGTTCGCTTGAAAATATACATATTATTTTCAAAGATTTGCACACATTTACATTTGTCGTATTTACGGTGCATACATATGTACATCTTTCACCCTAATATACAGTATGTTACGAGGAAAGCTTTAGAGAATATCCGTTTCCATTAGGACAAGTTGAAAATAACTTTATACTTGACATTTAACCACTTGAAGCCCATTATGTTTTGGGGGGAATATTCGCCAAAAAATAGTTGTTCCACAAGCTGACAACGTGTTGCAACACAGCGCGTAGGCTTGATCGTCTATTTTTGGTGAAGAGATGTGGTGTAGATCTAAAAAGAACACACCAAGTACAGTGCAACTCAGGTCTGTTTACTAAGTATAGAGGGTCTTAAAGGGCAAGACCACTTTGTAGAGTTTTGGGTTGTGTAGTTACCTTGCCATGATGTAACAACAAAGGTGGGCAAGAAATCAAGGAAGAAATCATACCCGGGGATGTGCGCAGTCAAAGTATTTCAGACTTTTAGTTATGTATGGGCAGGGCCTGTGTTTCCCCTAGGTGTCTTTGAGATTGACAGGAGTAGAGCTTAAGACTTCTGCCCGAGCCCGTCGGAACCTGCGTGCCGAATTTGTCACATATTTGTTGGGCTTTGGGCCAGGCTCGGGCAGTACATTTAATAGGCTAAATTTACAATAGCAGCGCAGCCTAATAGCCTTTTATATATTACGAGCCGCGAAGCAGACAGACAGACAGACAGCCACTGAGACAGAGACAGTGTTGGAGCCACAGTAAATAAAGTTAACCGCCTTCGTCAACAGTCTTTCGGGAGGCTAAGTGTTTGCATTTCCCCCTTAAGCCGCTTGTTTTGATAAATTAGATAGATTCCGTTGCGGCCAGCAGCATTGCATGATGAAGCATACGTTGAATGAATCCAACGTTAAAATCACGTCTTTATGCAGTGCTGCAGTCAGCAGCTGTCAGAATTATGACATAATCGCTGAATCGCATTTTATTTTGCATAATGATCATGTCAGTCATTTCTTTGTATATACTTAAGATGGATCTTCTTTGTCGTAACATCCATGTATGATGTATTAAAAGAGTAATTTATATAACGCTTGACAGTGTTGCTTGCTTGACCAAAAGAACCAATCCACAAGCTAACATGTTGCTTTAATCGGGATGATCCTGATCAGCGTTGGTTTGCTTCAATGTTGACTTTTACATTTTTGACTTCGTTTTTCACTGCATTCTATTTCTATTTAATTGATATATTTTTCATCATGCTTCTTTCACTGACAAATCTGTATGAATGTATGGCAACTGGAGCTGTTGAACAGAACACATTTCCTTCGGGATTAAGAAAATATCTATCTCTCTATCTATCTCTCTCTCTCTCTCGCTCTATTTCTCTCTGAGGGTTGGGATCCTTTAGGATTGTGACGATTATGGTTCCTTAACGATTCCCTCTTAACTGTCCGATTCCTGAACGGTACATTTTAACAATCGTCGATTTCTGCATATTAAAACTAATATTTACATACTTCATAAACACAAATTCATTCATACATACAGCATTGCATACATATTATTGTTGTGACTCTCAAAGTGAGGTCCATGGACCCCCTGGCTGCCAAATGGACTGTTAACAAGTGTAACTCTGAGAATGTACAAATGGAACCAAAACGGACCTGTAAGGTTTCATTTGGTTCCATTTGTACACTCAGACTTACGTTCCACATGTCCCAGACTCTTCTCCCTTCTGGCTCCCAAACTGTGGAACTAACTCCCCGTTGCAGTTAGAACTGCAGACTCACTGCCAATCTTCCGCCGTAGTCTGAAGACTCACCTCTTCAGACTCACCTCTTCAGACTCCACCTCAGCCAGTACTTGACCTAGCCTTGATGACCTTGCAGGCTTATGCAAAGGTTAAAATGTAATTTAGATAGCATGTTATGTAGACAGACAGATGGCAGTTTCATTTGTTGACCTGGCATCCTATAGTTTGTATAATTTCAACAGATTGTTTTTTTGTTGTTGATATTATACTGTTTTAGACTGATGATAGGTTCTTGCCTAAATTGAAAATTCTAAATAGGGATCTTAAAAAAAAAAAGACGTTTAAAAAAATAAAAATAAATAATATATATATATATATATATATATATTCTTTTCTCACATTTTCATCCCACAATTTTGCAACCCATTTTTTCACCCAGTGCCAATTGTCTAAGTCAGGGGTTCCCAAACTGTGGTGCGCGCACCCCTTGTGGTGCGCGAGCGCCCACCAGGGGGTGCGTGACCTGCCATCTAGGCAAACCAACCTAATTGGTTTGCCTAGATGACGCCCTGGGGGGGTGCGTCATCTAGGTCAGGATGTAATAAGGGGTGCACAGCTAAATAAGTTTGGGAACCGCTGGTCTAAGTAATCCTGGGTGCTACACTCCCTCTGCCAGCCTAGGGAGAGCCTAGAGCCGAGCTCAAGCCTCCTTCAATGCATGAGAGTTAACAAGCTGCTTCTTATCACCTGACAGGGGGAGGTTCCCTGGTTAGACGTAGCGCGTGGAAGGAACACGTTGTTCCAACCATAGACATATAAAGGTAGACGCCTCCTTCGGCTCTGAAGCGTTCGTATCTCGGGCGCGCTTCCTTGTTCCGCAGGGCTATCCCATATAAGGCTTGGGCAAGCTGGAAACTTCCGTGTGCGTCACAGAAGGGGGCGTTCGGTAGGCCAATCAGAGGCAGGTGGGGCGGGTCTTTTCTTAAGAGGCAGCCGCGCAGCAACTAGTCAGTTAGACGCGCTGTGATTGGCCAGTAGTTAACGCGATGTGATTGATCAGTAGTCAAACAGCCCTGCGGAAGAGCCTTGTATTGAGATACCAGTCGCTACAATGAACTGCAGAGGCCAATGAGGTATCTAGGTTTCTATATCTATGGTTCCAACCAGTTCCTTTCCCCTCCATCAGGCGCCCCGGCTGACCAGGGGGAGGCAGTATAGAGACCAGGATTACTACATGTTTTTGTGAGGGTACCCACCCTAGGGGACACGGGGAGAACATGCCCGAACATGCACAATCACAGCTGTAGTCTAATAGCAACGATTACTATCACAATATAGAGCTTATTTTAACCCATTAAAACTGGAAAAGCATCTGTGTCATTTTAGCTATCTAACTATATAAATGGCGAGCGACTTCCGCACCCTCGGTGCGACACCCCACAGCTCTGTTATCGAATAAACAACGCACCGCCAGACCACATGTCGCCAACTGACTCGCCACGGCGGCCGCGCTGAATTTACGCGTCGCGTAGGGGACATCTCATTGCTCACTACACCTTTTCCACCGCGCAACATAATTAATTCTACTCACCAAATGTCGGACAAAACGGAAGGGGAGGCAGCTTCGTACCGTTTACCGTGCACACCACCGACACCGCACGGCGACGGGTTTCGCCGAAACAACACGAGCGGACGCCATTGCACTCTGCCCATGTCCTCCACAACACCACACACACAGCTCCTTTGCTTCAACCCCCCCCCCTTCTTACGTACCTCCTTTGTTCCACCCAGGCCGTTACTTTCACTTCACTCATGTCTCCATCACAATATGTCCGTCCTTCACGTGCCATGTTCATCCCAAACACAAAAACAAACAGCCACGGCCAGTCGGCCACAGCACAGCACGCTGCCCAGGGTAATCTGGTAAACAAACCTGCCTAGGTTCATGACACCACAGGACTCGACAGTGATGTCATCATTATGCAACCCGGAAGTACAAATACCAAGGATAGGTCAGTGATGTCAGTCGGGTTGCCAAGTTTGCTGCCAGGTTTAAAAAAACAAGCGACAGAAACAAGCAAACCGTGCATGAAAAAAAAAAAACTGCCGAAGGGGTCCGCCATGTTCCAGGGGGGTCCCCGGGGGTCCCAACACTCACAGGGGTCGGCGGACCACCAGGGGGTCCGCGGACCACCAAAGTAACAATCACTATTAACATTTTTTCCAATTTTTTTTTTTTTTTTTTTTTTTTTTTTCTTCCCTTTTGGACACTTTTACTCCGGCGATTTGGGTACCCCAATATACACGCACCCACGCTGGGCCCCGTGCGCGGCTGGGGTTGAGGGGGGCGTAGCCCCCCGAAACTCTAGTATTATATATGTATGTATACATATATATATATATATATATATATATATATAGCAAAAACGTTTTTCAGAAAACTCTTACGATTTAGAACAGTGGTCAAAAATAGCAGCATACAGCGTGTCACTTCATGCCGGCCTGCAAGCTTGTACATCTGCTGTTTTTGTTTGTGAAAACTGATAGAAACATTTTAACTTTTTTTTTTCCACAAATCTTCTCTTCTGGGGGTCCCTGGCACAAAAGCTTTTCAGATGAGGGGGGGGGGGTCCGCGGCCAAATACATATCATTTTGGGGTTCCTTGTGGCACGAAAAAGTTTGAGAGCTACTGATTTAGAAGGCTATAACGGCAACGATTACCATCACAAAATAGAGCTTATTTTTAACCCCAAAAAAACTCCCTTCCAGGACGAGCGTGCTGCCAAGGAGCCAGCGATGCGGTGTGAGGAGTGCCTGAGCAGCCACGCCACCGGGACCACCCTGTGTGCGTGTGTGCACTGGAGGGCCGAAATCCATCGACTGCTGGAAGAGAACGCCTGCCAAACGCTGGCCGACGGTAGGGACGGGACGGTAAATCCTTATTATCGTTAAACGTGATTAACCCAATAAGACTGGGGAACGCATCTGTGTAATTTTAAGATTTGGCTATTCAAAAATAGCTTTGAATATATATATATTTTAAAGACAACATTTTTAACTGAAATCTTTGCTGAAAACTTATGTTGCTATAATATCAATGGTTCTCAAACTTTTTTCATGTCAAGGACCACCCAAAATGAAATGTATTTGGCCGTTGACCCCCATACTCCAATGTTTTCTTAGCTGTGAGAACAGAATCTACACACACTGAAGAGCACTCTTAGGGTGGCCTTTGAGTTCTTAAGTGTGACATGTTCGTGCAAAAAAAAAATATTCTTGAAGTTTCTTCAATTCTACAGTTGTATAATATAGGATTTAAATTACAATAATATTTTTATCATATCTTTAGAGCAGTGGTTCTCAACTTTTTGTCTTTTGACAATTTACCTTTAGATTTTTCTGCCGTGAGCCAGCACCACTATAAGGATCTGATGTGCATAGCATCTTTGTGCACAGGAGTCTGGTGTTCAACCATCTCTAGACCTTAGTTTAGGTATTCTTTACTTCATTCTCACAACTTTAATTCTGTGTGTAATTTCCTGTGATTTCTGTGTGCAGCAATCACACACAGGTGTGACTGCAGGCAGAGCCATGCAGTCATGCCTTATATGGGGATTGGTGGGGCGGCTCCCTATGGTAATTAGGATTAACTGGCACACCCCTTAAAGTTACGAGGATTGGGATTCATCATCATAAGAACATATTACGAACAATTCTGCCTTCTGCCTGCTGTTTAAAGCTCCTAGACTCCACGACGAGCAAATCCACGTAAAAAAAAGCATGCATTCATGTAGCACGATGACCCTGGCTACATCCTGGAATGATAACATTTCACTTGCGAGTTACAACGGGGCGGGATCGCGCATCGCGCATGACCGGTTTTCCCCACCGGAAACAGATTCGGAGATACAGACGTATTAAAGAAGGAAATAGACAGAAAGCGGATGGGGAGCCATGTTTTTTTTCTCGGTGATCTATCTGGCCTATCCTTCTCAGGATCACAATGGGTACTCCCAGAGCTGCTCTAGCCCCTCCCGTGTGGAAAAAAAAAAAAAAAAAAAAAAAAAAAAGACACCAAAACCGTTTAAATACGGTTTTGGCACCGCATGTGTTAATAGCCAAAGAAATCTTAAAATGACACACAGATGCGTTCCCGGTCTTAAAGGGTTAAAACAAGAATGCTCGCAATAATCGTATTGCAGAGATTCTAATTTATGGTGAAATTGTCCTCTCTCATACACTACTAGGATGAATTAGCTTTTGTTGAGCTGCAAATTCAGTACCACTTAAACCCTCTATCCTTGATAAAGCGGACCTGTAAAGAAATCGATTCGCCCAAAAATAACTGATCTACAAGCTCACAATACATTGCAACGCAAGGTGTTGTGAGCTTTTAGATCGGCTATTTTTGGCGAAAGTTCCCCCAGAATAGAGTGGTTAACAAAAGTGTAATTTTTACACATATTTTGAGTGTCGTGATAATACCGCTAATCGCAATTATTTTCGCCACATTAATCGTGACATGTCATTTTCATATGGTCCCATCCCTAGCTGACGGCGACAGGCCAAAGACGCTGGACGAACACTTCTTCAAAGGCAACGACGCCAAAGTCAAATACTACACCGGCCTTCCCAGCCTGTCGCTGGTCACGGCCGTTCTCGCCCGGATCCAGCCCTTTCTGTCCAAGAAATCGAACCCGTCGTTGAGCGACTTCCAGACGCTCCTCCTGACGCTCGTGCGCCTGAGGCTGAACATGACGGTCGACCGCTTGGCTCGCCTCTTCGACGTCGGCCCGGGGACCGTCGACAGAACGGTCGGCGCCACCGTGAGCGCTTTGCACGCGCGACTTCACTCGCTGGTCCACTGGCCCGGCCGCGAGGCCTCGCAGAGGAGCGCGCCCCCGCCGTTCGCCAAGGCCTTCGGGAGTCATCGTGTCACCGTAATCGTGGACTGTTTCGAATTGCCGGCGCAGCTACAGGGACAGAGGCTGAAGGCACACTGTGGTGCCAGGAAAACGGACCCTACGTTTTCCTGCCCGAAACGCAACAGAAGCGCTAAGTACCTTGTCGGCATCACGCCACAGGGGATGATCTCGTTCGTTACCGAGGGATGGAAAGGTCACGGAGAAGCCATCATCGACAGGTACACAGCGGTGGACAGTAACTTGGTGCATTTACTTGAGTACTGTACTTACTTCTTCTTCCAAACACATGACTTTCACTCCGCAGCTCCGCTACATGAAATGTTGTACTTTTGACTACATATCAAAGGACTCTTGGTACCCAAACTTACAAAGATTCTGCATTAACAAAAAAGTGGTGAAAATGACAGCTCTAGATCTGCTATTTTCACTTAACCCATTCAATCCGGGAACTCTGTCATTTTAGATTTCTTTGGCTATTCAAAAATAGCAGATATACAAGCTCGCCGCGCTATGAGCTCTATTTTTGAAAAATCGTGAAAATGTGTGCAAATCTTTAAATGTATATATATTTTTAAAGTGAACATTTGTAAAATATTTTTGTTCCAGGGACCCCCCCAGAAGCAAAGATTTGAGTTACAAATGTTCGCTTTGAAAAAGGTATTCAAAGATTTGCACAAATGTTCATGATTATTCAAAAATAGCAAAGCAAAGCAAAGCAAAGTTTGTTGTTTACCCAGGGTGTCGGACTAAGTGCGAAACTTGTTTCCAGCCGGACCCTGCATGGAAGCCTTGCTCAAGGGCTATTCAGCGGTGATTCATGATTGATGTGATGAATTGGGGAATCGAACTAGGGACCTTCCGGTATCAAGGCCGCCCCTCTAACCACTAGGCCACCGCTGCCACTAAAAAGCATATCTATAAGCTCATAGAAGAGCTTGTAGATCTGCTATTTTTGAACAGCCAAAGAAATATAAAATGACAGAGATGCGTCCCTGGATTAAATGGGTATATTTAGAAACTTTCAAGTTGATATAGAAAAAAGAAAATCGAAAACGTACTCAGTAATTTGTACTTTTGAATACACATTTTGTCCGCCACTGACAGGTATATGGCGGAGAACTGTGGCATTCTGGACATACTGTGGCCCGGTGACTTGGTGCTGGCCCGGCGTGGCTTCCGCATCGGCGACGATGGTGGCAGCCACCAAGGGGTGATGATGATGTGCGGCGAGGTGAGACAGCGCCCCTGCCTGGACGCTGTCTGGACTGGAGAAACAGACACACACGCCAACCTCTGGGTCCACGTGGACAGAGTGGTCAGTACTCTGCACAACAAGTACACCATACTAACGGGCACAATCCCTTCCGCCATGTTTCTTCCGTGCGAGGGCGAGGAGGACGACACGGACACGCCCTTCCTGGACAAGCTGGTGGTGGTGTGCTGTGCGCTCGCCAACCTGTGTGGCAGTGTGGTGGTGCAACACAAGTGGCTGCTGCACCACTATGGCTAAAATGTGCATACAAGCTCGTAGCACGGCACCAAGTGCCACTCTACGAGCTTGTAGATCTGCTATTTTTGAAAAATCCTGAAAATGTGTGCAAATCTTGAATATATATATCTTGAATATATGTTTTTAAAGCGAACATTTTTATTTCAAATCTTTGCTTCTGGGGATTCTACAAATGTCTTAAAAATCCTTAACAGTTTTTTGAAAAAAACTGCATCAGTGGTTCACAAACTTTTTTTCACTTCAAGAACCCCCAAAATTATATGTATTTGGCCATGGACCTCCATCTCAAAATGTTGTTCCAGGGACCCCCCAGAAGCAAAGATGTTAGTTAAAAATGTTGTATTCAAAGATTTGCACACATTTTCACGATTCTTCAAAAATAGCAGATGTACAAGCTCGTAGCGTGGCACTCGGTGCTGCGCTATGAGCTTGTAGATCTGCTATTTTTGAATAGCCAAAGAAATCTTCAAATGACACAGATGTGTTCCCGGTTTGAATGGATTATTGTTTAGCTGTAAATGACATGAGCCAGGTGCTCTTTGATTAGACAGCGGTCTGCTATTGAGTTCAGCGGTCATTCTTTTAAAAATAACAGACCACTGGATTCAGTCATTGACCAATCAAAATCAAGCATTCAACAAAGCCGTGTAATAATGACTGTTAAAGGCATATGGTTCATATGTTTTTTTTTTGCTTTTTAGCCCTTTTTCTCCTCAATTTAGCCGTTATGGCAATTCACTGTTGTCACTGCTGTTGTACTCTACTGACTCACCTGCCAGTGAGTGAGGAGCCCCCACCGGGAGGACGTAGAGCCCTCGTCCTACTCCTCCCGCCCAACACTCCCTGCTGACAGGTGCCGCCCTCAGCCCGTAGGATTACATACAGTTATCACCCTCCCCCAACGCGGGCCAATTGTGTCCATATAGACGTTCAACAAAGCCGGAAGTACCACGGTGGTTTCGAACCCACAACCTCCGCAGTGGTGGGCAGGCACTTTACCAATGCACCACCCGAGCACAAAAAAACGTTTTTTAAGATGTTTTTGTCACATTCCTGATTCACATTTACATTTCCGTAAATCAACGCCCTACAGTTTCACACAGAAGCAGCAACACCAGCGGTTCTACAAGCTCAGAACACGACACGTTTTGAGCTTGCATTATATCCGCAAATTTCTTTTGCTGCTTTTGAATTTGAATCCTGAAAGGTTTTAGACATAATGACGTTTCTACCCGACAGTAACGATATTTAAAACTATCGCTTATATCCTAACCCTGGACAGTAGTCCTCCCTGGATTATTCTGTGAGAGTTTGTAAGTTCATAAATTATCATCTTTTATACGGTTTTGCCTTGGCCTCCTACTTTTGATCAGAAATGGGACGAAAAATCGCATTTTGGGGGTGAACTATGCCTTTAGTTTTACTCTGAGGTGCAGACCTGTAAGGGTCCATTTGTTTCCAATTGTACTACTATTGTTCACTTGATGTTTCCTAAATGTGGTTTACGTGACAATTTTCTATGTATTACTGCATTAGGCCATGGACCCCATTTGATATAGTTTGTTTTATCTCTGGGACCCCAATCACAAACACTGGACAATCATCATTTGTTCATTTAACTGTGAGAACGTATTTTTTTCTGCTTTTGAAACCTTTTTGAAACATTTTGAGGGATGAAAGCAAATTATGGTTTTGTGCAACATGTTTAAAGGAATACTCCACCGAAAAACTAATAATTGGAGATTTCGTTTTTGTTGTATTCCTGAGCCAATAATCCAATATTTGAAGTTAATAAGAGACTAATCTTAACAAGAACAAAACCATATTTAACCCATTTAGAGACCTGAAGCCGATTTTTAAAAACCCCTTCTAAATCCTAACCTAAGTTTTCAGAAAATGTGTGTGTGTGTGTGTGTGTGTGTGTGTGTGTGTGTGTGTGTGTGTGTGTGTGTGTGTGTGTGTGTGTGTGTGTGTGTGTGTGTGTGTGTGTGTGTGTGTGTGTGTGTGTGTGTGTGTGTGTGTGTGTGTGTGTGTGTGTGTGTGTGTGTGTGTGTGTGTGTGTGTGTGTGTGTGTGTGTGTGTGTGTGTGTGTGTGTGTGTGTGTGTGTAAATTATTTTTTATTTAAACAATTTAAGAACATTTCACACATCTAAAATGACATTTTAAAAGGATCCCTGGCTAATAAGCCAAATATGCCTGAATACATTATTACCTATTGAGTGAAAGAGGAACTATTTATAAAATAAATCAAATATTTAAGGTGTTTTTAGTTATAGAGAACAATTGTATGTATTAAGGCCTATTTGCTTAGGGATCCTTTAAAAGGTATAACAACGTATAGGCTTTACTGGGCTTAACGGGTTCAAAGTTAACGTTCTCTTTGAACCTGAATCATCAGTGATTACACTGAGAGTTGTTATATAAAACATTTTATATAGTTTTGTATTGGTCACCTACCACAGCGGACACCACAAATATTGAATTATTGGCTCAGGAATGCGATAAAAACGACCTCCATGAATTCATGTCTTTGAGGTATTCCTTTAACATTTGTATTTAGTTTTTTTTTAATGTTTAAAATAGTTTAAAATGTTGGACTACCTCCAAACACAAAGCCTCACGAAACTGAAGAGCAGTTGAAATGATACTGTTTTATCTGGTTATACTTGTTTTTTTATTACACTAATTCTTCTAGTTTTTAGGATTCATTTATTTAGAATGATACAGTATTTGTTTTTTTTGCACTATTTGTCATTTTACGAATTGTTGCTTTCTTTAACTAGGAGAAACATTATCTTGTTTATTTATTTATTTCTGAAGCTGCTTGCAGATGGAAAACAAAAGACAAATAAAGCAATCTTGAATCTTTATTTACTATCATTTTAGGCATTTAGCAGACACTCTTAATCCAAGTGAAATTGGGAGTGATGACACAAAAAAATGAGCAGACAGAATTGGAACTGTCACACTATAAAATATAAGCTGATAATTGGGTACCCTGAAATCTGACAACCCGCCTGAAATTGTATTTTCTCTTTATTAAAGAGCTAGATAGTCGGGGAGACCCTGTTACTGAACAAACACTTGATGATGATTATTATGTTTTATTAGTATCATAATGTAGTGTTTAACCTTTAAACAAAAAAAACACTTTTAATAATAACACGTTTTCCAACTGTTGACCTTCGCTGACCTTTGAGCTACACTTTAAACTGATGTATCTTAACCCATTAAGACCGGGAATGCATCTGTGTCATTTTAGATTTTAGCTGTAACTTATTATTTTATACTTTGGGCTATTAAAACATCTACAAGCTTGTAGATCATACAAGCTCCTATTTTGTGCAAATCTTTGAATATATATATTTTAAAGTGAACTTTTGTAACTCAAATCTTTGCTTCTGGGGATTCTACAAATGTCTTCTAACAGTTTTTTGGAGAAAACTTATGTTGTCTCACTTTTTCATGTCAAGGACCCCCAAAATGTGGAACCCCATCTCAAAATATATTGTTCCAGGGACCCCCCCCCCCCCAGAAGCAAAGATTTGAGTTACAAATGTTCGCTTTAAAAAATATATATTATATTCAAAGATTTGCAAAAATGTTTAAAAAAAATAGCAGATCTATAAGCTCATAGCTTGAGCAAGCATGAGCTTGTAGATCTGCTATTTTTGAATAGCCAAAGATATCTAAAAATTGACAGATTATTTCCCGGTCTAAATGGGTTAAAGGAGAACTTCACCCATTTTCAACCTTATCTTCATATAATTGGTCATCACTAATGTTCATTATAATATGGCGCCATGTCTGTCTACTCACTCATTGTCTCAGAGGGGGGCTGTGGACAGTTCAGGAACCTGTCTACCAGTAACATCATCAATAGGGATTCCAAGCTGATAGAGACTACAGCCTTTCTCTTCCTGGAAAGTTAGCATGCTGAAATAGAAGCCATTGTTCTTACAATAATTCTAAAAAAATAAATTAAAAAAAGTTTGAAATATTGTTGAAATGAGCAAACATGATGTCATTGGTAGGCAGGTTTCTGGACTGTCCACAGCCTTCCTCTGAGACACAGACCTAATATACATGGTACCATCGTTTAATAAACATCAGTGAGGAGCAAATATATGAATATATGATGAAAATGGGTGAAGTGGTCCTTTAATTAATGCATTATTTAAATAAGTATCCACTGGGATTGTGTTTATGACACAAAACAGCACCCCATGACACAGCCCTGGGTAGGCAACCCGGCCTGGCGGAGTTCTGTGCACAGAGGAGATCTCTTTTCCAGTTGAGTATTATTTTTCTATTCAAATGAATAAGTATGTATTTATTTTAATTTGTTGAATTTATTCAAATTCTATTCAAATAAACGTGATGCTTCACAGATCCACACGGGTGCAGCGTGGCTTTAGATGTGGAGGTATTTGGTGAGCGTCTTTCCTGTCACTTTTACCCCCTTTTTCTCCTCAATTTAGTCACTGTGCCAATTCTTGTGTGTGTGATATATATATATATATATATATATATATATATATATATATATATATATATATATATACATCTAAAAGGAAAAAACCTCCAAAAGAAGGGACCGCACAACTCCAGGACTGATTTTGCTTTCTTTATTTGCACAACGCGTTTCGCTTGTTTGCTTCTTCAGGTGCTATACAGCAGGTGTCAGTGATCATCAGTTTATACAGAATGCTCCACCCCCACCAAGTAATATGCCAAGTTCATTGGCTCTTCAATCATTACATTTCATTTCATCATTTTAACAGATGTAATGCATAGAAATCACATATATAAAGTCTACAAATCACATATAAAAATATATACTCATTTTGACACAGTGTGAAAAAAGTGTGAGTAGTGACAAATACCCAAGTCATTAGAAAATGACAAATAGTTAAAATTATACCTATAAAGGTTACACAGAACCCCTTCAGTTAAACTAATGCACCTCAAATTGAAGGCACAATGAAAGCCATATCAGGCATATTAAATGTTTTGCTATATCGTACTGTGTGGAGACTTTAAATCTACTAAACAAACCAGAAGGAGAGCCTCAATCCAGTTGGTGAGGTTCAATCCTAATGGATAAAGGTTATACAGAGCTTTAATATTGATCATATACTGTGTGAAAACTTTAAATGAAATCTACTAAACCAGAAGGAGAGCATCAATCCAGAAAGGAGAGCTCAATCCTAATGGAAAAAGAAAAAGTAGATTTGGCCTACTCCATTTTATTCCTGCTTTACTCCTGTTTTCTTTTGCTTTTATTTTACTTTTTCTTTTCTTTTTCTTTTTCCATTAGGATTGAGCTCTCCTTTCTGGATTGATGCTCTCCTTCTGGTTTAGTAGATTTCATTTAAAGTTTTCACACAGTATATGATCAATATTAAAGCTCTGTATAACCTTTATCCATTAGGATTGAACCTCACCAACTGGATTGAGGCTCTCCTTCTGGTTTGTTTAGTAGATTTAAAGTCTCCACACAGTACGATATAGCAAAACATTTAATATGCCTGATATGGCTTTCATTGTGCCTTCAATTTGAGGTGCATTAGTTTAACTGAAGGGGTTCTGTGTAACCTTTATAGGTATAATTTTAACTATTTGTCATTTTCTAATGACTTGGGTATTTGTCACTACTCACACTTTTTTCACACTGTGTCAAAATGAGTATATATTTTTATATGTGATTTGTAGACTTTATATATGTGATTTCTATGCATTACATCTGTTAAAATGATAAAATGAAATGTAATGATTGAAGAGCCAATTCAATTCAATTCAATTCAATTTTATTAAAGTGTCAAATCACAACAAGTTGTCTCAAGACACTTTACATGTAGAGAAGAGACCCAACATCCCACCCTGAGCAAGCAATTTTGCGACAGTGGCAACGAAAAACTCCCTCTTAATTCAACAGGAAGAAACGTCAGGCAGACCCTAGGCTCTAGGGCGGGGGCCTTCTGCCTCGACCGTGTTGGGGGAAAGAAGAGAGAGAGAAAGGGAGAGACAGAGGAGAGACAGAATAATGAACTTGGCATATTACTTGGTGGGGGTGGAGCATTCTGTATAAACTGATGATCACTGACACCTGCTGTATAGCACCTGAAGAAGCAAACAAGCGAAAGGCGTTGTGCAAATAAAGAAAGCAAAATCAGTCCTGGAGTTGTGCGGTCCCTTCTTTTGGAGGTTTTTTCCTTTTAGTTGTATACTTTTCTTGCACTGACCTGCACCTCCAGTCGAGGTCTTACAAAGATGTGCACGAGTCTTATTTAGTTTATATATATATATATATATATATACACACACACACACACACACACACACACACACACACACACACACACATACATATATATATATATATATATATATATATATATATATATATATATATATACATATATATATATATATATATATATAAATGGTAAATGGTGCATTTATATAGAGCTTTTATCCAAAGCGCTTTACATAGATTGTGCATTACATTCACCCATTCACACACCGATGGCGGTGGAAACCATGCAAGGCACCAATACTACTAGTTACCTTGTAGATTTTGATTACAAAACATACATTACCCACTTCAGCCCTATATACATTTCGGCCATTTGAAAATATCAGATCTGCTATTTTCCAAAAAATATATATACATTTGAAAACTTTTACTTTTGATACATTAAGTACATTTTGATGTAAATATTTTTGCACTTTTAATCAAGCACATTTTGAAATTTGTTTACTTGTTACAGAGTATTTCTACATTGCAGTATTGATACTTTTACTTATTGAACAAATTGAGTACTTTTTCCACCACTGGTGTGTGTATGTGTGTGTATATAATGAATTAGATTTTTTTTTTTTATCGAGTCAAATAATTTTAGTAAAAAGTTCTATCTGAGAAGTAGTGGAGTAGGAGTATAAATACTAAATAGGCCCAATTATTATATAATCGTCAAAACTGAGACACTCACAATTATTTAGCATTATCGTTATAATCGTTTCCATGTTGAAAAATGTGCATACATTTTCAAATATAAAAAAGCAGAAATAGCAGATCAACAAGCTTACAACGCAAGCTTGTATTTCTGATATTTTCAATATTTCTTAAACATATTTTTTCATTTTGTTTATGGAAATAATACATTTTTACGGGTCCAGAGCTCAGCTCTGGACCTGTTTTGTTATTGGCAGTATTCTGTCACTTCTTCTTCTGCCACTTTTCGCAGTTCTGGCTGAACCGTGCAGTCGCTTTTTACGAAACTCGGCCATATGGTAGATGGTCATGAAAAACGATCAAGAAATAATTCTCACAATCTTTCGTCAAAAGGTGGCGCTATAGCACTCAATTGAAAATGGCAACTTTGAACAGGTACAACTCATGCCCTGTTTGACCTACAGCCATGAAACTTGGATACACATATGCGTCTCCTCATGCTGAACAACTTTCACCCTCTGACTTTTGACCTCTGACCTTTAGATCTCCCACCATTTTGAATTATATGAAAAACAGTCATTGGCTCCTAACTTCTGCATTTTTTCACTTATGGAAAATCCGCTGCCAAGGTGTTGTCGGCATAGGTCCAAAGTTCAAGTGTTAAACGTTTCGTGCAGATTGCTCAAAAATCCCAGGAGGAGATAGATTTTAACTATTACAGTTTTATGGAAATTATTCATCTGCCCCTAACACACACATGCAGACTCACATTTCTTTGAAACTTTGCAGAAAGGTTGAGGGTCATTCCAAATATCACTGAAACCAATCTTACTCCAATTGGCCAAAGGGGGGCGCTATAGCAATTTTTTGAAAATGAAAACTTTAAACAGGCATAAGTCATGCCTCGTTTGGCCGAAAGTCGTGTAACTTGGTTAAACTTGTGCCTTGACTCATGAGGAACACATGTATCGCTTTGACCAGTAAGCTCCGCCCTTAGATTGTCCGCAATTTTGAGCAGTTTGAAAAACACTTGTTTTTGGCAGCTCTGGCTTAACCGTGCATACGCTTTTTACGAAACTCGGCCATATGGTAGATGGTCATGAAAAACTATCAAGAAATAATTCTCACACTCATCCGTCAAAGGGTGGCGCTATAGCACTCAATTGAAAGTGCCAACTTTGAACAGGTACAACTCATGCCCTGTTTGACCTACAACCATGAAACTTCGATACACACATGCGTCTCTTCATGCCCGACAACTTTTGTGGTCTGACTTTTGACCTCTGACCTTTAGATCTCCCACCATTTAGAATTATATGAAAAACAGTCATTGGCTCCTAACTTCTGCATTTTTTCACTTATGGAAAATCCGCTCCCATCATTATGTCGGCAGAGGTCCAAAGTTCATGTGTAAAGAATTTCGTGGAAATTGCTCAAAAATCCCAGGATTCCATAGATTTTAACTATTGCAGTTTTATGAAAATTATTCATCTGCCCCTAACACATACATGCAGACTCACATTTCTTTGAAACTTTGCAGTAATGTAGAGAGTCATTCCAAATATCACTGAAACCAATCTCACTCCAATTGGCCAAAGGGGGGCGCTATAGCAATTTTTTGAAAATGCAAACTTTAAACAGGCATAAGTCATGCTTCGTTTGGCCGAAAGTCGTGAAACTTGCTTACACTTGTGCCTTGACTCATGAGGAACACATCTATCGCTTTGACCAGTAAGCTCCGCCCTTAGATTGTCCGCAATTTTGAGCAGTTTGAAAAACACTTAAACCCAGTATTGTTCAGCTATTTGCGTGAAACTGTATCATCTGTGTGATCTCCTTTTTCACAGTTCCTTGTCTGTTGGTCCAATGGCGTCTCCCTTAAATGAATGCCTCACAATCTCAAGGTCGCCAGTTCAAGCCTCACTTGGTGCAGACTTCAAGTTGAATTGCAAACAACATGACTGTATCAATGAATACATGTGCAAATGGTAAAGATAACCTGAAATGCTTATTTGAGAGTACGTTTTTTCAATTTATTTTCATTCTGAAAATAGCCGATCTACAATCTCAAAACTTTTCAGATAGCAACGTGTTTCTGAGCTTGTAGATCGGCTGCTTTCACTGTTTTCGGTTGCGAGGAGACATACAATTTCTATATTGGTAAATGGTTTGTGAACGAGTGATCTTAGTGTTGGCTTGGTTCATGACAGAAGGCAAGAGTTTATGATCTTCAACAGACAACATCAACATTGCAGCCTATTAGTCCGAAGGTTGAGAATTCGATTCCTTTTAATGGCAATAGGTTGAGATGTCCAATCAATCCATTCTGTTTCCATCTCTCTCTCTCTCTCATCAATCTATTCTGTTTCCATGTCTGTCTCTCTCTCTCTCTCTCTCTCTCTCTCTCTCTCTCTCTCTCTCTCTCTCTCTCTCTCTCACTGGCCCCGTATTATCGCTGCTTGCAGCTATATTTTAAATTGTATTTATGAAATACTTTAGAAAAATCTTTGTTTTTAGTTGATGAAATGTTTTTTTACTTTCCTTTTTTTACTTTAAAAAATCTTTTTGAAATTATGCATACATATATATATTAAATGTAGGAAATGGAAAAAAGGGGATATTCACTCGCGACCCCTAAAAAATTATCCGTGGCCCAAACACAGCTCCCGACCCACTGTTTGGGAAACAGTACACTATAAACCCAACCTTTAAGTAAAGTGTTACCAAACTAAACTGTGAGTTGTGAACTGACCTGCATAGTCCACAAATGTCCTCTCGGCGGAGGCTCACAGTTGCAGTTTTAGCGGAAGTGAAGGCATATATAATCAAGGACAAACCATTCTTGTATCTGGCTGTGACAGTACTCAAGTAGTACTACTCAAGTTAGAGTACTTAGGGTACATGCGGTCGGTTGCTTTGCAGCAGGCTTGGTAAATAGGTCAGAGTCGTATTAAGAGGATGGATGTGAACACTGGCAGAAAGAGGTTGATGCTGACTGGCCTGGAGGCTGTGCATCTATCTACACACTGCATGGAGGGAAGGGAGAGGGAGGGAGGGATGCATTGGTGGGTCGATGGATGGATGGATAGTTGGATGGATAGATCGGTGGGTGGTTGCCTGGTTCCAGACAAATCTCTGGCCATGCCAGGCTTGGTGGGTGGATGGACTTGTAACTCTTGGACTTTATTCTAATTAAAATAATAATATTGTGTGTGTGTGTGTGTGTGTGTGTGTGTGTGTGTGTGTGTGTGTGTGTGTGTGTGTGTGTGTGTGTGTGTATATATATATAAATATATATATGGATATAAATACATTATTATTATTTGTATTATATATTATATATATGTATATATATATATATATATATCTTTATTTAAAAAATTATAATTCGGCAACACAACATTAGCCTATAGTGCGAACAGTAATTCGAACAGTAATTCTCAACCTGTGGGCTGGGGCCCACTGTTGGGCCACGAGGGTATTGCAAGTGGGCACCCAAATAATTGACAAACACTAAGATTTTAATGATAATATACGTAACTAATATATATAAAAAAAGTTAATAAAATGTCATTTTTCTTTAAGACCTTGATAAACCAGATTTAATTGTTACACTGATACATAGCAACATAAAGCACGCTATGCTGGTTCCATCGATTCAAGCCAGAACACAATCAATTGATTGATTATTAGCCCATTAAAAACGGTAACGCAGCTGCGTCATTTTAGATTTTTGCTTTGGCTATTCAAAAATTGCAGATCTACAAGCTTACAGCGTGTCACTTAGTGCCGCGCTGTGAGCTTGTACATCTACTATTTTCAAACATTTTTGGAAAAAGCTTGAGAAGTACTGATTTACAAGGAATTTGTAGAATCGGCCTCAGGTCTTAATGGGTTAAAATAAATAGGCTCTGAACATGCATGTGGCCCACCCATCTGCCCACTTAACAGGCATCCCTTATAATCTGCTCATAACACTGTATAACTGTACAACCTCAATGGATTCATTGAGAATCCGTTTAGAGTGTAGTGTACTG
This sequence comes from Gymnoscopelus microlampas, assembly GCF_963454915.1. Classification (NCBI taxonomy): domain Eukaryota; kingdom Metazoa; phylum Chordata; class Actinopteri; order Myctophiformes; family Myctophidae; genus Gymnoscopelus; species Gymnoscopelus microlampas. Next base: position 579,467 of record NC_139951.1, read on the forward strand.
GTTTGGTTTGGTTTGGTTTGGTTTGGTTCCATTTGTACTCTGTGTTCTCTGAGTTATGGGTCTCCTTGCAGAGGTGGAAAAAGTACTCAAATGTTTTACTTAAGTAAAAGTATCAATACTGCAATGTAGAAGTACTCTGTTACAAGTAAAAGTCCGGAATTCCAAATTTGCTTGAGTAAAAGTACAAAAGTAATGTTATCAAAATGTACTTAAAGTACCAAAAGTTAAAGTACTACAATGTCTGAAAATAGCAGATCTACAAGCTCGCGATGCGACGTGTTGTGAGCTTGTAAATCGGCTATTTTCAAATAGTCTAGGATGAGCACTTGGATAGTACTAGGATAGCATAAAATAGGTAGCTAAAGTGTTCATGCATGTTTTATAATATAATAATTTATATCTGCAAACTAAAGTTTTCAAATGATTATAGTGGAGTAAAATTACAATATTCGCCTCTGAGATGTAGTGTAGTAGAATTAAAAGTATAGACAATTGGAAATACTCCTGTAAAGTAAAAGTACCTCAAAACTTAAGTACAGTACTTGATTAAATGTACTTAAAGAGTTTGAGAAACAGTGTGCTACACTAAATGGAACAGAGCCTTCATTAGAATCATCACGTAAGGAAGTAAGGAATTTTTCTCCAATATGGCTGCTGTGCAAAGAGCCTATTGGAACTGGGACACAAAAATGTAACCTGTTGAATTCCCTGATTGGATGAAATTGGTAATCGTTCCAGTTTTCACTCCACTTTCACATATAAAAATAAAAGGAGCAAGAGGCTAATCCTGACCCTTGTGAAAAAGGGAGTTTGGCTACTGTCAAGTTTGTGGTATCAGGCACCCTAACTGGACAGAACAATAGCAATGATGACTGTATATAGTAATCATTGCTATAGAGTGTTTGTTCAGTAACATAAGTACAATAGCTCTACACATAGAGCTATTTAACACTTATTTTAACTAAACAACATCACTAACCACCTTTAACTGTGCTTGTACTTTTGTACTTCATATTCCCACAATTTATCAAATTAGAACAGTGCCCGTTGGCACCGGCCTACTCGGGAACAATGCAAATAATACGTTGAGAACAATGCAAATAAGGAAAGCATGCCCCATCCTGATATGAAATAACCATTATACCTGTCAGAGTACCAGTTGTCCCTTTTGTGCCCATATATGGAGATCCTGATGTTATCAGTATATGACCATAAATGGGTGTACCCATATATAGGCATATCGGGGGGATCAGCGGTTCTGGAAAGTGGTAAATGTCTTTGGAGAATGTGTGGAGAATGTCTGAAGAGTGCAAACTGACTGTGGAAAGTGGACTGACTAAGTAATCAAACGGCAGGTGTGGGGAATTCGACAGGTGTGGCGAATTTTGACAGGTGTGGGGAATTTACCAAAATTCAAGCTGAGGCTAGGGTTGCCATGGCAATCAATTGGCTCATTAGAGCCACGGCCAGAGCCTTTTCTGGCGGTTCTGGACAACCACCTATCCGACCGACGATACATGGATGTGATCCACATATTTTGCATTTATCTATCATACATCTTACAATAAATGCAAGGAATCTCTGTACGTTCAGAGATTCCTTGCATTTATTGTAAGATGTATCATCAGATCTGAATGGAAAACATGCACACAACTGCTTGTAGCGTTTCTACAGCACAAAATATTACATTATTTAAGGTAGTGTTTATACAGGACAAAATATTACATTATTTAAGGCGGTGGGGGGGGGGGGGGCTCTTGGGTACTGTGAGTGGACTAAATAAATGATGACAGCACTCTTAACACTGAGGTCTGCTACAGGACAGTAGAAAAAATAGCATCGCTGTCGGGCAGAAACCTTGTATCTCCATAGTTCAACCTTTCATGGTTTTATGTAAATTGGTGCCCTACTTCATGCCTGCCTCTCCCGGCTTACAGTTGAGAAGAGGTTGTCTTTTAATCAGTGGTGGAAAAAGTACTCAAATGTTTTACCTAAGTAAAAGTATCAATACTGCAATGTAGAAGTACCCTGTTAAAAGTAAAAGTCCGGAATTAAAAATGCACTTGAGTAAAAGTACAAAAGTATTGGTATCAAAATGTAATTAAAGTACCAAAAGTAAAAGTACTAAAATGTTTGAAAATAGCAGATCTACAAGCTCACAGCACGTCAGGGCTAAAGTTGTTGATGTATGTTTTATAATGTCATAATTTATATCTGCAAAGTAACTAGTAACTAAAGTTTTCAAATAATTGTAGTGGAGTAAAAGTACAATATTTGCCTCTGAGATGTAGTGGAGTAGAAGTAAAAGTTCTGACAATTGGAAATACTCCAGTAAAGTCAAAGTACCTCAAAATTGTACTTAAGTACAGTACTTGCGTAAAAGTACTTACTTTACACCACTGCTTTTAATACACTTGTACTGTTCCAAGTCAGTCATGATTACTAAAACTCCTGTTTTTATGCATTCACAAATTGTTTGTAGTAATACTGTGCATGACACTGGAGGTTCTAGTACTAAACAGCTGTTATTACCTAGTCCAAAAACCAATGCTTTAAAGAGATCTTGTATTTATACATCATTGTCTCTTTGGAAACCTCTGCTGCATTTACAGTAAATTAACTTTGCAAAATAATCACACATTTTATTTAACACTGTAAAGTATTTTTGTCTTTTTGTTTACTGTTATTGTTTCACATAAATTTCAGCTATTTTTATTTGTTAGTTTCCAATATGTATTGTGTGTTGAGTACTGACATATAATAATTTTGTATTTATAATTGTATTTGTTTGTATGTTTTTTATGGAAGACTAGCTGGTTGCTATGGCACTAGCTAATGGGGATCCTTAATAAAAATCAATTCAAATCAAACTTCATTATAAGTGTCACGCAAAAAAACTATCTACAAGCTCATGTAGATCTTCGTGTGTGCAGACCATGTGTTCACTGGGTATCATTTTTAAATTAAAGGCATAACTCCGGTACAAAATGAAGAAAATAGACCATACATAACTTGATGAGGGATCTCAGGACATCATTTAATATCTTGAAACGTTCATATTTCATGCGAACAATTGTGTTTTTATCAATTAACCAAACAATTTGTATAAATAAATCTAATGATTGTTTTGATTCTATAGCAACTATATTATTGATTTGTTTATGTCACGGTTCAACCTAAACCTGTATATTAAACCTCCACAAAGTGCCTATTATGTCAACATTTACATAATTCATAATTCAATTCAGTTAGGCGTTGAACAAAACATAACAGATTTAAAGCGGCACTATGTAACTTTTCTTTTAATGAATAGCGTGTCATTTTGTCCAATTTGTTTATATAATCTGTATGGTAGAGTATGTTAATACAATATAACATAAACAATTGGGATGGTTGTTTTTTTCTCCCTGCTCTTCTATTAAGACATTTAGATTGTGGCAAAGGTCATGTCTCACCTAGACACAGGATCCGACTGATGGTCAAGATTCAATTCATCCCCTGAACAAGCAGGCATGCTCTATTAGCTCAATGGTAAAAATGTCAGCACCGGGTTCAAATCCGGGGTAGAAGAGGAGAGTTACATAGTGCAGCTTTAATTAAATCAATCCAGTCATAAATAATGCTTCTCAGTTCGTTTCAAACAAAGTGCAAAGTAAACACAGAAAATAATCCAATTCAAACAAAAGGCACAGCAAAGTAATCCCACAGCGGCTCAATAAACAAAATAAACTCCACTTCGGGTTTTACCCATCACTCCACAAACGGTAACAAAAATGAGATCCCAATCCATCGGTGAAACTCCACTTCCGGTTTTAGTTGTACCCGTAGCTCCACAATTACACAAGGAAGAAATAGCAGCATGCTAATAGCTCAGTGAGACTACCAGTATACTGAGCAGAACACAACAAAATGAATGAATTGACACAATCAAAACAACCAAAAATGTCCTTTGAATTAATTCCACCAACAACAACAACAAAAATACTATAATAATAACAGGTTTATCATGACACTGGCTCTCAAACCTTTTCATGTCAAGGACCCCCACATTGATATGTATATTGCCAGAGGACCCCCATCTGAAAATGTTTTGTGCCAGGGACCCCCAGAAGAGAAGATTTGTGAGAAAAAAACACAATTATTCAAAATATCCCAATTTGTTTTAGATATGTATTTATTTATTTCAAATAGCGGACGTATAAGCTTGTATATCTTTAATAGCCAACTTATAAAATATGGATAAAGTTTTGGTTTTGGCGGATCACCAGGGTCAGGGGCGCCGATATTTATAAGCTCTAGCGGGTGCTAGACAAGGCACACATGTGTCCCCGTTCGCGCACGCGCTTTGCAGGTTTTGGTCGGATGATTAACTTTTTTGGGGGGGTTTTGTAACTTTATTTCGTTTTTTTGTTTTTTTTTGACCAGCACCCAGTGGGTGCTCCTCTCCCACAGTGGGTGCTTTATCCCCGGGGCACCCACGGTATCGGCGCCCTTGACCAGGGTATAGTTAATATACATGGAATGCCCTCCCTGACCATCTGAGAGCACCGCGGTCCATTGACGCCTTTAAAAGGGGCCTAAAAACCTTTCTTTTTAACAGGGCATTTACCTAGATTGACTGACTGATTCCTTTGTGTGTTTTTTCTTTTTTTGGTTCTAACTTAGTTGTGTCTAGTTTGGGTAGGGGGGTCTCCTACCATTGCTTTGGATTTTATTAATTTCATAGTATTTAATGTTGTTTTAATGTATCTCTTTTCTGCACACACACACACACACACACACACACACACACACACACACACACACACACACACACACGCACACGCACACGCACACTCATACATACACACAGTGCATACATATACATAACCACAGTACAAACCAATAATGTGATTTGAGCGGCCAGTGTGAACATACCTGTCGTGTTTGGACACAGTCTAAAATTCTTAATACTTAAAACTGCTACTAAAGTGCTCTTAATGTAACAGTGGATCCATCTTGTACAAATAGAACAAACATTTGTATTTTTAGGCTGGCCATGCACCAAAAATGGAAGTGTAGTTGTGTAGAATAGCACTACTAAAACTAAACAAGTCTGTGCTAAACTTTTAGCCAAACAAATAGCAGATAAAAAAGCTGCACATCTAACCCACTTATTAGAATTCCCCAAACACAGAATAGACTTGACTTGGACCGTGCTGCATTGATATCGGACCATGCTGGCTTGCCAGTCTCCAGGTTTCAGAATAGCTGGGACACTGATTGAATTAATGCAGAAATACTGTACTTTTCAAATGAATAGCACATTGGAATAAACACTATGTCACATTAGGGGTCCACTAGTCTACATTTAGGGCTAGGTCTGTGTTTCTGGTGATTCGTTTTGTGTGTCCGTGGCAAAAGATTAAGTTTCGAAGACTATGTCCATCATAAGATGGCACAGTGATGACCCCTGCTAAGTACCTTAACACCATGTAGTGTTGTTGGAATTAAGCACAGTAGTACCGGGGAAGAAGTGGACTAAGAAAGGGGAGGGGCCAAACCGAGTTTCTACAAAAAAAAAGGAGGCAAAAACCTGAAAGGGTTCCTAGATTGGTAGATTTGTGACACCATCATATGACAGGAGTAGAAGTTAAGCGTTAACTAAGGTAACCATTTTGCATACCCAATTTTGCATAAGTTGACCTTAACCCCAGCATCCATATTCTTTGAAGAATAAAATAGCCAATAGAACAACATAGCCAATCTACAAGCTTGTAGATCGGCTATTTTTGGCGACGAGATTTGGTGTAGATGGAAATGGTGCTCAAAGTACAGTTCGCTCAAGTCCAATTCTCTTAAAGGGCAAGACCACTTTGGTAGAGGTTTGGGTTGTGTAGTTACCTTGCCATGATGTAACTCCAAAGGTGAACAAGAAATCAAAAATGACTGCTCCATTGATTAGAAATTGATAATTCAAAATATGCTCCTCATTGACTTACATTGTATGGAAAAACTAGCCTGGGACCAGACGAATCTGCCAGTGCAAAAACAAAAATTGCCCTCTGCGATTTGGGTCTGGCACCGCTCTGTTGTGAATCCATTTCCTGCTCCCGAAGTCTGGGGTGACCAATCAGGGCCCAGTATTCAAATATGTGAGACTGTAATTGGTAGTTGGTTGTAGGTCTAACCAATTGCGTCGAGGGCCATTGTTTTGATCCCACCACTTGGGAAAAGGGGTGGTCCTCATAGAAGCACCAGACTCATATCCACGCAGTGATATAGTCTGGCTACTCGAGGCTATGGTAAAACAGCTCTCAAAGTCACTCTTTTAGCACGCAAACAAACTCAAACAAAGCTGATTCAGACAAAATAGAACATCACCAAACCCAGTACTGTTTTTTTAATAAAAATGTCAACTTCCTGCTGATTTTTTGATTTGAAGATTATTTTAAAAAAAAGCAAACAGTACTGGGTTTGGTGATGTTCTATATTGTCTGAATCAACTTTGTTTGCGTAAGTTTTGTGCTAAAAGAGTGACTAAAGAGCTGCTTTACCGTACAATGTAAGTCAATGAGGACCGTATTTTGAATTATAAATTTCTAATCAAATGGAGCAATTATTTTTGATTTCTTGTCCACCTTTGGAGTTACATCATGGCAAGGTAACTACACATCCCAAACCTCTACCAAAGGGGGCCTTGCCCTTTAAAGACTATAGGGGTGGTTAAAATGCCACAGTGTTTTGGCCTGTTTGCAGCCACAGTGCAAGTAACATGGATTTAAGCCTCCAGTTCCATACCTGTTTGTACCTCTGACACAATCCAGCATATGAAACCAGTGTGCCTTTGTGTGGCCGTCTGTATTTAGTGATTATAAGACTTTTAACGTGATGATTCATATTTTTTTATTTCATATATTTATGTCTTGTCATGAGTGAATATTATAGCCTTGTGGTTCACTAGCTGCCTTTCTGATCATAGGGACGTATTGTGATTTATTGCCGTTTATTCACACATAGAAGACAGAAACCTTGCATCTCCATTTCTTAATCTTTTTATGTTTTACCATGAATGAATGCCCTGCTTACTTGTACAAGAGTGACAACAGTAGTGGAAATAGCCAATCTACAACCTCACAACGTGCCTTTTGGTGTTGATCTCCAGGGCCACAGAGTTCAAAACTTTGTTATAGTGATACTATTTGATTAATCAAACTTTTATTTCTTATTGATATAATGTTTGCTGAGATACTTCTCTGATCACAGATTGTATATCAAAGTGATCCGAGTGCTGTTTTTTTTTCCTTTGGTTTTGAGTTGCTGATCCACCCAGACATGGATTAACCACTTAAAGGACAGGTCCGGACCAAAATAACATATAGCCTTTTTTTCCTACTTATATTGATCCCAAATGACTGGCCATGGGGTCTATTTGCAGAACTGCCCCTGTCATCCAGTTTCCCCAGCAGCCCCCACAGCATATAGAGCAGAGCCTATAAGCATATCTCTACTTATGCTATTTGTTGCGTTTTCTCTTTTTTCATGAATCTGTTATTAGTTGTCATTAGACACGCATCCATGCTTTGGTTGTCCTCGTGTGGGACAACCGGATGCGTGTGTATTGACAATTAATAACAGATTCATGAAAACTCTTTTTGACCGCAACTCACTTTTGACCGCAACACATAGTTTAAGTAGCGATATGCTTACGGGCTCCACTCTATGCTATGGCGGCTGCAGGGGAATTTTGCAAATAGAACCCATGGCCAGTCATTTGGGATCAATAGTAGGAAAGTAGGAAAAAAAAGCTATTATGTTATTTTAGTCCGGGCTTGTCACCAGCATCCCTATTCTGGGGGGACATTCGCCGAAAGAAGAGATTTGGTGTTGTGTGAAAAAGGAGCATACCAAGTACAGTTGCAACTCAGATCAGCTGTCCATGGTGCTGATGTGCGGTTATTGTGTGGTGCTGTCCATGGTGCTCATGTGTGGTGTATTGCAGGTTCATTTCGGACCAGGTTGTCCATAATATTGCGTATTACGTGAGTGCTCTAGTGGCAAATCTGCCTCCAGGCATCTTAGATCCTCTGCCCAATTAGCCTGCTGTTGTTCATTTCACAGACCTGATTAAAGAGTTTTCTCTAATGCTGCTCTTGGGCTCTGGAGCACGTTGTCTCTTTGCATTAGGTCCCCTTCTATTGACACGTTTAAATCTCATCACTCTTACAGAGCTTATGGATCTGCAATACCACATACAGTGTTTTAATCTGTTATTGCAATTTTTATAGTCAATGTTTTTAAATGTCCTTTATAAATACAGTTTATTCAGTTGATGTAAGGCTTGGTCATCCTATATTTGACCAACTTTGTCAACAAAATGCTTTTATCCACTTAAAACCCTTTTTACTTTGGTGTACGTCTAATTGCAAAAGATCTACAAGCTCTCACGTAGTGACACTTATAAGCCTGTAGATCTGTGATTTTTGACAAATGTTGATGTACTTTTGCCAAATGTTCACCTATTATGGCATGGCCAGAATAAAATTAAGATTTGTCTTTTTTTTTTTGAATAAAGGGATTTATGGGTCTCTGCACCTGAAAGAAATCTTAAGACACATTTATTTACCATTGCCTTTACCTAGCTTTCTGCATTACTGTATTTTTATGCATTCATCTTTCTCTTGTTTAATTTTCCCTTTCTTTTTAAAGGTTATATTCTGTGAAGTGCATTGAGTTGCACCCGAGGTATGACATGTGTTATATAAATATAAATGATTAATCAATCGACTGATCGATTGATTGATTGAAACATTAGACGGCCTCACACACAAAGACTCTACTACTGATTTATATTCTGGGGGAATTAAAAGGCAAACAGGCTCAACACACAGTCATTTGGATGCAGGATTCCTTGAGATTTGGGTGGACACAACCACGTACAATACAGGTATACCAACGTATTGTGGCTGTCGGGCAGAAACCTTGTATGTCCATCTTTCAACTGTTGGTGTATAAATGGATGCCCTAATTCGTGTGTCGCACAAAAGTAGCAAAAATAGACAATTTACGAGCGCACAACGCACCTCGATGTGATCGATCGATGCGATTTTTTGCGAGAGTAGCTACAAATGTGTCTTTGGGTTTTAGAAATATTTAACCAATGACAAGTATTAACAAGAGCTTGTGACTAAATAATGACATTGGATCCATTGGAACACGGGTTCTTTCTCTTTTTTTAATTTCCAGAAAAGTATCAAGGTTTCCACCCAACAGTGATGATCTTCTCACTCTTGTACTATAGTGAGGAGTCGGGGCATCATCTGACCACATTTGATGCGATGGGAATCCTCTGTCACGTCATTGTTCAATGTTCCCGGTAGTCCCGCCCACAATGGACGGCGGTACAGTTGTGACTCCCATCTTGTAATAGGTTGACCCCGTCCACTAAAAACATTTAACCATTTGAATGAAGAGATTTGAATGAAGAGAATTTGGTGTACATGAAAAGAAAGAGAAAAAAAGTGGTCTGACCTGAGTTGCAATTCAGGTCCGTTTCACTTAGAATAGAGGGTTAAGTGGTTAATACAAGGCAGGTGCGCAGTCAGAAGTGGATTGAGTTTGAGGTCCATGCAAAGTCCGCTTCTGCCCGCTCAGTGGCGTTCGAGTTGCGTACCGATAAGTCTCGGAATCGTAAATCACGCATTCCTCGTCACCATGCGAGGCCACAGGACCGAATCCCGTCGCGTCGACGTCTGATGCAGGGGAGTTCCGTCACGTCAAACCAGCTCTATGCACAGCAGCCATATTGGAAAGAAATTACACACCCGTAAGGGGCTATTTGGAACCCCCTCAAGGAACCATGAGGGTTCCTGGACCACACTTTGAGACTCACTGGTGTAGCAGTGTTTCCATTGAGCCAACCTGCCACAATATCAGCACCCTGACTCTGTTAGACCTGAATGGAACAGAGCCTTCATTAGTATCATTGGTAAAACCTGTGAAGGAAGTATGGAAGAGGCCCAACTTCTTTCCAATATGGCTGCTGTGCATAGAGCCTATTGGGTCAAATCCTGTCCCAACTCAACACGCAAATCGACGCAACGGGGTGTGAGGATCCGTCGGCTTTATACGGCGGTTTCGTTCCTCCAAGGTCCGGTCCGTACGTTCCCCGCAGCATCAGAGCCGAACAGGAAGTCCTCCTGCAGGCTGCCGTTCCTGCTGATGGTGCTGCGTCTGCTCAGAGCGGGGCGGGGGCGGGGCAGAGTACACCTGGGATAAACGCCCTGCTCCTCCTCTAGGGGGCGGGGCAGAGTACACCTGGGATAAACGCCCTGCTCCTCCTCTAGGGGGCGGGGCAGAGTACACCTGGGATAAACGCCCTGCTCCTCCTCTAGGGGGCGGGGCAGAGTACACCTGGGATAAACGCCCTGCTCCTCATCCGGACAGAGCATGTCGTCCTCCTCTTCATCGGCGATCTTCGAGCTGCAACTGTACGTCTCGGGGACTTGATGACGCTGCGCCACGAACGGCTCCGATATTTCTCGCCGACTTATCGTGGTGATAAGAGGCTCAGTTTTAGGAGTGCCGTACAGACGGCGCTCGTAGGTGTGTCCCTCCTGCGATGGCAGGAAGTGCGTGCTGTGGCAGGAAATGGTGTCGGCATGCACGCTGCGTGCCAGCAGGTCCTGGCAGGAACCGATGGGGTCCATGGCGCTGTGGCAGGAGCTCTGGCGCCGCAGCAGGCCACCGTGCTTATCCGGCAGAGGGCTGGGACACGCCATGTGCGCCCGCATCCACGGCACGTCGCAGCCCCCGGCCAGGCTCCCGTCTGGCAGCTGGGGGCTGTGACAAGCCACGGAGACGGCGTCCGCCAGGCCGCCACGCATGCTGTGAGGGCTGTCCAGGTGCGAGCCGTAGCCGCTGCCGCCGTCCATGCTGGTGGAGGTCATGTGGCCGTGGAGGTCGCGGAGGCAGGGGCGGGGCCGGTTGAAGGAGCGGGACTTGGTCCGGTCTTTGAGGCAGCTCTGCAAGGGGAGCGGCGGCCGAGGCAGGTCGTCGTGGAGGGACTGCGGCCGAGGCGAGGCGGCGCGGGACACGCAGCACGGGCCGGCGGGGCTCAGGGGCCGCGGGGGCAGCGGGGGTAGCGGAGGTGTTTTGGAGGACGTGTGGTGGTGGTTGTGGGCCAGCTGAGGGGACAGCAGAGGCTGTTTGCCTGAGCAGGGGGAGTCCAGGTAGCGCTGCTGCGGCTGCGACTGGACCACCCTCTGCCCCCCGCACGCCGGCCCGCTCCGTTCCTCCGATTTGGACGAGCAGCAGACCCACCAGCGCGTCCAGACGTCGTCACGCTTGGCACAGTGCTGGATGAGCAGGAAGAGCCCCAGCGTGACGCAGAAGGCGCCATACAGGCAGCTGAACACCATGTCCAGGAAGTGCCCCTGGGTGACGGCCAGCGCCCCCAACGCCCAGGTGGCCAGGAACAGGAGCAGGGTGACGGCTGTGGTCCGCAGCTGGGCTTTGAACGAGTGCTCGTTGGCCAGGACCGACATGCCGGTGGCGGTGGCATCGCCATGGGGCTCGCCGTGGCAGTGGCGCTCCTTGTCCTTGCTGCTCACAATGCGCACTTCGTACTTCCGCTCCGGATGGCGCTTGAGCTGGATGTAGGTGCACAGGAAGTAGATGGACATCACCAGCACCAGGAGCGCCACGGGGCCGTAGAAAGCCGCCAAGCTGGGCTGCCATGCCATCCAGCAACTGAGAGAGAGAAAGAGACAGACAGACAGACAGACAGACAGACAGACAGAGAGCATGTTTATTTTTTGCTTTGGCAGCATTCACTTATACTTTTGATACTTAAAGGAACATTTCACCCATTTCTAACCTTCTATAATTGGTCCACACTGATGGGTCCGTTACCCGCGGCGGTAAGGGGGGGGGGGGTCCCCGTTGCTTCACAGCTAAATTGCCATGGTAACTAAGGTAGGATTGCGTACATTTTCTTTCGTGAAATCTAGTTATGGATAAACTTAGCCAGGGTGAACTGGCTAAACTAATCTGGCAAGATAATTCAGCTTTCATGAAACTGATTAATCGCAAATCCTGGCTAAATTAACACATTAGCTGCCAAAGACGTATATATACGTCTTTTAATTATCAGCTGTTGTCCGCCAAAGACGTATATATACGTCTTTGAAAAAAAGGAAAGAAAAAAAAATGTTTTTTTTTTTGCATTTTTTTATAATTTCAACCCTTGTCGAATTACGAACAGATTAGGAGCTAGAAATGTTCGAAGATTTGCTGCTCCATTCACTTCAATGTTAAAATTCAAACGGACAAACAATTCACTTTGTTTTTTGGTTTAAAACTACTGGTTTTGAGCTATATTGAAACATCAAACAACACATGTCAACGAGGTCAAAATGACCTCGTTGACATTTGTGAAACCACACCTGAATCTCATCTGTGATTAGAAACCATCTGGGGATCAATCATACTGGAGGAAAATAATCTGTGGCTACGCGAACAGGTACCAAAAACATGGCAAAACCCTGTCAGAGGCTACAGACTTTTCTGAAAAAACTCTGGCAGTCAATGTGTTAAGCCAGGATAGGTGTTAAATCCAGGCTTAACCCCTAATTCTGCTTTCGTGAAATAGGGCCCAGACCTGCTTACAGATGATTTCACTAGTAGACAGGTTTCAGTGAGGACCAATTGTATGAAGATCAGATTGAAAATGGGTTAAGTGGTCCTTTACATACATTTCTCCTCCTTCAGAGTGACACACTTGCTCTTTTTTTTTTCAACAACACTTTGTCATTGTTGTTGACAACACTTGCAATAAGCTACATCTTATGTGTCAGTCAGACGTCTCAAGAGCTACCAAGATCATCCTGTTCAGAGCCTGTGTGGAAAGTATCCTTCTCTACGGTGCCAAAACATGGACAATGAATAAGGAGCTTCGGGATCGTCTTGACGGAATATACACAAGACTTCTCATGCGTGTCCAGAACCGATCATGGAGGAACCATCTAACTCAAAGCTCAGATTTATGGAGGCATCCCTTCCATCTCAAGCGTTGTGGCACAAAGAAGACTCCGCTTTGCTGGACATTACCACAGAGCAAAAGACCAGGGCATTTTGAATATTGACATCATCGATGGGGAATCCAAGCTAAAAGAAGCTGCAGGCTTTCTATTCCTGGAAAGTTAGCATGCTATTATGGAAGGCATTGTTCTCACTTATTTGATAAAAATCATTTTTTTTTGTTTTAATTGTGTAAAAAAAAAAATCTGTCTAATGATGATGTCACTGGTATAGGTGGGTTTCTGTCCATAGCCATCCTATAGGACACCGATTTTGTTTTGTGTCCTATACGTATTTTATCATGAGCATTGGTGAGGACCAATTATATGAAGATAGGTTGAAAATGGGTGAAGTCGTCGTTTAAACATTTCGTTAAACATAGGCAAGCATTTGGTGACAACAGCTGATCAGCTATTTTGGCAATATGACATACATGGAGAGGGCCACTATATTTCTACACTCACTCCAGGGGGCCGCATTGCATATTGTTGCTGTCGACAGAAACCTCTTATCTCCATATTTCAACTTAAATTAATGTCCCACTCCGTCATTCTACTATGTCACGCCAAAGTAGCAAAAATAGCTCGTCTACAAGCTCAAAATGCGACGCGTTTTACGCTTGTAGACCAGCAATTTTTGCTATTTTTTCATAAGAATCTTGAAAAGTAAACTTTTTATTTAATTTCAAACGCATTTAGTTATACTTACAATATGTTAACGTTATGAATGTAAATACAAATACATTGTACATAAAAAGACAATGCAATTTTAATACAAGTCATTAAACTACTAATATAGACTGAATTAAAGCGGGTCATGTTTGTATGTTTGGAATTGGAACAGCTGGAATCAATATTATATCAGTATTCCGATATTAACCCGCATTAAGTGAAGGTCGGGCCGCATGTGTCCCCCGGGCCGCCAGTTGCCCATGTATGGTTTAGGTAAGGGGTCTTCAACGTGTTCAGGCCAGGGACCCCTTAGCTGAAAGAAAGATGAAGCAGGGACCCCCCCCCCACACTACATATTGTAAAGAACTATGTCGCAGATTAAACTTTTTCATAGATTTCATAGCTTCATAGACTTTGTTTGACATACATTATCTTTTCTATTAATAGTTTGGATTCATGTTAATTGTGTATCTTCAGACAGTTAACCTTTTAAACCCTCAATATTTAGTCAACTTGACCTTTGGCTCTGTACTTGGTCTGCTCTTTTTCTTTCTACACCAAGTCTCAGAAAATAGCCGATCCACAAGCTCACGACGCCTCGCAGCGTGAGGCGTTGTGAGCTTGTAGATCTGCCGTTTTCGGCTAATTTACCTTTCTCACAAAGATTTGGCGGACCCCCTGTTGTTACTCTGAGGACCCCTTGTAGAAGACCCCTGGTTTAGGTAATTAAAGTAGTATTTCAGCCCAAAAATGACTTATTTTATATCATTTACACACCCCATGAAGCCTTGAATTCATGGATATGTTTTTGTTTTTGTCAAATTCCTAAGCCAATTGGCTGACCTGCGACAGAAACCTCAGTCTCCTACTGAGTCTCCTACTGACCAATGGCCCAGTCATCAAATTATAAGGCTGCACTAGCCTTCCTGCTTTCGTGTATAGAGGGGCGGGTTTAAAATCAGCGCGGAGAGAATGCGCCTGATCCCATTGGTTCACCGATCTGTCCGTCAGCCCCCGCCCCCGTCAACACAACATTACGAGCGATGCCCACTGCACTCTGGTTGGTTGGGGAAATGAAACACTTCCTATAGAGCGTCGCAGTTCCCGCCCACTTCCAGTTGCCGGAAGTAAATACTCAATGCATTTTTCCCATTGACTTTTCCGAAAATATTTATATAAATTAATTTAAGCCTAGAATGAAGCTATCCAGGATGCTGGTGAATCATGACCATAAAACGTTTGATTCTGTGAAAAAACTTTTTTGAAAACGGCAAAACAAAGGGTATTTATTAAACATAGTATATCATATCATTAAATATAAAATTTTAAAAAATCACAGAAAAAAGGTTTTATGGTCATGATTCACCAGCATCCTGGATGGCTTGATTCTAGGCTTAAATTCATTGATATAAATATTTTTGGAAAAGTCAATGGGAAAAATGCATTGAGTATTTACTTCCGGCACCCGGATTCTGTGCAACTGCGATGCTCTATACCGGGTACACCGACGCGCTGGTCCAGGCTTTTATTTTTTAGCAAAACTAAACAATAAAAGCCTGGAGATCGAGGCTATCAAATTATTGACTTAGGAATGCGACAAATAAAAAAATCTCCATTGAATTCAAGGCTTCAATCATGGGGTGTGTAATTGATAGAAAACTAGAAAAAGTGCTCCTCGGAGCACAAGTCTCCGCCTGGTGAGGTAGGTTATTATGGCCTCCTTATTCCTAGGCCGTGCACAGCAATCGGACACTGCATGCATGATTTGAGAAATTTTGTTCTAAAAATGTGTTTTGCTAAATTTGACCTGCTGGTGGCGCTATAACAGGCCAATGTTAAAAGGGTGGCATTTGTTCCTCAACGTAGTGCAAATGTGCATTCAAAGTGTCACCGCAATCGGACGCTGCGTTCATGATTTGCTGCATTTTGTTCAAAACGGGCCACTCCTGCAAACATTACATGTCAATGTTAGCCAATCAGGATGGAATATGAAAAATCAAACAGATCCGTCTTGATCACATGACTATAAAGATCATGTGTACCGATTTGCGTGAAATTTGGATTAAATCTGAAGGCTTAATATCAAAAAATGTGTTTTACATAAGTCTGCCTCCTGGTGGCGCTATAAAAGGCAAATGTGAAAAATGCAGGGCAAAGATTTTTCCTTGGCCTCTAGAGAGTGTGCATACAAAGTTTTACACTGATCGGTGCAGTTATAGGTAAAAACACGAATCGGCCTGTTACAGCGCCACCATGAGGCTGATTTGAACATTTTCAATTGGCATTTCTTCCTCGGCCTAATGGGAATGTGTGTGCATAATTTCACGGAAATTGCATGCTGTTTTCATGATTTGAGGCAGTACTCCTGCAAACTTTGAAAGACAATTTTTGCCAATCAGGATGGAATAGGAAAAATCTGAAATGAGGCGTTTCTTTTCGTGACTATAGAGATACTGTGTACCGATTTGGGGGATTTTTGGCCAAAATCTGTAGGAGTACTGTTCAAAAATGTGTTTTGCACAAATCGGCCTCCTGGTGGCGCTATAAAAGGCCCATGTGAAAAATTTGGAGCAGAGGTTTGGCTTTGGCATCCAGGGAGTGTGTGTGCACAGTTTCGCTGCGATCAAGCCAACAGTGCCAGAGATTAGCTGTCCACAAAATGACAGAATGACACACGGACGGACGGACGGACGGACAGACACACACACACACGGACGGACGGACAGGGGGTAAAACATACTCTCTCGCCATGCCTTTCGGCCTGGCGGAGACAATAAGTAATGTTTTGGGTGAACTACTCCTTTAACCAACAGATACTTACTAAAGAGCCTCCTCCGTGCTTCCATAATTATCCAGACCAAACACTGCTGTCACGCCAACA
Organism: Gymnoscopelus microlampas; assembly: GCF_963454915.1. Lineage (NCBI taxonomy): Eukaryota > Metazoa > Chordata > Actinopteri > Myctophiformes > Myctophidae > Gymnoscopelus > Gymnoscopelus microlampas. The sequence goes on from NC_139951.1 coordinate 596,078, forward strand.
ACGATGAGTGGAACGCCATTACTGAACACATAGAACCTGTGTAAACACACAACCATGAGAGGAATGAATATTACTGAACACATATAACCTGTGTAAAGACATAACCATGAGAGGAATGAACATTACTGAACACATAGAACCTGTGTAAAGACACAACCATGAGAGGAATGAACATTACTGAACACAACCTTTTATCGCTTTTTTTTGGTGATATCTGACTTTCATAATGACAGTAACCTTGCCACATTGTTTTTGTCCCAAATGGGCCGCCGTAGTGTTTACAAGCGGCTTGCATCCAAGCCGCTTGTAAATCACGGCTGAAATCTCGAAGTCTTACGAGACTTCCGGAGGGGCGCATCTAACATCAAACACCGCGGAGAGTTTCTGTCATTATGAATGTCAGATATCACCACAAAAAAAAATATTCGAGCGATAAAAATACGCGATCGCATGGACCATCCTCTCTGGTTTTTAGCTGCGGCGGACTCGAGATGGAGTTATGAAAATGTTCTACTGTACCACTCATCCTAGGATATAATTATATCATATAAATTCAGTGGTGTAAAGTAACTATTTTTTGGAAAGGGGAAAATCTTGAAAAAGGAATGAACATTGTGGAATAGTTTGGATTTATTTTATCAACTCAAATCTTCTCTTATGGGGTCTATCGCACATAATCTTTTAAAATTGAAAAATCTTTTAATTGGAGTATGGATATATTTATTTTGTTGCTGTCAGGCAGAACCCTCCTTTAAATATCTCCATATTTGAAAATGTTATGTTTTTTTTTCATAAATTAATGTCCTACTTCGTCACACTTCAGTGTCACACAAAATATGCAAAAATAGCAGATCTACAAGCTCAAACCGCGTCACATCGTGGCGCGTTTTGAGCTTGTAGATCTGCTATTTTTACTACTTTTGAAATCTGAAAAGTAGCAGTTTTGTCCATGTCCTGTCTCTCCACACTATCATGTCTAAAGAAAAGAAAAGAAGAGATAAAAAATACTAAAAAGATTAAATTAAAACAGTATTCCTGTATTGTTTTACTCTTACCTGAGTACAGCGGTCTTGGTTTGAGTGGGAGGGCGGGACACATCGGTACAGACGTTCCTAGCGGTCAACAACAGCCACAGCATGGTGGACAACGATGCATAGTGGATGATAACTCCAACCTGACATGGTAACATGACAACATGATACAACATAACAGCATGACCAGTAAGACTCCCTAATCGGGAGATAAGCGACCGTAGGTCACATGTATACAGAAGAGGGCTGTAACGGCGATTGGGGCATTTTATGTGAGCTGCAGTGGCAGGGGGTCCTCCACTGGGGGCGCCACCACTTTTGCATCCGTTCTGGAGCACCAGGAGTGGGTGGTCCCCGGGAATGCCCCGTGAGCAGCCCCGTTGTGGTGGTCATTTGGTAATTTGTCCACATGTGCTCATTTTTTACACTTGGGGGTCCCCGAGGCAGCTGGGGGTCCCTGGAGCTCCGGGGGTCCTTGGAGGGTGTAGTTTGGCAGGTAAGGAGTGTGTGTGCAAAATGTGGCATGGATCGGGGCAATGGGTGCGGAGATATGAGCAGGGCAAAAGTGTGACGTGTGTGACGGAGTGACGGAGTGACGGACGGACACCTGGAGCAGCTTTCTGTAGTAAGTGCGACCTACGGTCGCAATAACACAACGATGCATAGTGGATCATAACTCAACATACTCTCACTCCCAAATAGTTCTATAGTGACTTCTTGGGACAAATGTGAACAAATGTCTGACGTGACGGGGGTCCCCTTCAGGACATTTGACGCCATCCTGGTCACTCCTGCATTCCTGGAATGCAGAGGTGCCGTTCTCAAACCCAAGTGAAAGGGTGACAGCTCTGCTAAAAAACAACAACAAAAAACAGATGACGGAGCCACGAGAGGCACTGGCGAGTGAGTCGTTAGGCAAGCGAGTCGGCCTTGCCGAATGGTGCAAAGTCCACTTCAGCCGACTCAGCGCCGTTCGAGTTACGTCACGATAGGGACAGAATCGTAACCCATCGTTCCCCCTAATCAGCATGTGCCGTCGCCGGTACCCTCGACACGTGAAACGTTTGCCGCTTGGTCGAATCTGTCCCAAGCCGTCATCCGTTCTACCAAATCTACATAATTGTTTTTTTTTACTTTTAAAACACCCTATGACTGATTATCTAGAGATAATATATTCCAGAAATCAAGCGCTCTGGTGGGGCAAAACTCATTAGCATTTTAATGCTCCAAAAATGACACATTTCTCATGTTGTGGCTAGAAGCCCACAGTTGGATGGGAGGCATGCGTTAATCCGACAGACCTTTTCTCCGACTATGTGGCATCCGCGTGCGGTTAGGGTTAGGGTGCGGGTTTGGTTCGGGTTTAGTATTGAAACGTCGGAGCGCTGCGCTGTCGGAGGAATGCGCTGTCGGACTAACGTACTGCACCCCAGTTGGATGTACTACTGGGAATGTATAGAAATGTTGTATCAATGCAAACAAACTGATCTGAACCTAGACTGTCCCTTGGGGAGGGGATGTAGGTCGTTATGAAGGGGAGGGGCTTAACTTCTTCATAGGGGCTGTATAGATGTATATTATTTCCTGTTAGTAAACATGAGAGGATGCTGCGCGCGCAAGAGAGGGATTTGCATGCAATTTCTAAAGTGAGCCTATAGAGGGCGCCATTACCCGCAGCAGCTCTGGTCAAATGTCCATTCCTAAAAAAATAGTCTTCACCGGGTTTAATGAAAGTAGATTAAATTATGCATTTTGTAATATCTTGTTTACTCAATAAAAATGATTTGTCGGAAGTTGGATCTGTTTGTATATAATAGCAGCATTATGCCTATTATGCCTATAATAGCAGCATTATGCCTATTATGCCTATAATAGCAGCATTATGCCTATCTAAATCCCGAACACAACAACAGAGTGAAGGGCGCTTCCGGTTCGTTCTACCCGGGCATGTGCAGATTGCGCATTCTACTCTGTGATGACGTCGCGCGGAAACCAGTCTATAACAAACAGTGCTCATTATGCAATTATTATATATTTTGTGCAGGAAAAAAACAGTCCCCCTGGATTTCAAAGTTCACATTTAGTGTGCAACTAGCTTGTTTTTGTTTCCCATTAGCACTAAATTAATTTGTGTTACCATACCTTTTACAGTTTACAGATGCCTGTAGTTACTAAAGTAAACATTAGATGTTGGAAGTATATCACATTGTCCTTTGGGGGGCAGCTGTAACTTAGTTGGTAGAGAGGCGTTCTGGTAAGAGGCAATTTGTTCAGAGTGAGGAGGGGATATGAGGTGTCCAGCATCTACTCAAGCTTTTGTCTGCATCCCAGAGAGTTAAGTTGCTTGATTCAATATAGATCTGATATTCATTTGATCAGACAAGCCCCCTCCTAGATAAGCCCATTCAACTTCAAACTCCATGTTAGACTACCGGTAATTGAAAACCAACACATTCCTTGTTCTGGTGACTGATATTGTCCTTATAATGAATAAGACCTTCAGTTTTTGATTAGTTATTCTATTATGTTGATATTTTCTGTAATGTAATGTTGCATCAAGGAGTCCTGTAAGTTCATGCATTAAATCCATTAAGTCCATGCATGAAATAAGAAATTGAAAAATGGTGATCTCCCCATTCACCAGAAGGGATGTGTGTTTTCAATGAGTCTAACATGGACACATTGTCAGTGGCTGCCAAAGTTTCTAGAGAACTCCTAAAGTGTGGCTGCAAAGCGAGCCCCTGTTGTAGAAAGTGTCGATGCCAGGATGCTGGTTTAACAGCTCAGAATAGACTGATCAGGGTTGGGCCCTAGAGCCCATAGGTAGGAAGCAGTTTAGAGAGTTCAACTGGCTCCCAGTAGAACCCAGGGTTACCATGACTATGGTTCATAAGATCATATATGGGGAGGTCCCCATATTTTTAACTCTTTAACTGCCAGAGTAGTGGTGTAATAATGTGTCACTGCTGCCAGCGAAAACAGGCGATTTTACTGTAAATCATGGAATATTCTCCGTGACCTCTGTCATCACGGAGGTCGCCTCATTGATCTTAGGACAGTTGATAACGTACGCACCAGAGTACACAGCGCAGGATAGTTGATCTGGTTGATGCCGGTAGCAAACGTGCTGAACGTCACGCCCATGTGGAACAGGAAGTTCACCAGGGTGTGCCAGCCGTCCCTGTTGATGCGAATCACCCTGAAAATAACACACAATACAACTTCACATACATCTGAATGGTTCATTGATTGATTCATTCATTCATTCATTCAGTCTATGATGTCAGTACTATGACATCATATTCATGCCATCAGGGATCTTCATATGTGGGGATATTCTCAGGTCGGGACACCAATCCCATCCAATCAGGAGAGAACTCATAAATACAGGATAAACAAGTGAAATTGGAAGTGATGAGACGCCAAATAAGCAAACACAATTGGAACGGGAACACTATACAATTTAAACTGATAAATGGGTTCTCTCTCCTGATTGGATGAAATTGGCAACCCACCTGAAGATGTATTTTCTGTTTATGAAAGAGCTGGAGAGATGGGGAGACAACAAACACTCAATAGCAATGATAACCATCACTATTGAACTTTAAAACAAAAAAACTTTTTCTTTTAACCAATAAATATCACTTACCTACCTTTAATGTATTCTGTGTATTTCACTGGCAAATTTGGAAGTGTACACCCTATGACGTCATACGTCATCGTTTGGCGCCATTGGCTGTACACTCTGCACCCTACGACATAGAATATTTTTTTTCCCACACTATATATAAGATCTCCTCACATCACAACAGCATTTAGGTTAGACATTGGCAAAGTTTTACTTTGACCATTTAAGCCCTTACTTCTCCGTTGTACGTCAAATAGTGATAATATCAGATTTACAAGCTCACAATGTGTCGCAGCACGGCAGGTCGTGAGCTTGTCGATCTGCCACGTCTACTGAATGTCTGTCTGTTTTCGCCGAGTCGTCGACAATTTTCACCAAGTCTTCGAAAATGTTCGCCTCATGTTCGGAAGTTTTCGCTGATGGTTCGTGCATTTTCGCCGATAGTTCGCCTCTTTTCGCCGAATGTTCGTCTGTTTTCGCCGAACATTCGCCTCTTTTCACTGAAAGTCCGCCTACTTTCGCCGAACGTCCGTCTGTTTTCGCCAAGTGTTCGTCTGTCTTCACCGAATGTTCGCCTATTTTCTCCAAACATTAGGCTATTCTCTCCTAACGTTCGACTATTTTCACCAACCCATCACCCGTTTTCACCCAATGTTACTCTATTCTCGCCAAACTTTTTCCTATTTTCACGGAGTGTCCGTCTAGTATGACATGCCCTGAATTGCCATGCTAGATCCCATGTGATGAGTTCTGTCTTCTAGAAAATCGATTCTCATTGTCTTTAATTTCAAGGACCCCAGTTTGATATACCGTATATACTGTAAGGCCACGGACCCCCACTTAATATATACTTATTTTTTTTAATCTCTGAAAATGCACAAATGCAACCAAATGGACCCTTCCATTTGATTGCACATTTTGTACATTTTTAGAGGTACTGACCCGTAAGGGTTCCATTCGGACCAATTCGGGTCAATTTGGTGACTGTAACTGTCTGTTCTGCTCAGACAGTTACAGACCCCTGGGGGAACCAGTAAGGTTATTTTATCTTATTTTTTTCTACCTGTGGTGCACAATGTAGGTGATGATGGAGACTAGCAGACATAGCAGCATGACGGCCGTACAGGCGTACACCACGGGATGCAGGTAGTCCCCGGGGTACGGCGGGAAGGACAACACTCTCTTCAAATCCTGAAAACAATTCAAAGTCAATGCAATTCAAAATAAATTCAAATGGACTAAAAGTCCTAACCCTAGTGGATCTTCTTTACCTGTAAAGTTTCTGCCCAACATATAAGATAGCCGACCTCTTCCCACTTCCCAGATCTTTCCCTGTAAAGTAGTTTTCCCCCATTGTCGTGCCTGATTAACCTGTTTGTCTCCACTGTCGTGTCTGGGTAGCTCAATCGGTAGAGCACTCGCCTTTCGACCACAAGGTCATGAGTTCAATTGCGGCCACCGCCAACTCAGCAAATGAGTAGCATGGCTTTGGTGTGGCAGGTGGTGTGGTAAGTACTGGGAGCTGATGGTAAGTGTTACGCTCCACCTCAGCAATCCATCTCCCAGGGCTCTAGCGCATTGTGAAATGGGGTTTGACTCCTGCGCTCTGGCTGATACCGACAATATGCCTCTCAAAGCTACCTAGCTACTGTCTCCACTGAATTGCCACCCAGGTGTGAAATGGCACCTGGCAAATGCCCCCCTTTCTCCATGACAAGGCAGGGCCTTTGAAATTGTCTGATGACTCATTTGTATGTGTTTTATTTTTTGCACCTTATGTCTAATCATGCACATACCTGCTTTCGCACCTTTTGCTTAACCTTGTGTACATACCATGTAAATATGTAGATATCCTGATATTTTTTGCCAGACCTGAAAGGTATGGCCTACACTAGCCTTTGTCACCAATTTGTCCATACATGGTATGTCTGGTTGTGGTTAAGTTTCTTATGGATGAATAAATAGGCACAGACTAGTCGTGACATCACTATTATGTCACAAGTATAAATACGGTTGGTATATAACGTAAGACACAAAGATTTCAGAATTAGACTTCACACGACTTCACACAACACCGGCTTAGGTCTGGCACAACCAGGGCCTGTTCCTCAAAAGGGAATTAGAGCTTAAGCCTGGCTTTAACACCTATCCTGGCCTAATTTAGCCAGGATTAGGGCTGAATCGGTTCCTCAAAAGCTGAATTAGCTTGAAGATTAGTTTAGCCAGTTCACCCTGGCTAAGTTTAGCCATGACCCGATTCCTCAAAAGAGAATTGAAGCAATCCTACCTTAGTTACCATGGCAATTTAGCTGTGAAGTTAGCCTGGTCAGGAGCAGGCTAACAGCCAAGCTTACTTAATCCAGTGCCTTGTTCTTCAAGTTTTTCCACACTTAATTCAACACATGTGTTTGAATATGGACTCATTTTAATGACCTTGCATTCAAATAAATTGAAATAAATACAATAAGATATAATCAAATTAATTATATTACTGAAATAGTGTGACCATGAATCATAATTGTTTCACAATGACTCGTGATATGTCATTGTCACTCTGTTAACACTATAGTTCATATTGTTGTTAGATGTTTGATAATATATTACAGATTTTTTTTTAATATTATAAAAAAATGTCTATATATTTATATATATATCTATATATATATATATATATATATATATCTATATATATATATATATATATATATATATATATATATATATATATATATATATATATTTATTACGGGTTTAAAAGAGCCTCTTCACTGAATGTAAGTCAATGAGGAGCATATTTTAAATTATCAATTTCTAGTCAATGGAGAAATTATTTTTTATTTCTTGTCCACCTTTGGAGTTACATCATGAACTACACAACCCAAACCTCTACCAAAGTGGTCAGGGTTGAGCTGTAGGGGGTACGGGGGGGTACGGCGTACCCTTAGTTCTGACACTGTGGGAGCTGGGGGCGCGCGTGCATGCACCGTCAGCGGCGGTCTTTAACGCCTTAAAGTTTAAAAACAATAGCCTCTCAAGGTTCGCGCCGTCAGTGGCGAACCGTTCTCAATAGCGTCTACCTGGCTGCTTTGCATAACATTAGGCTACTCGAGAAAAGACACGGACTTGAATTGAATGTGTTACATTCCTCTCACAATGACAGACAACATCTCTGCACTGCAAGGTGTGAAGGGGATCGCTTAGCAGAGGACCCAGTTCTCTGAGACAAGACAAAGACAAGTTGTCTGATTATTTTAAGTAGGCCTACTTATGTGTGGGTGAGTCTATGTAAAGGGCTTTTATATAAAATTAAAAGGAAAATAAAATAATTAATTTGAAACAAAAATAAAAACAACAAATTAACAATGCAACAATACAACAAAATAATAATACATATGATTACATTAATAATCACATGTTGAATACAGTATTTCAACTAGCACTGAGCTGAGTGGCTATGTGCGCGCACGTGCGCGCGCGTGACGTCATAAAATACAGTACCCTTAGTTCAAAAATCCACAGCTCACCGCTGAAAGTGGTCTTGCAAATGTGGGGTTATTGCGTGTCCCGCCCCCCACAAAATAATTATGGAGCCTACGCTAAAACGTCTTTATACAACACGATACGATAATAATACTTAATTGTCAGTTCACACTGAAATTTGTCTTGCAGCAGCAATGTATGCAACACATAAACAGTACACACATTTGACATGACACAAAAAACAAAAATACATACATAAAGACATATAAAGACAAGAGCAATGTCCACCACTCAGCCTACCCCTGGCCTAAACTCATGATTAAGCCTCAATGTCATCTGATGGACAAAGGACCTCTTCAGTTTGACCTTATTGTATGTTGGAACACCCGCAACACCGTAGCTCCTTCCTGAAGGAAGCAACCTATATTCTCCATACAAAACATGGCTAGTGTTTGAAGTGAGATTCCTTGCCAACCTTAGCATACTGTTTTTATACGTAGATGTAGAGAGCCTCTGAAGTGGTTGTCAACAATCTTTGAACAAAATGTTCAGTTGCTGCAGCAGTTGTGACTTTAAGGCTACAGACAGACATCCATACCAGGTGGTACTACAGTACTGAAGAACACTCATAATAACAGAATTGAAAAACAAAAGAAGAATCTGTCTACGAGCACCAAAAGATCTCAGACGGCGAAGGAAATAGATTCTTTGCTTTGTCTTCTTACCCACTGATTCGATCTGGTCTTTCCATGACAAAAGATGGTCTTACTCCTACTTACTTACTTACTTACTTACTTACTCCTAGGTATGTATACGAACATACCTGGTTGATCTATTCACTTTGAATAGTAATGGGGGATCTGTGTATCTCCAGTGGTGCACCAAAAACAATCTCTTCTGTCTTTTTTGTGTTACTCTGTGTTGGTGCAGTCCAGGATCACTGTAACTATCTAAGAGAGAAATCAAAACTGTATCATCATTGTTCTTTAGAATGTATTGGTCTGGTGTGTCAGTACTGGGATAGCTGACACACCATTTGGCCACTGTTTGACCACTTTTTTTCTTTTTTTGAGGTATTAAAGAAAGGTCATAAAAGTCCTTAAATTGTCACTTCACTAGTCATTTGGGGACCCCTTCAAAATCATGTGACCCACAGGTTGAGAACCATTGCATTAGACCACGATCGGACCCCCATTTGATACAATCTATCTGGCACCCCAATCTACACCATGAAATCCTCTGAGAGTTACAGGCCCATAACTCCTCAAGGACCCCTGGGGGTCCCCGGACCCCACTATAAGAGCCACTGACTTTAAGGTAGTGGTTCTCAACCTTTTCTGGATCAGGGCTCACTTAAAAAATCTCAAAAGTGCTTGCGGCCCACCCATCTGTCTATTAATCAGCTGTGAGCAGTTGTGAGCTTGTAGATGTGCTGTTTTTGGCTAACGCTCCCCTCAGCATATGGATGCTAGGGTGCAAGTAGTTGATGTAGAATCTCAAGTAACCTTGTTCACAGATGAGTTTTTTTGTGTGTTTTCAAAACAATGTATTATGTTCAAATTTGGGCTTGGATGCCGTCATTGGCTGGATCCTGTAATGCCGTCTATAAGAGGAAGTGAATAGTGGTTGAAAGTCTGACATTCTTATGGAGCCAAGTGGTGATTGGTGGGCAATTAGCTGGGAGGGAATTCGGCCCAAATCATCAAGATCGTGCACTCGGTGACTACTTTTTGGCATGGTGTTAGGTATGGGCATAAGGTTTTCAAAAACCATCGCAAGCAAATTGGGATCGCCCCCTAGTGGTCTGTTTGCAATGATTCCAATACTAGACAGGTCAGTGTATGGTTGAAAATCCAAATAATTGATGTTGTGAACACTAATATGGTGCTTGCTGGAAAAGACAAATGTCTTATTTTAGCTATTTGTTGCACTAGATTGTTGTACAATGTCACTTTTTCTACATTGTTTGGTGCTAGGAATTCATTTCTGAGGCCGTTTTCCTATTTCAAGGGCATTTCCAAGGTGAAATTAAAATTTCAAGTTATATTTTTGCAAATAACTGGCCATAACTCTGGAACTAAGTCGCATAGAAAAAATCACACCCAGTGTGAAGTGGGCGGTGTGTGGTCATCACAACATGACTCACTTTAAAAAAAGGAAATATTACTTTTTTTAAAGTCCATACTGCTATTCATAGGGCTGCACATGTGTCATGTGTTTCGCTAGCCAATCACAGTCCTGAATTTGCAAAGTCAGCCAATCACATTACAGTTAGTGGTGACGACACTAGCTGTAATGTGATTGGCTGACTTTGAAAAGTATCGATTTGCATTAACAATGGAAGGGTTAGGGCTTAGGGGGTATACAAATTTTTTGGTCGGTGTCCAAAACTCACTTATAGGGGGCGGCTACACCGCCCCAAAAATCACACCCAGTGTGAAGTGAGTGGTGCTATTTATGAGTTATTAATTTCATCATGCATCTCGCATCGTGGTAGCCAATCACAGCACGTCCTGCGAAGTGACGCGCTTACATTTTTTACATTATTATTAATTTTATCATGCGTCTCGCTAGCCAATCACAGCACGTCTGCGAAGTTTGAAGTTAATTTCATCATGTGTCTCGCTAGCCAATCACAGCACGTCCTGCAAAGCTTAGCCTATGGGCGTGTTTTCCACAGCATGGCGTCACAGCGAAAGACACATTTTCACGACGGAAAGAAAAACTTTCACCACCGCTCAACAATATTTATGCCTCTAGAAACTAAGGCCGGGCCGTTAACGGCGTTACCGGGCTAAGTTAACGGCGGACTCTTATCGCGCGATAAAAAAAATTACCGCCGTTAATCTATTCTCAAAGTTGGGTCTGGGAGCCAAGTACATTAGCTTTATTCTGTGTCTGTGTGTGTGTGTGTGTGTGTGTGTGTGTGTGTGTGTGTGTGTGTGTGTGTGTGTAAGTGTGTGTGTGTGTGTGTGTGTGTGTGTGTGTGTGTGTGTCCGCGCCCGAGCAGGGGGGGAGGGGGGGACTCTGCATGTAGCGTTGATTTCAACTTGTTGAAAGTGTGTGTGGGTGTGGGTGTGTGTGCGCGCGCGAGCGATGTGTTTGTGTGACGAGCATACATGCGTGTCAGACTGCTCCTCCTACCTGCTGCTTAGAGTTAGAGGAGCTGCACTCCCTCGCCTCTCATTGAAAATGAATGTTCTTAATGTAACAAGCTGCCTAAAGCCTTCTGTATGAAAAGCTTGACTGTTTATGTCCATTCGTCGGATTGACGTTCGTTTTATTGAACTCAGTGATTTTACGCGACTTGTCTTTCACTTAGAATCAAATGTCCGTCAAGTCAAACGAGAGTAACACTTGATTCCGGACGGTTGGCCTTCAAAATAAGAGCGTGTGTCCCGTTTTACTTTAGGTCAGAGAAATTCAAAATAAGAGTGCACTGACTTGCTTTTTTTTTAAGAAGAAGAATACTCAGTTTTCATTGTTGCTACACTTAGAATATCAAATAAAAAGTCAAAAGAGTGAACCAAAAAAATAGGATACTTAAAGTTAAGAGTGATACTGACTTGTTATAGAAGTTTTTTGAAGAATGCTTAGTTTTCAATGTTGCTACACTTAGAATATCAAATAACAACTGTGGGAACCCAATAGCACTTAAATAGTGATATTGACAGTTTTAAAAAAAATAATTTGACGTTGCAACACTTAAAATATAGAATATGACATTTTAACGGTAATATCGTATATCGTATCGATATCGCAATATTTGATGGACTCATGGTGTAATGGGCTACCTGGCCTGAGAAACGTAAGGAGGAAAGAAAAAGCAAGGCCTTACTTCTGGTCATTATTTGGGTAGAACACACATATTTTGAATGCCTTCGGCAGACTTCAAATGAACCATTTTAATCTAGATTAATCTAGATTAACTCCAGGATTGCAGATAGATTAATCTAGATTAAAAAAAATTAATCTATGCCCACCTCTACTAGAAACATATTTTCACCCCCAAGGAATGCAAGTGAATTAACGTGAACCTCCATCCTTGTCTGATCAAGGCAAGCTGCGGTCAGAAACCAAGTCTGACATTCTTGGATATCTACCAGGTAGGGACACTCTCAGCCGTCAAAGAGGCTTCTGTTGTTGTTCATGATATGGCAGCAGTAATACACATTATCAAAACCCAGCGTTCCGGGGTGTTTGGGGAGTACACACAGATGCACTTGCTGCCATACTTGCAGAGCCTGATGACAGACAGCACGACAAGAGTGGATGCGGTCTGGGACACTTATTTACAGACAAGTCTCAAATCTTAGGGTTGTCGATGTGAATCGGTAATCGATTTTAACATTAACGATGCGACTACATCGATGCGCGTATAACTGGACCGGTCCAAAATTGCGTCTGAATCGGCCGCTGTTTCGGTCCAAAAGTTATTTATCGGTTCACCGATTTTTTTGAATTAAACAAACCTGCTGTGCAACTCTGTAAACTCACTTTTAAAATTAGAATTTATTTACTGTAGCGTCCAAATTGAGCGAACACTGTGTGAAACAGTGCAAGGCTGCAAGCCAAGGAGAGGGGGAGAGAAAAAAAAGACTGCCTTCAGCGCCGCCTCTTTCCTGCGGGAAAAACACAGATCTAAAAGCCCACATGTTATTGTATCGCTATTGGTAGTAAACTTGTATATCTGCTAGTTTCCGGCGCAGGACAGAATGACGCTCACTAGTGTGCGACTCGAGTGAGCGAAAAACAAAGACAGCGAGCAGCATGGCTGATACAAACAGAGAAGAAACTATTTACGGTGCAGGACCTCATCTTAAATCTTTTGTTTGGAAGCATTTTGGATTCTATAAGAGAGATGGAAAGCTGGACAAAACGAAGGCGATCTGTAAGATATGTAGAACAGCAGTTCCTTACTGCAGCGCAACAACAAATCTGTGCACGCATTTGTCCAGACACCACAAGATTACTGAAGAAGAGAAGTCAGTTGTTGCCAGCAGTTCCAGTAACGTGCAAGCTGAAACAAGTGCTGCTCATTTTTTCCAGGGACCTATTCCAGCCAACTCACCGAGGGGAAAGGCATGTACCGCATCTGTCGCCCAGTTCATTGCAATGGACATGAGACCGTATAGTGTGGTTGAGAATGAGGGCTTTCGTTTCATGTGTAGCCGAGATTCACGATACCAAGTAGCATAGGCGGCGGGTGAGCCCGACATTTGGGAAGGCTGATACGGGACACGTGCACGCGCGCTGCTGCGCGCGCGTGCGTCCCCCTCCCGCGCGCGCGCGATTTTTTTCGGGTTTACCGCGGATAAAGTTACTTTTTGGTTACTTTATTTCGGTTTTAGGGTTAGGGTTAGGGTTAGATATTGACCAGCGACAGCACACACAATATATAGTAGCCTAAATAATGCTGCGCACATTTATTATATATAATTTGCTAAATTTCAAAATTTTTCCAGGATAACATTTGGGAAGGCTTAGCCTACCCTAGCCTTATTAACCCGCCGCCTATGCCAAGTAGACAACATATCACCGACAAAGGTGTGCCAACGTTGTACAATAAAGTCAGGAGCGAAGTTGAACAAGAATTGGAAAATGCAGAGCGAGTGGCCCTAACCACTGACGCATGGACGTCGTGTGCAACTAATTCTTATGTGACGATCACAGCGCACCACATCTCTCCGAAATGGGAATTAAAAAGTCACGTCTTACAGACAAGAGTTTTTAATGAATCCCACACAGGGAAAAACATTGGTGCCTTACTGAAAGAAGCATGTGTTGAATGGAAAATTGCTGATAAGGAACCTGCCCTGGTGACTGACAATGCAGGAAACATGCTTGTAGCTGGAAGAGAGGCAGGGCTATCTCCACACATCGGATGCTTTGCTCACACAATAAATCTAGCTTCACTGAAAGCCTTCAATGTGGAGGCTGCTGACACATTGCTTAGCAAAGTGAGAAAGATGGTTGGCTTTCTGCATCGCAACATAAGAGCAGCTGAAATCCTGCGGGAGAAACAACATCTACTGGATTTAGGTCCCAAGACCAAAACGCTCATCCAAGATGTTAAAACCCGATGGAACAGTTCACTTGATATGTTAGAGCGCTTCGTAGAGCTGGAACCTGCAGTCACTGCCACACACTCTTCAAGGGAGATCAGAAAAGGGAAGAACAAGGACGCCCTTACTCGGGAAGAACTTGTGGATGCTGAAGACATAGTCAAAGTGATGAAAAATGTTAAAATCATGACCACTGCTATGTGTGAGGATGATCAGCCCACTATCTCAATGATTACCCCTATGCAAGCTAAACTGGCAGCAGACTTTGAGGCATGTGATGATGACACATCCCTCTTTGCTGACATGAAGGAGGCGTTCAGGGATAACTTTCAGACGCGTTACACAGACCTCCATGATGTCCTCTGCACTGCAGCCGCCCTAGACCCTCGCTTTAAGATGTTGCCATTCCTGAGTAGCCATGAGGCTGAGAGGATCTTCCTCAATCTGACAACTGAAGCGGCTGCCCAGGTCAAGGTAACCCCCTAACAAACACACTCATTCACTTATACATTATTATTTACAGTGCATCTATTTTGTATTTTCTTTTATTGCTGGCATGGCAGACTGTTACCAGTTAAATGAATACATTTGTTATTAGTTGTAAACATTTGTCTGATTGTTAATCACCTGTGACTTTATACATCATCATTCATTGTCATCAGGAAGCAGAGGCTACAAGCAGTCCAGGACATCCAGTTCAGAGCCATCCAGTGGAGACAGATCCAGCTTAGAGAGACCCTGACCCTAGCGCTGACCCTGTTCCTGGAGGCAGTGCCCAGATCCAGGATGAGCCAAAAGGTGAGTTTTTTTATTCACTGTAAGCAGATTGAGATGGTGTTTTTTCCCCTTTTTTATTCACTGTAAACATATTCAAAGTGTTTTCTTTTTTTATTCACTGTAATATTATTGAGATTGGATTCCATAGTAATGTGAAAGAAAAGCTCTCAAGACTGATGTCATAGAAAATTAACACACTACATTAATTTAATATTTTGTATTTCAGATGATGACCCTCCTCGCAAAAAGAAGAAAACTGGGGCACTGACTCTTCTATTTGGTGAAATCTTCCGAGTGAGAGAAGCAGCAGCACCAAGATCTTCAAGGGAGAAAGCTACAGAGGAAGTCACAAGGTAGTTTTAACCGTCATCTAATATAAATCTATTGTGGTCATTATTACTCATTTCAGTCCAAGATTAGGTCTAGTCTATTATCCAGTATAAGTGTTTATATTTTATTGTTAGTCTTGTGAAACATACCACTGCCTGTAACATTGCACTGCTGTGCTTGCGTAATTCTTACTGCTTGAACCTGCATGAGTGAATAACAAACCTTTTTGATTCTTAAGGTACAGACAGCGGGATCCTGTGGACCTGGATGATGACCCACTAGAGTGGTGGATGAAACAGGTGGACCTACCTCTGCTGTCATCTCTTGCAAAGAAATACCTCTGTATACCAGCCACCAGTGTGGAATCAGAAAGAGTTTTCAGCACTGCTGGAGATATTGTTTCTGCCAAACGTAGTGCACTTGACCATGACCATATCGACCAATTGATTTTCCTTAAGAAGAATGTTGAGAAGAAGAACAAAAAGAAAAAACTAAGCCTAAAGACAAGTAGCCTAACCCTATTCATGACATCCCACAGTCACAGCTCATGTGATTGTATTATACAGTGTTAGTTGTGGCTTTACAGCACTGTACATTGGTAAAACTAAAAAGGCTAATGCAGCATTCAGATTGTATCAGGGAAATGCAAAGGCACTAAAGGTCAGAATATATACAGGATGCTAGTCATTTCATTGTCAGGACCATATAAAGAAAAGAAAATGTGGTGGGGTACTATTTTCAGAATAAAAAAAAGGAAGACTGTTACCTCAAGCTCCTTTCTTGACTAAGTATTAAGTAACCTCAGGAAGACTACAGTTTAACTCAGCTTTATGAAAATTGAAAACAGAGTACAGTACTAGTTTACTGTACTGATGCTCATAAAACATTCTATTGTCTGGGTTCTGTAGCTAGTTAGAATTTGTATGCTATTTATTTCATTGTCAGGAGGACCATATAAAGAAGAGAAAATGTGGTGTGGTATTTTGATCAGAATAATGTTATGCCAGATGTTGTGTGAACTCTAATAGGAACACTGTTACCTCAAGCTCCTTTCTTGACTAAGTAAGTAACCTCAGGAAGACTACAGTTTAACTCAGCTTTATGGAAACAGTACAGTACTAGTATACTGTACTGATGCTCTTAAAACATTCTATTGTCTGGGTTCTGTAGCTGAAGTATTTGTTTTGCTCAATTACGGTTTGTCACTTTAATTGTATACTATTATACACTATAGTGTGTATACTTTTGCACTCAAATGTTGCACTTACTGTACTCTTGTAACTTTGATGTTCCATTACAAGACATGGGTGGAGGTAGAAAGTGGACCTCTTGATTTATTTTATTTTGTTGACTTATATAACAGCTAACAGGCTCAGGCTCCTTCTCCAGTTTTATTTGGTTTATTATCTGAACTGTGATATTGGTGTCTAATGGATGTAAATTTATTTTGTTTTGTTTTCATTGTTAATATATTTAGGAGCTTTGCAAATTGCAAGAATTGCACTGAGGCCTGAGAGGATAAGCCTTTCCCTTTGGCTTTTGTAAGTTTACAGTTTAGGTTTCTTGTTCAATAAATTTGTAATTCTCCAACTGAGAAACTGTAAGAGGTAAGCTCTTAGAAATAGGTGTGAGACTGAGTCTGAGACACTTTTTCATTCCATGTCAGTGTTTGTTGTACCAGTACAGTAATATTTTCTATTTTGTATCAACATGTCAGTGTCTATTTGGAATAATAAACACAATGGTGTGATACATTTACTTGCCATCCATCTTTTTCCAGTATTTGAAGGTCAGCCAAGCTATGCAACTTTAACTTTATAGATTAAGTTGGGAAATTTCATTAAACCTGTAGCGGATAACAACCAGATCGCACTGCATCGTATCGAATCGTATTGAATCGTATCAAATTCCAAACAAATCGAAATCGCATCTAATTGCACCCAATAGAATCGAATCGAATCGTTTTGTATTTAATATTTAAAGATGGAGTGCCATGATATTTTTCAACCCTAAAACCTGATCATAAGGTATTATTATTATGTAAGGATTTTTTTCAAAAAAAAAAAAGTGTACAGAAATTGTTTAAAAAAAAATGTTTATGTGGACACGCCTCCAGTTCATTAAGTATGCCTGGTTCTCACCTTAGCACCTCCTCCACCACCTTAGCACCACCCACCTGTCTTAGTCCCTCCTCCTCCTAATGCCCACACCTGTTGTGTTATGATAATGAGGGGGAGGGTATGTTTTTTGGGGGCTCTGTGATGTCACTAAAGGGCTGTTTCTCTATTGGCACATTTGACCCTCAAGATTTCAGCCTCCAGGAAGAAACTCCAAATAATCAGAGAAGACATAAAACAACATAAAACCACCACCGGGGGGCTTAATGAAGTTCTATCAACCTCATAGACACATGGAAAACAGAAAAAGTGCAAAAACATGGCACCAGCTCTTTAATTATCTCTGAATTGAATCGAAGCCCATGTATCGGATACGCATCGTATTAAATCGTTTTGTATTTAATATTTAATCATCTCTGAATCGAATCGAAGCCCATGTATCGGATACGCATCGTATCGCCTTGGAGTGGACAGATGCACACCCCTATCAAATCCCAAACTCGTGTCAAGCAGGGTGGGACTGCAGGTGCCGAACGTGAGTCTCGGCCAAGATACCTCTGCCAAAGGGGGCCCAATGGCAGAAGTTCCTCAAAGATAGTCAAAATAAAGACCAGCTCTTTCAATTCATCAGTCAGGAACTTCAGGAGAAAACAGTTCATTCAGAGTGCCACCTCTTCACAACAAAGACGGACCTTGTACTCAGCAACAAGCCTACTGACCTAGCAGCCTTGTCACCATGTCAGCAAGAAGAAGCAGACACACGGATGATGCTACATTTGCATCATGCTGCCGAGCAAGGTCACATCAAGGCCTAGCCTGGGACCAGACGAATCTGCGAGTGCAAAAAAAAATTGAACTCTGCGATTTGGGTCTGGCACCGCTCCATAGAGAATCCATTTCCTGCTCCAGAAGACGTGGGTAACCAATCAGGGCCCAGTATTCGAATATGGGTGACTGTAATTGGTAGTTGGTTGTAGGTCTAACCAATTGCGTCGAGGGCCATTGTTTTGATCCCGCCCCTTGGGGAAAAAAACGTCCTCATGGAAGCACCAGACTCATATCCACGCAGTGATATAGTCTAGCTACGCCAGGCTAATCAAGGCCTACCTCAGGACAGTGGATAGTGATGTGGTGGTGCTGGTCATCAACCTGTTCCAGGAGCTAGGCCTCTCAGAGCTGTGGATCTGCTTTGGATCAGGAAAGGCATATAAAGATATCCCAATCCACCACATCTCACAAATGCTGGGATCTAAAAAATGCCAAGCACTGCCCTTTTTCCACACGTTCACAGGGTGTGATGTTGTGTCAGCAATGTTTGGAATTGGAAAAAAAAATGCATGGAATGCATGGGCAGCCTTTCCTGAAGTCACAGACACCCTCACTGCAATCACCTAAGTCAAGACCAGACCAGCCTCACACTGGAATCAGTGCACATGTAATGCCTTGAACACTGGACTGTAGTCATGTACAGTAAGAATTGCAGTGCAGTCTCAGTGAATGAAGCAAGGAAACTCCTGTTCACCCATAGCCTCAAATCCCTGGATTCGATCCCCCTAACCCAGCACGCTTTATTCCAGCATGGGAAACATGCGCTGCACACTGCAGCTTTTGTCTGGAAGCTGTCCCTCTCCAAAGCTCCCAAGATCCCAGACCCCAGTGAATGGGGTTGGGAATGGAATGCCAGAAGCAAAGTGTGGGTGCCATATTGGACAGATCTGGAAGATTTCAGCAAGGCATGCTCACTGATCCTCCACTGTGGCTGTGTGGTTGCCTGTAAGGGCAATTTTAAGTGCCACTGAGCTGGACTTCGCTGTACCCCATTGTGCAAGTGCAATGGGGGCTGCACTAACAACGATGAGTGAAATATTTGAATCCATTTAAAAAAAACTTTTCTATCAATTATTTGGGCTTTTCAACCATATACAATTTGTATGATTTTTTACATATTCCCTCCCAGCTTATAGCCATTTTAAGCTCCCGGCAGCCATCGCGGACGCCATCTTGAATAATGCCTTTCCACAACTCAGATGTTCCTTTTTTGTATGCTTTTTAGCATGCCCAATAGTAACATAATCCATTGAAAAATCTTTTCTATCAATTATTTGGATTTTCAACCATATACTGACAAATTCTTGAGAAACCTGACTTCCATCAAGTGACATCATCAATGGAGATTCCAAGCTAATAGAAACTACAGCCTTTCTCTTTCAGGTAGCATGCTGGGACAGAAGCCTTTGTTCTTGCATTACTACAGATGATGTCACTGGTAGGCAGGTTTCTGAAGTGTCCACAGCCCACCAATGAGACGCAGACTGAATAGACAAAAAATTGCCCTCTTATAATGAGAATGAGTGAGGACCAATTATAAAGAAGATGGGTTGGAAATGGGTGAAGTGGTCCTTAACTTTTAATTTGACAAAGGCAGCCAATGGAGCTGTGATCAAGCTGAAGCCTTGCCCAAATTTGGAGTCGCACGTCATAGATATGTCATAGATATGTGATATGTCATAGATCAGTGGTTCTAAATGGGGTCTGGGGACCCCCAGGGGTCCTTGAAAATAGCCGATCTACAAGCTCACAACGCGGCGCGATGCAACCAGTTGTGGATGTGGAGAAGGCAAGGCATATGACCGGGTCCCCCAGGAGATGTGGGAGGTGCTGCGGAATATGTTTGTCATATCCATGGACAGGATCTCCAGGCGTACTGTATGAAAAAACGTGTGAAAAGCTTGTAGATCTGCTATTTTCACATTTATCTGTGGAACCGAGTCAAACAATACATAATTCTTACAATAAGGGGGTCCCCAGTTCAAATTTGATTATTTTGGGGGGTCCCCAGTTCAAATTTGATTATTTTGGGGGGTCCCCAGTTCAAACATGATTATTTTGGGGGGTCCCCAGTTCAAATATGATTATTTTGGGGTCCCTATTTCAAATATGATTATTTTGGGGTCCCCAGTTCAGATATGATTATTTTGGGGGGTCGCGGCTTGAAAAGGTTGAGAGCCACTGTGCTAAGGGTTGTATCATGATGTGGTCCTGATGAAACTATTGGTCCGTGACTTCCATCGGTTCGCAGTCGAGTGTGGAGGCAGGGATGAGAATCAGCCAATTTGAGGCCATGGTTCTCAGCAGGAAACCGATGGATTGTTCTCTCCATGAGCACAGGCTATATATATCAAGGCGATCCCCGCTCTCTCTTCTGGATGATAGCAGAAAGATGACCCAGAAGACGATGATGAGGCACTGAATTAGAAAGATTATGGTGATTCACCTCTATGCATTCACTTGAAGAACTTGTAGTTCTTTTTTAACTGTATACATGCATGCATGTGTGACGGTGGCCAACAGTGTCACATTTGACTAGCCAGAATAATGGCACCCTTTTATCCTTAAATTAAATTCACATCAGATTCACAACAATAAAATATAAGTTACACATTAAAGTGCGGAGTGCGTTATTGTGAATACCAATGGAATAAATCATTTGCCAGACTACGCCACCTTTGTTAAAAAGGGAGGTCCCCTATAATAAACATGTTTTCCTTCTCAAGGCTACACACAGGTTTGAGTTAACCAGGTAAGTACTTTGACTTTAAGTTTGAGAACAACACTTTAAAAACCCAGGATGAAACCGACACTGGCACAAAGGCTAAAAAGGGTCAACATATATTTATGTCTTCCCTATTACAAGAGGCCTCTATGCCTTAAAATACAAATACAAAAAGAAAAACAATAATATAATCCTAAAATACTCCTCCTACGGTGCCACTAACTAATTAAAAATGCAGGTATAAAATACAATTGGGCTGGAAAATGTGCAAAGTATAGCAATGTGCAAAATAACAGAGCGCAACAATAACTTAATTATAAGTAAAGTGCCAAATGCTGTTAAAGTGCTAGAATGTGCTATAAATAATTTAAGACCATTGAATGAGTGCAAATGGGGGGATTTCTCTGTGGGGAGAGGACCAAGCAGGTAATCTTCGGTTTTCTTCTAGTTCAACATCATCATCATCTTCGATCTGAAATAACAAAAACAGGGGCCAGTTCATCCGTTCCCGGACAAAATACTGCAAGGTTTCGCAGTATCCCTCTCGCTGTCTGCTTTTTGAATGAACCGGGCACTAGCTCATGCTCCGCTCACCGCGCCCTCCTCGCTCTCCATTGGCCGCTGGTGACGTCGCCTGTTAGGGGATTGGGCCGTGGGGACCACGCCCGAGTGTCCGCCAGCGTCTCAGCTGTTAACTGTCATTGATACTCAGAGTGCTGCTAAGTGGCTTGGGGACCGGGGGAAAACATTGTTCAACAATAAAACGAACACATTATAAATTAGGACATCATAATACAGGCTTAAAAAGGGGTTAAGAGATGAAAAAGTATGCAATAATGAATAACAGATAATAATAATACCCCGTTTTCCACCCTGTCACACATGATAGAATATGTTTTTATTCTATCTATCTATCTATCTATCTATCTATCTATTTTTAGTTCTCTATAAGCATTAAGCAGATCTATTTTTTTAAACTCAACAATAGCTGCAATAGCAAGATGATTAGATATAATTAAATATAGGCTACTCCATACTACATTATATTATTAAGTTGAAGTTGGGTGGCATATAGACCTACTTATTATTATCCTACAATGTATTGATTGTGGGATCGCTAAAGCGATCACACTAATGTTATTGCCACTATTTATTATATATTCCGCCCGTTTTTTGGCGGCTAACTGGTCATTCATACTTTTAGCTACAAACTCCGTTCCAACTCTTCAACGCTTGGCCTATTTAGGACATATCGGCTACCATTTGAATTTTTTTAAATAATTTGTACTTTTAGAGATATTTCACTTTTTACTGCAAAAAAAACCCCATTCATTTCAATGGGGAAATTCATACTTTTAGCTAGAAACTCCTTTCCAACTCTATAACGTTCAGCATACTTAGGACATATTGGCTACCATTTGAATTTTTTAAAACAATTGTACTTTTAGAGATATTTCACTTTTAATTGCTTTACAAATCCCATTTATTTCAATGGGGAAATGCCATTTAGCTAAAGTGGAGCCTAGCAACTGCTTATTAGACCCTAGCAACACCATATTAAAGCCTAGCAACCACCTATTATACCCTAGCAACAGCCCATTAGACCCTAGCAACCACTGTTTTGCCCTAGCAACCCCTTTTGTACCCTAGCAACCGCATATTAGACCATATAAACTGCATATCAGACCTTAACAACCCCCTATTAGACCCTAGCAACCACTTATTAGACCCTAGCAACCACCTGTTTACCCTAGCAACCACCTGTTTTACCCTGGCAACCACCAATTAGACCCTAGCAACCGCCTATTAGACCCCTTGCAACCGGCTATCAGACCCTAGCAACCACAGTTTTACCTTAGCAACCACCTATTAGACCCTAGCAACCGCCTATTAGACCCTAGAAACCGCCTAATAGACCCTAGCAATCACTGTTTTACCCTAAAAAACTACAGACCTTTCAAACCTTTAACACTTTTAAAACCTTTAGAACCGTAGACCTTTAAAACCTTTAGAACATTTAAAACATTAAACCTTTCAAACCTTTAGAACCTTTAGAACCTTTAGAACCGTTCAAACCTTTCAAACCTTTAGAACCTTTAGAACCTTTCAAACCTTTCAAACCTTTAGAACCTTTAGAACCTTTCAAATCTTTCAAACCTTTCAAACCTTTCAAACCTTTCAAACCTTTCAAACCTTTAGAACCTTTCAAACCTTTAACACTAACACTATCAATACTCAATACCAGCAACATTCTTAGCGATCCCACACTGTTTCTTCAGGAACAGTACTTTCTAGTTGAATATTGATATCAAAGACAAGCACAGAAAAGTACAGTTCCATACAAGGTCTGCTAAGAGGATTTTAAACCCAAAAAAGGCAGTAGGCCCTATGTTTCCATTGGGGTCTTTGTACAAAACTATGCAAATAAATGAGTAGAAATCGAGGGGGAAAAGTACAATAACAGTAAACAGTTAAACTAAACTTCCATTCATAGGAAAATTGTCCAGAAGAGAAAGTGGGGAAATAATAACCGTTAAAGGCGATCTAACAAACTGTCATTCCTAAACATTCCTCTCCAGTCAACTCAGTTGGCTCCGTTCCAATTAGATCGGCCTAGCTCATGACAGCGTTCCTTTAAAAAGACGCCTCCTCCTGCCTTGTCTCACTTGTGCTATCCGTTCAGCTCACCCGCCACCTCCCCGACTGCAGATCAGATTCCTCCGATGGGGCCCACGCTAAAGCAACATCATTATATGTTCCATCAATGCAGAAACCATTCTTGTTAACATTACTTCGCAATGAATATCATTGTATTCATTTTGTGTAGTGAAGTCTTCCTTAAAGCTGAACTAAGGGCAACCGAGCTGGCGTTTATGTAATATAAGTTTAAATATAATTGGAAAATCATCCAGAAGAGAACTTGATATATAGCTTGTTCTCCTTGCAAACACTGCAAGACGGCGTGCGGGGCGGGGCGTGTTTGGACGCAGCGCTGTCACTCAAGACGGCTGTGGGGGCGTGTTTGGGTTCAAGGGGCGCGGCCTCCGGAGCGAGTGCGGTGCAATTCTGAAGCACGCCCCACTGAGAGGAGACCTCCTGGCAGACCAAGGACCAGATGGGGGGATTATATCTCCCAGCCTGATCTCACACAATTTTGTATACATTGCACGGACCCAGTGCACGTCATTCCGTGCATAGTCGCCTATAAAACCCCAAAATCTGTGTATATGTGCGGCGAGTCCCACGGTGGGCGTAACCAGTTGCAACCCGGAAACAGAGCAGTCCCCACAACAAAATGTACAATTCTGTGCCTATCGGTACATAACTCAAACGGCGCTGAGTAGGCTCAAGCGAATTTGGGACGGCAACTCGTTCGCTTTAGCTCACTCGGTGGTCCCTCACGTGGCTCCAGTTCACTTGAGACTGCGCGCCTCCAAAATGGTTTAGTCAATGGGGGAAATGCGAGGTGGCTTTGCACGGATTATCGGGTTTTCCGGTTGTCTATGCACGGAATGACACTCAGTAATCGGTACTCATATATTTTACTTAAGTAAAAGTAGCAATACCACAATATAAAAATACTCTGTTACAAGTAAAGGGCCTGTGTTAAAAATTTTACTTGAGTAAAAGTACAAAAATATTGGCATCAAAATATACTTAAGTACCAAAAGTGAAAGTACAAAAATGTTTGAAAATATATGATCCAGTAAAGTAAAACATTTTCTGCTTTAGGTTTATAGTTCTAAATAGCAATAAAACTAAATGCCACTTATGCCGATTGCATAAAATCACTGTCTTAATATGTTGATGTCCACACAAGTATAGTAATTACAAGCCTCTCTCTCTCTCTCTGTGTGTGCGTGTGTGTGTGTGTGTGTGTGTGTGTGTGTGTGTGTGTGTGTGTGTGTGTGTGTGTGTGTGTGTGTGTGTGTGTGTGTGTGTGTGTGTGTGTGGGCGGGGGGGGGGGGTGTGCGTGCGTGCGCGTCCGTGGGTGTGTGAGCGCACATGTATTTTTGCATATCATGTGACGTGCGGTGGAGTGAGTCAGTCATGCATGCAAGATGTCGGTGTGCATCGGAGCGTGGGAGAGAGAGAGAGAGAGAGAGAGAGAGAGAGAGAGAGAGAGAGAGAGAGAGAGAGAGAGAGAGAGAGAGAGAGCGAGAAAGAGAGAGAGAGCGAGAGAGAGAAAGAGAGAGATGCTTGTCCCGAAGACACACCGAGAGACGTGACACTGTTCTGTACGTCACACACACACACACACACACACACACACACACACACACACACACACACACACACACACACACACACACACACACACACACACACACACACACACACACACACACACACACACAACACAGTGACACTGGCTGTGTGTCACACGAGCACTGCATGTCTCTTTACACATCATCATCATCATCAACTTCCCCATGCACCACTGTGTCTCTGCTAAACACAGGCCATGGTTTAACTCTCTATAGATGGATGGATGGATGGATGGATGGATGGATGGATGGATGGATGGATGGATGGATGGATGGATGGATGGATGGATGGATGGATGGATGGATGGATGGATGGATGGATAGATAGATAGATAGATAGATAGATAGATAGATAGATAGATAGATAGATAGATAGATAGATAGATAGATAGATAGATAGATTATATTGCACTCTACTAGCTATCTATGTTTATAAACAAACCTGTTATGTTTATAAACATGTTTATAACATAATGGATTTGTTTAGAAGCAAACCATGTTTATAAACAAACATATTTATAAACATGTTTATAAATATGTTCTTTTCCACCACCCCCCTGGGGCCGGACATGTTTTAATGTCACTCGTCACACGTCAGCTACAAGCCTGGAGGAGAGCTCTGAGCTTGAAGAAAACACCATTTTATTATATATGACACAAATCACAGCCAAAACCAACCTCATGACTGAAAGTGTTTGTCAGGTCCAATCTGATTGTGTCCCAATCTGTGATTTGTGAAACAAGTCTGAAAGGAGTCCTCCACACTAGCATTGTGGGGTCTTCAACAGGGGGTCCGGGCCTCAGAGTTACTACAGGGGCAATCTGGGAACCCCTCGCCAACTGACAAGGAAAAACAGCGACCTCTGCTGTTTGACACTATGTCAGTTAGCTCTGGGAGGAAGAAAATGTAGCACACGTGCGCAAGGAAAGGGGTTTTGGTCTGCCTTCAGCGCATCACTTCCAGTGGTGCGACTATGTTTTCATTCCCACTAACAATATTTCTACACGGAACACTAACACCACTTCTCCCAGAGAACATGGATCGTTTTGGTTATAAGCCCACTTGTTTCTATGATGAAAGAGTAAGTTAAAATGTAAATATCTTTCCGTGGTTTTGTCTGCTCCGCGGACGCTATTGTTAAATTAGTTTCGGTTCGTTTCTAGTAGGGAAGGATCGACGGACACGTGAATCCCGCACACTACATTTGATTGGGTAAAGCGCGGCCTGCTTCTGATCTGAAGGCACGCCCATTGTGTACACGTTATGACGAACCTCCCCGACAGATTCCAACGCAGAGCAGAATCTGTTCTTGAGAGATTACTACAGGGGGGCCGCCAAATCTGTATGATAGGATTTTTTTTTACATTAACCACTTGAACCCTAGAACTCCTTTTCTGAGTGGAACATTAGCCGAAAATAGCATACTAAATACAAGCTCACAATTTGGTGTATGTAGAAAAAAAGGAGCAGATCAAGTACAAGTTTTCTAAGTATTGAGGGTAGGGTTGTCCGATATTGGCTTTTTTACCGATAACCGATATACCGATATTGTCCAACTCTTAATTACCGACACCGATATCAACCGATACCGATATATGCAGGGATTATTGTGATTAGGGTAAGCTCAAATTTCATATCACACACACCATATACAGTAAGAACTCCTGTAACTTATTTATAAAGCAAAAAAAAAAAACGATACCGATATTTTCCCGATATCAATTTTTATGCTAATATCGGCCGATAATATCGGGAGGCCGATAATATCGGACATCCCTAATTGAGGGTCTAAGTGGTTACAAGTACATTTTTTAGGTATTCTTTACTTTACTGGAGTATTTCCAATTGTCTGTACTTTTACTTCTACTCCACTACATCTCAGAGGCAAATATTGTACTTTTTACTCCACTACATTTATTTGAAAACTTTAGTTACTAGTTACTTTGTAGATTATTTTTTATTATTACAAAACATACATTAACCACTTCAGCACTACATACATTTCGACCATTTGAAAATAGCAGATCTACAAGCTCACAAAGTGTCGCGTTAAATGTGACGCATTGTGAGCTTGTAGATCTGCTATTTTCTAAAGATGTTTATACGTTATACATTGAAAACTTATATTACATTTGAAGACATTCTGCATAATGAGTACTTTCTACTTTTGGTACTTTAATCATTCACTCATTTTGATACCAATATTTTTGTACTTTTATTCAAGTACATGTTTTATTCCGGGTTTTTACTTGTTACAGATTATTTCTACATTGCAGTATTGATACTTTTACTTAAGTAAAAAATTGGAGTACTTTTTCCACCACTGCATACAACCTAATGCTACTGGGTCGCAGAAGGTCAATTACAGTTGTCCCCACCAGATTATGACATTTCGCGATTAATGTCGCTCAAATAATCTTGATTAACAATTTAATTGTGTTTCCGTCCTTGAACGAAAATTACATTTCTGTTGGATTTTATATGCTTCGTAAACAAAAGTTGCACAGAGCAGATATGACTAATAACTTTATGAACATAACATTATTTAAAAACCTTATACTTAAAAAAACAAAACATGAATAGTGGAAATAGCAGCTCTAAACTCAAAACGTGCTGCAATGCATTTTTTCTTGTAGATCTGCTATTTCCACTATTCTCATATTGTTATGACGATTATGCAAAAACAATTATTGTGAGTATCTCAAATAGTTATTAGGCGATTAAGTGTGACAGGTCTAGACATTGTGACAGGTCTAGTTGTCTCTTGCGCTATACATACTCATAGCAGTCCCTCCAGCCTCATCCTGGGGTAGAGGAATCAATTAAGTTAAATTCAATTCAATTAAAGGTAGGGTAAGCGCATATTTTTTGGTTAACCCATTAAGACCGGGAACGCATATGTGTCATTTTTTGGATTTGAGCTAAAAGAAAAGGCATTATTTTACGCTTTGGCTATTCAAAAATAGCAGATCTACAAGCTCATAGCGTGGCACCGAGCTTGTAGATCTGCTATTTTTTTATTTATTTTTATTGTGCAAATGTGTGCTAATCTGTGAATATATATTATTTTAAAGCGAACATGTTTAACTCAAATCCTTTTGAGAACCACTGATATAGCAACAAACTTTTTTAGAAAACTGTTGGGATTTAGAAGACATTGGTGGAATGGGTTAAAACAAAACGTTTAAAAAAAAAGATTAAACCATTATATTGTGATAATAATCATTGCTATAGAGTGTCTGTTAGTAACAGGAGTCTCCATGACTCTCCAGCTCTTTATTAAACAAAAACATACATTGCCAGGTAGGTGACAACATTTCAGCCAACCAGGAGAGAGTACCCATGTATCAGCTTCATTAGTATAGTGTTCCAGTTCCAATTGTGTCTGCTCATTTATTTGCATCATCCCTTCCAATTTCATCATCCCTTCCAATTTCACTTATTTAATCTGTATCCTGTAACCAATATTTTTGTACTTTTATTCAAGTACTGTACATGTTTTATTCCGGGTTTTTACTTGTAACAGATTATTTCTACATTGCAGTATTGATACTTTTACTTAAGTAAAAAATTTGAGTACTTTTTCCACCACTGCATACAACCTAATGCTACTGGGTCGCAGAAGGTCAATTACAGTTGTCCCCACCAGATTATGACATTTCGCGATTAATGTCGCTCAAATAATCTTGATTAACAATTTAATTGTGTTTCCGTCCTTGAACGAAAATTACATTTCTGTTGGATTTTATATGCTTCGTAAACAAAAGTTGCACAGAGCAGATATGACTAATAACTTTATGAACATAACATTATTTAAAAACCTTATACTTAAAAAAACAAAACATGAATAGTGGAAATAGCAGCTCTAAACTCAAAACGTGCTGCAATGCATTTTTTCTTGTAGATCTGCTATTTCCACTATTCTCATATTGTTATGACGATTATGCAAAAACAATTATTGTGAGTATCTCAAATAGTTATTAGGCGATTAAGTGTGACAGGTCTAGACATTGTGACAGGTCTAGTTGTCTCTTGCGCTATACATACTCATAGCAGTCCCTCCAGCCTCATCCTGGGGTAGAGGAATCAATTAAGTTAAATTCAATTCAATTAAAGGTAGGGTAAGCGCATATTTTTTGGTTAACCCATTAAGACCGGGAACGCATATGTGTCATTTTTAGATTTGAGCTAAAAGAAAAGGCATTATTTTACGCTTTGGCTATTCAAAAATAGCAGATCTACAAGCTCATAGCGTGGGTAGAGGAATCAATTAAGTTAAATTCAATTCAATTAAAGGTAGGGTAAGCGCATATTTTTTGGTTAACCCATTAAGACCGGGAACGCATATGTGTCATTTTTAGATAAACATCTTTAGAAAATAGCAGATCTACAAGCTCACAATGCGTCACATTTAACGCGACACTTTGTGAGCTTGTAGATCTGCTATTTTCAAATGGTCGAAATGTATGTAGTGCTGAAGTGGTTAATGTATGTTTTGTAATAATAAAAAATAATCTACAAAGTAACTAGTAACTAAAGTTTTCAAATAAATGTAGTGGAGTAAAAAGTACAATATTTGCCTCTGAGATGTAGTGGAGTAGAAGTAAAAGTACAGACAATTGGAAATACTCCAGTAAAGTAAAGAATACCTAAAAAATGTACTTGTAACCACTTAGACCAATTTTATCCAATCAGGATTGGATAAAATTGGTATCCTGACCTGAAAATGCATTTTCTGTTTAATAAAGAGCTGGAGAGACATGGAGACTCCTGTTACTGAACAAACACTATAGCGATGAGTACTATCAGAATATAGACACCCCATTCGGATGCTATTAAATGGAACATTATCACCTTTTATCAGACCATTGAATGGGCAAAGTAGGCGACATACTGACCTACCCGCGATTTCTCAGACCATTCATTGGGTGTTATCAAGACATACTGACCTACCGATGGAGATGACTTAAAAAGTTCAGTTTCGGTTTTGGTTTTGGTTTCGGACCATGATGGAGGCGCGCAGTCTCAAGCTAACTGGAACCACGTGAGGGACCACCAAGGGAGCTAAAGCGAGCGAGCTGCCGTCCCGAACGGTGTGACGTTCGCTTGAGCCTACTCAGCGCCGTTGGAGTTATGTACCGATAGGCACAGAATCGTAAATCATGTTGTGGGGACTGCTCCGCCTCCGAATAGGTCAGTATATCGCCTACTCGTCGCCTACTCGCCCATTCAATGGTCTGATAAAACGTGATAATCTCCCATTCAATGCATTGATAGCATTCAAAGCCGGTGATATAGAGCTATTTAACACGTATTTTAACCAAAGAAAATCACCTACCCTATCTTTAAATTCAATTTCATTTCAAGTGCCAAATTACAACAATTGTAAACGGTGCATTTATATAGCGCTTTTATCCAAAGCGATTTACATAGATTGTGCATTACATTCACCCATTCACACATTCACCGATGGCAGAGGAAACCATGCAAGGCACCAACCTGCTCATCGGGAGCAATTAGGGGTTCAGCATCCTTCGCTACAAACTCTGGGGGAGCCCCCCAGCCCGGGATCGAACTGGGAACCTTCCGGTTTCCAGTTCACTCTACCCGGCCATTCTACCCCTGAGCCACTGCCGCATGTAAAGTTGTCTCAAGACACTTTTATGTAGAGCAGAGACCCGACTATCAAAAATAGCAGATATACAAGCTCATAGTGTGGCACTGAGTACCACGCTATGACCTATCTGCATTTTCTTTATCTGCAATTCTTGAAAATATTTGAACATTTTTGCAAATCTTTGAATATATTTTTCTTTGAATATAATATATATATAAGTGAACATTTGTAACTCAAATCTTTGCTTCTGGGGATTCTACAAATGTCTTCTAAATCCTAACAGTTTAAAAAAAAAAGTATGTTGCTATAATCAGTGGTTCTCAAACCTTTTCATGTCAAGGGCCCCCAAAGTTATATGTATTTGGCCACGGACCCCCATCTCAAAATATGCTGTTCCAGGGTCAGGGACCCCCAGAAGCAAAGATTTGAGTAAAAAAAAATTGCTTTAAAAATATACATATTGCATATTCAAAGATTTGCACACATTTTTCAGGATAAAAAAAATAAATAGCAGATCTACAACGGTGCCGCGCTATGAGCTGGTATATCTGCTATTTGTTTTAATAGCCAAAGAAATCTTAAAATGACACTGATGCGTTCCCGGTCTCAATGGGTTAACTGGAAGAAAGAAACGCCAGGCAGACCCAGGCTCTAGAGTGGGCGGCCATCTGCCTCGTGTGTGTATGTGTGTGTGTGTGTGTGTGTGTGTGTGTGTGTGTGTGTGTGTCGGACGGGGGGGACGGGGGGGACTAAGTCCTTCCTATGGCTCACTTGCTCTTCAATATCCATGTGGCGGGGGGGGGGGAGTGGGCCTGTGCACAATTATTTCATAATCGTCTAATGGCAATCATTTGATATAATCGCCTCTCTGTAATCAGCCCTATATACATTTCGGCCATTTGAATAAAAAATAGCAGATCTACAAGCTCACAATATGTCGCAATGTGATGCATTGTGAGCTTGTAGATCTGCTATTTTCAAAAAGAAAAATGTAAAACTTGTGAAATGGGATAATATGCATAATGAGTACTTTAACTTTTGGTACTTTAAGTACACTTTGATACCAATACTTTTGTACTTTTACTTGTAACAGAGTATTTCTACATTGCAGTATTGATACTTTTACTTAAGTAAAAAAAAAATCCCACCACTGCTACTGACTCACCTGCCAGCGAGGAGCCCCCACCGTAGGAGTACGTGCAATCACCAATATCACCCTCCTCCTCCTCCTCCTCCTCCCGGCTTCCCTCCCCCGAACACAGGCCAAATGCGTTCGCATAGACGCCCGACAAAACCGGCTGCATCGTGGTGGATTCAAACCCACAACCAGGTGGTGGGCAGGCACTTTGCCAAACTCGAGTGTCCAACCTATGCTTTTATGAAACCTAGACCAGGTGTCTTCAACGTTTTCAGGCCAAGGACCCCCTAGCTGAGAGAGAGAGATGAAGCAGGGACCCCCTCTATATTGTATAAAATTGTGTTTCCGATTTAACTTGTTTTGTTCACTTGGTCTGCTCTTTTTTCCCTCCACACCAAACACCTCTTTGCCAAAAATAGCAGATCTACAAGCTCACAACGCCTCGCGCTGCGAGGCGTTGTGAGCTTGTAGATCGGCTATTTTTTGGGCTAAAGTTCTCCCCAGAAAAGGGACGCTAGGGTTCGAGTGGTTAAGGTAAAAAAAATAATCACATCACACAAAGATTTGGCGGACCCCTTGTAGTAACTCTGAGGAGCCCCTAGGGGTCCCGGACCCCCTGTTGAAGACCCCTGACCTAGACCATTGGTGTTTTTTTTGGAAGAGCGTCAGTTTAGTTTTGCCAGTTTGACCCCTTCTAACTTTTTCATCTGATAATAATGGCTGAAATCAGATCATGATTAAAACTTTTCTTTCTTTTCTTTTTTTTTAACCCCGTCATGTGCGTGCGTGTGCAGTGCTTGCTTACCATTAGATTGGTTGAGTTTCAATTGTACTCATCAACGCTGGTCTGGCCATGCCTGTGCTGTGTGTGTGTGTGTGTGTGTGTGTGTGTGTGTGTGTGTGTGTGTGTGTGTGTGTGTGTGTGTGTGTGTGTGTGTGTGTGTGTGTGTGTGTGTGTGTGTGTGTGTGTGCCTGAACTTCAGTCCAACTGGGTCATTTTGCTCCAGCGCACCGCGTCCAGGAGAGCTGCTGAGTACAAGAAGAAAAATAAACTATGAAATAAACTAATAAATGAGACGGAGCATCTTCTTCATCACCATACATTTACATCATGCTGCTGTAAATGTGCAAAATCACAGTGGTGGAAAGTAACTAAGTACATTTACTCAAGTACTGTACTTAAGTGCAATTCTGAGGTGCTTGAGTATTTCTAATTTGCAGTACTTTTTCTTCTACTCCACTACATCTCAGAGGCAAATATTGTACTTTTACTCCACTACAATTATTTGAAAACTTTAGTTACTACTTACTTTGTAGATTTTGATTATTATTACAAAAATAAGCTCACAACGCGACGTGGGATTTGTAATACATTTAGAACACTTGTGAAACGGGACATTCTGCATAATGAGTAGGCCTACTTTTACTTTTGCTACTGAAGTACATTTTGATGCCAATACTTTTGTATTTTTACTTAAGTACATTTTGAATACTTGGACTTTTACTTACAGTATTTCTGCATTGCAGTATTGATACTTTTACTTAAGTAAAATATTTTAGTACTTTTTCCACAACTGCAAAATCATGCATCTCGAGAACCGTCCGTCCGATCGACTTCCAACTCGACGCGCCTCACGTCAAAGACCCGAGGGCATTATGCGCCAAGCGGGAAATCGGTCGAATCGGATCATCAAGAGCAGGAGGTCCGGGACCCCTAGGCCTGTGATTCTCAAACGTTTTCATGTCAAAGACCCCCGAATTGATACAAAAATGTTTTGTGCCAGGGACCTCCAGAAGCAAAGATTTGAGTTAAAAATGATTTGCACACATTTTCATTTTTAGTTTTTTCAAAAATAGCAGATATGCAAGCTCATAGCGCGGCACTTCATGCCAAAGTATAAAATATGGTTTAAGTGTTCAAAATGAATGTGACGCTGTCTTAGCTCATTTTGTTGGGGACCCTACTTTGAGAACCAATGCCCTGGGCAATCCTCAAAGTTAATACAAGGGGGTCGCCAGTGGTGGAATAGGTACTCAAATGTTTTACTTAAGTAAAAGTATCAATACTGCAATGTAGAAGTACTCCGTTACAAGTAAAAGTCTGGAATTCAACATTTACTTGACTAAAAGTACAAAAGTATTGCCATCAAAATGTACTTAAAGTACCAGAATTAAAGTACCAAAATGTTTGAAAATAGCAGATCTACAAGTTCACAACGCGTCGCGATGCGACGCATTGTGAGCTTGTAGATCGGCTATTTTCAAATACCCTGCGTATAAAATAGGGCTAAAGCGGTTAATGTATGTTTTATAATGTAATATATTTATATCTGCAAAGTAACTAGTAATTAAAGTTTTCAAATAATTAGTGGAGCAAAAGTACAATATTTGCCTCTGAGATGTAGTGGAGTCAGGGCCGTAGGAACGGGGGGGGACGGGGGGGATTCGTCCCCCGTGGCCCGTGGAGCGGCCTCGTGTGGGCCGCGAACCGGTATTTGGGCCGCGAGAACACGGGGAAAAAGAGGAGGGGGAAAAAAGCCTCAAATGAGCTGTGTGAGCTGCTTGAAGGTGGAAGAGCGGCCCCACCCCCCCTCTACAATTTTTGGTACAGAATTAACCCAATTAAAGTAATAAAAAACGCAAATAGAAGGGGAATAACCGCGAAAAAAATCGCGCGCGCGCACTGGCCACACATGCACGTGGGCCGGTACAAATATATCCCCCCCAACTGGGAATGGCTTCCTACGGCGCTGAGTGGAGTAGAAGTAAAAGTATAGACAATTGGAAATACTCAGGTCAAGTAAAAGTACCTGAAAATTCTACAGTACTTGAGTAAATGTACTTAGTTACTTTACACCACTGCAGGGGGGTCGCCAAATCTTTGTGTGATAGGCAGGGCTTAATTTGTGCCGGAGCCGAGCTCCGATACCTGCTGCGCTCCCAAAAATCTAGAACCTCAGTCACCTCAAATGCACATACAATACAATATGTTTTTATTTTAGGCTATGTGTTATTAATTCCACTTCCACATTTTCCCCTCAATGTCCCTTCCTGCAATGGAAAAGGAACTGTGGATGTTTGAAAAATGGTTGCGCCCGTGACTTTTAGTCGGATTCATGAGCTCCGGCACCTAGTCATTTACAAATTAAGCATTGGTGATAGGCAGGGTTGGCCAATATTGCTCAGGAGAGTAATATGTTACTTATTACATATTACTCCTTAAAAAATAAATAATATTATATTACTTGTTACTTGGAATCAAGAATAATATATTATATGACATATTATATTACATATTGCTTTTAGTTTTTAAATTAACCACTAGAACCCTCGCATTCCTGAGAACTTTAGCCAAAAATAGCTGATCTACAAGCTCACAATGCCTCGTTTATGAAGCTATCTATAAAAATCTATGAAAAAGGTTCATCTGCAACACGATTGTGTAAAATATGAACATATATACATTCAAACTTATGAGGCGCACCGTTGCTCCGATTGGCGGAAAAATAGCCGATCGAATAGCCGATCTACTACTCAACGTGATGTGAGTGACACAAGACATGGGGCTTAAGGGGTTACAAGTACATGCAGCAATGTGTCTCAACATAGGGCCCTGGGGACCAAAGGGGGTCCTTTGAGGTTTTCCAGGGGGGTCCCCAGTTAAATCAGTGATGCGGCAGTTAATCTTCACCAATATATAATACATGTATACTAGTAAATAGAAATAGAGAACATAGAACGACGTCTATGTCGAGCCCAGTTTAACTGTTTTCTGTAGACATCAGTGATGGTTATTTTCAAATAGAAAAAGTATATAGGTCTGAAGTGGTTAATGTATTTTATTTTTTATTTTTTTATAAAAATTGAAATCTACAAAGTAACTAGTAAACCAAGGTTTTCAGATAATTGTAGTGGAGTAAAAGTACAATATTTGCCTCTGAGATGTAGTGGAGTAGAAGTAAAAGTATAGAAAATGGGAAATACTCCAGTATAGTAAAAAAGTACCTCAAAATTGTGCTTGAGTACAATACTTGAGTACATGTACTATAGTTACTTTCCACCACTGGTAGACATACATTGGACGGACGGACGGACGGACGGACGGACGGACGGACGGACAGACAGACAGACAGACAGACAGACAGACAGACAGACAGACAGACAGACAGACAGACAGACACTACATAGACAGTAAAGGGATTCTAGAACAAATGACAGACCATATCAGGCCAAAACGATGTCTCAGAGTAAAGGTCTGTACTCACCCGGAGCGTTTATTTTGTGCGATTAATTGGCATTCATTTAAAACTGCTGTGTGTGTTATGAGATCATGCACACAGAGCGTCATTATGCCGAGGCGATGGTCATTTTTTTTTTCAAAACAAGGTGGGATTTCCATTTGACCTGTATTAATGGAG